>NC_091469.1:449615000-450246666 GCF_036971445.1 Narcine bancroftii | reverse complement strand
TAGTGCAAAAAAAATCAGTGTTGTTTCAATAGTGCTGGCAGATCGCTTGGTGATCCCAGAGTAGTTTATGGTTTAGCTAGTATGGGAAGATCCAAGAGCTTGAAAGCTGTTGGATTAAAAATTGTGACCAGGGTTTGGTGAATGTTATTTTAAATTTAGACACACAGCATGGAAATAGACACACAGCCCATGAGCCCGTGCCACCCAAATTAATCTACAAATCCAGTACATTTTGAAGGGTGGAAGGAACCTGGAGGAAAACCATGCAGACATGGGGAGAACGTACAAACTCCTTACAGATTGCGCTAGATTTGAACCCGGGTCACTGGCAGTGTAATTGCATTGCACTAACCACTCTGCCAACTGTATAAAAAACTGTAATTAATATACCTTTACATTTTCTGATTATTTTATTAATTTTGTTTATCCCATTTAATAGCATTAATGTCAAAAACATTGTATACATTTCCTATCGCTTTAACTAAATTGATCTGTACACACAGGAATGCTTTTGTGGAACATCTGTCATCATACCAGAGCTGGAAGGAGCCCTCTATGTAAAAGAAGATGGAAAAAAGTCGTGGAAGCGTCGGTACTTTCTCCTTCGAGCTTCAGGAATTTATTATGTTCCTAAAGGAAAAACCAAGGTCAGGATATACAAAAATTACTTTAATTAAATTAAAATTATTGAGTGTTAAAGTTAAGTTATGCTTTATTCAAAGAGAGAAACAATAGATTCAAGATTTAATTTATTGTCATGCAATAAAGACAGTGCAGTATTACACGAAATTTGTTTAGTCTGCTGCAAGGCAGACAGATTCACCATCAGCAGAAATTGCCTGAAGCGCTTTTTATAGTCAGAGAAAGAGAACTAAAAGAGAGTCCCCTCAGAATTATTATGTGTCCATGGATTTGCCTCTAGTGCTCCTGCAGCCACAGCCAGGAACCTTCAGCATCCTTGGCGCCTGCTTGAATTCCAGTTCTGATAGCTGATACCCCATTAGCCAGTCTTGAATCTGCTGTCCAGTACTAATCCTTCAAATGCAGTAGCCAGAAGCCCGCAACCTGCATGGGTTCCTCACCTCAAGTCGCCAACAACCTCTGTGTTCTTCAGCCTTAGAACCCTTCACTGGTCTACTGCCACGGTCACTATCCCGTGGGGTCATCTCCTCTGCTTCTCCTTCTCCAATTGGAAGGGCAGGTGATCTCCCTGTTTTCAGGTGCCCTGAACCAGTCCTCTGCTTCCCCAGAGTGCAACCCATTGTGGCTTCTGCCGATAATAGGCAATAGAGAGTATCTGCTGAAACTTGGGGAAAATACCTGAAACCATGGTTCTGCAAATTGCCTCAGTCATATAATAAAAAAGGACAAGATTTCCAGTGAGATCGCCCATGGCAGGGTCTTAAGGATCATCAAAGGTATTTGTACCTTGCCCTAGCAGCAGTAACATATTATTTAGCCAGCCAAATCTCTCTGTTAACCACCAAGAGTAAGAATTATTTTGGAATTGAGGGGAAATAAAGGGTTGGCAAGGAATTTCGCTTCAATATTTCCCTAACTTTGCAAATATAGTCTAAAAGATGCGAATTTTCCAACAGACATCTTGTGATCTGGTTTGTTTCATCCAATTTGAGAATGTCAATATTTACTATGGAACGAATTACAAAGCAAAATACAAAGCACCAACTGACCATTGTTTTGTACTAAAGGTAAGTCATGGCCCTACTATATTTAACATGATTTTAGTTTCTATCTTGTTCATGTATGACATTGCAAATCAACTATTTTGTCGCGTTTTCAACTTAAGATAGAATACATAGAATATTATTACGTGAACCATTAATCTATTGGATGTCATTGCTCTTACTCAAGAACAAGTGACAGTATATAAAATCATCTCATATCCATACAACAATTGTGATTATATTGAATTAGGCGGAGCTTGATTAGACTTTGGAAGTGTTCCATGCTCCAGCATTCTTTATAACAAAATGACACAACACTGAAGTACATGAATCTGTGTTTGATTCAAATTAAGCTAAATTGCTACTACACTTGTATTCTTAAAGCTCGAGATCGCCTTTACCTTTCAAAAGCATACTGCAGCCTGATGTTAGAATATCTCTCTCTCCTACTGGATCTGCATGTAAGAAAGTTCCCTTTCATGCTCATTAAAGAGAAAGGCCCCTTTCATGCTCATTATGTTTCAAGTTCCTCTGAGAAATAATCTGGAATGCAGTGGGTAAAACTGATTGATCTCCTGCTTGTGGTTTTGCTACCTGCTTCTTTCAGTTCCTTTATCTTTTTAGTCATAGCATTTGTATTGCACTTCCTCAAAAAGGCCCATGTCATCAATCCAGCTACTTGAGGTGTCACATCCTACTTCACTTTCACAACAGGCTGAGAAAATCGTGCCAGCTTTTGCAGCATTTACTGCAAGGTGACTTTGTTATTCAGTGATGTCATCATGGTGTACGCCAGTGAATTATTTGCTTGTTTGATTTCAGGCAAAATATTCATGTTGAGGATTTTTTGTTGCAGATGTCCTCAGAGGTATTGCATTTGCTTACTTGCTCATTACCAAAGAAATATCATATGATTATGACCTGTACAAGGATTTTGTTCTTACATCTATGTGTTCAGATTATGAGGAAAGAGTAAAATCAATATTCCCACATCATTTTCCAAAGATAAAAGTTACAATGTCATCTAAAAAGTAGTGACCTTTCCCAGGAGGGTGATGGATTACTCTGCTCTGTTCTCATGGTACTCAAGATGCTCACCACCATCCAAGCAGCCCACTTGAAAGGCTCGTTATCCACCATCCCTGGACCATTGATTTACAGTGAGTGCAATGTGCATTGTCTTCAACATTTACTCGCCTCTGTAACTCAATACCCACGACCTCTACCCCCAAGAAGATCCTTTATCATCACTGGTTCGAAATGTTGGTATTGTTGTTGGAAAAGTAGAAGCTGACATTCAATTAGCTAGATTAATGTCCTGCACCTTTCTAATAGAATAGAAAATAAAAAACCATTAACCAATTTTAATAAAGCAATTGAAATAAATATGTAGTAAATCCAACCACACTGTGAGATTACCTTCATCAGAAGGACTGCAGCAGTTCAAGAACTTAGTACACCACCAACATCTGAAGCACATTTAATGACTGCAAATACATGCTTGTTTTGACAGTGTTGTCCAAAATTCATTTTACAAGATGTATGCCCTGCAGCTCAAGTGATTACATAAAAAAGCCTTTACCTTCTGCTGCCTCGTGAATGCTGCCAATATATTGTAGGATACATCCCACCCCTGTCCCACTCTCTGTGGCCCCATTCCTTTGAGGAGAAGCTACTAGAGTTTGAAAATATGCACTTCCAGATTCAACAATAGTTTCTTCCCTGTGTTTGTTAGATTCTTGAATGAACCTTCCATCAGTACAAGTCGATGCTTTGCACAGTTCAACTCTTCTTTCCAGCAGCATACCCTGGAGTTTTGCCTTATGTGACAACTTTTTATTGTGACAGTATGGTTTTATTCTTGCATAAACTGTTGTACTACATAGAGATGAATTTGCCTGGAGAGCACACAAAATAGTTTTTCACAATGAACATGTCAGCAGAATTGAATAACTGAATTTTAAATTGCATCTGAGCAAGTCCCATCATCATCCAACAAGTTTTCTATACTCGGGAAAAAAAGTTTTGTATAACCTTGCTTTTCTCCACTGGCATCACTAAAGGGGTGTGGACTGCACTGGGTGACACCATCAGAGGGGGTGACATCAAAATGGCTGTCTACAAAATTTTTGTGCAGTGTTTCAGCAGGAATTTATTATTTTTTATTAAAATATCCCTATAGTTAGTCATAACAATAAAAACATTTTTCAGAAGCTCAGTTTACATGTAAAAGTATACCTACAAGGCGAAAACTCAATGCTAATTTAATTTTTGAACCTTCTAATGTGCTCCGGTCAGAGCTGTCATTATTACCCAATTTACAAAGATGCACCGAATCATGTGGTTTCTTCTGCTCGCGCTACAAGCACGCGCTGCTGTATTCGATGCTGCTTGTGCTTTTCTCACATTTTCTGGTGTTTTAGCTACAATATTATGGTAATTAGTGTTTGTAAATGATTTACAAGTAAGATTAGTATAAAAAAAACATTTCTAAGGTTTCCGTATGATCTGATATAGGAGGAGGTCCATGGGTGGGGGTGACACCAACCCTAGTGACAACTCTGCTTTTCTCCTTAATGCTGGTAAATTTGGTGGGGCTTTGTTCATGTAAAATATGCACAAGGGGTAACTATATCTTGCCCTTGTATGAGATTGCCCTAACATTTAAACCAAAAACCAAACATTTATATGCAAGGCTATACAGTTGAATATAAAGTTTAAAAAAACCCTGGTATCCAACATGTAAGGGGATTGGTAGATGCTGGTGAATTTTCTGGTTGATTGAGACTGCCTTTTGTGTGATTGGCAAACTAATGGTGGGGCCGCACCGATTTTAAACCCACATATTTTGCCTCTTTATTTTCTGTATTTTTTGCCAGTTGCTTGAAATCTAGATAACAGGGTTTTACTGTATTTTACATTTAAAAGTTCAAAACTTATTTTTGACAATTAATATCATTTGCTAGCACCCTCAGATTCAGAAGGAGTCACAATACATCAAATACCTGTGCTGTGATAATGCTTGGACTCTACAACAGTGGGTAACAGGGATACGAATAGGAAAGGTAAGTGACAATGGTAAGGTTAAAAATGAATAAAATGTGGTCAAGAAAGCAGAGTTCATCCACCAGTTTGTTTGTTGCTGTAGTACAAGGACATTGATTAATAAACTTAATCAGTTGACCCCCACCAGGATTCATAGCTTCCAAACATTTTGCTTTTTGTTTGTAATCTTACTTTAAATATTTATTTTTCTTCTTTTGTTCATCCCATTCTCTCATGAGAAACACTGCCAATAATTTGCTAAGCAGCTGTAAACTGTCTTACTATATGTACACTCTGCAGATATCCTCATATTTACACATACATACATCATTTCATTTAAATGCACCGGAGGTTTGATTTAATGTATTGAATTATTCCCTCAATTCTGAATTGTCATCTTCTTTCCCCTGATATCAAGTTTTGGTTGAATCAGTTTGAATGATGTAAAATTTAATCCCATCTTGGATCATTCCAACAAGTAAGCTAGACTGTGCCTTAAGGCTGCTCCACCATTAAATAAGGTGGGATGATACATGGCCTCAACATTTTCTTGTTCTGTTCTTTTTCCTGTACTCAGAACTTTATTTTTAGCTCTTTTTAACCTACTTTAAAGAGACTTCTCTCCACATCTTTTGACCATATTAATCTGTCAACCTATCTTGTCGACTCATAAATCTAACCATTGAATAAAAAAAGAAATTGCTCAACTAAGATCCATCTGTCTTAACTGATTTGACTTTATCAAGAAATTGTGTGCACCTCCCATCAAAGATTAATGTGGTTTTACTAAGACTGATAGTTTAGGGAATTAGGGGTTACGGAGAGAAGGCGGGACGGGGTACTGAACTTTAAGATCAGCCATGATCTCATTGAATGGCGGAGCAGGCTCGAAGGGCCGAATGACCTAGTCCTGCTCCTATCTTCTATGTTTCTATGTTTACTGGTCTGATGGAATAAATTCGGACACAAGATTGCTGTATATGTGTGAAAAAGAAAAAGTGTATATCATGGCTAATGTGATTTATGGTGTGAAAAAAAAAATTTGCAAGGGCTAAACTCTTCAATGCAATCAGGAAAGCAAAGTATGGGTACACACTGAGAATCCACAGATCTCTGTGTGAAACCGGCAACAGGAGGCGCATGTGGCAAGATATTCAAACAATAATTAACTAAATGTCAACCCTGCAGGTCAACGACAATGACGCTTCCCTTCCTGACGGGTTGAATAGCCTCTATGCATGGTTTGATGAGAAAAACATCAAAGAAACAAATCCTTGTCTTTCCCTGAAGTACAGGGTCCCTGTATAGTCTCAGTTGAAGTAATGAAGATCCTATCTAGGGTGAACCCACACAAAGCAGGAAGTCCACATAACACATCTTGTCGGGTCTGTATGGCCCAACTGACAAAGGTCGTAACAGACGTCTACCATATCTCACTGCAGCAGTCTATTGTCCTTGCAGGTTTTAGGACAGCCACCACAGTCCTGGTGCCCAGGAAAGTGACAGTGACCAGTCTAAATGACTACTGCCTAATGGTACTGATGCCTACAATCATAAAGTGTTTTGAGTGGCTAATGTTGGAACACATCAAAGCACACCTTCCAGCATCATTGGACTCATTCCAGTTTGCCTACTGTCCAAACTGGTTCACAGATGATGCTATAGCCTTCACCCGCCACTCCATCCTGACCCACCTAAAGAATGATGTCTCGTATGCCAGGCTGTTTATTAACCAGCTCAGCATTCAACACGATCACGCCTCAGAGGCTGATGGATAAGCTGCGCTCACTGGGACTCGACACCTCTCTGCAACTGAATTCTGGACTTACTGACCGAAATACCTCAATCTGTCTGGGATGACACCACAACTTCAAACCCCATCAAGCTGAGCACTGGTGCACCTCAGGCCTGTGTGCTCAGCCAGGTTACTGTTTATGCTTCTGACTCACGGCTACACTGCCAGATTGAGTTCCAACAGAATCATCAGATTTGCAGATGATACAACACTAGGTGGCTTCATCAACAGCAATGTTGAGTCACGTTACAGAGAATAGGTTGAAAGGCTTGTAAAATGCTGCGAGATCAACAACCGGAATCTTAACATGGACAAAGTAAAGAAGATGATTGTGGACAAAGATGACAGTGGGGAGGTTAACCTGCAAGTGGTCCACTGATGTACCTGCTGTGCTTGCCCTTCATAGTGGATGAGGTTGTGGATATTAAGGAAGACGAAGGTCAACCATTCTCCATTACTCATCAATGATTGCCTCATGGAAAGAGCGGAGAACAAAAAGTTTCTTGGCATGAATATAAGGAACAACATATCCTGGACTCACAACATTTCGTCCTTTGTCTACATAGTGTTCTTATAAAAACAATTTTATGTTCATTTTAAAGTGAAAATTAGATCAAACTTTGAAATATTTCAGAAAATATCTTTTGATAGCAAGATCATGAAGGATAATGAGATCTCTTTTCTCTTTTTAGTACAGTAAGACATTGTACGATAATTACAAAGTGGCGTTACAAAGGGCTGGCCTGGCATCGCGATGGGCAAATATGTCAAAAGTGGAGACTATCAACACTACAAACACCATTCCAGGTACACAAGTCATTTTATTCAACAATGCATTTCCGTAAAACACCCCCACCCCCACTCATCTTCTTCCCCCTGTCTCCTTTTCTCTAGCTCTCTCTCTCTTTCCCTTTTCCCTGTCTCCTTTCACAGAGCCAAAATCAATTCTCACTTTTCCTCTTATTGTATCCACTTTTATCTGTAGGTCTGTATAGTTCTCTTCCCCCTCCCATTCTTTCCCAAGCTTTTAATTCAGACATTGTTTCTTTACTCAGACCTTGAGGAAGGTTTCGGGCCCGAAATGTTGTGGATGCTGAAGAGTGACATTTCTGTGTTTTGACTTAATATTCAGCTTCCACACTTCTACTTGTAACCCTGCATTATTATTGAAAAAAAATTGTAAAATGGTCTCAATTCTTTTGGCAGTTTTACTAATATTGGGGAATGCAGAAAAAAGTCTTGTTTTCTTTTTTTTAAATCATCAGACTCCGAACCATCACATACATCTGTTCTGGCTAGCTTACACCTGTATAGCTCCTCATTATATCCTTTGTAAATCCATATTAACACACTGCCAATCCAAGAACTGTATATAACAAGCAAGCAAGGTCTTGCACCACAAATATCATAATTAGACAGTTAAATAGATTTCTAGAAAACCTCCAACCAATCTTGAAAACTATAACTAATTCACCACTTTATTCAGCCAGAGAATAATGTCTCAGATCTCAAATCAGTAACATTTAAAATTGGGATGTATTTGCTGTCAAGATCAAATGAAAGTCTATTGAAATTACTTCTCACAATTTGGACATACACAGGATCAGAGAATAAATACCAGACGCATAAGCAAGACAAAAATTGGTTGAGTATTGTCTAATTTTTTTGCATGAACCAATGTTTCTTTACAAAGTATGACAATTTTATGCAAATTGCTTTTGGTGCATCCTCTATTTACATTCATTATAATTGTTCTTATTTTTGTACTACGTGATGCACTTTGTAGAGGCTGGATAATATGCAAAACAAAGGTTTCTCACTGTATCTCAGTATGCATGACAAAAAGGACACATGTTGAAGCTGTCTGGCTTTGTATTCAAGTGATTGATAATGTTGTGCTTTTATAGCTTATAATGTAAAGCTAAATTCTAATTATGATAAAAAAATAATTAAACTTTAATATTTCTAACTGGAGCTTTTTGGTGTCTCCTTGTTAGAGGCACCAATTATAAAGGCTATTGCCAGGAAGAGCTTTCCATCTTCCTGCTTCATGTTGGAGGCCAGTCTCATATGGAAATGTTAGTTCATCAATCGTTGAAACTGGTCTCTTGAGAATGAAAGCTAGGTACATTATGAATTTGAAGTAACAAATTTAACTTTGTTAAATTATTCACACTGGCAACAGATTAGGATGTTAAAGGAATGCAGTGAAAAATAAATTCAGTTGTAACAAACGTTTAGGATAATTTCATCAGGGAAGAATTATCCAGGAGTGAAACGTGAAATTCTGCTGACGCAGTGATTGCAGGGAAAAAAAACAGAAATCCTAGAGGAACTCAACAAGTGTTGCAGAGTCCAACAGAGGTAAAGATATACAACGGATGTTTCGGGCCTGAGCCCTTCTTCAAGGTATGAGTAAAAAGCAGGCAGGCACTTGAATTAAAAGGCTGGGGAGAAGGGAATAATGGGATGAGGAAAAGTACAGATCAACAGACAAAAGGTGTTAATTGGATATGGATAGGAGGACAGGAGAGAGGAAAGGTAAGCATTGAATGGGGGAGGTGGTTTTTTTGGCCTTGAAAGCAAGGATGGGGGAAGCGGACAGAGGGATGAGAGGAGAGAGAGAGAGAGAGACAAAGTCAGAGATAGAGGAAAAGAGACACAGGGTAAGATGGGGGGGTTGGGGGGGGTTAATGGAAATTGGAGAAGTTGATGTTAATGCCATCTGGCTGGAGAATGCCCAGATGGAATATGTTGTTCCTCTAATTTGTGGGTTCAGTCTGTCAGTGCATGGGACTGGGAATGGGGCAGGGATTGAAAATGGTGGTCCCTGGAGATCCCTGCTGCAGCAAGAGACAGAGGCAAGGTGATTAATGAAGCAATCTTCAAGTATGTCTCCAGTCTCTCTAATGTAGAGATCACAATGGGAGCACTGGATGCAGTAGATGACCCCACACATATCCACATGAAGTGTTGCTTCACTTGGAATGACTGTTTGAGGCCCTGAACGTTGGCAAGG
Organism: Narcine bancroftii; assembly: GCF_036971445.1. Taxonomy (NCBI): domain Eukaryota; kingdom Metazoa; phylum Chordata; class Chondrichthyes; order Torpediniformes; family Narcinidae; genus Narcine; species Narcine bancroftii. Next base: position 450,237,122 of record NC_091469.1, on the reverse strand, counting down.
AAGGAGGTCTTGGCACAAGTGAAGCACCTTCTGCAGTCGTAGGGGCAGGAGTGATTGGTGAGCAGGGAGAAGAGGCCAAGGGAGTCACAGAGGAAGTAATTCTTACAGAAGGCAGAGAGGGGAGGAGAAGGGAAGTCATGTCTGGCAGTGGGTGGCCACTGGGAGAACCCCCAAAATGATCAAGGAACAGAAATTTAAAGAAATATTCAACAGCATAAATATTTTAATTCCAAGAACATTACTTTTATTAATTCTCGCTAGTCCTCCCCTCCCTCACCCTATTCTGGGCAAAAGTTTATTTTCTTTCTCAGAAAGCAGAATTGGCCATCTTACCCTATGTCTCCTTTCCTCTATCTCTGACTTTCTCTCTCTTTCTCTCTCTCTCTCTCTCTCTCTCTCTCTCCCTCTCTCTCTCTCTCTCCCCTTTCTCTCCCCTTATCCCTGTCCTGGGAAAACTTGTACCTCTCATTTTGTTCGTTTTAGATTGGTCACAGTGTTTGAGCTACCGAAAGAAAATAAACACACACACCGAGAGCAGTTCAGTTTATTACAAATTCAAAAGCTGATTTCAAACTACAATATGCAAACCCTTCCCAACGTCTGGACTGGTCAAAACTGCCGAGGCGAGGCAATGACTCCAAACTTGTAGTAGGTTGTCGGGGCGCCTGTAGCAGCTTCTCCACCTCCCCCAATCGGGACATTGGCTGAACTCTAGAAGTTCTTCTTCTTGCTGAGAGATGTTGCCACCTCTCGGAGAGTCTCCCACTTCAGCTTATATTACCCAAAAACTGCTTACCCAAGCACCTATTTCCAGCACAGTAAGAAAGATAGGCAAGCAAGCAAGCCTGCTTAGGCTTCTATCGAATAATAACGTAATTTTCAGCTTATCACTTTGAATACAATGGTTTATTTTGCATCAAGTCTAGGCCTCTGACAGTCTGTGACCAAAACAAGCAGGAAGATTAAATGTTCTTGGTACACAGATGTCCTTTCATCAGATAACAGCATCTCTGGCCCCTCGGTGGAATTTAGCTTATGTCTGCTGATTCTAAAAAACAAGCAGGTTCTCAGCCTTGTAGAAGCAAAGGCTGCAAAAGTGAAAAACACGGTTTAAATCTTCTATTACAATCCTCTGTCTGCTTCCCCCATCCCTGCTTTCAGGGCCAATTCTGCTTTCTGAGAAAGAAAATAAACTTTTGCCCAGAATAGGGTGAGGGAGGTGAGGACTAGCGAGAATTAACAAAAGTAATGTTCTTGGAATTAAAATATTAATGCTGTTGTCAGAATGACTTCAATGCTTTGAAATGCTGAATTCCAGGAAAAGGATACTGAAAACTTTGAACTGATTTTTTTCACCTCTCTAACATTCCATTTATATTTAGCAAGGTGGTGGATTGTACCTTTGTGTTCTCCATTTTTATTTTACATTAACCCTAAAATAAATAAGGCATAAACTTTCAGTTTCATTGTGCATTGTTTGTTTATAGAAAAGAGAGTAAGATGGAATAATACTGAGCAACAATTGAGACCTTGATTATGTCCATCTATTACCCACCAATTCCTAATGAGCATTTTTTCCATTTTGACATCAAGCTCCTCTTCAAGGAAATGATCACGCAAGACGAGCCCAGCAATCATTGAACCCATCTGTAGCTCCATATAATGAAGAGGTAAGCAAAGTCAAAATCTGGGAAGAAATTTTTCCAACAATTTGATTGCACTGTTTCCAATGATCCGAACATTGGCTTGGGAAACAGTGATTAAAATTTCACTACATGGATGATCTGAAGCAGTTTCATTTGAGATTGCATGGGAGGAGATGGGATGGAGATTTGATGCATGTAACTATTGCAGTGAACCTGCAGGTTAGTTTCAAAGTTGTGCAAATTGCACAAAGAGTAAACCTGGACCTTGGATTAAAGCAACCAGCTTGGGTTAAGCTTTGACTTTGAATGGACAATGGGAGTACAGGTAATATCTGGGGTGCTTTTTAGCACACTGAGCTACGTAATAGAATTATTGGAATCTTTATTTAATTGACTGGGTCAACTACTGCAAACTTGGGTAGGGTCTGAGATTTCTTTAAAAGCTGACCACAACTCATTAATTTCCAATTTGAGCATAATAGATCAAGGGCACAAGGATCTCCTTGCTTTATTGTAATAATAATCTTGAACAATTCATGGGGAATGCACAGATTGATCCTGTTTGCTGCCTGACCACAATAACCTTTCAATATAAAACATACCAGTTGCAACTTACAAGTATGGTTGAGTTGCTTTAAACAGTATATATATTAATTTAAATTATTTATTACATTAAATTTTACAATTTAAAATTAACCTGCATCCAGAGTTTGGACCTTTTCTTTAGTAATATAGCACCCTGTATCCTGGGCTTCTGCACAATCAAGCCTGAATGGTTTAATATCATTTCAATTGCCAATTTGCATCTTGGTGTTTTTATTCCAAATTCTAATTTTCTTTTGAGTAAGTAATTGTCATCTTAGGTTTTTTGCATTCTATCAGTAAACTTGGTATATTATGACATTTAACTTGCATCCCATGAATTACACCCGTGTTAAGGAAATATAGGCATGTTTAAGCACTGATTGAAAATAAGATAAATACAACTTCAAATGATGTATTGGATTAGATTTGTTTATATTTGATGGAATACGTCATGTGTTAAAACCTCCCAGAATAGATACAAACAGATTTAGCAACCCCATTGGTAGGATCCAAAAGATACAGAGTTAAGATTACCCACAAAAAGATCAGTTCTGTTCTGAAAGGTAGTGTTGGGAGCTGCTTCCAGGCTGACAGAAGCTCTAGCACTTGTGGCCAAGCTATAATCAAACTCCCTGGTCAACCTGAACATGCACTATCTTTCACATATCTAAAAAATAGATTAATCTCCTGGGTTACTCTTGGGTTTCTGTGCAGGTATGAGTAAGGTTCATTTTATTTTATTAAAATAAACCTTTTATTTAATTCTAGAGATTCCAATCAAGATTCAAATATCACCCCATCTGCCAGTACAATAGATTTCTCCTATCTCATAGTCTCATAGTTTTAAGCCATTCACACCACTAATGAAATTTCCCTTCTATCTTCCCAAGTTAAAGAACAATCTTGTTTTTCCTGGTCCTTCAAGCTAGATCATTTTCTATCCAGGTAATTCACCTCTATACCCTCTCCTAGAATTTGACATCCTTGCCAAAGGATAGTATCAAGAATGTGGCAGAGCAAACTTGCCAAGGCTTAACTAGTAATTTTTTTTTTAATTAACCTGCCATGCAAGGTGCTGTAATTGCAGCCTTTATTAAAAAAAAATTGTAGATGACTAAAAGCTACCTTTACAAGCTGTAAAGATTAGAACTTGGGAAGGAAAAATTATTTTATGTAAGGGGAGACTGAAAGATTTTTTAAAACTTTCAAAAACAGAAAGGACCTTAACTGAGAAAGCAATAAAAAAGGAAAGAATGATTATGAAAGCAAACTAGCACAAAATTTAATAACAGAGAGTAAAACATTTTACAACCATGTCAAACTGAAAAGGGTGTCCAAAGTGAATGAACTGAGTTATAGAAGGTAAAACAAACCAAAACCTAACTGACCCAGGAAATGGAGAGACCTGGTGGAATGCTAAATGACAACATTGGGGAAATAAATAAGGTTCAATGTGAGCCATTTATAAAATAACATTTATTTTCTATTTTAAGGACAAGAAATCGAAAGATCCTGATACCTTCCTTCTACCACCACCACCTGCTCAAATAATGTATCAAGAGCCTACTGATTTTGAAGAAGATGATCTCCCACCTCCTCCTCCATCCTTTGAACCTCCTCCTTCACCTTTCAAAGTTCCTCCAATTGCAGCAGAGCCATCCAAACAAAAGATCTCATCAGCACCCCCTCCACCACCTGTTCGACACCTTCCATCTGCAGCACCTCCTCCAACCTTACTCAAACGGAAAAACTCAGGTGCAAGAAATCAACCAATATCAAATGTTGTCTTCACAGATTTACCTCCACCTCCATCAGATCCAGAGATTTTTGCGGAGCCACCTCCCGATTTTCTGCCACCACCTCCTCCTTGCTTCAATAACACTTCAGGTGGAGGACCACCCCCTCCTCCTCCTCCTCCTCCTCCTCCTCCTCCTCCTCCTCCTCCATCACAGCCAGCTCCAACCAACTATGCCCCTAAAATAGTCGTGCCAAAGAGGAGTGAGAATAGCACACTGAGCTCCAATTCTCGACCTGCAGGAGGATCAGCTTCAGACAAGCCAGACCTTATGTCAGATCTCATGAAAGTCCTACAGAAAAAAAGGGCTACAATGAATGAATAAGTACAAGTGGTTTAAAGTCAAAGCATTGTGTCCATACTCAACCAATTACTAACATTTTTATGTGAGATATTAAAAGAAAACTGAAAATCCATCAGGTGGAAAATTTGCTGATTAACTGAATTCAAATGGCTCAGGGTTGAAGCTAGTAGTTGTGTGAATAATGCTGGTGTTGATGTATGCTCTCCAGTTCAGAAGGATGTGTGAAACTGGAAGGACTTGCACTTCTAAAGAATATAATTTGGACATGTTTTAGGAATCAAATGATGACTGCTTTTCAACATATGATTTGTAGCCAAACAGCTCACAAACCAGGTCTAGCCTCACAGATGAAGAATATCTATTTGGATTAGTTAATAAAGGGATTTCTTGAACCATCGTTCATTATTTCTTCATTTTCAACATAGAGGAATAAAGAAGAAATTGAAAGAAAATGGCTAACAGCCATGGATTTTGAACTTGCTTGCCTTTATTCCTTCCTAGTTAATATTAAAGGACTACTGAAATTCAGAAATTTGTGACTGTAAAACAAAATTGTGATGCAGGAAACACAGATATTAAGCAACCGTCAGCTCTGGTTAACACCTATCTGCTTAGTTTAATGCTCTACTGTTTCACTACACCCAAAATGTTATTGCAAATGTTAAACTATACTCTGCAGTTTTGAATTTAACTAACACCTTACACAGCCAATCCAGCTAGATTTTCAGTATGTAATGTGAATAGTCTTCTTTAATGTGAATTTTTACTTACAATGCCTACTGTAACAGTGATGTGATTCCATTTTTTTAAGAACAGAAAACTATATCTTAACAATGAGTATTTTTCATCGTATGATTAAAATAACTGTATATAAAATTATCTTTTGGCTGTTTAATGAGCAGCACATCTCAGGGAGCATTCTAAATTTTCCTTTCTTCTATTTTAAAGAATGATTTCCCAACTTTCTAAACAGGACTTCTTCACATGTAACAGCAGCTACTTGAAATGTGGGTATACCTGATCAAGGATAATATTTCAGACTTTAAAATATAGAACAACAGAACACTACAGCACAGAAGCAAGTTCTGTGGCCCATCTGGTCTGTGTTAAACTATTCTGTCCAGGTCATTGACCTACACCCAGGTCACAACCCTCCAGACCATCTCTGCTAGCAGTTCATTCCACACTCAACAACCTCTGAGTGAAGAAGCTCCCCCTATTGTTCTCCTTAAATATTTCACCTTTCACCCTTTACCCATGTACTCTGGTTTTTGTCTCACCCAACCTCAGCAGAAAAAGCATGTTTGCATTCACTCTATCTCTATCCCTCATAATTGTGTATGCCTCTGTCAAATCTCCCCTCATTCTCTGACAGTTCAAGGAATAAAGTCCTAACCTATTTACCCTTTCCCTATAACTGAGCTCTTCAAATCTTGACAAATTTTTTCTGCACTCTTTCAATCTTATTGAGGTTGTTCCTGTAGTTGGTGACCAAAACTGTACGTAATACTCCAAATGTGGCTTCACCAATATCTCATACAACTTCAACATAATATCTCAACTCCTTAACTAAATACTTTTATTTAGGCCTTGATAGGCTCTATCAATAACCACAGAGTCATAGTCTGCAGGAACAATAGGCTTTAATGCACACAAGACTTTGGCTGGCCCAGATCCAGGTACAGAACTGCTGGAAAGGGGGAGGTAATGCGACCTTTATGGCCAGGGCAAAAGGGGAGGAGATTTACGGGATGAGTCATTAGTGGACAGGCCAGCCTCATATATACAGTAACAGGTAAGGGCTATACAATGGAGGAAAACATCAGTACAGGCCTCTTTCAGATCCCTCTATTCTACAGCACTCCCCAGTGGCCTACCATTTACTGTGTAAATTCTACCCTGATTTATTCTCCCAAGGCGCAACACCTCACACTAAAGAACATAAGACATGGGAGCAGAAATAGGTTATTCATCTCATTGAGACTGCCATGCCATTTAATCATGAGCTGATCCATTTTTCCATTAAGCCCCACTGCCCGTCCTCCCCATAACTTTTGATGCCCTGGTTAATCAAGAACCATATAACCATATAACCGTTTACAGCACGGAAACAGGCCATGTCGGCCCTTCAAGTCCATACTGGTTCACTTGAACAACTCCACTTATTTATAACTGAAGGAGTTCTGAGGGCTTTCAGACTGAGGTGGGTTGGGAAGGAGCAAGATCGTGAAAGTATTTATACTAAATTTATACTAAAAAAAATCAAGATGTTGAATTTCCACTCTTTCTTAAGATTGGGATCATGGGTGAGCAGGACTTCAATGAGTGAAGCATAGTTTGCTTGAACTTCAGGCCTATCAATCTCTGCCTTAAATACACCCAATGATCTGGCCTGTAACAACAAATTCCACAGATTTACCACCCTCTGCTTTAAGAAATTCCTCCACATCTCTGTTCTGTAGTCTCCCTTCAATCCTGGTTGTGCCCTCTTGTCCTAGACTCTCGCCCTTTCTTCATCTACATTGTCCATGCTTTTCAACATTTGAAATGTTTCAGTGAGATCCCTCCCTAAATTCCAACAAGTGCAGGCCAAAATCTGCCAAATCCTTCTCATATGATAACCTTTCATTCCTTGTGAACCTCCTCTGAACCTTCTTCAATGTCAGCATATCCTTTCTTAAATGAGGAGCCCAAAACTGCTTACAAAACTCCACATGAGGTCTTACCAGTATTTTTCAGTCCATTTTTCCAGCTGGTCCAGATCCTGCAGTAAGCTTTGAAATTTGTCCTTGCTGACCATAGTGCCTCCAATCTTTGTGTCATCTGCAAATTTACTGATCACATTTACCAAATTGTCATTCATATTGTTGATATAGATGACAAAAAAACAACAAACATAGAATGTAGAAATCTTTAGCACAGTACAGTCCTTCAGCCAGTGTTGTGCCAACCTAATAAGCTATTCTAACAGCTGCCTAGAATTTCCCAGCTGCATAATCCTCCATTTCTCTCAGCTCCATATACCTATCTAATTGTCTCTTTTATTATTTTATTTATAAATTTTAAACCACAGTAATAATTACATTCATTCAAAAATTATTTCAAAACATTATACATGTGGTATATATGTTGTGTATGCACTCACACAATTAAGACTCGGAGACGTGATGCTTTCTCATCCTTTACTTCTATTAGACTAACATGGCTATTGACTCACAGGGTTATAGTTATGGAAGGGTGACATCATGATGTCCAGCAGAGGGCAGGCTTATATCCAGCACTCTTTTCCCCCCCACCCACCCCTGTGCAGGAAATGCTGACTGGGCCCCTTCAAACTAATAAGATTACATTGGGCCCAGGACTACAAGTGAGAATTAGAATACATCTCATGAGTGATTATTATAAAAGAGAAAGAATTTAATAATGATCAGGGTACATAGTTCTTAAAGTGTTCAGGAGGTCTTTTTTGTAAGATTACTACTACCAACCATGGGTCTTTATATTGTCTATAATCTTGTACCAGAACTCTCTTGCCAACTTCCGATGTTTTAGGTGAGGTCTGTGGTGATGCTGCTTTTTTGCAATTGGAGATGCAGATCTGGATGAACTGTGGACAGCTTGGTCTGCAGGTTGTAGCCAAACATTAGTTCTGCTGTGGTGCGTTTTGTTGTAGAATATGGCGTGCTTCTGTATCCCAATAGGAAATCTGTGCTTTTGTGTGTCTAGGAGGCATGGTTTCATGGTTTTCATTGCATTTTTGAATGTTTGTATAAAATGTTCTGCCCCCCCATTAGTACTTGTGGACAAAATATGTCTGATATTGTTGTCGCGCATAAATTTTTAAAAATGCTCTGATGTAAATTGAGGCCCATTGTCCGCAACTAATTCATGAGGCAATCAAGTGCCAAAGATGGCTCATCGACAGTCTATCATGGGATCTGGTTTGGTATTTTTCAGCTGTGAAACTACTGGCCATTTGGAGTGTGCGTCCACAGCCATTAGGAAAGTCTCACTCATGAATGGACCAGCGAAGTCTACATGAATGGGATGCCAGGGTTTGGATGGCCATTTCCATGGGTTAGCTTTGGCTTGCGGCATTTTTGACTGCATTGACTGATGTACTTTGCATTCTCTTACTGTTGTTTCAATGTCTCTGTCCATGGAGGGCCACCAGACATGCATCTGGGCCAGTCCCTTCATTCGTACTATTCTCAGATGGTTGTGTAGTTCTGATAACGTGATAGTTTGCCATTTGTCTGGAATAATTGAATAGGTACCCCATAGTAAACATCCTTCTTCAACTGATAGTTCATGGCGGCTTGTGTGGTAAGGTTTTAGATCCTCTGGAATGACTCCAGATTCAGGCCACCCATTAAGGGTGAAGTATAGGATCTTGCTTAATGTTGCCTCTTTTCATATTTCCTTTGCAATCATCTGGGCTGTAATGGGCAGTTGTTGAAGTTGTTCTTCGTTGATGGCTCTGCGTCTGCTGTCCAGTTATAATTTCTTCTTGTTGTTCTGTCTTGGGTAGTGGCATGCGTGATAAGGCATCTGTATGGCTGTTCAGTGTTCCTGCTTTATGTTTTATATCATAGTTATACACTGCTAGTAGCATGGCCCATCTTTGAATACTGGCCACAGCTAATACTGGTATACTTTTGTGTGGCCCCAGGATTAAACTAAGAGGCTTGTTGTCTGTGATCAGGGTGAATTTTTTTTCCGTAAAAATATTGGTGGAATTTTTTACACCAAAAATTATTGCCAATCCTTTTTCTAGTTGGGCGTAATTGCGTTTGATTGTGGTTAACGTTCGCGAAGCATTCGCTACTGGTTGTTCACTTTTTCTGTGATTTGGAATAGTACAACTCCTCGTCCCACTGCTGAAGCATCCACAGCTAGTGTAACTTCTTTACTAGGGTCATAGTGGATCAGCACCTTATTTGTTGACGTTAGCATTTCCTTTAGTTGATCGACTATGTTTTTAGTTTCTGTGTTCCAATACCATGTTTGATCTTTCTTGAGTAATTGGTTCAGCCGGCTGCATAGTGTAGACATATTAGGGATATGTTTTTAGTAGTGATTAACAAGTCCTAGGAAGGATTGTAATTCTGATTTGTTGGTTAGGTATGGGGCCTTGAGAACGGTTTCTGATCATGTTGGATCATTCGCACCCCCTCATTGTCGATTGTAAATACTGAGGGGCGCATAAAGACATATTTGTCATTTTGTAATTGTATATTAACCTGTTGTAGTCTGGTTAAAACCTTTTCAAGGTTTTGTAAGTGTTCACTGTTGTTTCGGCCTGTGATGATGTCATCTAGGTAACACACAACTTGTTTTGTGAAAAATCACAGGAGCTGCTGACATTCCGTAAGGCCTGTGTGTACAGTTGAATAGTCCCAGATGGGTATTGATTGTCACATATTCCCTTGGTTTTTTTGTCCACTTCTATCTGTTGATATGCTTGTGACTGTAATGGAAGATTCTAACCTGTTTTTTTTAAACTTGCAGCTCTGGGTTCTGCAAGGCTGAGAACCTGCTTGTGTTTTAGAATCAGCAGACATAAGCTAAATTCTACCAAGGGGCCAGAGATGCTGTTATCTGACGAAAGGACATCTGTGTACCAAGAGCATTTAATCTTCCTGCTTGTTTTGGTCACAGACTGTCAGAGGCCTAGCCTTGATGCAAAATAAACCATTGTATTCAAAGTGATAAGCTGAAAATTGTGTTATTCGTTAGAAGCCTAGCATGCTAGCTTGCTTGCTTATCTTTCTTGCTGCGCTGGGAATAGGTGCTTGGGTAAGCAGTTTTTGGGTAATATAAGCCATGGTCTCGCTGCTGAAGTTTAAGACTCTCCAAGAGGTGGCAACATCTCTCTCAGCAAGAAGAAGAACTTCTGGAGTCCAGCCAACGTCCCGGTCAGGGGAGGTGGAGAAGCTGCTACCGGCGCTCTGACATCCTACTACAAGTGTGCAGTCGTTGCCTCACTTCGGCAGTTGGGAGCAGTCCAAGCGTTGATAAGTATAGTTGGGAAGGGCTTGCATATTGTAGTGTGAAATCAGCTTTTGAATTTGTAATAAACATTTGTATAAACTGAACTGCTCTCGGTGTGTGTGTCTATTTTCTTTCGGTAGCTCAAACACTGTGACCAATCTAAAACAAACAAAATGAGAGGTATAAGTTTACCCAAGACAATTGGCGCAGTGAGCAGGGTTGGTCTCAAGATGTTTCGCCGAAAGAAAGAGGTGAGCCCTGAGCAGTTCTTGATTCCTGGATGGGCTTCCAAAGACGATGGGTTTGGCATGTTGGCCAATACCCTGTCTTTGTTGGGACCACCCATTAGTTGGGATGAGAAATTAGATTCATCAAGTGCACTTCTGGGAGAGCGGGTTGCCACTCTCCTTCGAGAAAGTAAATTTCCTGATAAAAAGGGGACGCTGACGGATGGTTTTTGGTTGCTGGCCACAGCCTTACGCCACTCCATTCAGCGTGAAGCAGAATCAGTTCAAAGAGAAGTAGAATCTCAGCGCAAGAGAAAGCAATTAGAGGAGGAGCTAGAAGCCATGCGACAATGCTGTTCCATGATGAGTGAGATTGTTCACACCAGTCAGGACAGAGCCAAAGAAATGGAAGATAAGCATGTCCAAACGATCTGTCGTAATATTAAACTCCGGCAGCAGCTCTGTGCAGATAAGGAAAGGCATGGAGTAGAACCCGATCCATATCGTATTCGTGTCATGATAAGGAATGGTGACAATCCTGATGTAATTGAGGACTGGGATGGGAATATCTGGAATGACAATGGTAATAATGCAGATACTCCTCAGCATGTGTCTAACATACTGCCCTCTCCACCACCTGCTGTTCACGCCCGGCCCATAAGGCAGCAGACTTCCCAAACTAACAGAAGGGGGGATGATGTAAGGGTAGTGATTGAAGGGATGGATACCCCGGTCTCCCACATGGACCCAGGGGAAAATACCCAAATCCCTGCTGATGCTCTATGGCCTACCCCCTCTACGGGATGGCCTCGGCCTCCTCCCCTAGACTGGGTGGAGGGTCCTGTGGGCCAAAGTGGGAACAGGCGTCGGAAACAGTCAATGATCCGTGACTTCTCTGTAAAAGAGCTGGCTGCCATTGGAGATCGATTTAGGCAAAAGGCAGGAGAAACTCTGGCAGCCTGGCTCCTGTGTGTCTGGGAAGGAGGGGGTAATGTATTTTTAACCCCTGAGGAATTGTTGGGATTAGGAACATTGTCTACTGATATCAGGGTCTCTGCTGAGCTGCGGGATAGTGGGAGAGAGATGGATTACTTACTGACTACTCTAGGGGACACCCTGCTACGAGTATACCCAATCCAGTAGATTGGGATTTACATTTGCAGAACAATTGGAGAACCCCAGAGGAGGGTATAGCAGTAATTCGTCAACAGGCCCTGGCTTCTGCCTTGTATGCAGGGCGTTTGAGGCTGTGGGTACATGGGGGGAGCCCTGATGAAGAGATATTCACTGCCGGAACGCATACCAGATTGGTTCGTTCCGCCAAACCCACTACACGGGGGCTGGTTCTGTCCGTAACTAGTCCGTTAATTGGGCACCCTGTGTCTGAGGCAGTGCACGCCTTATCTGGGCTTCGAGAATTAGAATTGGGAGGTAAAATTCACTCATGTACAGCCCAGGTTAAATCAGACAAGCAGGATGAAAAGAGAGGGGCTGCTGGTAATAACGGACCGACAAGAAAGGACCTTTTTCTAACCTTGTTAAAGTTAGGCGTACCTAAAAGTGATATTGATGGGAAACCTACTGGAGTCTTTTATGCCTTTTATAAGAGGAAGGCAGGGGAACATCTTCCCCAGCTGTTGAGTCCTCCTGGCTGAGCTGTGCCTTCTGCTCCCACTGCTGCTCCCACTGAGCCGGCTTCTCCTGCTCCAGTTAACAGTGATGAGATACAACAAATGGTTAAAAGGCTCTTATGGATAATAGTGGCATGTGGGCCTGGAAGCCCCCGAATCCTACTAAAGCATGAAGGTGTGGGCAGGGCTCCCGTGTCTACACCATTGAGATACAGCGGATACACGGGGAATTCGGACTATTACAAAAAAACTAGTAGTGGGTCAAGCTAAGTGGGATTCTGTGATGGTGCCACCCCCCATGAAACCAGTGTGCATTCCACAATATTGCCTCCCTGGAGGGCAAGAAGAGATTAGTGCCACCATCGATGCTTTGCAAGAAGAAGGAGTAGTGAGGCCTGCAACGTCGCCCTTTAATACCCCTGTTTGACCGGTCCAGAAGCCGGACGGCTCCTGGAGAATGACAGTTGATTATCACTTTTTGAACAAACATGCCTCACCACTGGCTTCAGCAGTTCCGGACATTGTTACCCTTATTGAAAACATTGCTACTGGGAACTCAGGAACATGGTATGCTGTCATTGATCTTGCTAACGCTTTCTTCAGTATTCTTATAGCTGAGGACTCACAGGATCAGTTCACCTTTACCTGGAAGGGGCGCCAGTATACCTTCACTCGCCTCCTTCAGGGTTATGTACACTCTCCCACCATTTGTCACAGCCTAATTGTCCGTGACCCGGAGACGGTGCCAGTATCGCCTTCCCTCTCAATTCACCATTATATTGATAATGTGATGATCCAAGGGGCCACAGAAGAGATGGTACAGGAAGGTTTGGAGAGTGTCCAAGATACCCTGATGCAAAGAGTGTGGGCCATAATCCCGCCAAGGTACAGGGCCCGTCCAAGACAGTTATTTTCCTTGGAATTCAGTGGCATGCTGGAGAACAAGTGGTTCCCGATAAAGTTCGCAATAAAATCGCAGACTTGGCCACTCCTACTAACAAAAAAGAGACCCAGCGTTTCCTGGGGTTATTGGGATATTGGTGACGCCATATTCCACACTTGGCATTGCTTTTACGTCCTCTGTATAAGGTTACCCGAAAGAAAACAGACTTTGTATGGGGTGACAATCAAGAAAGGGCGTTCCAGTCCGCCAAGCAGGCTATTCTTCAGGCCCTGCCCATTGCTCCCCGCATCCCAGATACCCCCTACGAACTACAGGTCTCCGTTACTGATGATGTGGCCTGCTGGAGCCTCTGGCAGAAACAAGAGGGTTACCGAGTCCCGCTGGGATTCAGGTCACGTACCATGCCTGAGGCTGCCACTCGTTATTCTGTTTTTGAACAACAGTTACTAGCTAGTTACTGGGCCCTGCTGGAGACTGAAAGAATGACAGGTGATGCAGATGTTCAATTGAGACCTGCACTTCCAATAATGAATTGGGTTCTGGCTAATGATGCTAATCTAAAGATCGGGCGGGCGCAGCAGTCTTCTATTGTTAAATGGAAGTGGTATATTCAGAGTCGTGCAACCAGAGGGCCTGAAGGGGTGGGCCGCATACACGAACAGGTGACTGATCTTCCGTCTCGTCATGAGGACGTTGAATCTGCCTGCCCCCTCCTTTAACCCCTTCACCAGTTCAGTGGGGTAAACCATATGATTTTCTCAGTCCAGCAGAACAAGAGGATGCCTGATTTACTGATGGTAGCAGCCGGTGGGTGCAAGGAAAGCAAAAGTGGAAGGCAATGGCTTACCATCCCAAGTCAGGAACTCACTTATCAGAGGAGGGGTATGGTGGCTCCAGTCAGTATGCTGAGTTGAAGGGAGTCACTTTACCACTAGATCCCCATGATCACCCTCTTCGCCTGTTTACTGATTCCTGGGCTGTGGCTAATGGACTTGTGGTATGGATGCCAGATTGGCAAAAGAATGACTGGATGATACATGACCGCTCAGTGCGGGGCAAAGAGCTGTGGCAGCTGTTGTGGGATGCTTCCCACCACCATGAGATAACTGTGTATCACATTGATGCCCATAGTAATATGGCGACTAACATGGCACAACATAATGCAGTTGCAGATCAGCTTGCCATTATCAGCCGTGCTGATACCGTCCCCCTGGCTCGATGGGCACATGAACAGAGTGGTCATTTGGGGGAGAAAGGATCAACTATGTGGGCCCGTACACATGCTTTACCCGTCCATCAGGATGATGTCCGCATGGTCATGCGTACATGCCCAGAATGTCAACTTGTGAAGTCCCGTGTCGTTCCTCCTGGTCCTCATGGCCGAATAAAATGGGATGCTCACCCAGCTGCGGTTTGGCAGATTGATTACATAGGCCCTATGCCAGACTGTATGGATAAACGTTACGTCCTAGTAATGGTTGACACCTTTTCGGGCCTGATTTTTGCTTTTCCCACCAAGACGGCTGACCAAGCTAGAACTATCCAAGGACTAAATCATTTAATTTCTCATTATGATGTACCAGAGGAGATTCAGTCTGATAATGGCTCGAACTTCTCCGGGAAGGCAATCTGTGATTGGGCAAATGACAACGGTATCTTATGGGTTCACCATATTCCTTATTACCCGCAGGCTGCTGGGTTAGTTGAACAAATGAATGGCTTACTGAAGGAACAAATTCGTTTGTTAACACCACTGGGAACCCTGAAGGGGTGGTGTCATGTGCTGCAGCAGGCAGTCGACAATTTCAATCATCACCCTTTAAAAGGAGGTACACCTTTCCACCGAATTCTTCACACTTCTGAACTACAGCCTATTCCAGAGGAAAAACAGTCATTGACGCCCACTCCTGAACTAGAGAACGACAAAAAGTATGGGTGGCACCACGAGGTAGTGGCCCTCCTATAAAAGGGGAAATAGTGACACCTGCCCAGGGTAACACTCGGTGGGTAGCTATTGAGGGACAGGATGATTTAGTCTGTTTAAACACTGAACGCTTGCGGTATCGTGAGTGATATGTGTCAGACTTCTTTGTTCCAGGTTCTCCATTTTACGCTCCTAGTGATCTGGCTTAACAGCTGCTTTGGTGCCAACAATTGGATTTGTAATGTCGAGGACGTTCTGAGTGAGTTGCCCGTGGGAGACACGGTCCAATGCATTACATCAAGGAAGTCCTTGGTCACCCGCCTCAAGTGCAGCATGTTATTGTTATTATTGTGTTTTTGTGTTATTGTTCAGCATGTTTCAAAATCTGTTCGTGAGCTCCAGTGTCTGGGTATTGTGGCCAACAAGGATAATGTGAGCCTTGGTTGGAATCCTTTTTCATGGTTAGCTGGTACATTTGGGGAATTGGGCCACAATATTCTCCGATGGTTGCTCGCATTATTGCTTGTTTTTGTGATTATTGTAGTTTTAATTTCTCTTTTACTCTCTTTTTGTACTCTTATGCTTGTCAAGTCTCGTGTCTGACAGCCTGTGACCAACGGGTGGAATGTAATGGAAGATTCTAACCTGTTTTTTTTAAACTTGCAGCTCTGGGTTCTGCAAGGCTGAGAACCTGCTTGTGTTTTAGAATCAGCAGACATAAGCTAAATTCCACCAAGGGGCCAGAGATGCTGTTATCTGACGAAAGGACATCTGTGTACCAAGAACATTTAATCTTCCTGCTTGTTTTGGTCACAGACTGTCAGAGGCCTAGCCTTGATGCAGAATAAACCATTGTATTCAAATTGATAAGCTGAAAATTATGTTATTCGTTAGAAGCCTAGCATGCTAGCTTGCTTGCTTATCTTTCTTGCTGCGCTGGGTAAGCAGTTTTTGGGTAATGTAAGCCATGGTCCCGCTGCTGAAGTTTAAGACTCTCCGAGAGGTGGGAACATCTCTCAGCAAGAAGAAGAACTTCTGGAGTCCAGCCAACGTCCCGGTCAGGGGAGGTGGAGAAGCTGCTACCGGCGCCCTGACAACCTACTACAAGTGTGCAGTTGTTGCCTCGCTTCGGCAGTTGGGACCAGTCCAAGCGTTGATAAGTATAGTTGGGAAGGGCTTGCATATTGTAGTGTGAAATCAGCTTTTGAATTTGTAATAAACATTTGTATGAACTGAACTGCTCTCGGTGTGTGTGTCTATTTTCTTTCGGTAGCTCAAACACTGTGACCAATCTAAAATGAACAAAATGAGAGGTATAAGTTTACCCAAGACAGTGACAAACCTAGTTTTGTGAATTTTGTCCTCTGTTGCTGTGTGCTCACACCAAGACACAAGAGAAACTTGTCCATGAACTACTCTTTGCAGACGATGCTGCTTTAGTTGCCCATTCAGAGCCAGCTCTTCAGCGCTTGACGTCCTGTTTTGCGGAAACTGCCAAAATGTTTGGCCTGGAAGTCAGCCTGAAGAAAACAGAGGTCCTCCATCAGCCAGCTCCCCACCATGACTACCAGCCCCCCCACATCTCCATCGGGCACACAAAACTCAAAGCGGTCAACCAGTTTACCTATCTCGGCTGCACCATTTCATTGGATGCAAGGATCGACAACGAGATAGACAACAGACTCGCCAAGGTAAATAGCGCCTTTGGAAGACTACACAAAAGAGTCTGGAAAAACAACCAACTGAAAAACCTCACTAAGATAAGCATATACAGAGCCATTTTCATACCCACACTCCTGTTCGGCTCCGAATCATGGGTCCTCTACCGGCATCACCTACGGCTCCTAGAACGCTTCCACCAGCGTTGTCTCCGCTCCATCCTCAACATTCATTGGAGCGCCTTCATCCCTAACATCGAAGTACTCGAGATGGCAGAGGCCGACAGCATTGAGTCCACGCTGCTGAAGATCCAGCTGCGTTGGATGGGTCACATCTCCAGAATGAAGGACCATCGCCTTCTCAAGATCGTATTATATGGCAGCTCTCCACTGGCCACCGTGACAGAGGTGCACCAAAGAAGAGGTACAAGGACTGCCTAAAGAAATCTCTTGGTGCCTGCCACATTGACCACCACCAGTGGGCTGATATCGCCTCAAACCGTGCATCTTGGCACCTCACAGTTCGGCGGGCAGCAACCTCCTTTGAAGAAGACCGCAGAGCCCACCTCACTGACAAAAGACAAAGGAGGAAAAACCCAACACCCAACCCCAACCAACCAATTTTCCCCTGCAACCGCTGCAACCGTGTCTGCCTGTCCCACATCGGACTTGTCAGCCACAAACGAGCCTGCAGCTGATGTGGACATTTACCCCCTCTATAAATCTTCGTCCGTGAAGCCAAGCCAAAGAAAAAAGAAAAGTGGTTGGAACAATTCTTCTGCCTTGGCCATTGGGTGTTTGGGTATTTTGAGTGATAGAGTGATAGTGATTTTGTAATTGCCACAAATGCGAATTTCACTGTTTGCTTGTTGGAAAACCACTGTGTGGTTGTTGAGGATTTGGTCAAGTTCAGGCTGGAGGTGTCTGTGTGGTTTGCATTTAGTATTGAACCGATTTCCAGCCAGTCGAGGGGAACGTGTTGCAGCCAGTTTCCTCTGAAGTGTGCTAGTCCCTGCGTATCTACAATGTAGAGAGAGAGTGTGTGTTTTTGGTTGCTGTTGTTTGTATTGTACTTGGACTGTACTTTTTCCAAACACTTTGATTCTGTAACAGATCTTTGAGTTATTTCAGTTGTTTTCATGGGGAGGCATGGTAGCAAGCGTTCCTTTGTGCGCCTGTGCTTAACTCCATCTTCAATGTGTGTCCATTTATTTTTAGCTCTATAAAGATTACTGTGTGTTACAAGCCCAGAGGACCCAAAAAACCAGCAGCAATAGATATTCACCAAGACAAATGATTATTTAAACAAAAGTTGCTTTTAATTATCTTTAAACATGAAAACAAAATCACACTTTGACTTATCACTATTGACTTAACTAACCTAACTTTACTCCCTTCTAATTCTAAGCACACGTGTATGTAAAGTGTATGTAAGTTCAGAAAAGTTCTTTGATTCACAGTTCATTCTCACTTCTTATTCCTCCAAGTTCACTATTTGCAGGCAATTCTTATACAGTACACAGAATTTAACATTTAGAAAAGTTCACCAGGTTTTGGTGCTTGAAAGGTAAATGGTTACTGCTCAGGAATGTTCTTGTCGGTTTTCAGAGAGAGATTTGATGCTTGCTGGACACCCACAACTGATTCCCTTTTAATAAGCCACTTCAGAATTCTCCAGATGGTAACCTCTTTCTTTCAGGTCACCACAGCCAGTCCTCTTGCATGAACCACAATGGCTTTGACCAGGCTGAACTAAGCAATCACAACCCATCACTTAAACTGATCTCTCTCTCTCTCTCTCTCTCTCTCTCTCTCTCTCTCTCTCTTTCTCTCTCTCTCACTCTCAGAAAGAAAGCCTGTTTTTCTCTCTCCTTGCAAAACCACATGAACCCCCAGAACAGCAAGTTCACTCCAGACAGAATGCGGCTCCGACAAGTTCTTTAATCTGTTGCCTTTATGTAAACAACAATCCATTAGTGAAGTCTCTTGGACATTCTCCAAAGCTTTTGCAAACGCTCTGGGGCCAACATGTCTAGCATTAGAAGAGTTCCAGTATTTTAAATAATATCAGTTTTAAAGTGTTTGTATGTGACCTACACTAATAAACCTGCCCCAATTTATCTCCCAAAAACTTATCTATATTCCCTCACATGCATTTCCTCCATTTATTCCTCGGATGTGCAATATCTCAGGAGTTGAAACTTCAGGATCTTGAAGGTCAGCCGTTGGGCTGTTATCATCATCATTGCTAGGTTGCCTCTCTCTCTCTGCAATTCTTTTGACTTTAGCAGGCCATCTGCACTTTAGAAGCAGACATTTAGCTTTGATATGTCCTTTTGTTTTGCAATGGTTGCATTTAGAATTTTTGAAGAAACAGTTTTCTGGTCAGTAGTTGTATTTCCCAAAACTGAAGCATTGTTGGCAGGAAGACCTCCCGACCAGTAGGTCTGGTTGACCCACATCCAAGTTTTTATCTGCCATTTCAGAGCTCCAGGCAGTTCTGTATGCAACCTGTAATTTAACGTATTGATCCATTCCTAATAATTTTTACATACTTGCCGATTTGCTACCCCCATCACTAATCTGTCTCGCAGTGCCTGATTTAGAAACTGCTCGAAATGACAGTGCTCCGCCAGTTTGCGCAATGATGCCAGGCATTCACTTACTGTTTCTCCTGGTCCTTGTCTATTTTCATAGAATCGTTGCCTTCCTGCCATAACTGGTGGTTTGGGGCTTAAATGGTTCCTTAGAGCTGTGCATAATTTGTTGAATGCCTTTGTCCCTGGATCCTCCGGATGACTGTTTTGCTGCCCATTATACTGAGGAAGAGGGCACGTTTGCGGTTTACTGGGCCTTACACAATATTCTGGGCTATGCAGTCGTACTTAAACCATTCTACGTAGTTACCCCAACTTTCGTTGAATTCCCTGAACTTTCCTTCAGCCATTTTTGTGGACTTTCACCTTGATCTTTTGGTGGAAATTTGTTGGGGTTGTTAGATAGTTGTTTTCTACATTTCTTCTGTTGTTTTCTTTCTCACAGTTGATTCATGGAGCATGTGTAGGGTTCGGTTCATTCCTCATTGACACTGTTGTGTATGCACTCGCACAATTAAGACTCGTAGACATGATGCTTTCTCATCCTTTACTTCTATTAGAGTAATGTGGCTACTGACACACAGGATTATATATATGGAAAGGTGACATCATGATATGAGTGTAATGATGTCTAGCAGAGGACGGTCTTATACCCAACAATAAATATAATCCCACCCCACCATCCCACTCTCCTACCTCCCCTCCCCAACCCCTAAATAAAAAAAGAAAGAAGAAAAATAAAAACCAGAAGATGCTAAGAGAATAAAACATTTATAGCATAACATCTATATTGAAGATTACCAAGAAATGAGGTCTTCAGAGTCTATTAAACATGCCAACCCAGATTTTGTAAATATAGGCACCATATTTTACCAAACTACAAGATATTTATATCTCACAGACTATAAGTAATCTTTTCGAATGGTATAAAACTACAAAGTTCTGCATGCCATCTTTCCATATCTAAATCTCTGTCTGACTTCCATGACATTGCTGTACATTTCCTAGAAACTGCTAAAGCAATTAATACAAATTCAGTTTGATAGATATTTAATTTTGGTTTTGGTCTTATAACCTTAATATTACTCAATAAAAATAATATTGGATTCTGTGGGAATTTGACCCCTGTAATTTGTTCCAAAGAATTTCCTACCCCTAATCAAAAATGTCTAATTTTAGGCCATTGCCAAGTTGAATGCGAAAAAGTTCCAATCTCAGATCTACACTAAAAACATAAATCTGATATAGCAGGATTTAATCTATATTATTTTTGCAGAGTCATATATAATTGATGTAAAAAATTATATAGAACCAATCTATATCTTGTATTTATAATTTTAGTCATATTTACTCTTACATAACTCTATCCAATCCTTTTCATTTATTTGTGTCTATAAATCTACTACCCACCTTAATTTGGATTTCATTTGAAGTAAATTATACATTACTGAAATAAATTTATTTACATTAGTATTACAAATCAATAATTCCAGTTCTTTTTGATGAGGTAACATCAAACGAGGACCTATTTTGCCAGATTAAAAAGCTTTAACTTGATAATAGCAGAATAAAATAATTTTTCCCTCATTCATTCAAATGTTATAAATTTCCCATTCTCAAAGCATTCCTCAGTCTTCTCAATACCTATCCATCTCCCAATCCTCAAAAGATTATTATCAATTGAAAATAGAATGTCTATTTTGACATAGAGGCATTTTCCTAGATAGTAAACCTTTCATACCAATTTCATTATTGATATTATTTCCATAACTCAATCAAATCTTTCAAAATAGGTGATTCCCTACTTCCAAATAACAATTTAGAATTCCATTTATAAATACAATCCTGGGGTTTCATATCCCCTATCGCATAAAGCTCTGTAAAAACCCAAGCTGGAATGTTTTCTAAACTAAACAATACATTTATAAATCTGAATTGAGCTGCTTTATAATATTTCTTAAAATGAGGAAGCTGCAAACCCAATAATTCATACTTCCAAGTCTATTTTTCCAAAGAAACCCTTGGCATTTTAACTTTCCATAAAAAATTTCCTAACTGCCCTATTTAAATCCTTTAAAAAATTTAAAGGACTTGAGATAGGGATTGACTGAAAAAGACATTGAATTCTCAGAAAAAACATTCATTTTAATAGTATTTATACTGCTAACTAAAGAAATAGGTGGAGCATTCTACTTCTTTAAATCTGCAACAATTCTTTTAAGCAAAGGAAAAAATATATATTTATTTATTTAAAATCATCAATTCGAATACCTAAATATTTAATACCTATATCTAGCTACCTAAATTTAGTAACAATTTTACAATCTGTGTCAACGCCTTCAGCTAAAGGCATAATCTCACTTTTTTCCCAATTAACTTTATATTCAG
Organism: Narcine bancroftii; assembly: GCF_036971445.1. Lineage (NCBI taxonomy): Eukaryota > Metazoa > Chordata > Chondrichthyes > Torpediniformes > Narcinidae > Narcine > Narcine bancroftii. Next base: position 450,215,469 of record NC_091469.1, on the reverse strand, counting down.
AAGCTTCCCCATATTCTTCCAATCTAACCTGTAGTTGGGACAGAGAACTTATAGGATCAGTTAAATAAACTGTTTGTCAGCAAACAAATTAATTTTATATTCTTCCTGGTTCACCTTAATTACTTTCGCGAGAATAAAAAGAATAGTCCATTTCTTTAGGATTTAATTTCCTCCAAATATCTATTAAATTCAAGTCTTTCATTACATTTGAAATTGCCTTTGCAGCTTTAGCTCGAGTAGCTGATTTGATCGTTTTATCCAAAACCGGATCTAGACAACAATTAAAATCCCCTTCTACCAGTATTTTTTTCATATGCATCAGCTAAATACGAAAAAGTGTCTAATAAATCGTTCATCATCTATATTTAATGCATAAATATTCATCAAAGTCCAATTCTCATAATAAATTTGACAGTTTACAAAAACAAATCTTCCCACAGGATCAGTAATCACTTTATGAATTTTAACTGGTAATGTTTTCTTAAATAAAATTACTGCACCTCTTGCTTTAGAGTTAAAAGTTGAAGCTACCACTCTTCCAATCCTACATCTTTTCAACGTTTGATATTCCTTATCCGATAAATAGATTTCTTGTAAGAGCAATATCAACTCAATTTTTCCTCAAATAAGCTAACACCATCTTTGATTTTATCTGATTTAAAGCTGTCCTGGGTAAACTTCTACCTCTCACTTTGTTCATTTTAAATTGGTCACAGTGTTTGAGCTACCGAAAGAAAACAGACACACACGCCGAGAGCACTTCAGTTTATACAAACCTTTATTACAAATTCTAAAGCTGATATCAAACTACAATATGCAAACCCTTCCCAATTATACTTATCAACGCCTGGACTGGTCCCAACTGCCGAAGCGAGGCAAAGACTGCACACTTGTAGTAGGTTGTCGGGGCGCCGGTAGCAGCTTCTCCACCTCCCCCGACCGGGACATTGGCTGGACTCTAAAAGTTCTTCTTCTTGCTGAGAGATGTTGTCACCTCTCGGAGAGTCTCGAACTTCAGCAGCGGGATCATGGCTTATATTACCCAAAAACTGCTTACTCAAGCATCTATTCCCAGTACAAAAAGATAAGCGAGCAAGCTAGCGTGCCTAGGCTTCTATCGAATAACACAACTTTCAGCTTAAAACTTTGAATACAATGGTTTATTTTGCGTCAAGGTTAGGTCTCTGGCTGAAAGACTGTGACCAAAACAAGCAGGAAGATTAAATGTTCTTGGTACACGGATGTCTTTTTGTCACATAACTGCATCTCTGGGCCCCATGGTGGAATTTAGCTTATGTCTGTTGAGTCTCAAGCAGGTTACTGATTCTCAGCCTTGCAGGAGCAAAAAACATGGTTTAAATCCCCCAATACAAAAGCCCATTAACATTATAACTTTTAAAAAAAAATCAATGTTTTACTATTTGCCATTATACTAAATTCAAAAATTCTTTACTCCCCTCTGCCTTTCCTCTTGGACCTCCCACATCTCAAGATCATTAGCTACACCTGCCATCTCTAACAAGAAAAAGAAAAGACAAGAAAAAGAAAAAAAAAACACCCCTAAAACAAAAGTACTGCCAAACAAAAGACCAGTACTACCACCTTCAACCTTGCGGGAAGTGACTCTCAGCGCTAGGTGACATATAGCTAGGGAAGAAGGAACCCCCCCCCCCGCCCCATCTCCGCCGAGAGAAAAAAATACAATTTCTGAATAGCCATTATCATCATCAAATAAAGGCGGCTGCTTCAAGGTCTCTGTTAACTTGACCACCAACATCAAGGTCAGCAATTTTTTTGCTGCAACATCTCCTTATCTATTATTTGCATCTTTTTAATTTGTAGAATATTTGCTATTAATAAATCAACTTGTTGATTCATTTTATTATTTGGAAGAGAATTTGCAAATTCTAAAGCTTCCATTTCATTTTTGAGGAATTTTGTTTGATCATTTCTCAAAAACCCTTGAAGTATTTCAGGTGAAGAAAATAAATCTTGTATCCCTTTTTCCAAAGCACAGATTTTGCAGGATTAAATTCATTTCTTCTTTTCCCCACAGTCACACTGAGGTCTGTATTTTTTTTAAAAACTATTTTATCAGGTCACTATCAAAGGACTTTGAAATTGACGAGCTGTGGCAGTGAGAACAGTGGAAGAAACAGCCACCATGTTGAGGGTCATTAATGACTTTTTTTATTCAAATTCAGCGCGCCCCTATAAGGGCAGCAGGAGCTCAGTCACCTGGTGCATTGTGACATCATAATCGCTGCCCAGGGTGCGCGCTGGAAGGGAGGCTGGAGTCAGAGAGAAACCTCTGATGATGCCATTTCCCCATGGCTGCCCCGCCACGTGGCAATACAAGCAGGGCAGGTTCGCCATGAGGATGTGCGCCACCACACACCGCCCCCCCAGAACCGGCTATATGTCCTGTCGCTTTGGTGGCTGGCCCTGGCACTTGGATGTGGCTGTGTGCACATGCTGTGATAAGTCCAGATGGGCCGCCACCGTAAAAAAAATTCCTCTCTCCCCTCTCTGGTCCGCCGGACCAGTGCAATACTTTGTATGGCCCCTCGTACGGTCGCTGTAGCGGTGCACCTTGTGGTCCCCTCTGCACAAAAACAAACTGGGCTGAATCGAGTCCTTTAGGGAGGTTAAAAGGATGGTGCCGTGGCGTGCCGGGGGTGGAGGAGATGGGGAGGCCAGCCGCCTGCATAGGTCCACCAGCAGGTTTTTGTCGGTGGCCGTGGTGTCAGGGTCTGGGCCAAAAATCCCACCCGGCAGGGAAAGCAGTGCGCCATAGACCATCTCCGCTGCTGAAGCTTGCAGGTCCTCCTTGGGTGCCGTCCTAATCCCGAGGATGACCCAGGGTAGTTTGTCCGCCCAGTCTCGTTCGGTGATCCTGGCCATAAGTGATGCCTTCAAGTGCCTGTGGAACCTCTTCACCAACCTGTTGGACTGGGGGTGGTATGCTTTGATGTGGTGGAGCTTGACCCCCAGGAGCTTCACCATCTGAGTCCACAGGGCAGATGTGAACTGCACCCCTGTCATTAGTGATGTGCGCCGGGACTCTGAAACAGGCAATCCATTGGCTGACCAGAGTCCTAGCGCACATCTCCGCGGAGGCCTCCTTAATTGAGATGGCCTCCGGCCACCTTGTGGCCCAATCCACCACCGTGAGGAGGTAACGAGCCTCCTTGGACACCGGCAGGGGCCCAATGACATCAACATGGATGTGTTGGGGCCTTGTCCTTCCGGTACTGGCTTCTAGGTCACGATAACCTGTGAATGCAGAGCCGACATCATGTGGGTTAGTTTCTTTATATACTTGATCATTCTCTCACTTAGGGCCTGTAGGTCGATGGTCACCTGCACGCTGGTCTCTGCTCCCCATGGGCTGTGCAGGGGTTAGCCATAGATGATCTCCGCTGGAGTCAAGCCGGTAAATGTGTGTGAGGTTACCCTTATTTTTAATAGCGCCAGCAGCAGCATCTTGACCCATTTCAAACCTGTCTCCTCAGTCAGCTTTGCTAACTTTATTTTTTAAAGTGTGGCCCGTTGTCTGAACTGATGATATTTGGGAGTCCAAATCTGGGGAAAATCTCTTGTGGTAGGATTCCCACCGTAATTTCTGCAGTAGCATTAGTGGTGTGTATGGCTTCGATCCATCTGCTGAATAGGTCAATTATTATTATTAAACAAAACATAACTGTGCACTCTAACTAGGTCAATAAAATCTATCTGTACAGTAAAAAAAAACATGGATGTGTTGGAATCTACGAACCACTGGGTCGAAGTTCTGGATGGGGGCTCACATGTGTCGCTGGACCTTGGAGGTCTGGCACCTGGTATAGTTCCTGGCCAATTCTGCCACTTCCTTCTTCAGCCTGTGTCACACAAACCACTCCATGACCATCCACACGATTGTCTTTACCGCTGGATGAGTGAGGTCGTGGATCAGACTGAAGACCTCCGCCCTCCAGTGAGGTGGGACCACTGGGTGCAGCGTGCCTGTTGAGACGTCGCAGAGCAATGTGTCCGGGCTGCTGGGCACCCGAACATCCTTGAGTTTGAGGCCTGAGATAGTGGTCTGCAAGGCCTGCGTCTCTGCATCTTTCCTCTGTGCCTGAGCCAGTTGCTCATAATCCAGACCGGGCGCGAGAGTGTTGATGGCTGGATGGGAGAGCGCATCCACCACTACATTGTACTTGCCGGCCCTGTGTTGGATGTCGATCGTGAACTCGACACATACGAGAGGTGACGCTGCTGTCTGGCGGACCATGGATCCTTGGCCTTTGCCAGTGCTTGAGTGAGGGGCTTGTGATCCGTGAAGGCTGTGAATGGCATGCCCTTGAGGAAGTAGCAGAAATGGTGGATAGCCAAATAAAGTGCCAGGAGCTCCCGGTCGAAGGCACGGTATTTGAGCTCCGGCGGGTGCAGCTGCTTGCTGAAAAAGGCCAGCAGGCACCATTGTCCATCAAGCCACTGTTTCAGAACCACCCCCCCCCCCACCCACTGCAGTAGCTGAGGCGTCCACAGAGAGTATCATGTGCGCCTCCAGCTGTGGGTGCACCAGCAGTGCACCAGCTAGAGCCACCTTTGTTGCAATGAAAGCCCTGTCTGCCTCCTCTGACCACGATAAAGTATTTTCTTTGGTGGCCATGAGCGTGAAAGTGGGCACATGGTGTGCGCAGCTCCGGAGATGAAACGATGGTAAAAGTTCACCATCCCCACGAACTCTTGGAGGCCTTTCAGGGTGGAGGATCTGTGGAATCGTTGAACAGCTGCTACCTTCTCCAGCGTCGGCATGGCCCCAGCCACCAAAATGGTGTGTCCCAGGAAATGGAGGGAATCCTTGCCAAACTGGCATTTGGCCACTTTGGCAGTGAGGCCAAAGTTCGCCAGCTGGGCAAAGAGTGTGTGGAGGTGGGCTTTGTGTTTGTCACAGTTGCGAATGGCAATGAGAATATCATCTAGGTAAAATGAGTCTGTGTTGGCTGTCTGGTGACCAGATTCAGGACATCTCATCTGGCCTGCAGAAATGTTTTGAGGAATGTTGACATACATGATCCAATGAGTAGATAGTAAGGACAGAGGTTCTGCTGAAGAAATGTGAGCAGATAAGGAAAATAATCTCTGGATTATGATTCCGGATGAATCATGTGTAAATTAGTAGTGTCAATAAGATTAGGAAGCTAAATGTGTGGCTCAAAATTTAGTGTGGGAGAAGTAGGTTTGAATTGGAACCAGTTTTAGGGAGTAGAATCCTTTAATGAAGAAATAAGAAACAGCGATGGAAAAACCTTATCCAAACCTCCAAATAGCAGCAGGATGTAGAGCACAAATTACAACTGGAGTTGGAGAAGGAAGAAAAGCAGTGGTCGTGGGGGACCTCAATATGCAGGTAGACTGGGAAAATCAAATTGGCATTTGATCCAAAGAGAAGAAATTTTAGAATGCCTACGAGATTTTTTTTTGGAGCAGCATGTGGTCAAACCTACTTGGGAAAAGCCTATTGTGGATTTGGTGCTGTGCAATGAACCAAATTAGATTAGGGAGCTAAAGGTAAAGAAACCCTAAGGGAGCAGTGATTACAATATGATAGAATTCACTCTGCAATTAAAAGAAGCTACAGGATGCATTGGTATTACAGTTGTGTAAAGGTATCTACAGAAGCACGAGAGAGGAGGGATAATGGTAGAGCAGCAATGGCCAGAATTTCTGGGAATAATTTGTAAGACCCTGAATCATTTCATCCCAAAGAAAAAAATGCAATTAAAGGGAAAATAAGACAATCCTGGCTGGCAATAGAAGTCAAAGACACATAAAGGCAGAAGAGAGGGCATACAGAGCTAAAAAAAAGAAAGTTTGCAGACGCTGGGGCCAAGTGCAAAACAAAAACATGCTGAAGAGACTCAGCAGGTCACGCAGCATCCATTGGAAGTAAAGGGTAAATAGCGTTTCAGGCCTGAGGGCTTCACCAGGTACAAGCAAAAACAGACAGATCCCTGAATAAAAAGATGGGGGACCGGGGGTGAGTTGTCTGTAAGACGTACATTCTTCCCATGTCTGCATGAGTTTTCCCCGGGAAGCTTTGGTTTCCTCCCACTGTTCAAAATGTATCAGAGGTGTAGATTAATTGGGTGCAAATGGGATGAACTGGCCTGTTACCATGCTGTAGGTCTCAAAAAAATCCTTTACCCCCACACACAGCATCTTTCAGCTGCTCCCATAAGGAAAAAAATACATAAGTATGAAAGCCAGCGCCACCAGGCTGAGAAACAGGTTCGTCCCACAGGCAGTAAGGATGCTGAACAACCAAAGGAACTGCTCACACTAAACATCTGAGACTCTCATATATACAAAACAGTGTTTATTTATTTATTTGTATACAGTATATGAATACTTGTCCTGCAGATGTATTGCTTGTCTGTATATGTCTGCGTGTTTTGCACTGAGGACTGGAGAACCTTGTTTCGTTGTGTTGTACTTGTGCAATCAGATAACTGGGTCAGGCAGCATTCATGGAGAGAAATGGTCAGTCAATGTTTTCCCACACATATTTTTAATACACATAATATGTAAAAATTAAAAACTCACAATTTGTTTATTCAACTTCTGGTTTGAAATTTTCTTATCTGGGACATACAATTATGATCACCTATCTTAATTTAGCACTTTGCCAAATGTTTAAAATGGTAATTAAAAACCATGATTTTGCTTGTGCTTTTTCTCTCTATCTCAAATTTGATAAAGGGTATCTGATTTGAAAAAATAACTGATTTTCTTTAAACAAGAACTAATCAACATGCTTAACTGTGGCAGTACAGTTTTTGGTTTTTAATTTGTGCTTTCTCTATCTTGGTTTGTTGCCTGTGAGAATTCCCAAATATGATCAGATGATCTTCCAGCTTGATAACATTCAGTTGTTGGACACCAGAGAGGCACAGCTGGAGCTGCTGTAATGGCAGCATTGCCACTGGTGCGGACCCATGGGGAAGCACAGCACTCCCACAGGGTCCAATCACCTGACTGCTGTCAGCTCCATACAGGCTTTGAATGGCCTGTTAAAAGAGCTGAGGATGGTTCTATTCAAAATCCTGTGTCTGCAGGGTCTACGCCCAAGATAGCGGTGCCTATGATCAGAAGAAGGTTGTAGATTCCAGGAAAGCGGAGGACTGGCGTAGGGCACCAGAAAACGTGGAGAACACACCTCCTTCCCCATCCGAGAAAAACAAGCAGGGAAGATGACCCACAGGACAGTGGCCACAGCTGAAGGACCCACACAGTCTGTGGGCTGTTGGTGACTCAAGGTGAGGAACCCACGCTGGCTGTGGGCTAATGGAGACTGCTGTCAAGGAACTTGCACCAGGCTGTGGACTGCTAGAGACTGGCTGAAGGTGTACCAAGTATCAGAACCAGGATGCGAGAGGGTGCTGAAGGTTTCGGATCTGGAGTTTGGGTTGCTGGTGGTTAGGGCTGTACTCTGTGAGGCTGCGGAGGCTGCAGGAGCACTGGAGGCAAATCCATGGGCACTCGGTGACTTTGGAGGAACTCTCTTTTGCTTCTAGAGGTGCTTCAGGCAATTTCTGCTGATGGCGAATCAGTCTTCTTTACAGCATACAAAAATTAATTTTGTGTAATTACAGGACAATAAATTGAATCTTGAATCTTAATAACATAACAATTTACAGCACGGAAACAGGCCATTAGGCCCTTCTAGTCTGCACCGAACCAAACACCCCTCTCTAGTCCCACCTCCCTGCACAATGCCCATAACCCTCCATCTTCTTCTCATCCATATACCTGTCCAACCTTTTCTTAAATAATACAATTGACTCCGCCGCCACTATTTGTCAAGGCCTCACAGGAATCAATGTTATAAAAAGGAGTTTCACAGTCCAAAGCTCATTTGATTTTAACGGTGATCTTGGTCAGTGGTGAAAGCTGTTCCTTTGCTGCAGAGGCAGAGAATTTAGGCCAATAACAATTCACGTATCCATTGCTACCATAAATAATAAATCACATTTGTTAAAAAAAGGATTGTGTCAATCATGCTGCTATGTGGCCTCATACCAGAAGGTGGCAATACTGTTACACTATGCATTCATGTACAGTAAAAGTCCTTATACCTGGACTTCTTGGGGATTGGGACAGTCTGGATTTTCAGATTTTCCGGATCCTCGGAATTGGGTCAGTCCAAATTTTCAGATTTTCTGAATTCTCAGACAGTACATCTGTGGCACTCACACACACACACACACACACACACACACACACACACACACACACACACACACACACACACACACACACACACACACACACACACACACACACACACACACACACACACAAGCACGTAAAAGCCAAAAGTTTTCAAGGAGTTCGGATTCTCAGGTGTTCTGGATTTCAGGCGAGAGTTTTCGAGAAGTCCAGATTCTTGGGTGGCCTGGATTTCTGGCATCCAGATTTTCCGAATTTTACTGGATGGTTGATAAACACGTAAATCTGTAACTGCTGGGGTCTGGCATAGAACATAAAAGTCCTGGAGAAAGGCCACAGGTCATGCAGTATATGTAGGAAGTAAAAGGCCATCAATGTTTCAGGCCTGAAAACATCATCATAAAACGTCTGAATAAAAAGGAGGGGAGGAGTGAGCAAAGCACAGGTAGATGGATACAAGAAGGAGGGAAGATGAGAAAAAAGCTGAAAAGGGCCAAGTAGGATCATGCTCTCATAGGAGAAGGAAGGGAAGGGAATTAACAGCCACTGGAGAAGTCAATATTGATACCATCTAGTTGGAGATTGCTGAGATGGAATACTAAGTGTTGGTCCTCCAAGGTGCAGGTAGCCTCGAATACATGAGGCCATGGCAGGGTTGGTGCCAGTGTGGGGGTCATTTACTGGCATTGCCCCCTCCCAATGAGGTATTGTGACTACCCCCACCCACTCATGGCCATTGCCCCCCCCCCCTAAATTGTGACCTGCAGCCTAGCATCACAGCAGGATCAATAGTTGTCTTCATTATCCATAATCCCCCATGCAGCCGGAATTGCTGACAGTGCCAGGGAAATGCGCGTGCCTGTCGCTCACAATGCATCATGGCAAGGTTGACGATACAAAGCAGGAGAAATCCCCGGGGGTCATGGGTGAGGAGCACGGGGCAGGAAGGGTCTGCGCAGAAGCCTGTGGCATCGCATCCACCATGCAGGCCGAGGGCCTGTTGAACTGGCCCTGTCTCCATGCTGTTCCACTGCACTGCCTTAATATCTGCCACCTGTCAGGAAAGCGCATGGAGAAGGTTCATGGTAGGCAGCTGGTAGCTCTGTATTATTTACTTAATATATTTTTTGCATATGTGTGAAATTGTGTTTTTGTTTGTGTGTGTGGGTTGTATATGTACAGACAGATAATAATGAACTGAACTTGAATTGTAGTGTAGAGAAAGAAGAAAGTCTTTCTTCTGGGACTGTTTATTGCAGTCTACCACACAAAGCTAATGAGGGCCGCGCTCTGTGAAGTATACACCTTGGACAGTACTGGGACTCTGCAGACATCCAAGAACTCCTGAAGGAGACCAGGGTGCATGCTCCGAGACCAGATGCTGATGCTGGGAGCTCACTGGCATGCACAGGGCAGGAGCAGCATCCCCCCACCCCCTCCCTGCTGAGCAAGTTTCCGAAAGTCAAATGGTTACTCTAATGACCCCTGTGGTGGAATTTTGTATTACAGTCATTGTACTGGTTGGCCTGTCCATGATACTGTAACCCCTCCCCCTCCAGGATTCCTAATAAAGGCAGTACCACCCAACCCCTTCCCTCAGTACTGCCTTGGAATCGGGCCAACAGCCCAATTTTATAGCGATTAAACCTCTGGTCTATTGGGTCTAATTGATAGCCCAACAATTTTATTGTTATACCTACATGCCATGGACAAGGCTATTTGAGCAGAGAAGCTGGACACTGATCCCAAGGATCCAGAAGCCTTCATAAAATTTGATTAGTGGCTGCACTGCCTGAACGCCTTTATGAAGTGACATGACATTTGGGAAGAGGTCTTTGTTGGGGAGGGGTAAGGGCAGATGAGTGGGAAACAGATTTGGTGAGGGTCGAATTGATGGCAATAGAGGAGGAAACATGAAGGAGGACATCTCAGATGCTCTGGAATGGAAGATAAATTGAGAGAGAGGAATGGAGCCCTTACAGTAGACAGGGTGAAAAGAGGTGTGCTCAAGGTAATTATGGGGGTTAGTGAATAGTGTTTCCTGAAATGGAGACAGAAGATCAAGAAAAGGGAGAGAATTGCAAGAGATGGATGAAGTGAATTTTAGGTCAGTTTGGATGTTGGCAGCAAAGTTGACAAGCTCACCACTGTAGTTGTCAATGTAGCAGAGGGAGACTTGAGGAGCTTTGCCTTTGTAGGCTTGAAGCATGGATTGCTCCACATTATCCAACAAAAAGACAGGGATCGCTGGGAACTGCCTAAGAACTGTCATCTGGCCTCTGCAAGGTAGAGGTCAGTGTGAAGGCCACAACTGTACCATCTTTATCTGTGGGTTTGGTAGTGAGATTGGGATTGGTATGGAGAAAATGGAGGGCAGTGCATTCTGAGGGGGTAAGATTGGAATAAGTGAGTGAAATGGTGAGGTTCAGACAGTTGCCTTGGGACAGTTGGAAATGAAATGACCCAGTGTTGGCAGAAAATCAGAACAAGGTGTCTAGGGCTTGAGGTGAAATAAGTCATCGTCAGTGGGGTGGAGAATTCTAGTTGACAAAATAGGCTTGGAGATGGAGAAAGAAGAGTTTCAACCATGGTGTGCACAGAACTTGTTGAAGTGAGGCAAAGGGATTTGAAATAAGACTGCTACTGAGGACAGAGTTCTATTTCAGAAAGGCAAATATCAGAGGGCATTAGCATGGGTTAGAGTAAGGATCACTGGGGTTAAGTGGATCAGAAAGTGGAGGTAGAGGTTTGAGAAGGTCAGAGGGGAGAAGTGGAGAGTTGAGGAGGTCAAAGGGGAGATGGAGGGTTAAGAAGGTCAGAGGGAGAGAAGGTCAGAAGAGAGAGGTAGAAGGTTAAATACATCAAGGATATTGGAGAGGTTAAGGTAATAGTGAGTGTACTGGACATAGCAAAGGCAAGTGTCCTCCAAAAACCCAGCTAAAACTCAGAAAACTCTTCTCCAAAAAGTTACATTAATCAAACAGCACCATTTCAGATTTAAGTACATCGTGATACGATAAAGGGAAGTACAGCAAATGCAACTGAGGCTTCAGATCCTAAAATATTTCAGCTGAGGTTCAGAAGACTGGTGTTCAAAAATATGTCGCACTTCTGCAGCCAATCCCCAGATAATAAAATACTTCCATCTCAATTAGGGATGACCAGTACATTCCGGCCTTGCCAGTGACACCAGTGATTTTAATTAAATCTCATGATGTGACCCCATACCAGATTTAGTTTGATAATATTTCTGTAATTAAAGAAGATATCTAAATAGAATTTGTTCCAATTTTTTGATACTGGATTTCGACTCCAAATTTAATGTCTCAGCAATGTTTTAACTATACTCAGTTTCTGATTAGTTCATTCACTAGGAATTCTTCATGGATCTTCCAGGTTTGTATCACCTAGTACCCAAATGCTATTACATAGTCTGCTGCCTAATGCTGATCCTCTAGTTGCTACCTGTATTCAAAATAGACCTATTCAAGGGCAAGCAAAGAACCAATGCAATGCTATAAACAGAAAAAAATTATTCTGAACAAATTTCCCATCTTTCTACTAAGGTAATCTTGTTTTAATTATTGTTTTTTAGTTAATTTTAAGAGATGAAATCTTTACTAATTTATGGGAAATTATTTTTAACATTTCAGAAAGAATGGAAGAATACAGCAGAGGTGTTTTGTTTCCTGTTCTAAAATCTAACATCCTTCACTTCCTGCATTGAACCTTATCTTGATAATGCAGGCCACAGTACATATGTTCATGACCTGAACTTTGCTCACACAATATTCAATTCCTGTTTTCAACTATAACTGAAAAACCACCACACACTTGTTGATGCATGCAGTATTTCAATAGATTTTCAATATCAATGAAGCAAATGATTATTTTTTTTAAAATATTATTGCTTTGACTTCCTCTTTCTGTTGACTATCTTAATATCCTTGAGGTTTACAAGAAAACCAGATCAGCATTATTTGTAGGCTATTTAGCTGGAAGAGAATTTCATTGAGAAACCTGAAATAGCCCTTCCTTAGCAACAAAGATTCACTAAATAGCAATGTATTGGAAATAATGACACCTGATTTCAAAATCAGAGGATAAATATATTGCTCTCATAACTTCCTTTGGTACAAAAATTATGTAAGGAGAGAGAGAGTGACTGCACTGGACATACAGGCAGTATTTAACTGAGATACAACATTGCACAGGGAACCAATCAGTGACTACTGTTAAAGGGGGAACAAGGGGGAAGATGGGGGAGGGGAGAGAAAGAGAGAAGGGGAGAGGGGGAGGAGAGTGGAGAGGAGAGAGGGGGATGAGAGAGGAGATGGGGAGGAGAGGGGGGGAAGAGAGGGGGAGAGGGAGAGAGGGGAAGGAGAGAGAGAGGGGAGGAAAGGGTGGGGGAGAGAGAGGGGAGAGAATGAGAAAGGCTAATTTTGAGGAAATGAGGAAGGATCAGGATAAATTGCTTTCAGACAAGGATGTGCGAGGTTAGTGGAGGATCTTCAAAGGTGATTTTTTTTCTTTTTAAAAATATTTTTATTGAGTTCAACATAATAATCTCACATACATGTTCCATTAACATAATAGAAGGAAATATCAAAATGTATACATAATATATAACTGGTAAAAATCCTCTAATTAACAATTTCCTATTTTTGTTATTCATTGTTAATTAATATAATTGAGATTAAAAATGAAAATCACATGAATTACTTTATTAGCAATCTCCTCATAACTTGCTAAAATATCAATTAATATTAATATAGTCAAGGACCATCCTATCTAAACTCCAATTAACTTATGAAACAAGAAAAAAAATACTAAAAACTAAACTAACACTAATCTAACCCTTTCCTTTAATCAAGATTACTTTTTTAAAAAAAAAACAGAAAAAGAGAACAACAAAATTGGATCAGATTGTAAGATGGAGTAAAATTGCCAACCATGATAATATTCTATAAATGGACCCCATATCTTTTCAAGCTGGTCGTTTTTATCTTTGATATTATATCTAATTTTTTATACAAAATTAAATACGCCATTATATCATGCAGCCGCTGGAAGTTTATCTTTCCATTTTATTAAAACCCCTCGCCTGGCTATCAAAGTACTAAAAACTAAAAACCTTCTCTTGAGATGCCGACAAAGGTATACCCAAAAAAGGCAATTCAAGGGCATGGATCTATTTTCGTCTTAAAAATTGATGATGAAGATTGAAAAATGTTTAAGATGAAGTTTGTGAAGATGAAATTTTGAATGTAGAGTTTGTATTTTCCTGTCAGGATTAAAGGCAAGGTTAGCAGGCATAGGGAACCTTGGTTTTCGATGGATAATGGGGATCTGGTTTGGAAGAAGAGCATAGGAGGAAAAGGCAACATGGAGCAAATGAGGTACTTGAGGAGTACAATAAAATGCAAGAAAAACCTCAGAAAAAGAATCGGGGGGGGGGCAAAAAAACGACATGAGGTGGCTTTGGCCGACAATGTGAAAGAAAATCCAAAGGGTTTCTACAGGTATATTAAGAGCAAAAGGATAGTAAGGGACACAATTGGTCCCCTTGAAGATCAGAGTGGTTGGCTTTGTATGGAGCCAAAAGAGATGGGAGAGGTCTTAAATGTATGTTTTTCATCAGTATTCACTCAGGAAATGAGAACAGAGTTCTGGGGACATGAAACCTATACAGATTAAAAAGAATGAAGTGCTTGCTGTCTTAAGGCAAATAAGGGCCTGACAAGATATTCCCTCAGACCTTGAGGGAGGCTAGTGTAGAAATTGCAGGGGCTATGGCAAATATATTTAAAATGTCCTTAACCATGGGTGAGGTGCTGGAGGATTGGAGGGGAGCTCATAGTGTTTAAAAAAGGCTCCAAAGGTAAACCTGGAAATTATAGGCCAGTGAGCCTGACGTCAACAGTAGGTAAATTATTGGAAGGTGTTCTAAGAGATCGGATATACAATTATTTGGATAGGCAGAAACTGATTAGAGTTAGTCAACTTGGCTTTGTGCATGGTAGGTTGTATTTAACCAATCTTATAGATTTTTTCGAGGAAAGGCTGTGGATGTTGTCTCCAGGGACTTTAGTAACACTTATGACAAGGTCCCAATTGGGAGATTACTCAGGATGGTTCAGAAGCTAGGTGTTGAACTGGATTTGACAATGTCTTGACAGGAGAAGCCTGAAAGCATTGGTGGATGATTGCTTCTCAGACTGGATGCCGGTGAGGCTAATGGTGTCCCTTAGGGATCAGTGCTGGGACCATTGTTTGTCATCTATATCAATGTTCTGGATGGTAATGTGGTAAATTGGATCAGCAAGTTTGCAAATGACACTAAAATTTTTAGGTGAAGTGAACAGCGGAGGTTTTCAAAGCTTGCAGAGAGATCTGGACCAGCTGGAAAAATAGGTTGGAAATTGGCAGATGGAATTTAATGCAGACAAGTGTGAGGTTTTGCATTTTGGAAGGACAAAATAAGAGAAGATGTACACAGTGAATGGTTGGGCACTGAGAAGTGTGGTAGATCAAAGGGACCTTGGAATACAGATATATAATTCCCTGAATCTGGAATCACAGGTGGATAGGGTTTTAAAGAGAGCTTTTGGCATATTGGCCTTCATAAATCAAAGAATTGAGTATAAGAGGGGGGATATTATGGTAAAGTTATATAAGACATTGGTGAGGCCACATTTGGAGAATTGTGTGCAGGTTCATTCACCTAACTACAGGAAAGTAATCAATAAGATAGGAAGAGTGCAGAGAAGATTTACTAGGATGTGGCATGGACTTCAGGAATTGAGTTACAGGGAAAGGTTAAATAGGTTAGGACTTTATTGCCTGGAGCGTAGATGAATGAAGGGAGATTTGATAGAGGTATTTAAAATTATGACAGAGTAAATGAAGATAGGCTTTTTCCAATTGAGGGTAAGTGAGATAAAAACCAAAGGACATAGGTTAATAGAGAAAGGGAAAAGTTTAGGGGAAATGTGAGGGGGAACTTGTTCACAGAGTGGTGGGTGTATGGAACGTGCTGCCAGTTGAGGTGGTGAATGTAGGCTAAATTTTAGCATTTAAGAAGAATTTGGACAGGTTCATGGATGGGAGAGGTATGAAGAGATAAAGACTGGCCACAGGTCAGTGAGACTAGGCAGAAAAATGGTTCAGCACAGACTAGAAAGGCCAAAGGGGTCTGTCTGTACTGTAATGTTCCATGGTTCTAATATGTTGTACTGTATTCCAGTTATGAAACTAGTAGTGGCAGTATACTGGGGTCTGAAGAGGTGTGGCATGCTACAATTAGAAGGGGAAACTAATTATAACATTTTAGTCAATGTTAATAACTAGAGTAGAGAATGAAGAGTTAAATGAGCACTTACCTGTGCAAAGTTTGATGATTATTATTCGAGCAATGGGAGTTGGTGAGTCAATATGAGATCCCATCTGCGCATGCGCAGCCATTCCTTTACAGTCCAGAAGGGAGAAGCCACTGAACTTAAATGAGCTAAATTAAATGAACCAAACATAACACAAACCTATGACTGAACATGTTTATTGCAACCAAAACATCTATCCATAAACAAGAAAAAAGAGGGGAGAGGTGGGCACATTGACTCATCAACTCCCATTGCTTGAATAATAATCATCAAACTTCGCACAAGTGCTTGTTTAACTCTTCATTATTCTTTGCAATGTACGTTGGTTCGCCAAAATGAGTTTGTAGGTCAGTGGCTTATCCCCTTTGGGTGGTCCGGCAGGCCATAATCAGTTCAATGAGTCACCTTCCCATGGTCTTGTTCAATCCACTGCGTGTAGCATGGAAGCCATGAAACTCAGCCCCTTTGAGTTTAAAGGTTTATTGTAGAACCTATTAAAGGTTCTCTCATTGCTCCATCCCTCCTGGCACAGGATATCCATATAGGGACCTCAGCCCGATTGGCTACCGAGGTCACTGCCGCTCTAGTTGAATGAGACCCAAACTGAGAAATATCCACTCCAGCCACTCTCATGACCTCCCGCAGCCTTCTGGGGAGTAGCCCGCTGACGCTGTTTCTTATAGCATTTAAAGAGGTTTTTCTCATTTAGTCTAATATGTTTTGTACATACTACATATCTTTTTAAACAATCCAACACACATAATTTTTCATCTTCCCTGTATGCATACAATGAAAATTGTGTCCCAATTCTCCTTTGCCTGTTATGTTTCAAAATATCTGTAATTTGAATGCTTACACAGTCCTCCTCCTAATGAATATAGTCCATATGAATCTGAGACAAATTTGTACCCTCTGGGCCGATATCAAGACCACCAGCATTATCAGCTTATGGGTCAGGCTACGTAAATCCAAACTGGAAGTTGGTGACAGTAGCCTTAGATAGTCCAAAGCAATCTTTACATCCCAAATATCCTTATATAGGGATACCAGAGGATGCAAGAGGAACACTTCTTTCATAAATCTTTTGATCAGGGGGTGGTTCATCATCTCATGCTCAGAGTCCTGGAGCATCAAGAAAGCAGCCAATGCACTCTTTGCTGCATTCACCTCATTGTAGCTGCCCCCCCCCCCCCCACATAGAATATATTGGTTAGAAAACTCCGTATGCCTCCGATAGAGGGTGACTTCATTCAGTCCGATTTATGCACAGTACTTTTTCCATTTCCCCACATAGGAAGCATACTGTTTCTGAGTAGACTTTCTCCAAGATGCCTGGAGGATGCCCAGAGTTCTAGGCTGCAAACTGTTTATGTCAATCCTCGCTCCCCGATCCTGCAACCTAACAGACTTAAGTGAGACAATGGATAAGATATCTTTGACACCAGTTGGATTAGCAGACCTCTACTTTTCGTGAATATCAACAGAGTCCCCACCATAAGCCTAATGAGTACGGGGAACCAACATTGGGAAGGCCATTTAGGCACTACCAGCAATCCTGAGCCACCATCTTCCTGTATCTTATTCGGGCGTTTCGTCACCAAGGTGAACAGGAGAAACACATAAAAGTTACATTTTGACCAGTCTAGGGTAAAGGCGTCAATGGCCTCCGCTTGGGGATCCGGCATCCAGGAAACAACCTCAGAACCTGAGCATTAAGCCTGGATGCAAACAAATCAATCTCCGGCATACCAAAGGTGTCTTCTAGCCATTTAAAATATTTCTTACCCAGAGTCCACTCAGTGTTATCATAGAATTTCCTGGACATCAGGTTCACCTGTACATTGATCCAACCCTTCAGGTAGGCGGCAGTAACTCAAATGCTCCTCTGAATACACCAGTGCCAAGTCTCAATGGCTAACTTGTCACAGGAAGGAGATTTAAGACCTCCCATATTACTGAGGTAGGCCACAGCTGAAGTGTTATCTAACCTCAGCACTACATGAATGTCAGCTTCGCTCACAAAGAAAGACTTTAGAGCTAGAAACTCCACTAGCATTTTCAAATAATTAATGCCTGATTTTGAGACCTCCCTGAGTTCTATGTCCATCCATCTGCCTCCAGCAGAGACCTTTAGATTCGTGGCTCCCCAACCTTTGCCACTGATGTGTGACCTAATCTCCAGGTCCACCGTTCTGAGCTCGATCCTCACGTAAGCCCGCGAGATATGGTTGATCCACCATACTAGGTTGGATCTGGCCTCACTAGTTAGCCTCATGGGCCTGTCAAATGTCCCCAGGTTGCCTTAAGAGCAGATATTTTGTCCCTTTCCAGGAACCTATAATTTAGCAGGCCATGTTGTACTGCCGGGAAAGCCGCCACCAGTTTCCCAATCAACCTGGCCACCTTTCCTCTGGAAGGACGACACTGTCATGAACCCTCTGTAGGCAGTCCTGATCTCTGCTGCTTTATCCTCTGGCGGGGATAAAGTCTCATGTCTTCTATATCAACAATGAAGCTGAGGAATTTTAACCTCTTGGTAGGCACCAACATTGATTTCTCAGGATGTATAAGAAACCCCACATTGCTTAATAATCTCGCGGTGGCTGATACTGCCCTTTTTGTTTCCTCAAATGATCTGCCCATGATAAGAGTATTGTCTAGGTAACCCATTACCATGTCCCCCTCTTTCTTGAGCTTGGCAAACACCGGCTTCAGTAACTTGGTAAATGCCCTGGGTGCCGAACTCAGCTTATTCAGCCAAGCCTTATACTGCCATAGCTCTCCCTTCCAGGAAAATTTTAAGAACTTCCTGTGCTGTGGGCAGATCGCGACCGAATAATAGGCGTCTTGCAAATCTATCAAGGTCATGTAATAGCCCTTATGTATCATAGGCATCAAAGAATATATGTTATCCATTTTAAAATGCCTGTACAAGACACATTAGTTAAGTTCCGATAGATCCAGCATCACTCTAGTGTCGCCACTTCCTTTGGGTCGCGTGAAGATGTTTGATACAAACTCATGTTTTTCATGGCTTCAATGTTCAATAACATTTTTCCCTTTTAACGCCATGATTTTGGCATGTACAGCCTTCGTCAGTTGTGGTCTACGCATATATGTATATAGACCCTTCCTCGTTACCGGATGGGATTTTTGTGGATCAAATTTGACTTTATACACCTTCACTGTCTGCCGAATAGAAGCATCTGTGGTAATATTACACAATCTATCAAAGAATAGCGTTAATTGACCGCCAACCTTTAAAGCCTTGTAATTATCAAGAGTACTCAACTGTAAATGCGCAATGTTCACTTCCTCAACTCGCATAGTCTGTAGGCTGGTGCATTCTGGGCCCACCTCCGCGAAGCACTTTGAGTGGGAAAATTCTACTGCCTCTGTCTCCACAGAGGGCGTTGCCCTAAAAAAGACTTGCTAGCTGTAGCCGCTTGGAGCAGGAAAGCACCTCAGATATCCCACTTAAATTCCCCCGCATACCTGCGATAGGGGTGAAACATAACAGGTTCTCTTGCCTGTACTCTCAAACCTCTGACCATGCCAGCCGCTCCCTTCTGCTGCTCATTCAGACCTTTCACCTGTTTGCTGAGATCATCACCAAATAGAAATTTCGTTACAGGGTTAGATGGTCTGCACAAATGAGCATATCTTAGATTTAGGTCGGGCTTGATCAGCTCCTTCCTGAAGGCATTCAGTTCATAGTTTGCATGGGATAACAGCCCTAGAGCGTCTTGATGGGTCTCTGATAAATCGTGTGAGCATTTGTGCGAATGCAGCAATACCTTTAACCAGTGACCCCTGTAGATTTTGCAATTTCATGTCTTTTGTCCTTGTAGGGACCTTTAAATTGTCTCATATCACAGGGTTTACCTTAAGCACCTCCAACAGAGGGCAGTTAACAGGGCAGGGGTACTTCTTGATGGATTCTTCTAGTACTATGTCCTGAAAAGCATTCAACACCATATATGTTATAGACCCCGCAATATCATCCTCTAGTAGCTGGCTGATACCCCTAAATACTGCAAACTTCACAGCAATAGCCGGTATATTCTCCTCCTAACTGGCCTGAGCAGTGTATGGGGATTTGGGTGACTCAGCCTCCATTACCAGCCCTTCATCATCTTCCCACATTTAATCATAAATGTTCTCCCCCTGCTCTGATGGCGTAGGAAACCTGCTCATCATGGCCGTCACCAGTTCCTCCAATTTGTTCAGACTTACAATTTTGTCGCTGGTTGAGGCCTCTGCTCTCTGACAGGCCTTACTCTCGGACCCCGATCGAGTGGCTGCCCGTCGTGCAGAGACCACACTCTTCTTCGGGCCTTTTCTGGTTATTCTTGCCCATCGAGTGGGCGGCTTCGCTACACGACATGTTAAGTTTGGCTCAGGACCTACCTGCTCTTCTGCGCTGTACTTCCCCTCGCTGCCACTTGATATACTGAGGTCCAATCATCTCATGCAGCAGGATAACAGTATCACTGCTTACCTTTTGAGACCCCAACTTCCACGAAGCCAGGTTGGCGCAGCCAGATTTGGATCCCACCTTCAGCGAAGATAGATCTCTGTCGCATGATCTCACTCCCAGCGGATGTAGATCGGCATTGCTGCTATCGTTTACAAATTCCAACTGCAACAAAGCTGGGTCAGTGCAGCCAGCCTCGGACCCACCTTCTATAAGGTAGGCCTCGGACCCACCTTCTATAAGGTAGGCCGCTGCCTCCTGATCCCACCCCTAATGGAGGGACACTGCACCTCTGCAGGTCCACTGAATTTTTGGCATTAACGAAGCACTATGGGGGCTCTTCTTGGAGGCCTTCCTCCTTGGGCCCTTGCCACCCTGCCTCTGCCCCAGCCACTCATCGGGACCCGGGAACCTCCCCCACACCTTTTCTGGTACACCTCCGCTTCCGGAAGGCTATTACGAGGCCTCCCCTCATCGGGACCTGGGAACCTTCCACCAGCAGACCTGGAGTTGTTACCGCTCCCCTCCTTCTCTGGAGGGCTCGTTCAGGGGTTTCATTCAATATTGTGGATCGCACACCTGCAATCTCCGTCAGGGCTCTGCACCTGCAGGTCCACTAATTTAGCATTTTTTTGGGGGGATTACTCTACTGCAATTCCCCATTGATTCAGCACTTTTGCTCCCGCGCCAAAAATGCGTGCTGCTCCTCACAAGTCAACGGATATAATGGCTGCGCATGTGCGGATGGGATATCACGTTGGTGAAACAACGTACATTGCGAAGAATAATGCACTCAAGGTGGCAGAAACATTGAATGTCTCTAAAATAGATGTCAAAGGCAATAACATCAATAAAGTTAAATAAAAGCTGCTGATGGAAAGATTTTAAAAAATTACCCATGACAAAATCCAAGAGAATTTTATCAACATGAACAGCTGAAGTTGTTGGAGTAACTCTATGTTGCATAATTCACAATTACTTAAGCCAAAGAATTCATTGGGTCCATTGCCTGGTGCTCGATGCCCACAAGAGAAAACACCAGAGATGCCAAGCACTGGTCACAAATTATAGATATGAGGGACAATATTTTTTAAATTGTGCATACATAATCTTCAAAATATTTCAGAAATCTGGAGGCAGGCATGCAAATGATACCGCCTGCTCAGTGGAGATAAGTGATCAAAATTATAGGCCTTTGATGTTAGTCTGGAGAGGATTCATTGGCTTATCCTCTTAATGAATTTGAATGAATTTACACAGAACATGTTGGCGATTCCTCCCAAAAGCTTTGAGGTGGCTACTGAAAGTGCATTCATTCCTTAGAAGCATAGAAGAGGACAGAGATCATTGCTGTCCAGTTAACCATGAACAGTTTTTTTTTAAATCAGAAACCCAAAGTCTCTGACAGCACACAGAAGGGGATAGTGAATTTAATCACTAATGTCTGCTAATGTCTATCTTCTCTAAAAGGTGGGTGCAAAGAAGTAGTAATTCATCATGGACCTTTAATATCAGGAGACAGTGCTATGCAGTGAGGCAAGCTAGTAATAATTATTTTTCAAATGTTAAAGGAAAGGCTCATTCTCACCTACAATTTAGTTCAGTAATGACCAACGGAGAATGGACACAATGTGGCAGAAACATCGAAAGTCTCTAAAATTAGGTGTCAAAAGCAATAACCAATAAATTTAAAGAAAATCCATTGATGAAGAGAAGACGAGATAAACAATATTACCCATGACAAAATCCAAGAGTATCTTATCAACATGAACAGCTGAAATTGTTGGAGTAAGTCAGTGTTACATTATTCACAATTACTTAATTTTGCTCAATGCTTCCAAGAGAAAGTGCCAGAATTACCAAGCACTGGCCACAAATTATAGTTACAAGGGAGTTTAGCTTCCAAGTGTTACCGGTGCAGGGCAGCTTGATATCTGAGATTTAAGTGAACTTGATACTTAACTGCTCAGTATAGTTGGAAATGTACCAAAGATACTGAAAGCAATTCCATTGAAAGAAAGTGCCAGATAAGTTGATCACAAGAAAGGTGTATGTACAAGTCCAAGTCAAAATACTTTATCAAATGGAAGATAATTTGGAAATGAGTTACACAAGAAACAATAAATTATAGAGCATTGTATAATATCTACAAGAAGTACGTAACAAAACATAATGAGAAACTGAATACTTATGTGTTTTACAAAGGTCATCAAGTTACTCAGTCTTACAGGCATAAGTATACTAATGCACAAAGTTCCTGGACATCCAGTGGAGTCAAGAGTTTGGCACCACCATCAACATCCTGCGGAAATTCTATCAGACTGGCAACATAAATAACTTAGTTATGAGAGTAGGACAAAAACTGGATGAATGATTTATCTCTGACATTCCAAAGCTTGGAAACCACTACCACCTGCAGGATCCCCTTGAAGATTCTCACCAGTCTGAGTTACCAATAAATCCTTTCCTTCATTGTTATTTGATCTAAACATGGAGCCCTCTATCCAACTGTGCTGTGGGAATATCTTTGCCAGAAATGGTTGAAGAAAGAGGCTCATCACCATCTTCTCAAGGCTAGTTAAATGTCTCTCTTGCCAATGGTTCCTATATGAAAAATAAATAAAATTCTATTTGCTGCTTTAATTCATGCGGAAGCAGACTTTGATAACATTTTTAAGTTCCATTTCAACATGATTAAAATGGGATTTACCCAAGTAGGATTGAGTGAGTGAGAAAAGCCAAATAGAGATTTCTGCCCATTATGGAAATTAACTCTTTCCGCATCTCTCCCTTAGTCCACTGCAACTATACACTAGTCTGGTCGTAATTCTGTCCATTTTTCATATTTCCTTACGATATAGAAAACCTTCTTAGTCCAATGAGAAGCTGGAGGGTCAGTAAGTCAGACACCATCTGTGGAGAGAAATGTATAATCAACCTTTTGAGTCAGAAATCTTAAGTCAGATATCAAGCGTCATGCTTTGATGAGGATTTGTGCAATCTCATTTGCTTATTCATTTCCCTGGAACTTATTCTCTCCACATTCCATTAACAGCTTCCACATTCCTCCACTCACATGTAGGATGTGGGAAGAAACTATAACATCTATGAAAAACCCACAGTCACAAGAAGAATGTACAAACTTCAAACATACAGCACCAGAGGTTATGATTGAACCTGGGTTATTGGAGCTAAAATGCAGCAGCATTTCCAGCTGCGCCACTGTACCACGTATTAGAAGAAGTTGAATGGCTATGCTCTGTTTGGCATTGGTACATGATAGGATAAAGATACTAATAAAACTATTCCATCTAACTCAATGAGAAGTGCAGAGATAGAAACAGAGTATTGAATAGAAAATCAATTTTTTTTAAAAATGCAGACACATGTCTCAAAAATCAATTGGATTGTAAAAGTATGAAACTCTTTGATGCAGCTATCACCAGTCTCTGCAAGTCCTTTATGCTTTGGGAAATAGCCAAGAATGGTATATATTACTAAAGCTCAGACATTTTAGTTCACTTTTTGAAGATGGCCAGATACCAAATCAACAAATGATTGATTTTAAACAGTGTAGTCAATACAAATCTACTATGACACAGTGGGAATTTGAGCTGTAGTACTGATTCCCTAGGAGCAATAAAAATGCTTTTTTAAAAACATCCAAGACAAATAATGTACTCAGATGTGAGGACTTGCAACACCCACTCTGACATATTAACTCCATCTTCCCATCTCTCGATTCCACCCCAAGCAGGCCCGATCCATCTGAGTGATTAACTAACCATCTCCCTGAGCTTCCCATGAGACGCGTCACATTTTAATCAAGCATAAACTATTTGAATGTGCTCATACCTCAGGCCTCATGCAACAGCATTTTCCAGCTGTATGTCCACACACACGTGTAGGCCTGCTGCATATTGCTGGCTTAATGTGCCTTTCTTGAGACACCACAGTTAGTATAGCAGTTAGCACATCAATGTTACAGTGCCAGCGATCAAGATTGGGGTTTGAATCCCTTATTGTTTGTAAGGAGCTTATACGTTCTCCCCGTATCTGTGTGGGTTTTCCCTGGGGGCTCCGGTTTCCTCCCACCATTCAAAACGTACCAGAGGTTGTAGGTCAACTGGGTGTAATTGGACAGCACGGGCTTATGGGCTGAAAGGGCCTATTACCATGCTCTATGTCTAAATTTAAAATATGGCATGATAAATTCTCTACCAAACAACATAAATACAATAAAGAATTAGCCATGTTGAGCATATGAAGATTTTGGTATCTCAAATACCATTTTTGGAATTATTAAAGATGGGTAACACAGGAAAGCAAGAAAGGAAATGATAAAAGTACAAGATAAGACTTGGTTTGATCCTTATTTGTCTTCCTGCCAACTTATGCAACTTATAAGATACTAGCAATTCTCAAAATGGCCTGCAGATGGAGCTCCTGTTGCTGAATCTTTTCCATTATCTTAGCACAATGATCAAAACTGTTGCTTTGGCCTTGACATGTAGGATTAAAAAGAACTGCAAGTATGAAGAACAGTTGAATGACAAAAGTGAAGGTGGGGTCACTAAAAGATAAAGGAGGCAGCAGAAGGCTAGAGGCGGAGGAGGTTGGGGAGGCCCTAAATGAATTCATGAGAAGTCAGAATAGAACAGGTTTTTGTGCTGGACGATGTTGAGATTAAAGAAGAGCAAGTGTTAGATCTTCTTCTAAACACTATGATAAGTCCCCAGGGTCAGATGTGATATTCCCCAGGTTGCTGTGGGAAGTGAGGGAAGAGATAGCTGAGGCAGTGGCTATGATCTTTGAGTCCTCTTTGGCCACAAGGGAAGTCTCAGAGGATTGGAAAATGGCAAATGTAGTCCTCTTGTTTAGAAAACAGGAAGAGTTATAGATCGGAGAGTCTTACATCAGTGGTGTGCAAACTATTGGAGAGGATTCATAAAGATTGGATCCATGAGCATTTGGAGAAGTACAGACTACTCAAGGATAGTCAGCATAACTTTGTGAAGGGAAGGTCAAGCATCACAAACCTAATTGAGCTTTTTGAGGAAGTAACAAAAGAAATTAATGAGGATAGGGCGATAGATGTGGTCTGTATGGATTTTATTAAGGCATTTGACAAGGACCCCTATGAGACAATCATTCAGAAAGTCGTGAAGCATGGGATCTATGGAACCTTGGCTCTGTGGATAAAAAAAATTGGCTTGCAGGAAGAAAGCAGAGAGTAGTAGTGGAAGAAGAGTATTCTGCCTGGAGGTCAGTGACAGTGGAGTTCTGCAAAGATCTGTTCTTGGACCCCTACTCTTTGTGATTTTTATAAATGGCCTGGATGAAGAGGTGGAAGGATGGGTCAGTAAATTTGCAGATGATACAAAGGATGGAGGAGTTGTGAATGGTGCTGCTGGCTGCAGGTTACAAAAGGATATAGACAGGATGCAGAGTTGGGTGGAAAATTGGCAGATGAGGTACAATCCAGATAAGTGTGAGATGATGCATTTTGGAAGGACAAACCAGAAGGCTGAGTACAGGGTTAATGGCTGGTTACTTTGGAGTGTGGATGAACAGGGGGACCTTAGACTCCAAATCCATAATCCTTCAAGGTCATCACGCAGGTTGATAGGATAGTTAAGAAGGCCTATAGGATGTTGGGCTTCATTAACAGGATGCAGTTCAAGAGTCAAGAGGTTATGTTGCAACTCTACAAATCTCTGGTAAGACCACATTTAGAGTATTGTGTTCAGTTCTGGTCACCTCATTATAAGAAGGATGTGGAAGTTATGGAGAGGCTGCAGAGATATACCAAGATGTGGCCTGGATTAGAAAATATTTCTTATGATGCAAGGTTTGCAGAACTGGGATTTTTCTCTTTGGAGCATTGCAGGATGAGAGGAGACTTGATAGAGGACTACAAGATTATGAGAAGCGTAGATAAGGTGGACAGTCAGCTGTATTTTCCCAGGACAAGAATAGCAAAATCTAGAGGGCATATGTACAAAATGAAGATAGGAACGTTTAGGGGAGACATCAGGGGTAAGTTTTATTTTTTTTAAAAGTTGTTTGCACCTGGAATGCCTTGTCAGGGATGGTGGTGGAGGCTGAAACATAAGGGGCATTTAAGAGAGAAAGGTGCATGGATGGAAGAAAAATAGAGGGTTACGGGATAGTACTTTATTTAAAAGAATAATGGCCTCGTACTGTGCTGTAGTGTTCTATGTTCTAAATTAATCTCAGACACAAATGATCATTTCTTTCACCCTCACGTTAGTCTTCATTCTAGTTCCAAGATGTTGACCTACAGCTTCCACTATACCAAACTTCATATGAATTTAAATTAGATTTCAGATTTATTGTCAGAGTACATACATGATTTCACATACAACCCTGACATTAATTTTTCCTGAAGGCATGGCAGAATTACCATTGGTTGGTAGTGCAAAATAAACTGCACACAGCGTGAACGTGTAAACAATAAAAGAACTGTGCAACACAGGGAGAGTAAAGAAAATCAATAAAGTGCTCAGTAAGAGTCCTTAAATTAGTCCCTGATTGAGTTTGTTGTTGAGGAGTCTGATGGTAGGATAGCAGCTGTTCCTAAACCTGGTGGTGTGAGTCTTGTGGCACCTATACCTTTCCTGATACAGCAGCAAGAACAGAGCGTGTGCTGGGTGGTGTGGGTCTTTCATGATTGCTGCTGTTTTCTGACGGCAGCGTTTCCTGTAGATGTACTCAGTTGTGGGAAGGGTTTTGCCTGTAACGTCCTGGGCTGTGTCCACTACATTTTGGAGGGATTTATGCTCAGGGGCATTGGTGTTCCCATACCAGACCATGATGCAGCTGTTCAGCACACTTTCCACCACACATCTGTAGAAATTTGCAAGGGTTTCTGATTTCCTACCAAATCTCCACAAACCCCTGAGGAAGTAGAGGCATTGACGTGCTTTCTACACAATGCCATTGGTGTGTTGTGTCCAGGAAAGATCCTCCGAGATAGTGATTCCCAAGAACCTCAATGTGCTCACCCTCTCCATTTGGGAATTAATTTGGGAATCATGGAGAATCAATGAACATGTTGGCAACCTATGTATTACTGCCATTCAAGTTATAGAAATTTGCTTTTATGATATTCACAATAACCCAAAAATCTGAGATAAAATGCACTCTTAGTTTATGAAAAAAATAAGTATGTAAACACAAAATGCAAAAGAATTTTCCTTATCAGTTTCCAACACAAATCCTTTAAGTAGCCAATTGCTGTGAGTAGAAATACAAGCGACTGCAGATACTTATCACTTTCCAGTCTTTAGTTTAAATGAAGACATATTTAATTTTGTCTCTTTTGCTTTTTCAATTTATTTCTTATCATATGTGCAAATAAGGTGGTGGGGTTATTTAATAGTTCTTTTTAGTAAGTTCTTTTTTGCCTCAAGAGTTTTCTACATTATTCACCCTCAATATTTCTCATACTGGCCAGCAAGTTTAAGTGCTAGCTGCGAGCCTCAATGACTACTGTTATTCAGAGGACTTTTCATGTCTCCAACATACTAATAACATCAATAAGAAAGCACATCGATGCATCTACTTCCTCAGCAGTTTACGGAGGTTCAGTATGACTTAGCAAACTTCTACAGGTGTGTCGTGGAAAATATGCTGACTGACTGCATCACAGCCTGGTATAGGGGCTCTGAGTGTAAAGTTCTGAAAAAGGTTGTGGACATTGCCAAGCACATCACCACAAGACTCTCCACACCATCGAGAAAATGTGCATGGAACGCAAGCATCGGAGAGCAGCAGCAATCATTCATCATCCTCACCACCCAAAACATGCTCTGTTCTCGTTGCTGCTATCAGGAAAGACTTGTACCAGCAAGTTCAGGAGCACTTGCTACCCCTACACCATCAGACTCCTGTACTCATTTAAAGACTCTTGCATTGCACATTATTTATTACAAAATATTTTTTCTATATTGCAGATTGTTTACATTGCTCTTTGTACAATTTTCTTTTTTTCATTAGGATGCTTTAGATACCGAAAAGTAGAAATACAGGAAAAAGAATATCATGTGTGTACTCTGACAATAAATTGGAAGTTTGAATTTTATTTGTTAAGACCATAAGACAAAGGAGCAGAAATAGGCTATTCAACCCATAGTCTGTCCCACTGCCCAGCATTCTCTCCATAACCTTTGATGCCCTTTTATAACTTTTGATAGCTTGCCAATATTTCATACGAGTTTAAAAGTGTATCTCTCCATTCCAACTGAATACTGGTAGATGATAAGATGCTGCAGTTGACTCTGCCTCCATACACTTTGAAGATTTGATTTGTAAACAGACAAGGCAATCTCATAATGAGGCCAGCGTTTTGAACCAGCAGTTGTGGTTTCTCATCATTACCGCTGAGAAAAAAAACATCCCGCAGCAACTTATCTCCACTTATAACACGGAATTCAATGGGAGAAATATTTTTGAAGGACAGAATATCGTGAGACATATGGTTTCTTGGAACATAACCACTCCGTAATGTGGGAAGGGATGGTCTCAACTTACAGTGAGATATTAACCAGATTATAAAATTAAAATATTTCCCTAACCACATCCTATATTTCAATCCAACTTTTCTCCAGACAATTCTTTTAATGCTGAATTTACACCCAACCAAATACACTAGTATTGGTCCAGCTTTGACAAGATAGAAAAGGCAAGTCCATAAATGTGGTTGATGTTGTTGACTAATAATTTGTTTGATTTCTATAGCCCTGGAATGGTCAATCAATAATGTAATATTTAGGCAGATCTTGATGAAGAACAGAAGTAACATTTGTTACGAGCCCAGAGGACTCCCAAAACCAGCAGAAATAGAAATTCACCAAAACAATGGTTACTTGAACAAAAATATTTTAATTTTCTTATCCATTATTTAACTTATTACTATTAACTTAACCCCCTTCAAATTCTAAGCGCACGTGTATGTAATGGGTGCGTTCAGGAAAGTTCTTTGTTTCACTGTCCAAACATTCACTTTTCACTTCTCCAAGTTCACTGGTATTAGGCAATTTTCCATACTGTGCACAGAATTTAACATTTATGATCTTCACCAGGCTTTGGTGCTTTAACTTAAATGGTTACCGCAAAGGAAGGTGTTTGTTGGCTTCAGAGAGATATTTGTTGTTTGTTGGACACACACACAAACTGATCTCCTTCAATCAGCCACTTCAGCGTCTTGCCGAAGAAATTTGCCTCCTCATGGGTTTTCCAAAAGATAATCTCTTCTTCCAGGTTACCACAGAGAGTTCTTCTTTTTCCTCCATTTCAGGAGAAACACATGAACCAGCCACATCCGCTTGTAATTGACTATAAGGGTTTAGAAAAGGCTGATCTCAGAACTGAAAACCCATTTTCAAATGGGGTCTTGCTGCAGCAGTAAAACTTACTTTCCTGCTCTCTCCAAAGAATCACTTTTTCTTTCCTCTGTTTTCAAATCCACATGACCCCTCTTAGAATAGCAACCTTCAACCGGCAATGTAAACTTCTGGCACCAGTCTTAATAGCACAAGATTTTCAATTCTTGATCCTAGTCACTGTGCAAACATGGTGATCCATTAACACCTACTTGTAAAATGGTCACAGGTTCTCTTCCATTGTCTCAGCAAAGCCAATTAGAGAGATGAAGTCTCCACCTAGGCATAGCTCTTGCATTTTAAATGAGATGTCTTTTTGTGAAATGTTAATTTCTGTTTGTGAAGTGCACCTAAACTAATACCTAAACTAAACCCTGATAAAATTATGATATATTTTATCATAATTTTATTAACACATTCCATAACATATTTCCTGGAATGCATCATGGAAGATTTTTCAGGGAAAAGAGGAACACTATGGCCATAAGCAAGGCAAAGATGGACAAAAATAAAAAGATAAAGAGGATGGAATTGAAATAACAGAAAGCGACGAGCATGAATAGAAAAAAATAGTTCCTGCTTTAGATCGGAACTCTTCATCAGAACTGAGAAAGAGAGAAAAACAAATTTGTTTTCATGGAGTTCAAATGGATTAATAGGTGCAGTTACCAGCACATAATGCTTTTTAATGTGTTGTTCATGATGAAGCTGCTGGAGAACTCAAGCAAGTCAGGATAAACAAATAGATTAAGAAAAGCTCAACCAAAATAATGACAAAATAATAAAGCCCAAGCTTGTTTTTGACCTCCAAAGGGAATCTATAAATCCAGCAATAAGCATAAATACTAATTAGCCTTGTGTAAAGCAATAAAGCATTAATAAATTTGGTCTGGGAGAAAATCAATAGCTAAACACCTCTATTTAATATCTATCCTAAAGTTATGTGCATTTGCTTTAAATGAATCATCTCTATTGTCAATGAAAGTTTATTCAACAATAAACCCCTGCAAAATATAGAAAAAATGTTAAATTCCAGTAGGTATGGTATGCAGATAGCAGTTTCTGGTGTTTCTACAATTCACTTTCACCATCAAGAAGAACAGCTGACATGAAGATCTTTTGCCCATAGAGGAGGGCGAGAAGAATATCCTGCTCTCTCTGCTTCTTTCTGCTTTGTAAGAGGATGGCTTAAAATCTTCTGCAATAGGTGAACCTATTAGAAAGGTGAAACAAACAATCACCTTTTTCAAATATATCAAAAATATATTTTCACATATTAATTTGGTATATTAATATATTGTAGCATCCTGCTAACCGGGACACGACCCAGTACACAAAATGGCTGATGAACACAGCAACCGTGCAGAAACCACGGGGGCCAATGACTTTCGTCCTAGGTGACCACACGCATGGTGGGAAACAGTGAGCAATGGCAGGAATACGGCCCAGTCAGAGATCGGTGCTGCAGTGACGTCACTCCTGACATCAGCAGCGAGGAGTGAATATAAGCAGAGCTGCCAGTGCAATAAATCAGTCTTCGACTCCTCGTGTGTGTCTCTTCTTTCCACACTTCTCATAGTGTACATGCTACAATATTATCACACACAGGGTTGTCATTTAAAATTTAAATGTAGCCATACAGCACAGTAACAGGCCATTTCAGTCCATGAGTCTGTGCCACCCAACTATACCCGGTATATTCAAATAATGGGAGGAAACTGCTGTCCGCGGAGAAAACCCATGTAGACACAGGGACAACGTACAGACTTCTTACAAACAGCACAGGATTCGTATCCCGGTTCCAATCACAGGTGCTGTAACGGCATTGCGCTAACTGCTACACCATCCGAGCCACCCCTCTCGATTCTTTAAACAATTTACATTTCACTATGCTAACTTTCAAGTGTTCTCCTAAATTTTCAACAAATTTGAAATCAGAAAATTACGCATTCCATTTAGTATCCAAATTTGCCATTTCTGTCTTCTGGAGGAAAATACTTCTGATGTTGCTTAACCCATTGAGTCCCTCCAACAGATTATATTTTTTGCTCCAGACTCCATTGCCTGCAATCTGTTGCTAGCTTTTTCTTAAAGTTCAACAAATGGACGCATCTGTACCCCAAAGAACTCTCAGTAAAGCATACAAACATATAGAGGCTAGGACTTCATCTCACTCTCTAGGATTAGCCAATTTACCTTTGGTAATTATATTCCATCTCTTTCTTTGGCTTGGCTTCGCGGACGAAGATTTATGGAGGGGTAATGTCCACGTCTGCTGCAGGCTCGTTTGTGGCTGACAAGTCTGATGCGGGACAGGCAGTCACGGTTGCAGCGGTTTAGGGGAAAATTGGTGGGTTGGGGTTGGGTGTTGGGTTTTTCCTCCTTTGTCTTTTGTCAGTGAGGTGGGCTCACCTCACTATTCCATCTAGACCATTGGGAAAAGGAGATAGGATAATAATTGGAGACTATTTCAACTAGTTGTAGGAATCAGTCCTGCCGGTTCTGAAAGAACAAACAGTGGTCAGTAAGATGATGCCTGCCATTATATTCCCTTCATCACCCTGACAATTTAAACCCACTCATATTAATCCCTTTTCATTGTCTATATAAAACACTTTGGCAAAATGAAAGTTTACAGAATAAAAGACTCAATGACACCACTGATTAAAGAAAACTGGCTTCTGAACAGAAACCAAAGAATCATAGTTATTTTTCCAAATGGAAGATGGATGGCAGTGGAATCTCTGCTCAGAGGAGTTTGTTTAACTAAGCAAACAAACTGTAAATTTTGAAATGTTACCCTAGACACCCAAATCCAGAGAGTGTCATGCTTGTGAGTGTAGTACACCAATAAGAAGGATAATTTTAAAAAAACTGAAAAAGGGCATAAATATACTGTTAGAACAGACAGACAAACAAAAGCTGAAATTTAACAGTACAGGTGATGCTTTAATCTCTGACCATATCTCCAATGTCAAACTGCATTTGGACGCTCTTTAAGCTGGCACTGGAAGTCCAGTCCCAGTACGACTGATGCACAGATGCACATGGTAAGGAGCTTAAAGTTCTTGTGCTCCATGCCCCACACAGTCAGTGTCACGGTGCAGCTGCCGTGGATCTCAGCATAATGGAATTTGAAAGTCAGAAAGACTTTACACTTTGCTGGGGTTACCACGAGAGAGTAGCGCTGCACTGTGGATGGGTGAATGAAGCTTTCTGTGGTCCCTGTATTAAATAGGCAGTACATGATGTGACCGTTTACCTCAATGTCCATCATGGCCCTAGCCAGTTGATGTGGGGTGTCCTAATCCAAAATAATTGAAGCCAAAGTCTGGTCACTGACTGAATCGCTGTTGTAGTACTAGCTCGGGGGCACCCTCCAAGATGGCTGCCCCCATGTCACGCACACGGTGCTGCTCCTCGCTGCTGTAAGTGGTGCAATCCTCGTTTGCCGCTCTCATGGTCCGGCCGAGCCGTTCCCTGTGACCGGAAGTGAAGCTGGAAGTGAAGCCAGAAGTGGCATGGTCCAAGATGGTGGCGGCTGCTGGCTGCACGCAGCACTGCTGGAGGAGGGTTGGGACCTACATACCTTTCCGTAGTGTCCTTTCTTTCTGCAGGCAGAGCATGTAGCATTTCGGGCTGGGCAGCTCTTTCAGGGATGTTTCACATGGCTGCAGAAGTAGCGCTTCAGGTGCTCAATGGCGGTGGCGGTGACCTCGGATCCCATGTCCCAAGATGGCAGCGCCCATGTTCCCCAAGTGGCAGCTGTGTTTCCCAAGAAGACCTTCACGGTCAGCTAGCTACGCTGTCTCAAGTGTTTTAGCCAGATCGACTACTTCTTGCAGGCTTTGATTGCCCTTTTCCAAAAGTCTCTATCTGATGTGATCAGACTTGAATCCAGTCATACATGCATCGCTTATCAGTTATTCTATGTGGACACCAGTGGAGACATTTCTGCAGCTGTAAGCTCACCCAGCTCCCACAGGATCTGAATGAATTCATCCACTGACTCACCAGGCACTTGTCTACGACTGCCTAGAAAGTACCTGGCATAGAAAACATTCGTTGGGGTCCAATACAGTTTCTGCAGGAGCTCCAATGTAGCCAAGTAAGTAGTGCAGTCCCTTATCATCTGAAAAACATGGTGGCAGACCTGAGTAAAGAGTAGATCTTGTCTTCTTCGATCTGCATATTGTTGTGTCTCAAGAAAGCATTGATCAAATTTGATGGAGACCTCCGGATCATTCGGGTCGGTGTCCAGTTTATCTGCTCATAGTGCCTTGTCCATGGCCCAAAATTAAGGTGATAAAGTTGTAGAGCTATCAATCAACCAATCCAAAACTGCTGATCCCCTGGTGGGCTTATTGACCAGTTGTTCCAAAAAGCCATCTCTTGGGCATTCTACAAACCCTCTTTCCTGAGATCCAGTACCTTCCTGACTATCCCAATCCCCTTTCATGTTAAAATCCCCCATAATTATTTTGACATTTTCCTTCTGACACACTTTTTCTATTTACAGCCACTTCCTGGCTGCTGTTTGGGGGCCTGTATACAACTCCTAATAGGATCCTTTTACCCTTGCCATTTCTTAACTCAACCCATATGGATTCTACCTTATCTGACCCTATATCCCTTCTTTCTTGTGATTTAATATTATTGTTTACCATCAGGGCCATGCAACCCCCTCTACCTACCTGACGATCTTTCCTGTACACTGTGTACCCTTGGACATTCAGCTCCCAATCACCTTCATCATTAAGCCATGTCTCAATGATGGCCACAATGTCATATCTTTCAATATGTAACTGTCCAATAAGGTCCTCTAATAGGTTTTAATCACCTTAAGACATCAACACATCTCACATGTTGCTGGCTCGGTTCCAAGGCAGATACTGGGGCATTACTGCCTTTATAGGGATTTCTGGGGGAGGACGAGTCACAGGACCAGGGGGAAGGCCAGCCAGCAGATATAGTACATACATACAGAGAATGCTAATAGCTATACAGCTATAATAGCACCACAACTTTACCTAGTGAACCACCATTTGTTGCAGTACTGCCAACACGATGGTATTTACTCAATTATGTTCTGGCCAAGGAACAAATCTGAAAAAGCAGAACAATCTATCCCACAAATAACCCTTCAATGAGAGTTCTCTAATTTTAAGCAAAATGATGAAAAAAACTTTAATATTATCATAAAGTCACATCTGATAATGAATTTAGATTACACCAGAACCATTGGGCTCAAACCATTGGGCTATGTTTGATTCAGGTATGGATAGAAGAGCTAAATGCCAGAGAAAATAGACAAGGAGGAGTTAAATGTATTTATAAACTTGAAAAAAACTCAGTGAAGTTACCTCAGAGAAGTCATTTTTCTCAGACTTTCTGATTGCTGATTCTGCCATCCAGTTGTGAAGGATATATCTTGGGTTAACACCTTTAAAATCAGAACCATATTTAATTTTAAACTATTTTTAATCCATATATTACAGAGGAACTATACTGAGTCTTAAGGAAACAAAGTTGAGAATCTTACTTTGCATTCTGATTCTGCGTGCTTCATCCAAATCAACTGTGTTCCTACAAGAAACAATATTTGTAAAATATCTGTTTTTCTGCATTACAAAAGATCTCAGCTCATAAACAGAACTAAAAGTATACTGATAAAAGTTGACTGCTCCAGGAAGGAGGTTATTTAGCATATTGTGTCTACATTAAACCTTTGACACAGTCATTAAAAACTAATAACATTACCCAGCCTCTTTTCCTTTATTTTTCAAATATTAATGCAATTTTCACATATAATGGATGCCATAAACATTCCTTTTAGCAAAGTATTCCATAATCCATCAATACTCTGCACAGAGCATAACTGCATAATAGTAATATTATTGAGCTAGTAATCCAGATTTCTGGATCAATATTATCAACTACTTGCATATGCAGTATTTATAAAGTGCACTTAATGTACTAAAGGATTCTGAAGTACATACATGACCAAATATGGCTTCAGGTTATTGAAAGAAATAAAGAGCTAATAATCGAAAGCTTGGCCAAAGGATAAGTTTAAGAGGGATCTTAAGCAGGGAGGTAAAAGGGAGTACAATGGTTTAGGAGGAACATTTTAGAGTTTAGCATCTTGACAGCTAAAGTTACAGCAACTAACAGTGGAGCAATTAAAATCAAGGGTGCCCAGAAATGGAAGAGTGCAGAGATTTTGGAGAATTCCACAACTGCAAGAGATTATTGAATTTGGAGGCCATGGAGAAATTTGAATCCAAATTCAGTCATTTTAAATCACAGCATTGTGAATCAGCGCTAAAGTGATGGATGAATGAAACAGTGCGTCAGTGTGGCCAGAAGAGTAGGGAATAGGTTATCTTGAACCCAGTGAACTCAGATTAGAGAAAGATGAAACTAACCAGAAAAAGGCAAAAAAGTCAGGCAGGTGAAAAGACAGGATAATTTACTGTATAGTAGAAAGACAGCTGAATTGATAACAGATACTGGTTTAAAAGTACTGTACTTGAATACATAGAGCGTTAGGAATAAAGTAGAGGACCTTATTGGACAGTTACATATTGAAAGATATGATACTGTGGCCATCATTGAGACATGGCTTAATGATGAAGGTGATTGGGAGCTGAATGTCCAAGGGTACACAGTGTACAGGAAAGATCGTCAGGTAGGTAGAGGGGGTTGCATGGCCCTGATGGTAAACAATAATATTAAATCACAAGAAAGAAGGGATATAGGGTCAGATAAGGTAGAATCCATATGGGTTGAGTTAAGAAATGGCAAGGGTAAAAGGATCCTATTAGGAGTTGTATACAGGCCCCCAAACAGCAGCCAGGAAGTGGCTGTAAATAGAAAAAGTGTGTCAGAAGGAAAATGTCAAAATAATTATGGGGGATTTTAACATGAAAGGGGATTGGGATAGTCAGGAAGGTACTGAATCTCAGGAAAGAGGGTTTGTAGAATGCCCAAGAGATGGCTTTTTGGAACAACTGGTCAATAAGCCCACCAGGGGATCAGCAGTTTTGGATTGGAATTAAAGGTAATGGAATGTTTAGGAGGTAGTGATCATAACATTATTGAGTTCAGTTTCAAATTTGAAAAGGAAAACTGATATCAGTGTCAATATTTCAGTGGAACAAAGGAAATTACAGAGCTATGAGAGAGGAACTGCCACAAGTTGCCAGGAAAAATAAGTGGGGGGGGGGTGGGGGTGGGGGAAACAGCAGAACAGAATTAGAGGATATTTCAACAAGAAATAAAGAAAGTGCATGGTAGATATATTCCAAGAAAAAAGAAAATTATGAATGGAAAAATTGTACAAATCTGACTAACAAGAAAAGTTAAGGCTAAAATATAAGCAAAAGGGAGGGCATACAAGGAAGCAAAAATTAGTGGAAAAACAGACAAAGTCATTAGGAAAGAAAAGATGAATTATGAAAGGAAGTTGGCAAATAAAAAAAGGATATTATGAGCTTTTTTTAATATATAAAAAGTAAAAGAGAAACATGGGTAGATATATGACCAATTGAAATAATGCTGGAGAAATTATAATCGGTAACAAAGAGATGGCAGAGGAACTAAATGAGTATTTTGTGTCAGTCTTCACTGAGGAAGACAATAACAATATACCTGATAGAGGAAACCTCAAGTTGGATGGACAAGGGAGAGGCTGTGGATGTTGTGTATTAGGATTTTCAAAAGGCTGCCACATTAGAGGCTGCTTAAAAGATGAGAGCCCATGGAAATACAGCAAAGATATTAGACTGGGTGAAACATTGGCTGACAGGCAGGAAGCAAAGTGTGGGAATAAAAGGACCATGTTCTGGTTGGTTGCCAGTTACTAGTGGGGTTCTACAGGGGTCGGAGTTGTGGGTACAGGTACACAATCCTTTATCCGGAATCCTTGTGTCCTAAATTTCAGATTTTTCTGGATTTCGGAAAGCCAGATTTAAACCCACCCGAATTCTGCTGTCATATCCACCCCTACCCACTTCCAGTCGCACTGCCATCTTCCCCCTCACCTCACCCACCCGACTCGTGCTGCCAGTCTCCCCACCTCGCCCACCCAACTCACACTGCCGGTCTCTTGCCCCACCCAATTCGCGCTGCCGATCTCTTGCCCGTCCGCCCCACACTGCCGGTCTCTCACCCCGCCCGACTCACGCTGCCGGTCTCCCCCCCTCGCCCCACCCGGCTCGCGCTGCCGATCTCTTGCCCGCCTGACTCGTGCTGCCGGACTCCCCCCCTTCGCACGCCCACCCCACCCTGCCGGTCTCTCCCGCCTGACTCGCGCTGTCAGACTCTCCCCCTCGCCCGCCCAATTGACAATGCCGTCTCTCTCCCCACTTGCCGGATTTTGAAGCTTTCCGGATTTTAGATGTCCGGATAAAGGATCATGTACCTGTACTTCTTTTTACAATGTATATTGATGATTTAGATTATGTACTGAATGGTTTTGATGGTTTGCAGATTACACAAAGATAGGTGGTGGAGTAGGAAATGTTGAAGAAACCAAAAGGTTTCAGAGAGACCTAGACAGCTTGGCAGAGTGGGCAAAGAACTGGCAAATGAAATACAATGCTGAGAAATGTACGGTTGTACATTTTTGAAGAGGAAATAAACAGGCAGATTATTATTTGGATGGGGAGAATATTCAAAATTTGGAAGTGCAAAGGGACTTGGGTTCCTTGCGCAGTATAAACTAAAAGTTAACCAGGGTGGACTGGCAGTTAAAAAAAAATGCTATGTTGGCTTTCATTTCAAGAGGAATAGTGTCTGAGAGTAAAGAGGTATTGATGAAGCTCTAAGCGTATACAGAGCCGTTGTCATACCCACACTCCTGTTCGGCTCCGAATCATGGGTCCTCTACCGGCACCACCTACGGCTCCTAGAACGCTTCCACCAGCGTTGTCTCCGCTCCATCCTCAACATCCATTGGAGCGCTTACATCCCTAACGTCGAAGTACTCGAGATGGCAGAGGTCGACAGCATCGAGTCCACGCTGCTGAAGATCCAGCTGCGCTGGATGGGTCACGTCTCCAGAATGGAGGACCATCGCCTTCCCAAGATCGTGTTATATGGCGAGCTCTCCACTGGCCACCGTGACAGAGGTGCACCAAAGAAAAGGTACAAGGATTGCCTAAAGAAATCTCTTGGTGCCTGCCACATTGACCACCGCCAGTGGGCTGATAACGCCTCAAACCGTGCATCTTGGCGCCTCACAGTTTGGCGGGCAGCAACCTCCTTTGAAGAAGACCGCAGAGCCCACCTCACTGACAAAAGGCAAAGGAGGAAAAACCCAACACCCAACCCCAACCAACCAATTTTCCCCTGCAACCGCTGCAATCGTGTCTGCCTGTCCCGCATCGGACTTGTCAGCCACAAACGAGCCTGCAGCTGACGTGGACTTTTTACCCCCTCCATAAATCTTCGTCCGCGAAGCCAAGCCAAAGAAAAGATGGGGCACTGGTGAGACCTCATTTAGAGAACTGTATGCAGTTTTGGGCCCTCTATCTTAGAAAGTACGTAATAATGTTGAAGAGTGTACAGAGAAGATTTACTAGGATAGTTCCTGGAATGCAGGGGTTAACATATGAGGGACGACTTGGACTATATTTGTTGGAATATAGAAGAATGAGAGGAGATCTCAAAAAAACATATATTGAATGCTGAAAGGATTGGACAGAGTAGATGAATAGGATGTTTCCCTTGGTGGGTGAATCCAGGACATGAGGACACAGTCTTATAATTAGAGGTACCTATTTAAAACTGAGATGAGAAGCAATTTCTTTAGCCAAAGGGTTGTGGATTTGTGGAATTCATTGCCACATACAGCTGTGGAGGCCCGATCATTGGGGGAATTTAAAGGGGAGATTGATAGGTATCTAATTAATCAAGGTATCAAGGGATATGGGGAAAAGGCAGGAAATTGGAACTAGAAATGAGAACATTTTAGCTCAGGATGGATATGCAGAGCAGACTCGATGGGTCAAATGGCCTACTTCTGTTCCTTTATCTTGTAACATTGAAATAGTTAAGTCTAAAATTAATATGGAAGAGGGTTTCCACATCAGGTGATCTGAGGCATAAATGGGTGGTGTTATAGGGCTGGAGATAGATGTAGGTTAAAAATCCAGTCTTACAGAACAATGTCTTTATTTCAACTACACAAATGCCCCGTTTCAAAAGAAGCTCATCTCAGAGTCAGAACAGGTGTCATAATAGGACTTGGTCAACTTTCAATTATGGCTTATTATAGTGTAAATTATGAAGATAAAGATACCAAAGGATCCAAGAATATTTTTACTTGGAGATATTTATGAAAAGGATATAAAATTGAAATTGGACAAATACCAAGAAAAGTTTTTAAGTATCGCAATAGCAACTGCAAAGAAATGTTTAGCGAGATCGTGGAAAGATGACAGAGAAGTGTAATTAAGTAGATGGTATCTACTTTTCTTTTCTTTTCTTCTTTCTTTGGCTTGGCTTCGCGGATGAAGATTTATGGAGGGGGTAAAAGTCCACGTCAGCTGCAGGCTCGATTGTGGCTGACAAGTCCGATGCGGGACAGGCAGACACGGTTGCAGGGGAAAATTGGTTGGTTGGGGTTGGGTGTTGGGTTTTTCCTCCTTTGTCTTTTGTCAGTGAGGTGGGCTCTGCGGTCTTCTTCAAAGGAGGTTGCTGCCCGCCAAACTGTGAGGCGCCAAGATGCACGGTTTGAGGCGATATCAGCCCACTGGCGGTGGTCAATGTGGCAGGCACCAAGAGATTTCTTTAGGCAGTCCTTGTACCTCTTCTTTGGTGCACCTCTGTCACGGTGGCCAGTGGAGAGCTCGCCATATAACACCATCTTGGGAAGGCGATGGTCCTCCATTCTGGAGACGTGACCCACCCAGCGCAGCTGGATCTTCAGCAGCGTGGACTCGATGCTGTCGGCCTCTGCCATCTCGAGTACTTCGATGTTAGGGATGAAGTCGCTCCAATGAATTTTGAGGATGGAGCGGAGACAACGCTGGTGGAAGCGTTCTAGGAGCCGTAGGTGATGCCGGTAGAGGACCCATGATTCGGCGCCGAACAGGAGTGTGGGCATGACAACGGCTCTGTATACGCTAATCTTTGTGAGGTTTTTCAGTTGGTTGTTTTTCCAGACTCTTTTGTGTAGTCTTCCAAAGGCGCTATTTGCCTTGGAGAGTCTGTTGTCTATCTCGTTGTCGATCCTTTCATCTGATGAAATGGTGCAGCCGAGATAGGTAAACTGGTTGACCGTTTTGAGTTTTGTGTGCCCGATGGAGATGTGGGGGGGCTGGTAGTCATGGTGGGGAGCTGGCTGATGGAGGACCTCCGTTTTCTTCAGGCTGACTTCCAGGCCAAACATTTTGGCAGTTTCCGCAAAACAGGACGTCAAGCACTGAAGAACTGGCTCTGAATGGGCAACTAAAGCGGCATCGTCTGCAAAGAGTAGTTCACGGACAAGTTTCTCTTGTGTCTTGGTGTGAGCTTGCAGGCGCCTCAGATTGAAGAGACTGCCATCCGTGCGGTACCGGATGTAAACAGCGTCTTCATTGTTGAGGTCTTTCATGGCTTGGTTCAGCATCATGCTGAAGAAGATTGAAAAGAGGGTTGGTGCGAGAACACAGCCTTGCTTCACGCCATTGTTAATGGAGAAGGGTTCAGAGAGCTCATTGCTGTATCTGACCCGACCTTGTTGGTTTTCGTGCAGTTGGATCCCCCCAAAGTTCCTCAACATGGTAGATGGTATAATGAGATGCAAAATGGTATATCTTTGAAAAAAAATTACGTGTAGTTTAAGGAATCGAGTTGAAATTTTTTATAGTATTTGGAAAACATATATGGATTTTATGAATAATTATCCGTCCACCTCTTCTATCTATCCACTCCTCTTAATTAGTAATTTTTAATAACAATTAACAATTGTCTCTGCTAATATTATTGTATATTAAATGGTAGGTGTTTCTTTATTTTCTTTTCTTTCCTTACTTTTGGGTTGGAGGGGGGATAGGGAGAAAATATATAAAAGTACTTTTTTGGCTATGGATATTTGATTCATGTTTTATTCATTTTTTCCTGTAATAATGCAAACAATTAGTGGGCAAAGGAGTTAAGGGTTATGGGGATAAGGCTGGAAAGGGGTACTGATGGTAGTGATCAGCCATGATCTGTAAAATGGCGGTGCTGGCTCGACGGGCCGAAGGGCCTACTCCAGCTCCTATTGTCTATTGTCTATTGTAATTAATTTTTTTAAACTTTCAAATATGCCTTATTAAGAGAGATGAAGTTGTTATTTAGCAAATAAACATTTCAGTAAAGAACTCAGTGATTTTCATCTTTCCTATTATATATTTTATTCACTAATGAGATTGTGATAAGGGTAGTAGAAAAATCATCATACCTAACTGTCTTTGAGAAGTTGAAGGTGAGCTAACTTCTTAAAAAATTGGGTTTTTTGTTGGTATGTTACTCTCATAGTACTGTTGGATGAAGAGATCCAGGAGTTAGTCCTAGCGACAAGCAAATGTAAGGAGGTAAACACAAAACCCTTCAGGCATGTGATTGTAGTAAAAACACAAAAATGTCAGAGGAACTCAGCAGGTCTTAACAGCTTCCATAGGAGTAAAGATATAAATAACCAATATTTTAGGTCTCTCCCCCACCTTCTTCAGTATGAGCATAAAGCAGGCAGGCACCTGAATAAAATGGTGGGGAGAGGAGGGAGGGTGGGA
This sequence comes from Narcine bancroftii, assembly GCF_036971445.1. Classification (NCBI taxonomy): domain Eukaryota; kingdom Metazoa; phylum Chordata; class Chondrichthyes; order Torpediniformes; family Narcinidae; genus Narcine; species Narcine bancroftii. Next base: position 450,173,222 of record NC_091469.1, on the reverse strand, counting down.
GGAGAACACAAGCCAACAGACAAAAGGCCATAATTGAACATGGATGGGAGGATAGGAGAGGGAAAGTGTGAATGAATCAGGGGAAGGAGTGGCTCTGAGTGCAGAGGGAGAGGAGAGGGAAAGGGAAAGAGAGGCAAAGCTAGAGGAAATGAGTCACAGGGATAGAGGAAGAAGAGATATGGTAGAAAATGGAGAAGTTGAATTTAATGCCATCTGGTTCAAGAATGCTCAGATGGAATAGATGCTGTTCCCCCAATCTCAGTCTGGAAGTGCATGAGACCATGGACAAATATGTTGACCTAGGAATGAGGCAGAGACTTTTGCCTGTCAGCATGTGCTCTTTCCCCTGCCCTTTCTTCCCTCCTCCCCCAACCTTTTTAGCCTGCTTTTTGCTCATATCTTGAGGGGCTCAGGCCCAAAACATTAATTATATATATTTACCTCCTATGGATGCTGAGTTCATCCAATATTTTTGACTTTTTACTTTAATTACAGTAGGGATCGTTTATCTTGATCACAGTCAATTTTTATGTAATTTATGGCTTTGATGTCTTCTTAACGTTATGCCAAAAAAAGAAATTTGATCATAGGTTAAAATATGATGTTGTATGGAAAACAGTCATGGATTTTGGAGAGGACATACAACTCAAAAACATTAGCAAACAAAGTTAGTGCAGGGAAGGTAGCTTGCAAGCATGCTTCAATGAACAAATTATGCAGAGGAGGGCAAGATGTGGCTTGTTTAAAATGAAGGACAAGAAGAATAGGAGAATAAGAATGAAATGGCCAGGAGGTGACTCCATTCACAGATAACAGCACTCATAGATTGTACAGGACCTGATGATGATTGAAAGGACCACGGATATTCTAGTCTTTTTTTCTTTGGCTTGGCTTCGCGGACGAAGATTTATGGAGGGGGTAAAAGTCCACGACAGCTGCAGGCTCGTTTGTGGCTGACAAGTCCGATGCGGGACAGGCAGCGGCTGCAGGGAAAATTGGTTGGTTGGGGTTGGGTGTTGGGTGTTGGGTTACTAGAATATATCATTGGAATCATCGAGCCATTTTGTCCTGGCATTAAACACATGTTACATAGAAAACATTTCAAAAGGAATCAAATATATTCAAAGCAGAGATTGGCCGGCATTTAAACTACAACAGAGTTTGAGGGGAGCTTAGGAAAGTGGTGTTAAAGTCATGACTGGATCAGCCATGATCTTAAAATTAGTTTGTGGCTTTTATTCACATAGATAGACGCTTCTGGATGTGCATTCAGTTGTCCCATAGAAGAAGAAATGGAGAAGGTATCTGAGCAATTAAATGATTGTATTTCTGAAATCAACTGAATATTCATACACTTAAATGCTGTTGTGTGTGTGTGTGTGTGTGTGTGTGTGTGTACGTGTGTGTGTGTGTGTGTGTGTGTGTGTGTGTGTGTGCTCGCGTGGGTGCGTGTGTATGTATATATCATAGGAACCCACCCAAATGAATTCCCATTACCATAACTGCCTATTCAGATTTTCTGCATGCTTAAAATGCACTGATAGATTTTCTGGCAATTTGGGAAGTGTGGATTTAATCAAAAGACAGAAATGCTGAAGGAATAGCCAGGCTTGCAGTGTTGATAGGAGGTAAATATTTGTTACTGACGTTTTGGGTCTGAGCCCTTCCTTAGCTATGAGTGTCTGAATTAAAGGCTGGGGAAAGAAAGGGGGAAGAATGGGAGGGTGTGGAGGGGATTTAGACCAGCAGACAGGAAGCCACTTTCAAGCAGCCTCCATACTCATCAGGAGGAATGAAGAGAAACAGTGATTAATCTATAGCATGTGGATTCTCTGGAAAGTGGACAAATTGTGCTATGCAATTTGCATCAAGATGACATATTTTCATGTTTTTGCACCAAGGACTGGAGAATGCTGTTCTGTCAGGTTGTACCTGTACAATCGGATAATAAACTTGAACTAAAATATAAGCCTGCTCATGTGTTATTGATAAAAGTAGAATACTTCACCCTTTATCCTCAGATAAATTGGTATTATGTAACTGTTCAACTGTCTAATTTGAAAATGAAAGAATATATTAAAAAAAGTTTGGTTGTAAATATTAATTTGCTTGAACCTGAAATTCAGGCTAAAATAATTAATTTACAGAATGATTTTAACATGACCTAGTTTACATAGTGGGAAATAAAAGCAAAGCTTAAGTGAAATAGGGAAAGACATAAAACATTAGAATGATCCACTAATGGCCGTCATCAAAATGAAGAACTACAACACCCATTTTCAGGATCCACAGTGAAAGAGAAACAAAAGTGAAAGGAGAGGCAACAGCAAACATTAATGCAAAGGGATTTAATCGGCAAGATCAGGAGAAGAAAATTTAAAAGACACTTGTATATTGAGGCTATCAATCACTCGGCATGGGACTTGCAATCAGGCCCGCAACAAAATCGCATTTAATTCAAAGCTAACCAATATTAGAAAGGTTAGAGTTGTACTATACAGGCAACTTCTTCATTTTCTCACATGAATATCCTTGAATACCATGAGGAACCAATAGGACTTTGAAATTAATGTTTACAATAATTGTGAAATGAAAGTAAAACAGGAGGAATTATATAAATACTGAGGCCCTGAATGCATTAATCAAGGAAGTGGCTAAAGTAATCAGCCACATAATTTTAATTATAAATTTAGACAAACAGCATGGTAACAGGCCATTTCTGACCTATGAGTCCCTGCCGCCTGATTTACACCCAATTAACCTACACCCCTAGTACGTTTTCTCAACAGTGAGAGGAAACCTGAGCACTCGGGGAAAACCCATGCAGGCACGAAGAGAATGTACAAACTCCTTACAGACAGAGCAGGATTCATACCCTAGACCCGATTGTTGGCGCTGAAAAGGCGTTATGCTAACCGCTATGCCAACCCTGCTGCCCTAATGACATGCATCTATTCAAATCTAACTTTCCTGTTTATTCACTGAACTCCTGTGGTCAAACTAGTAACAAGATTTGCAAAACATCATTACAGGTAAAAATTATGATTTCACCAAATCCTCAAGTTTGATCACAAGATTCACCAGTCTTTCAAGATGCTGTTCCCCATCAAAACAGCATTTTTTTTTGTGAAATGGAGGGTTGCATCAATCAATCATTACACAAATATTTTGACGATATAAAGGGTGTTCTTAGGGATAAACTTTAGGAAAACAAAGGGGAGATAACAAAATTTGATCAACAATACAAATGAAAAGAGTGAGTGGTGAGTGTTTGTGAAAGCTAAGGAAATGAAAGAGAATCATATGTCCAAATTGTGTTTCAAGTTAAAAGAATGGTGTGTTAAATGACTAAGAATATATATAGCATTTGCATTACAATAAATTATTTTTAAAATATGATGCAATGCACATTCACCTTGAATGGACTTGTACCACTCTGACAAGTTTAGTTCAAATGCAGGAACTATAGTGTTAAAGAAGAGCTCTTACTTTCACCCTCTAACATTGGTACAAATTAGGGTTACAATTATACAATTTTTTTTTTAGCCATTCTGTGGTACCCTTTGCCTTCACAGTATAAGAGAAGCAGAATCATTATACTTTCAGTCAAATGTGTCCACATTCTCATGAGAATAATTCAGGCTGATTCCCCCTTTCAACCTCTCGGTCCACATCTCTATAGGAAACCACTTCAAATGAGATATTCTGCCTCCACTACTTCAAGTTCATTATAATAACTGTACCTATACAAATGGACGAAATAGCATTTCTCTAGCCCACAGTGCACACACATCATGTAAAATATATTGTGTGTGTGTGTGTGTGTGTGTGTGTGTGTGTGTGTGTGTGTGTGTGTGTGTGTGTGTGTGTGTGTGAGAAGATTTAATATAAAATAGACATACATATTTGGGAATAATTTACTCATTTCAGCACTCTTCCATGCAGTTTTAAATCTCTTTGGGTGAAAAATATTTTCCTCAATATTCTTTTACCAATTATCTTAAGCCAAATTCTTTTTACTTAATGCAAAACAGTAATCTTAGCAAAGTTAAATGTCTTCTTTTGCAATTACACATGAATGTTCAACCTGTACTAATAATTGAATCCTTTCACCCTAATATTAACTTCTCATAGCTTTTAACCTTTTTGGCCTTGAATTCTGCATGCAGAATTATTTTTTTTCAAAATTTACAGAACACATCAGGAAGTGCTGTAATTAAGAAAGGCAACCAAAATAATTAAAACAGATTAACTCCGAATATTTTATCAGATTGACGTTTATACTTTTTAATTGTGGAGTGATTTCAACCCCAAAATAGTATGATTTCTTAACCAAAGACATGTAAGCAATAATATGTCATGAAAACAAACCTGGATTTTTATAATGTCTCCATGCTTGAGAGAAACAGTAAATGTTAAAGTGTGCTAATGGATATTCAAAAATATATATGCACAAATCTTTTAAAAGAGTTTCAATCTCAGCAGATAAAGATTAATCCAGTGCAAGAACTTCTTGTGTTTTGCAAGGTCTTAAAGTGCCCAGTATTCATACACCAAAAACATTTTTATTTTGACATCGTAATTGATGCAATAGAATACAAAAACATACAGCACTAAATAAGGTCATTCGACCTAACTAGTCAATTCCAGTTCTCAATATCCACTTACGCTTCTTCCTGTTAATTTTCATCCAAAACCTTCAACTTAACGTTCCATTGCCTTCTTTCATGTCCATTTCGACCTTCCCCCCTCAATTCATCTATACAACTCGTCTCAACCACTTTCTGTTCCATATTTTCACCACTCTTTAGACAAGAACGTTTATCCTAATTCCCTAGTGCAGTTCTTAGTGATCACCAATAGATGGATGATCAAATTACAAAACCTTTCATCATTTTAAAGACTTTTATTAGGTCATCTCTCAAAGTCCTTTTCACAAGGTCCATCATAACGACCTTCTATAAGTGCTCTGTGAAAAGTGTACTAACAGATGGCATCACAGCCTCGTTGTGGAATTCGACTGCCCAGGAATACAGAAGGCAGCAAATATAGCTAGGGCTATCACAGGTTCCGACCTCCCATCTACTAGATATGTGACACATTACCTCATGAAGTCAGCCAATGTCATAAAAGATCTTCATCATCCTGGTCACAGAAGGTACAGAAACCTGAAGTTCAGTATCTCATGGTTCAAGAACAGTTTCTTTCCAACAGCTATCAGGTTCTTGAACCTCCCCTTATTATCCTAATCAGGGACTGATCTAACAAAAGGACTGACTGCACTACTGCTAAGTAACTTTTTTTGCACTAGGACAATGGTTCTTACCTTTTTCTTTTCACTCACATACCACCTCCTTAAGTAATCCCTTACTAACCACAGAGCACCTATGGCTTTGGATGCCTTAGGTGTTCTGTGGTTTGGAAAGGATTACTTAAGGTGGTATGTGAGTAGAAAAAAAGGTGAGAACCACTAGTTTAGAGAGATATGAGCTGAATGCAGGCAAATAGGACTAGCTCAGTAAGCACCTTGGTTGGCACGGACGAGTCAGGCTGAAAGTCCTGTTTCCCTAAAATTCCATGACTGGAGTGACTACTATCCGTAAAAATCCGCTTGGAGGCTCTTGTTTGTGATGCATTTTGATTGATTCACCATGAATTGGGTTTTAAATGGTTTATTGTTAACATATAGAAGACTTTTATAGTGACTATAATCCACTATAATAATGTAACGTTTCAATAATAATGACAGTTGTAACGATCTTCTTCAACGTTCTATGATAACGATCCATAGTAAAGTTCTATATGTAAACATCTATGAGTAAATCCTTGATAACAAAAGGTCTGTGTTAACAGTCAACAAAAAAGATATGAGTCTCACTCACCCTACCCTGGTCTATACTGCCAAGTTGTTCAATGCACACTAACGATCAAGAATTCACGCCCAGAACTCATGCGCATGTGCCTACCGTCCTACAATACACAAACCCATCATCCATGCACCAATCAAAGACTTGTGCGTAGGAAGCAACATGGCTGTGCACAGCCTATGGATGCCAGGACACTGACTAACAAGGTAAGTATGCACATATAGCCCCTACAATGACATCTTCCTCCACGACATGCAGCATGACATCACTGCAGCTACACATCCAATGTGGAGAAGTTGGCAGTTTCACATAGTCAATTGTGAGCTAGAAACAAAAAAATATAAAGGCAAAGTTCTGAAATTCACAAAGGATTTATGCCATGCCATTTACAATGAGTTCTCATGGATGGAAAGGAAATTTTAAAAAAGGGCATTAAACTGGGACACACATTGTTGCTGAGCAACCGTCAGCACTAATTTATGTAATGATATTTTTGGGCAGCTGTCTAACAGTTGATCTTATACTGGGAGGGAATATCTGAAGATCCAACATGTTGATGCCAGCCATTCATTGCAGACCAAGAGCATTGCTGCTTGACGACATACTGCCCCTTGGGTTTTGCTACTTTGGTCAGATGGGCTGGTTCTTAACCATGCACTAAGAATGAGGCCCATCTTAAATCAAGCACAAATGATTGTTGGGTTAAGAATGTAATCTAGTCCTCTGAAGCAGACCTGTTCATACCCCGAGTCTCAATATCTTCCGCTCTAAGTGTGGGCGTTGACTGACAGCACAGCCAGGCTCTGAGATGAGACTAGTTCCCAGCCACAAGCCTGGGATTTAACCCTGCTCTAAACTCGTAGGATCCAACACAAGCCCAACACCTCACATCTAGTCCTGGCATAAACTAGAAACATACCATTGCTTCAGAACTGGGATATGACCCTGGTCTAAAATCCATCTACAGGAGAGAATTAAATTCATTTTACCTTTGCCCCTTTCCCGAAAGCACCATCCCATAGGAGCATATTAATCCACTGTATTCTTGAATCAGTTCAAATCTAGGTCAAAACCATCCCATTCTTCCCAACTTCTTGCCTTCCTAACAAAGTATGATTGAATTGAATAGATCAATGGTCTCAGCCTTTCTTTCTTTCTACTGTGGTTAGTAAGGGATTACCTAAAGTGGCATGTAAGTTGGGAAAAAAAGATTGAGAACTACCATCCTATGCCACAGGGCCTCTGTGGTTAATAAAGGATTACTTAATGCTTGGCCTGGAAGTCAGCCTGAAGAAAACTGAGGTCCTCCATCAGCCAGCTCCCCACCATGACTACCAGCCCCCCCACATCTCCATCAGGCACACAAAACTCAAAACGGTCAACCAGTTTACCTATCTCGGCTGCACCATTTCATCGGATGCAAGGATCGACAACGAGATAGACAACAGACTCGCCAAGGCAAATAGCGCCTTTGGAAGACTACACAAAAGAGTCTGGAAAAACAACCAACTGAAAAACCTCACAAAGATTAGCGTATACAGAGCCGTTGTTATACCCACACTCCTGTTCGGCTCCGAATCATGGGTCCTCTACCGGCATCACCTATGGCTCCTAGAACGCTTCCACCAGCGTTGTCTCCACTCCATCCTCAACATTCATTGGAGCGACTTTATCCCTAACATCGAAGTACTCGAGATGGCAGAGGCCGACAGCATCAAATCCACACTGCTGAAGATCCAACTGCGCTGGGTAGGTCACGTCTCCAGAATGGAGGACCATCGCCTTCCCAAGATCGTGCTATATGGCGAGCTCTCCACTGGCCACCATGACAGAGGTGCACCAAAGAAGAGGTACAAAGACTGCCTAAAGAAATCTCTTGGTGCCTGCCACATTGACCACCGCCAGTGGGCTGATATCGCCTCAAACCGTGCATCTTGGCGCCTCACAGTTTGGCGGGCAGCAACTTCCTTTGAAGAAGACCGCAGAGCCCACCTCACTGACAAAAGACAAAGGAGGAAAACCCCAACACCCAACCCCAACCAACCAATTTTCCCTTGCAACCGCTGCAACCGTGCCTGCCTGTCCCGCATCGGACTTGTCAGCCACAAACGAGCCTGCAGCTGACATGGACATTACCCCTCCATAAATCTTCATCCGTGAAGCCAAGCCAAAGAGAAGAGAAGAAGACTTAAGGTGGTCTGCTGACAGATCCCGTTGGCAGTTTTGAAGACAGGCACTGCTAAAAACTGATGGAAAACTGTGAACGTTGTCACAAAGCAGCAACCACAGTTATTACAAAAACGGACTTCCCGTGCCTCCATTGTGCTAGACTCTGCGCAACCAGTCTAGGACTGCAAAGTCACATTCGTGTCCACAGATGAACTGCACAACAACGTATCTTCTTCGAACTGAACGACGATCAACATAATATATACTTAAGGTGGTATGTGAGTGGAAAGAAAAAGAATGAGACCACTGCACTAGGATAACTGTAAATATTTATTATCCATCTATTTTTGTATTTATTGTCTCTAATTCAATTTGGTAGACTATAATTTTTTTAATTATTTTTGTAAAATACCTGTTCAGCTGCAACAAGTAAGAATTTCAGTGCATTTGTATGTTGTGCATTGTATATGGCAATAAACTCATTATCATTATCCATTATCTCTATATCTCTGCTATAATATGGAAACCAGAACTACTCCAAGTGTGGCTGAACCACAATTTGATACAACTTTCCTACTCTACAACTCTATCTCACTGAAAAATAAACTAGAGTGTTTGGTGCACTTTTTTATGTGCTTGTTAACTACTGTCCATAATACAAGTTTGTAATTCCAAATTACAGGAAGGCTGCATGGAAAAGTCCAATTATTTTTAACCATCCGGTCAGTTTTTGCCTGGAGGGCAAGCTGCAGGCTGGATCTTTGTCTGGAATCAGTACATCCTTCAGAAATGCTGTTAACCTCAAGATGTTGCTTAGTAATTTCACTAAGCTGGCAAAATGTCATAGTGAAATCTGCTTTTGTGTCCTCCATCATCTACAAAAGTGGAAGAGTTCATTTGGATGTTCCCATCACAATTCTGATATGCATCTGTTCTACAAGTATAAAGGGTTTCATTTCAAGGATTTACTAAAGGAACTAAAAAATATTTTAAAAACTGAAGTTTTTTTTTTCATTTTAAAGAACAACAAATGGCAATTACAAGTTAAAAAAAAAACAATATTAGCAAAGATGGCATGATATAGTTAGCAAAACACTTTGCACAACACCCTTATCACAGTGCAAACAACCCTGGTACGAAACTGACACTGTAAGGGATTTGTACGCTCTTTCTGTGTCCAGTGCTCTAGCTTCCTCCACTGTTGCAAAATGAGCAGGATTACTAGGTTAATTGGATGTGTTTAGACAGTGTGGGCTCATAGGTCAGAAGGGTCTGTAACCATGCTGAAGTCCTAAATTAAATTAAAAGTTAAAATTATGTTATCAGGAGAGATTTCTTTGTGTGTGTTTGTTTTCCCTGGAGCGAAGGAACTTCAGGGTTGACAGGATAAATATAAGACGCATAGATGGGATAGATAGCCAGTACCTGATTTCCATCAGGTGGGTTTAAAACTTCAAGACAGATTTAAGGAGAAAGAAAAGAGTTTAAAGGGGATCTGAGAGATTTTTTTTGCAAAAAGTAGTTTTTTGAGAATGAGCTGCTAGAGGAGGCAATGGAGGCAGGAGCAGTAACAACATTTAACAGGCATTGGGACAGGTAGTTACCATACATGAGAAAACCAGGTAAGTGGGATTACTGTAGAGAGGCATGATGGTTGGCATAGATGTTGAGCTGAACAACTCTATAACTCGATGAGTAGGTTTACATAGGTCAGCAAAATATCATGGGTTGAACATGTAATGTTCTATATTCTAGCTCTATGACTGAATGAGGCCAAGGTGGAAACTTAAAATTTGTTTCACAGGAATGGAGTTAAAGGTGCACTAAATAAATTTTGTGGATGGAATGAGCTCGGAGATGGTCCAAGGGGGAGAAAGGAATGAAAGTAAAGATGCAGATTCACAACTTGGCAAGTAAGGTACAAGTGAAAGTTTGAAATAGTCAGACAAGTGAGAGGAAAACCAAACAAACAATCACAATGACGTAATATACTTACTTTCAACAAGAACGCAATCAAGTACTCATCATTATTATCAAATCCAGATAAGCCCAATTTAGCTTTAAATAATTCCACAAACCTAAAAATTATTTAGAAGATAAATAGATATCATGTTAATACTAAGTACATCTATACACCAGTCAGTAATTTGGGGAATTTTCTACAATTTGGTAAATCATAAAATGGCCTATAATTTTTTAAATATAGATTCCGTTCTATTTCACAACTGGAAAAGTAATATTGCTTGAGAAGATGACAGATTAATATCTTTGCAAATACACTTCTTTCCATAAGATGGAAATCCTGAAATCTGTTGGACTGTTTAAAAAATTGAACAATTAAGCTGGGTTTTTTTTGTTAGGATATTTCAGGGAAAATTTATAGCTGTTAGTATTATTTGAAGTGACTGTCCTTTGTGTCCTATTTTTCTCTTATAAAGTACTTCACCATTACTTTATGCAATTGTACAATGGAAGTGGGTTATTGCCAATTTTCATAAGTTTTCTCGTTGTTATGTCAAATTTCTATATGGTATTTCTAAGGTCCTATTAGATAACGATTGATCCAAAGGTAATTGCATAACCCACTATTTTGCTGTGCTGTGGAGTAAAAGCTAAAATTTATTTTTAAAATGTTTGGTTCATCACAGCCCAAACACTGATCCTTGTATTCCTCAGCTCAATAATTTTCAACATGAGTCAACATAAAGCATTTAAAAAGTTCCAGTTCAACAAGTAAAACTGGTTTTGTGATTGTTCGGTTCAAATTTGCAGGAAATTGTTTGATAGGGTCTCCTTTGTATTTATTAGCTGTTTCTGCATTATGCCAATTTGATTCAATGGCAATGGTTTCATTTCAAAGTCAGATAACTTTGATTTCCAGCTTGACTCTAATCCTTTATAAAATTTGGATAAGAGGAAAAACTTTTCAGAAAGTCTATTAAAACAGACATGTTCTACTAGGTAAAATAATCTGTAAATTCAGCTCTTTTTTGTAGTTGCACATTTTTGCTTTGTAGATTAATTGAAGATCAAATTAACAGGTTGTACAATACACAAAAGTGCAGCAGACCATGCAACATCTATAGAAAGTAAAGGGTAACCACATTTTGGGCCTGAGCTATTCATCAAGGTTTGAGCAAAAAGCAATAAAAATAAAAAGGTGAGGGAGGGGAAGAAAGGAGGGAGAAAGAGGCAAGGTGGAGTACAGGCTAACAGGTAAGAGCCCAGGGATTGCAGGGGCTCTGGAAGAAATATTCAAGATGTTCTTGGCCACAGGTTTGGTACCAGAAGATTGGAGGGTAGCTCATGTTTAAAAAAAGGCTCCAAAAGTAACCCTGAAAATTATAGGCCAGTGAACCTGACATCAGCAGTAGGTAAGTTATTGGAAGTTGTTCTAAGATATCGGATATGCAATTATTTGGATAGCCAGAAACTGATTAGGCATAGTCAAAATGGCTTTGTGCATGGAAGGTTGTTTTTAACCAATGTTATAGTTTCTCGAGGAGGTTACCAGGAAAGTAGACGAAGGAAAGGGTGTCTACATGGACTTTAGTAAGGCCTTTGTCAAGGTCCCACATGGGAGGAAGGTTCAGACACTAGATATTCATGGTAAAATAGTGAACTGGATTCAACAATGGCTAGACGGGAGAAGCAAGAAAATAGTGGTGGGTGATTACTTCTCAGACTGGAGGCCTGTGACTAGTAGTGTGCCTCAGGGATCAGTGCTGGGACCATTGTTGTTTGTCATCTATATCAATGATCTGGATGAAAATGTGCTAAATTGGATCAGCAAATCTGCTGATGACACTAAGATTGGAGGTGTTGTTGACAGAGAAGGTTTTCAAAGCTGAGAGAGGGACCTTGACCTACTGGACAAATGGGCTGCAAAATGACAGATAGAATTTAATGCAGACAAGTCTGAGGTGTTGCATTTTGGAAGGACAAACCAAGAAGTGACATACAAGGTAAATGATAGAATACTGAGGAGTGCAGTGGAACAGAAGGATCAGAGAATACAGATACATAATTCGCTGAAAGTGGTATCACAGATGGACAGGGTTGTAAAGAGAGTTTTTGGCATATTGGCCTTCATAAATCAAAGTATTGAGTATGTTATGGTAAAGTTGTATAAGACATTGGCGGGCCAAATTTGGAGTATTGTGTGTAGTTTTGGTCACCCAACTACAGGAAAGATATCAATAACATTGAGAGAGTGCAGAGAAGATTTATTAGAATGTTGCCTGGACTTCAGGAACTGAGTTACAGGGAAAGGTTTAACAGGTTAGGACTGGAGCGTAGATGAATGAGGGGAGATTTGATAGAGGTATTTAAAATTATGAGGGGGATAGACAGAGTAAATGTAGATAGGCTTTTTACACTGAGGGTAGGTGAGATACAAACCAAAGGATATGGGTTAAGAGTGAAACGGGAAAAGTTTAGGATGAACGTGAGGGGAACTTCTTCACACAGAGAGTGGTGGGAGTATGGAATGAGCTACCAGCTGAGGTGGTGAATGTGGGCTCAATTTTAACATTTAAGAAGAATTTGGAAAGGTACATGGGTGCAGAGGTATGGAAGGCTATGGAATAGGTACAGGTCAGTGGGACTAGGCAGAAAAAATGGTTTGGCACAGACGAGAAGAGTTAAAGAGGCCTGTTTCTATGGTTTGAACTCTCATTAGTCCTCTGATAAATTTAATGAAAATAAAACTTAATTTGTCTGATAAAGATCAGGATATCCTTTCAATATTTGTTTTGCTCTAGAAATCAAGCAGAAATTAAGAAAACTTTCAAAACTTTTGCAAATAGACTGTTCATTTGTGTTTTTTAAAATTTTATTGGCATGTGAGAGCTAAAATAAGCATGAGTAAGCCCTTAGTGCAACTCTGTTAATGGTTGGCCTTTACCCTCAGCCTCATTTCTTTACTAACTCCATATCCCTTGATTCCCTCAATATATAACAACCTATTTGTTTTGGCTTGAACATATTTAGTGACTGAGGCTCAACAGCCTTCTTCCAAATTCCAAAAAATTATTGGTCTTTTCTAGCATCTATCTGAATGACCAATGCCTGTTTTGTTCTGACTCTACTGGTTCCAGATATCCCAGCCAGAGGACCATCATCTCTGCTTCCACCCAGTTAAGACCTTAAGAATTTGCCCTGTATCAATATGTTAATAATCAATATGAGCATTTTCCCTACCATTGATATTTATATATCCTTGTTTGCTTTTTTCCTCTGTTTAAAAAAAATACTAATTGCACCTATTTGTATTGTTATTTAACCAGATGAGGATAAATTCTGTATAAGAATATTGGAATATTGGCCATTCTACTAAAATTAAATCAAATTAAGCCACTAGGAATCCTTAAACCTAATTAACTGGCTTAAGCACAAGGACACAAGTGGAAATAAGTGAGAGATTATTGATCAGTGGTAATAGGGATCACAGTCCAGCAGAAGGGAAGAGTTTGCTAGTGGGATGTCAGAGAAGAAATCATAAGTAGTGGTAAATAAAGTTGAACAAGAAAATCGGCAGATGCTGAGATCAAGTACAACACACAAAAGTGCTGGAGAAACTCAGCAAGTCATGCAGCATCCATAGAAAGTAAAAAGGAGTCAATGTTTTGGGCCTGAACCCTTCAGGAGTGCTGAATACCAGACAGACACATTAATAAAAAGATTAGTGGATGTGTAGTGGGACAAGGAAGGGGAATACAGATGGGAGGGTACCAATTACCTCTCATTTGTCATAATTCTTAAAACCTACCTCTGTTTGTCACCTATCCTATCTCTTTGTGAGACTTTACATCAGATTTGATCTGATAATGTTCTTACTGTGGTGGCCCACCACAGCGTCGATCAAGCCGGCGCTCCGTGTGTCGAGCACAACCAAAGGTCAGCAGCCCATGCAGCGGCACTGGCCCCAACAAGCAAACTGGCGGGTGAATGGCAAGGGCAGCTTAAGGGCCAGTGACCCCAAAATGGCACTGGCCTTGCTATGCAGCCAACAGACAGGGACAGAGAGTGGGGAAGAAGGGCAGTGTTATACAGAAAAATACTCACGCACAGTAAACCCATTTTTGTTATGCATGTTGTGACATCAGCCAAGGGGAGCCACGGTGGGAACAGTGCAGGCATAAAAGTCAGGCCTGAACCCTAATAAAACTTAACCTGACTACACTACATGTGTGTGTCTTCTTTCATGTTGCACGTGACTACAATTGGTGACTCCAATGGTTTAGACGGCATCTAAATCCAGCGATGAGTGAACAGACAGCAGTCAACACAGTCGCTCTCAAGCTGCCGACCTTCTGGACGAATCAACGACGCATGAGGCACAGTTCCAAATCCGGCAGATCACACTAGAATGTGGTGTACTACCATGTGGTGAGTGCCCTGGACCAGGACACAGCAGGTCGGGTGGCCAATTTCATCCAGGATCGGAAGGCACATACACCTCCTTCAAGGATTTGATGATCGAGACCATCAGGCTCTCACAGCGTGATAGACAGGCACGTCTGCTCCATCTAGATGGGCTAGGGGACAGGCCCCCGTCAGCCCTCATGAACGAGATGCTGGCCCTCCTGGAAAAACACAAGCCCTGCATCATGTTTGACCAGGCATTCCTGGAGCAACTGCCTGAGGACATCCAACTGCTCCTGGCTGGCACGGTTTTCAGCGACCCCACGAAAGTTGCAGCAGAGCAGACATTCTGTAGAATAAGAAGAGAGATTGCTCAGCGTCCGTGGGGTTCATCACTAAACCCCGCAGCCAGACCTGTGCAAAGCCACCGAGAGAACAGCAGCATCCCAGAGGGGGTGATCCAGGTGTTTCTACCACCAGAAGTGGAGCACCGGAGCCCACCAGTGCAGACTGCCATGCACATTTCAGGGAAACACCAGAGGCCAGCTGTCACTAATGGCCACGATAGCTGGCCACCAAGACAGCCTCCTGTACATTTGGGACCGACAGTCTGGTTGACGCTTCCTTGTAGATACAGTAGACGAGGTCAGCTCCTGCTCCCGTCAGGACAGGACACCAGGAACAGGCAGTTGGGCCCCATGCTGAGTTGCTCGCAAAGTTCAACTGCAGTTGGAAGGCAGCCTCTTCTCGTGGGTGTTCTCACTAGTTGCAGTGGAACAGCTGCTTCTCGGGGCAGACTTCCTGCGTTCCCACAGCCTGCTAGTAGACCTCAAGGGAAGGAGATTGGTCCATGCCAAAACTTTTCAAACCTTCCCCCTCAAAGACACCAGGCTCCCAGCACTCCACCTGGACTCTGTACAGTGATCAGACAAAGAGTACGCCAGGGTCCTGGCCAAGCTCCCTGTAGTGCTCATCACTCCCCCCCTCCCACAATTCACCACGGTGATGCCCTGACATGGAGTACAGCACCACATCCTGACCCAGGGCCCACCACTCCACGCAAAGGCAAGACGCCTTCCTCTGAAGAAGCTCCAGCTAGCAAAGGAGGAATTCAGGAAGCTGGGCTTGGCATCGTATGGCAGTCGGACAGCCCATGGGCTTCTCCCCTGCACATGGTACCTAAAGCAACTGAGGGCTGGAGACCATGCGGTGACTACTGCCAGTTCAATGAGGCCACAACACTGGATCGGTACCCCATGCCGCACATCCAGGATTTCGCAGCTCACCTGCACCAGGCAAGATTTTCTCCAAGGTGGATATCATGCAGGGATATCATCAGATCCCGGTTCACCCCAATGATATCCCCAAGACTGCCATCATCACTCCGTTTGGCCCCTTCGAATTCCTCCAAATGCCGTTCGGGCTAAAGAATACCGCACAGACCTTCCAGCAACTCATGGACGCAGTGGGCTGAGACATGGACGACATCCTGGTGGCGGGCAGGAACATATGGCGCAGCTCTGCAACCTCTACCCCTGACTAAGTGAGTTTGGCCTGACGATCAACCCAGCCAAATGCCAGTTCGGATTGGAGGTCATTGACTTTCTGGGCCACAGGATAACCAGGGAAGGAGCCACACCGCTACCCAGTAAAGTGGAGGCCATCCAGAAGTTCCCCAGACCCCAGTTCAGTACTTGGAGCCCGCAGAACAAAGGTTCAGCCCCATCCATGTGGTCATAGTGGTACCCTTGCCAGTATCCCAGGGTTTCTGCTATCTGATCACGATGGTTGACTGCTTCATTTGGCGGCCAGAAGCAGACCCGCTGGCAGACACGACCACAACCTTGTGCACCAAGGCCCTTGGTTACCATCCTGGTTACCATCCCACATCACATCCAACAGAAGGGGCCAGTTCACCTCCAGTCTATGGTCTGACCTTGCCAGCCTGAGGGGTGCCCAGCTGCATCAAAATCAGCCTACCACCCACAGTCCAATGGGTTAGTGGAGTGCTTCCACAGCTACCTCAAAGCCACACTCGTGACCAGACTCCAGGGACCCAACTGGGTAGATGAACTACCATGGGTGCTGTTGGGCATCCACACGGAACCCAAGGAGGACCTCAACACCTCTTCGGCCAAACTGGTCTATGGAGCTCCACTGATGGTCCTGGAAGAATTCATACCATCCCCAGATGTACAGCAGGATGACTCTGCAGTGTTCCTCAGAAGGCTAAGGGAAAGAGTCGGCAAACCTGGCCCCAATTCCACCTTCCAGGCATGGACACGCGAGGACCAACATACCCAAAGACCGCCAGGACTGTATGTTTTCATTTGCAGAGGTCTATATCATCCATTGCTTCAGAGGCCAATCGAGGGTCTGTTCCAGGTCATCCACAACAATGGGGCCACGTTCGAGCTGGAGGTTGGAGGCAAGGCAGAGGTCTTTACCACAGACAGGCCTGACCCGGTGCGCCAGTCGAGACACCAGGACCATGCCAAAGAGGCAGATCATCAAAGGCTGTAGAGACTTTGCCTCCGGGCACCATGGACAATAATAAGGACAACACCACCGGTTCTAGGGAAGGGGGGTGTCATGTGGTGGCCTGCCACCACAGTGATCAAGTCAGCGCTCCGGGCGGCAACCACAACGAAAGGCCAGCAGCCCGCGCAGTGGCACTGGCTCCAACAAGGGAAGCTTAAAGGCCAGTGACCCCAAAATGGCGCTGGCCTTTCTGCGCAGGCAACAGGTAGGGACAGCACAAGGGGAAGAAGGGCATTGTTTTGCAGAAAAGTACCCACGTGTGGGAAACCCTCTTTTGTTATGCATGTTGTGATATCAGCCAAGGGGGGCCACGGTGGGAACAGCGCAAGTATAAAAGTCGGAATTAAGCCCTAATAAAACTCAGAGCTTAACCTGACTACACTACAGGTGTGTCTTCTTTCAAGTAGCATGTGGCTACATTACGAAGTTTTCAATACGATATGTTAAAGGTGCTATCTCATGCAAACCGTACTTTTTGTGTTGTTGATTATAGTACAAGAAAACATTTCCAAAAATACTGTTGTCATTAATCCATGACTAATAATCTATTTCAGTCACATTTTTGTTTCCCAATATTTGTTTTCAAAAAAGCAGATTGTTCTTAATTATAAACTAATTGCAGTAGAGGAGGCACCTTGGGTAAACACATCTTGGTGCCTAATTTTCAAACAGCAAAAACTACTAACATTAATTTTTATAATGTCTGAGAACACAAATCAAGCTTTGCACTGGATACACTTATCAGTCAGCTGGCACAGAACAACAATTACAGTAAGCTCTACTCACAACAACTGCTGATTGGGGTCCAATAAAGGCTTCAAAGCATTCTGCAATTTATCAAGATTATATAGTCCAGTATTGGCTTGGTTTCCTATCCTGTACCGACCTTCATCATCAGATGTATTTGGCACAAAATCTGGTCAAGGAAATGTTAAAATTTGTTTATATTTACTGTGGTTACATTAAGGGTGGTTACCTTAAATTAGAAAAATCAATATTCTTGGTGTTAGGGTTAAGATAGTCCAAGGGGAATATGATATGTTGTTCCTCAAGTTTATATTTGGTCTCATCTTGACAATGGATTAAGGCAATGACCGACATGTCTATGTGGAAATAAATAGTTGGGAGATTGGAATGAAAGCTCAAGACTAGACCTACAAAAAGAACACAGGAGTTCGGAAAAGCAACCATCCAATGTGCCTCTGGTCTCAATGGAGAGGAAGCCACTTAATTCAGTAGATTAGGTTGGATGACATGAATGAATAGTTTGGCCTTACCAAGAAGGCCTGTTTGTGGTCCCAGAAAGATATAGGGACAAGAGCAGGAAGTGGAAAAACCAGAGGGGGGGGGGGGTGGAGGAAGAATGGACTGAGGGGGGGGGAGGGTTCTCAGATTAATCACTGTGAAAAGGGGTGGAGAGGAAAGATGTAGCTGGTAATAGACAATAGAAAAAACACCACAGAAGATTACAGTACAGAAATAGGACCATTGGCCATTCTAGTTTGTGCCAAACTATTTTTCTTTCTAGCCCCACTAACCTGCATCCAGTCCATAGCCTTCCATACCCCTCCCATCTATGTACCGTCCAAATTTTTCTTAAATGTAAAAATTGAGCCCATAGTCACCACTTCAGCTGGCAGCTCATTCCACTCCCACCACTCTCTCTGTGAAGAAGTTCACCCTCATATTCCCCCAAAACTTTTTCACTTTCACCCTCAACCCATGTCCTTTGGTTTGTATTTCACCTACCCTCAGTGGAAAAAAAAACTACCCACATTTACTTGGTCTATACCACTTAATTTTAAATACCTCTATCAAATCTCCCCTCATTTTTTTATGCTCCAAGGAATAAAGTCCTAACCTGTTTAACCTTTCCCTGTAACTCAGTTCCTGAAGTCCGGGCAACATCCTAGTAAATCTCTGCACTCTTTCTATCTTATTGATATCTTTCCTGAAGATAGGTGATCAATACTCCAAATTTGGCAACACCAATTTTTTATCATAACATCCAAATTCCTATACTCAATACTTTTATGAAAGCCAATATGCCAAAAGCTCTCTTTTCAACCCTATCCAACTGTGATGCCACTTTCAGGGAATTATGTATGTTTTTCCAGAATTCTCTGTTCTACCACACTCCTCAGTGCCCTAACATTTCTTGGCTTGTCCTTCCAAAATGCAACACCTCACACTTGTCTGCATTAAATTCCATCTTGTCATTTTGCAGCCTTTTTTTCCAGCTGGTTCAGATCCTTCTGCAAGCTTTGAAACCCGTCCTTGTTATCAACAACAACTCCAATCTTTGTTTCATCAGTAACCTTGCTCATCCAATTTACCACTTTATCATCTAGATCATTGATATAGATGACAAACAACAATGATCCCAGCACTGATCCCTGAGGCACAACACTGGACACAGGCCTCCAGTCTGAGAAGCAATCATCCACCAACACTCTCTGGGTTCTCCTGTGTAGCCAATGTCAAATCTGTTTTACAACCTCAGCATGAATACCAACCTTCTCAACCTTCCTGACTAACCTCCCATGTGGAACCTTGTCAAAGGCCTTGCTAAAAACCTTGTAGACAACATCCACAACCTTTCCTTCATAAACTTTCCTGGTTACCTCCTTGAAAAATTCTATGATAGGTTAAACATGACCTACCACACACAAAGCCATGTTGACTATCTCTAATCAGTTTCTGCCTATCCAAATAATTGTATATCCAATCTCTTAGAACACCTTCCAATAATTTACCTACTACTGACATCAGGCTCACAGGCCTATAATTTCCAGGGATACTTTTGGGGCCTTTTTCAAACAATAGAACACTGTGAGCTCCCCTCCAATCCTCTGGCACCACACCCATGGCTAAAGACATTTTAATTATTTCTGCCAGAGCCCCTGCAATTTCTACACTAGACTTCTTCAGGTTCCAAGGGAATATCTTGTCAGGATATGAAGATTTCTCCATCGTTATTTCTTTTAAGACATTAAGCACCTCCTCCTCTTTAATCTGTATCGGTTTCATGACCTAATTGCTCACTTTCTTAATTTCCTATCACTCTGTGCCAGTTACCTGAATAAATACTGATGCAAAAAAAAACTACTTAAGACCTCCCCCATCTCTTTTGGCTCCATACATAACCTACCACTCTGATCTTAAATGAACCAATTTTGCTCTTAATACTTGTTGAAACCCTTAGGGATTTTCTTTCACATTGTCTGCCAAAGAAATCTCATGACTTCTTGATTTCTTTCTTGCATTTTTTATACGCCAAGTACCTCATTTGGTCCATATTGCCTACACTTGCTATACACCTCTCTGTTCTACCACACGAGATCCCCAATATCCCTCAAAAATCAAAGTTCCTCATGCCTACTAACTTTGTCTTTAACCCTGACAGGAATATACAAACTCTGTACTCTCAAAATTTCACCTTTGAAGGTCTTCCATTTACCTCGCACATCATTGCCAGAAAATAACTTATCCCAATCCAGGCATTCTTGATCCTTTCCCATTTTCTTAAAATTGGCCTTTCTCCAGTTTAAAATCTCTTTCAGAGGACCAAACCTATCCTCCTCCATAATTAACTTGAAACTAATACCATTATGATCACTGGAACCAAACATTCCCCTAAACATACTTCTGTTATCTGTCTCATTCCCAACAGGAATCACAGTATTGCATTCTCTCTAGTTGATACCTCTCGATATTGATTTAGAAAACTTTCCTGAACACATTTGACAAACTCCAAGCCATCCAGCCCTTTTACAGTATGAGAGTCCCAGTCAATATGTGGAAAGTTAAAATCTCCTGCAACTGTCTGTTATTTTGCTATAGATTTGCTCCTCCAATCCTCGTTGACTATTGGGTGGTCTATAATACAACCCCATGAATGTGGACATACCATTTCCATTCCTCAGCTCCATCCATTTAGCCTTAGTAGACGAGCCCTATGATCTGTCATGCCTGAGCACAGCTGTGATATTTTCCCTGACAAGCAATGCCACTCCTCCCCCTTTCATCCCCTCTGTTCTATCACGTCTGAAGCAATGGAAGCCTGGAACATTAAGCTGCCAGTCCTACAACCAAGTTTCACCAATTCCACATGCCAATCTAAATATGTGAGTGTTTCCTACAGTACATCTTGCATTGAAATTGATGCACCTGAGAACATTTCTACCACAAACAACTCTAACTTCTAATGATGCATGAAATTTTTACATCACCTTTTCACTCCTCGAGTCCCCTAACTACTCTGGCACTCTTATTCCCATCCCCCTGCAAATCTAATTTAAACTCCATGGAGCATCACTAGCAAACCTTCCCACAAAGATATTAGTCACCCTCCAGTTCAGGTGCAAACTGTCCCGTCGGAACAGGTCCCACCTTCCCTGAAAGAGAGCCCAATGATCCAAAAACCTGAAGCCCTCCCTCCTGCACCAGGTCTTTAGCCACACGTTAAGCTGCATTTTCCTCCTATTTCTAACCTCAGTAGCACCTGGCATGGGTAGCAGTCCTGAGAGCACAACCCTAGAGGTCCTGTCCTTCAACTTCGGGCCTAACTCCCCGAACTCTCTTTGTAGAACCTCATCACCCTTCCTACCCATGCGATTGGTCTCTATGTGGACTACAACATCTAACTGCTCCCTCTTGAGAATGCCATGAATTCAATTCGAGACATCTCGAACCCTGGCACTTTTCTTACAGCTTTGCAAATGTCATCCTTCAATTAATGCGTCATACTTTTTACACTGATTTATCAACTTTTTATTAATTTTCTCCCTCTACCTAAAACATCAATAAACATAAAGCAGGAATCTAACTTGGGATCTTCTACTTAGTATAACTTGCAGGCTAACTAGATATATGTAAAGTGGCATTAATGAAATTGTCATGGTTTTCTAAACTCCTCACACTTTTATACCTAATAGGTTGAAATGCAGACATTCAATTCAAACTATCTTAATTATCTCTTTATTTACCTGTTGATATATACTCCAAGTAAATGAGCTCTTCCATCACCTAGTTGACCAGCCCAAACACCAAACTGAATGAGCAGATAAAAAAAAAGATTTAAATATTCTCTTTGCAAATTTTCGATGTTCAGCAAATCTAGAAGACACCTGCTCTACTCACTATACATCCATGACTGTGTGGCTAGGTACAATTCGCCGATGACAACATGGTTGTCAGCAGAATCACAGACAGCAATGAAGAAGCGTGTCGGAGGGAAATAGATCAGCTAGTTAATTTGAGTGGTGCCACATAATAACCTTGCAGTCAATGTTAGCAAAACCAAGAAGCTGATTGTGGACTTCAGGAAGGGGACATAAGGAAAATATAAATCAGTCCTTATTAAGCAGTCACCAGTGCAAAGGGTTAAGAAGGGTTAAGAGTCCTGTGGCTAAGAAAGGAAGGGAGGAGAAGAGGCAAGCTGAAGTGATAGGGAATTTCATAGTTAGGTAGACTGATAAAAGGTTGATAATTTGAGAGTACAGAGTTTGAATGTTCCTGTCAGGATTAAAGGCAAGGTTTGTAGGCACAGGGAACCTTGCTTTTTCGAGGGACATTGGGGATCTAGTTTGGAAGAAGAGAGAGATGTTTAGCAGGTATACGCAACATGGAGCAAATTAAGTACATGAGCCATATTAAAAATGCAAGAAAAACCGGAAGAAGGAAATCACGAAGGCTAAAAACAAAAGACACGAGGTTGCTTTGGCATACAACGTGAATGAAAATACTAAGGGTTTCGACAAGTCAGGCAGGATATTTTCTTCTTTATAAATTGTGGAGTATCATGCATGATATTGCAAATATATCAATTCAGCAAAGTGACCACTCAGAAATAATTAATAGTCATGGGGGTGCTTTTGGACAATAAGAAATTGTAAGGGACTATGAACATGCAAGTTCCATGACACTCGGTATTTTCATACTTTCAACAAACAAAATAGCTGAACAAACTTATTAATAAGGAACACTTATTACAAGCAGCGAGGTCATCGAATCAATACAAATGAAAGAAGAGGAAGCGCTTGCTGTCTTAAGGCAAATAAGGATGGATAAATCCCAGGACCTAACAAGATATTCCCTCAGACCTTGAGGGAGGCTAGTGTAGAAATTGCAGGGGCTGTGGCAGAAATATTTAAAATGTCCTTAACCATGGGTGAGATGCTGGAGGATTAGAGGGGAGCTCATAGAGTTTAAAAAAGGCTCCAAAGGTAAACCTGGAAATTATAGGCCAGTGAACTTGACGTCAGTAGTAGGTAAATTATCTGAGGGCATTCTAAGAGATAGAATATACAATTATTTGGATAGTCAGAAACTGATTAGGAATAGTCAACGTGGCTTTGCGTATGGTAGGTCATGTTTAACCTATCTTAGAATTTTTCAAGAAGATAACTGTTAATAAAGGAAAGGCTGTGGATGTTGTCTACATGGATTTTAGCAAGACATTTAACAAGGTTCCATTTTGGGAGGTTAGACAGGAAGATTCAGATGCTAGGTATTGAACTGGATTTGACAATGGCTGGACAGGAAAAGCCAGAGAGTAGTGGTGGAAGATTGCTTCTCAGACTGGAGGCCTGTAACTAGTAGTGGCCTCAGGGATCAGTGCAGGGACATTTTTGTTTGGTCATCTATATCAAAGATCTGGTGAATGAATCAGCAAGTTTGCAGATGACACTAAGTTTGAAGAGGTTTTGGACAGCAAAGAAGGTTTTCAAAGCATGAAAAAATAGCCTGAAAAATGGCAGATGGAATTTAATGCAGACAAGTGTTAAGTGTTGCATTTTAAAAGAACAAACCAAGAAAAAACATACATGATGAATGGTAAGGCACTGAGGAGTGAAGTAGGAAAGAGTGACCTAGGAATACAGATATATAATTCCCTGAAAGTGACATCACAAGTGGATAGGGCTGGAAAGAGCTTTTGGCACATTGGCCTTCATAAATCAAAGTATTGAGAAAAGGAGTTGGAATGTTATGGTAAAGTTGATTAAGACATTGGTGAAGCCAATTTTTGAATATTCTGTGCAGTTTTGGTCACCTAACTACAGGAAAGATATCAATAAGATAGAAATAGTACAGAGAAGATTTACTAGCATGTTGCCTGGACTCGAGGAACTGATTTACAGGGAAATGTTAAATAGGTTTTATCCCCTGGACTGTCAAAGAATGAGGAGAGATTTGATCAAGATTTTTAAGATTATGGGGGGGATAGAAAGTAAATGTAGATAGGCTTTTTTCACTGAGGATGGGTGAAACACAAACCTGGGTTAAGAGTGAAAGGGGAAAGGTTTAGGGGGAAACCCCTTCACACAGAGAATGGTGGAGTGTGGAACAAGCTGCCAGCTGAGGTGGTGAATCTGAGCTCAATTTTAACATATAAGAAAAATTTGGACAGATATATGGATGGGAAAGATATGGAGGGTTATGGACTGGGTACAAGTCAGTGGGACTAGGTAAAAAAAAAAATGCTTCAGCACAGACTCGAAGAGCCAAAGGGTTTCTGTGGTGTGGTGTTCTAACGTTCTAACTTCAAATTCCTGGGTGTCAACATCTCCGAAGATCTGTCCTGGGGCCTCCTTGTCAATGCAATCATGAAGAAAGCTCACCAGTGGCTATACTTTGTGAAGAATTTGGGGAGATTTGATATGTTACTAAAGACTTTGACAAATTTCTATAGGTTTACTTAGGAGAGCATTCGGACTGGTTGCACCACTGTCTGATATGGAGGTACAAATGCTTAGGACAAGAAAAAAACATCATGGGTATCAGTCTTCACCCCAATCTACAAGAGGCAATGTCTTAAGAAAGCAGCCTCTATCATCAAGAACCATCACCACCCAAGCCATACCCTCTTCACACTGCTACCATCAGTTATGAGTACAGGAGCCTGACGGCACAAAGACAGCTTCTTCCCCTTTGCCATCAAATTTCTGAATGAACATTCAACTACAGACACTACCTCACCTTCTCTTATTTTTGCATTAAATTATTTATTTTAAATGTAATTTTTAAGCAATATTTCCACTATCTCTTTTCTCTTTGGCTTGGCTTCGCAGACGAAGATTTATGGAGGGGTAAATGTCCACATCAGCTGCAGGCTCGTTTGTGGCTGACAAGTCCAATGCGGGACAGGCAGACACGGTTGTAGCAGTTGCAGGGGAAAATTGGTTGGTTGGGGTTGGGTGTTGGGTTTTTCCTCCTTTGTCTTTTGTCAGTGAGGTGGGCTCTGTGGTCTTCCTCAAAGGAAGTTGCTGCCCGCCGAACTGTGAGGCGCCAAGATGCACGGTTTGAGGCGATATCAGCCCACTGGCGGTGGTCAATGTGGCAGGCACCAAGAGATTTCTTTAGGCAGTCCTTGTACCTCTTCTTTGGTGCACCTCTGACACGATGGCCAGTGGAGAGCTCGCCATATAACACGATCTTGGGAAGGCGATGGTCCTCCATTCTGGAGACGTGACCCACCCAGCGCAGCTGGATCTTCAACAGCGTGGATTCGATGCTGTCGGCCTATGCCATCTCGAGTACTTCGATGTTAGGGATGAAGTCGCTCCAATGAATGTTGAGGATGGAGCGGAGACAACGCTGGTGGAAGCGTTCTAGGAGCCGTAGGTGATGCCGGTAGAGGACCCATGATTCGGAGCCGAATAGGAGTGTGGGCATGACAACGGCTCTGTATACGCTAATCTTTGTGAGGTTTTTCAGTTGGTTGTTTTTCCAGACTCTTTTGTGTAGTCTTCCAAAGGTCGCTATTTGCCTTGGCGAGTCTGTGTCTATCTCGTTGTCGATCCTTGCATCCGATGAAATGGTGCAGCCGAGATAGGTAAACTGGTTGACCGTTTTGAGTTTTGTGTGCCCGATGGAGATGTGGGGGGGCTGGTAGTCATGGTGAGGAGCTGGCTGATGGAGGACCTCAGTTTTCTTCAGGCTGACTTCCAGGCCAAACATTTTGGCAGTTTCCGCAAAACAGGACGTCAAGCGCTGAAGAACTGGCTCTGAATGGGCAACTAAAGCGGCATCGTCTGCAAAGAGTAGTTCACGGACAAGTTGCTCTTGTATCTTGGTGTGAGCTTGCAGGCGCCTCAGATTGAAGAGACTGCCATCCGTGCAGTACTGGATCTAAACAGCATCTTCATTGTTGAGATCTTTCATGGCTTGGCAGTCTGGGCAGAAGCGAGGGGGAGGTAGTGGCCCCGGCCTTGGCAGAGCGAAGCAGGCGGAGGCCCCGGTCCGGGCAGAAAGAAGGAGGCAGCGGCCCCGGTCCGGGCACAGGGAAAGCAGCGGCGGCCTCAGCCCCGATCCGGGCAGAGGGTAGGCGGCGGCGGCCCTGATCCGGGCAAGAGCGAAGGGGAGGCGGCGGCCTCGGCCTCGGTTGAGTGAGGCAGGCGGAGGCCCCGGTCTGGGCAGAAGCGAGGGGGAGGCAGTGGCCCCGGCCTCGGCAGAGCGAAGCAAGCGGAGGCCCCAGTCCGGGCAGAAAGAAGGAGGCGGCGGCCCCGGTCCACACACAGGGAAAGCAGCGGCGGCCCCGGCCCTGGTCCGGGTAGTATGGTCCGACCTAGGAGGGGAGGCTGGCCCCTCCAGCCTGGGTAAGAAACCTGCATAGGAGAAGGCCACTCCGATATAAAACCTATGACCCAAGGACCTCGCTGCCACGTCCCAGCTTGCTTGGCCACGGCACACGAACCATGGGTGTAAAGGGTGGAGCCAGTACTGCGCACACTGCACTCCACCTAAAAGCTCCTTTGCGCAGGCCCGAGGACATGTCCACGTCCTCCCCCTCCACGTCCTCCCCCTCAAAAGATGCTTACAAACTCAAGCTAGCATGCTGGAACATCAGAACCATGCTAGACAAGGCTGACAGCCACCGACCTGAACGTCGGTCTGCCCTCATTGCACATGAACTCCTCAGACTTGACATCGACATAGCCGCTCTCAGTGAAGTCTGCCTTGCAAATGTAGGCAGCCTCCAAGAACGCGGCGCGGGCTACACACTCTACTGGTCTGGCCAGCCTATGGATGAACGACGCCTATCTGGTGTAGGCTTCATGGTCAAGAACTCCATTGCCTCCAAACTCGAAAATCTCCCGACAAGCCACTCGGACTGGATCATATCCATGTGACTTCCCCTTCAAAACAAGCGTCGCATCACCCTCATCAGTGTCTATGCTCCAATCTTCCAGGCGGAACAAGCAGAAAAAGACAAGTTCTACACTGATCTGTGCAACCTCATTCAACGCATCCCTACAGCCGACAAGGTTGTCATCTTTGGCGACTTCAATGCTCGCGTCGGCAAAGACTCAGAAACCTGGCCAGGGAATCCTGGGCAAGCATGGTGTCGGCAAGTGCAACGACAACGGGCACCTCCTGTTGGAGCTCTGTGCAGAACAGCGGCTTGTCATTACAAACACCCTTTTTCAGCAGAGGGACAGGCTGAAGACTACCTGGATGCATCCCCGATCCAAACACTGGCACCTCCTGGACTACATCCTGGTGCGAGAAAGAGACAAACGAGATGTGCTCCACACCAGGGTCATGCCCAGCGCGGAATGCCACACTGACCACCGGCTGGTTCACTGCAAGCTCAACCTTCACTTCAAGCCAAAGTCCAGGAACAGTAAAGCCCCCAGAAAGAAAACAGCTTCTCCACACAGGCAGTGAGAATGCTGAATGACCAAAGGAACTGCTCTGACTAACCATATGAGACTCTCACATTTACAAGGCAACATTTATTTGTGTATATGAATACTTGTCCTGTATGTATTGTTTGTCTGTATGTGTGTTAAGTCTGGGGTTACTTGTCTGTGTGTTTTGCACCAAGAACCAGAGAACCAGAGAACGCTGTTTCTTCAGGTTCAGGAAAGCAGCGGCAGCCCCGGCCCCGTTCCGGGCAGAGGGTAGGCGGCGGCGGCCCTGATCCGGGCAAGAGTGAAGGGGAGGCGGCAGCCCCGGCCTCGGTCAAGTGAGGCAGGCAAGTGAGGAGGTCAAGTGAGGAGGCCCCGGTCCGGGCAGAAGCGAGGGGGAGGCGGCGGCCCCGGCCTCGGTCGAGTGAGGCAGGCAGAGGTCCCGGTCCGGGCAGAAAGAAGGAGGCACAGGGAAAGCAGCGGTGGGCACAGGGAAAGCAGCGGTGGCCCCGGCCCCGGTCCAGGCAGAGGGTAGGCAGCGGCGGCCCCGATCCGGTCAAAGGCGAAGGGGTGGCGGCAGCCCCGGCCTCAGTCAAGTGAGGCAGGCGGAGGCCCCGGTCCGGGCAGAAGCGAGGGGGAAGCGGTGGCCCCGGCCTCGGCAGAGCGAAGCAGGCGGAGGCTGGCAAATTTCATGACATGTTCATGACAATAAACTATGATGAAGAATGTTGGTTGAACATTTATTAACAGTTTGGGTCAATCATTTTCATTATCTCTCATGATGACTACCAACAACTCAAGAATAAGAAGTGCCATTAATTCTGTAGAACTTTGCTTGTGCATCTAATGAATAGGAATAAGGAGCTCAGCAAGTCAGGACAGAGGTACCACAAGAGAAAAGGTCAAAGGACCTTTAGTAAGATCAGCAACTGAACCAGGTATATTTAGATCTTACAACCCAGTTGTACAACACTAATGCCAATAATCTACCATCCGATTATTCAGAATTCCTAATGGTGTGGCTTTTGGCTCACCAAGTAATGCTTGCTGTGATTCCTGCCAGCTTTCCAGGGTCCCACTTCCCATTCTCCCTTTCCCTCATTGAGGTCTTGGTTCCTGAGATCTCTTTAAACTTACCTGGTGTAGTGCAAAATTAATTATCGTTCTCTCTAACATCTAAAAATTGGAAGCAAAAGTGTTTTGAGGTATTAATAGAAATAACAGATTTGCAAAACCTGTTCGTCCAGCTCAACCAAAGTTCCAAATATACTGGATTCTCAGAGTTCCAGTGGTCTATACTTACTTGGGCAAAGTGCTGAGTTGAAGGGATATTGAGTCTCCAATGATATCCAAAATAATACAATTTACCAGTTTTATTTATTATGAATATATTTTCAATAAGGTAGCAGGCAATAACATAAATTACTGGATTGTTGGCTTCATATGGCCTTCCTATAACTCTAAATATGTTATTTTGCATGGATTAAAATGAGGACTCTTAAGAGTACACAGCTGTCAATATTTTTGAAGAATATCATTAATTCAGCTGATATTAAATCTGCTTCCTCAATAACTCCTAGATGCCCATTCCTCATACCTTCCACTGACTATGTAAAATATATTTGCACCCTACACATCTTATAAACTCCACCCCTTCCCCCAATTTAAATGGATGTCCTCCTGTATATGATATTTTTATTCTGAGAAAAAGGTTCTGTCTTCCCTTTACAATGTCTCGCATAATTTGGTAAAGTTCTATCAAGTCTCCCCTCAGCCTCTGATGTGCCAGAAAAAAACAACTCTAGTTTGTCATGTACAGAAGAATCTTTGTTTAATTTGGACAACATGTTCATTCCAGATATGTGAGCTGAAGGGCCTATTCCTGTCCTGTTGAGGAAACTGCTCTCTGTATTAGGAAAGGGGTGAAGAGCTGGAGGAAGTGTTGGTGACCGGTAGATAGAGGGAGTAGGGGGAGGGGAAAGATAAGGTATGTAGAAGAAGAAATGGGATCATAGAGATAGGGAAAGCTGGTGGGGGATGGATTGTGCTTGTCAGAAATTGGAGAGTCAATGCTGATACTATCTGGCGGGAGACTACCAAAATGAAATACAAGTTATTGTTTCTCCAATATGCAAGTGGGCTCAACCTGGAAGTAGAGTTATCCGAGGTCAAATACGTTAGTATAACCATATAACCATTTACAGAGCGGAAACAGGCCATGTTGGCCTTTCGAGTCCACAACGGTTCACTATGTGTGTGCAAATTCAAGAAATTTTCTTTGGTTCACAGTTCAATCTCACTTCTCCTTCTTCCAAGTTCTCTGGTTGCAGGCAATCACCATACTGTGCACAGAGGGAATAGGAAATGGATTTAAAGTGGCTGGCCACTGGGAGATCCTGGATGTTGCAGCATACAGAAAGAAGGTGCTCAATGAAGTAATCTCCCAATCTGCTCCCAATCCTCTAATGTAGGAGAGGCCACAAAAGGAGCACAGCATGCAGTAAAGGATCCCATGCAGATTCTTCAGTGTGTTGTCTCACTTGGAAGCAACATTTGGAGCCCTGAATGGTGGCTAGGGAGGAGATATTGGTACAGGTATAGCACTTGCTTCAGTCACAAGGTTACATGCCATGTAGCCAATATGTCAGAAGGGATGAATGGAAAAGGAAGTCAAGGAGGAAATGATCCCTATGAAAAGCAGTGAGGAAGGGGAAGGCAGGATTTGTCAGATGGTGGGATCCTATGGGAGGTGGTGGAAATTGTGAAGAATAACATGTTAGATGTGGAGGCTGGTAGGGGGGGTAGAAAAGGACAAGGGGAATCTCATCCCCATTATTTGGGGGGAGAGAATGGAGGGAAGGCAAATGTGTGGGAGTTGGAGGAGATTCAGGTGAGGGCTGTATTAGAGAAGAAATCATGTTTACTGAATGGGGAGAGCATTGCAGATGACCAGGAATAGAAAGCCTCCTCATGGGAAGATACAATGGAGACTGGGGAACTGGAAGAAAGGATTTGCACCCTTACAAGAGATAAGTGGGAAGAGGTGTCATCCAAGTACTGATAGACCCTGACTTACGATATTTTGAAATTATGTTGATCAGAATCCGTTTTAAATAAAGGTAAGTTAGATTCTACCTGTATCAACATGGTTGATTTTCCTTCTCTTGTAGTAATGTCAAGGAAACGTGCATTGACGAATGATCAACCAATGGCATTTTTTTTTAAAACGTGATTTGGAACATATGCACAGATTGCTGTCGCTGGGGAGGAGGAGAGTGAAAGCATGCACAGATTGCCATTGCTGGGGAGCAAGAGAGAGCGAGAACATGCACAGTCGTAGGTTGTGAGGTGATGCCGCTGCCCCTGGATACCCAGGCTGTGAAAAGATGGTGGTGGGGGGGGGTGATGGTGCCGAGAGCGGGGTCATCTTGCTTGCCGCATTCCATTCATTTAATAATTGTTTCTACACTTGCATCAAGATTGGGTCTATTTGTGTAGCTCTTGTTATTTCCACTGTTTACCAAATCAGGGTCTACCTGTAACTATGAGAGTAAGAAGGCAGGTGTGCAGGAGATAGAGGATATGTGGGTGAAACTAAGTTACTGGAGTAGGATAAGTTACTGGAATTGAAAGCCTCGTCATGGGAACAGATACAGCAGACAGAGGAATTGGGAAAAAGAAATTAATCTTTACTGCTTTCACCTATTTCCCTGGTCCTGTTTCTTCTTCTCCTTTTCTTCTCGATCCCCTTCCCCCTGCCATCTGTACCTGGCTATCACCTATGCCTTATTAAAGTGCATCTTTCTCAACCCAATGTCTCTCTCTTATCAACCCCTAGCTTCTTACTTTTATTTCCCCACTTCTTCCCCCTTTTCTGTGTATTCACCCATGACCTGCAAACTCTGCTCTTCCTTCTCCCCCTTACCATTTTATTTGGGCATCTGCCTATTTCTTGAAATTTCTGAAGGGTTTC
Organism: Narcine bancroftii; assembly: GCF_036971445.1. Classification (NCBI taxonomy): domain Eukaryota; kingdom Metazoa; phylum Chordata; class Chondrichthyes; order Torpediniformes; family Narcinidae; genus Narcine; species Narcine bancroftii. The sequence continues at coordinate 450,141,672 of NC_091469.1, read as the reverse complement.
AGCCCAAAACGTCAAGTATCTTTTACCTTTCATGGATGGTGCCTAATCTGATGAGTTCCTTGTACATTTTGTATATTTATCCTGGTCAATTTCTGCTCAACTCTTTCCAAAGCCTCAATTTCTTTCCTGCATTGGGGTGACCAGAAGTGCACTCAATACTCCAAGTGCAGCATAACCAAAGTTTTATATAGCCACAATATAACTTTCTTATTTTTATACTTAATGCCCAATGAAGGTGGGCATCCCAAATGCCTTCTTTATTGTAGACAGCTACTTTTATTGGCTGTCTGCACCCGCTGCAGCCACTGTACCTGCTACGATGCTGTTGTGCATGGGAGGCCATTGAAAGAGAAAGGTCATTTGTATATGCAAACGAAGTTCATGAAGGAGGTATCATTATCAGCCCTGCTGAGTCAAGAGAGAACCCCAAGTGTTTGAAAAGAAAATTTCAAGAAATGTGCAATCCACAAAAGAACTTAACGATGGAAAGGCACAGATTTAATCCCAGAAACCAGAGGCCTGACAAGTCGATTCAATCGGTCAGCGACCTAAAAATCAGGGCAAGGACCTGTGACTTCGGAACACTCTGTGTTGAGTTGATTAAAGACAGGATGGTCTGCGGCATTTGCGACGTAGGCATGAGAAAGGTACTGCTGCGAGATAATGAACTAACACTCGCAAAGGCCTTCTCCACATGCCTGGCTTATGAAATCACAGAAGAGAACAGCAGAAAGTTAGCCCCTCTGCAGCAGCAAGGCACAAGTATAAACGCAGCCCAGGCAGGACCTGCGAACAGGCAGTGGCCGGAAGCCAAAGAAGATGAAGCCAACCAAGCCTTGCTATGCTCTCACCCAGGACAGAGTGTGGCAAATGCGGCAGCAACCATGTGGTTTGGCCAGCAGTCCAGAGCATACCGGAAATGGCACCATTTCAGCAGATGCTGTAGAGCTCGGCAGCAACTCACCCCGAGACCCAGATACAGAAAGATGATTAACCAATGGGAACCTGAGCAAGCACAAACGTACTTGGATGAAGAGTATTACGTTGATAGATTGACTCTGCAGATGGCAGGAGACCCAACAAGAATCAGAAGGAATAACGAAGCATTTGTAACAATGAAGATCAATGGTAAAGCAAAAGACATGAAAGTTAACACTGGAGCCAAGTGTAACGTCATGTCACAAACAACATTCAACCTACTGAGGAAGTCAGATCAGGTCATACCTTGCTCCAAGTCCACAAGTCTAGTGGAATACGGGGGCAGCAAAATTAGAACCAATGGCACAGTGCGAATGCGGTGCTATGTTCAAGGACAGCTGCACATACTAACTTTTATTGTAGTCTAAGAAAATATCCTGCCTCTGCTGGCCTGAGCACAAGCATGGACATAGGACTTGTTTTGTTCAGCAGAGAGGTACATCAGATAAATCCAGCCAGAGATGATCTGACACACAGAATCTTTTCTGCGTACCTTTTTACAGAAAAACTGGGAAAACTGCCAGTGACATACTCCATGAGGCTCAACCCAGAAGTAAGGCCCATGGTTCATCTGGCACGCCGTATACCGATAGCAATGAAGGACAGGGTAAAGGCTGAGCTCAAAAGGATGCAGGACATGGGCGTGATTACCCCAGTCTTCGAGCCCACTGAGTGGGTGTCCTCCATGATGGCTGCTAAGAAAAAAGACAGACAGGAGATCTGGATCTGCATCGACCCAAGAGACCTCAATACAGCTTTAAAATGACCATACCATCCAATGCGTACCACGGAAGAAGTTGCCGTGCAGATGGCTGACACAACTGTTTTTTCAGTTTTGTACGCAAAGAATTCCTCTGGAAAATCAAACTTGATTACAAGTCATCTCTGCTGACCACATTCAGCACGAGTTTTGGTCGATATAGATTTCTGTGAATGCTATTTGGAATCAATTCAGCCAGCGAAGTATTTCAAAGATGAATAGAGCAAATCCTGCAGGGTATCCCTGTGCTATCATTGATGATGACATACTCAGATGGCAAAAAACCTGGAAGAAAACAACGCAAATTTAAAAAAGGTATTTGACAGAGCCCAGAAGGTTAATCTTAAGCTCAACCCCTGTAAGTGCAGGTTTCAGCTAAACAAGGTCAGTTATGTAGGTCATGTTTTCGAAGGAGAAGACCTGAAGGCGGACCCTTCAAAGACTAGAGCAATCAGTGAAATGCCAGAACCGACAGACGTGACAGCACTACAATGTTTCCTGGGCATGGTCAATTACCTGAGCAAGTTCATTCCGAACACCATTGATCTTACTGCCCAGCTAAGGCAGTTGACGCATAAAGATGTGGTTTGGTCCTGGCAGGAGCAACAACAAAACGCATTCCATGTATTAAAAAGGCATATGTCATCCCCACCTGTTCTATCGTACTACGACATGCGCAGACCAGTCAGGTGATGCACCATGGTATGGTCTGGGTGCAGCATGCCTGCAAGTGGGAAACCAGGGGTCTATGCATCCAGGTCACTCACCACCACAGAGACCAGATACGCCCAAATAGAGGAATTGTTGGCAGTAGTTTTCACCTGCTCAAAATTTTATGATTACATTTATGGTAGACCAGTGACCATAGAGACAGACCACTTACCAGTGGTCACAATTCTGAAAAAGCCAATCCATGCAGCCCCTGCACAATTACAAAGAATGATGCTCAGGCTTCAGAAAAACAACGTGACTTTAATTTACAAATGCGGAAAAGAAATGCACTTAGCTGATGCGCTATCTCGTGCTCCCAGGAAATGCACAATCCAGCAAGCTGAGGAAGAGGACACATTTGATATAATGACAGTAATACACATCTTCTACTCCCGGTTGGATGAACTGAGACAGCACACAGCTGAAGATACAACTTTGAGGACCCTGAGCACTTTTATTAGGGATAGCTGGCCTGACAAGCAGTGCAGCCTATCACCTGAAGTGCAGCCCTACTTCCCATTCCGGGACAAATTACTCATTGATGATGGAATCAAAATGAAAGGCCTCAGAGCAGTAGTTCCAAGTTCACTATAAAACATTTATGCCAACATCCTGCACAGATGGCATCCAAGTGCAGAAGCAACCAAATGCAGGGCTAAAGACATAGTTTTTTGGCTAGGAATGACCGAGGACATAGACCAGGAGGTACAAGCTTTCTGGGTGTGCAATAGCATCAGGCCGCACCAACAAAAAGAGCCACAGCAGCTTCACATGGTGCTGGACATCCCCTTGAGAACTGTGGCAACAGACATCTTCAAATGGAACAGTCAACAGTATTTGGTTCTTGTCGATTCATATTCTGGATGGTTTGAGATAGACCTTTTACCCAATGTCATCTCGTCGCCAATCACTATCAAGTAAAAGGACACTTTTCAGTGCATGGGCCCGCTCCCCCACACACACTCTGCTGTCAGACAATGGCACCCAATTCACCAGTGAGAAATTCAGACACTTTGCAACAACATGGGATTTCAATCACATCCTAGCAGCCTGGAATACCCACAGTCAAATGGGTTGGCTGAAAGAGCCATGAGGAGCGCAAAGCAATTCATGGAGAAGTCCCACAGGGAAAATACAGTTGTGTTCCTAAACCTGCTGAACCTAAGGAACATCACCGGCGATGCCATATTGGGTTCTCTGGCACAACGACTTGTGTCCAGGCAGACACGGACGACTTTGCCTGTGGCAAGGATTCTTAAAGAAATTAAATCTCAACTGCTGAACAGGAGGCTAATACAGAAGAGGTTCTATGACAGAAACAGCCAGCTGCTCGTGCCTTTAGTAGAAGGATGCAGACTCCACAGGGCTACGACCATAAGGGCATAGTTGAAAGGAGCTGCCATGAGCCCAGGTCATATCTGGTAAAATCAGAAGGAAGGGTGTATCGGAGAAACCGTTGACACATCCTACCCATAAGGGAGCTACCCCCATCCCAAACCATTCCTGATGAGACTATAAACCAGAATCTGGAACATGAATCTGGGTAGGCAGAGCTCCCTCAGTAACAACCCATGAATCAAATGGCAACAACCCCGAGTCCATGGATGACACATCCTTTGAAGCTGAAGCACCCAAAGCAGCACCCCAAGCATCCACTTCCACCAATGAATGGCTACTACATAACACGCTTTGGGTGCTCTTGTAAGCGCAGCCCAAAATATCAGGATTAAACTGGGCTGACTGTTCAGTGCTGAACTATAATTATTGTAATGTATGATGTCTACATGGATTGTGGTATGTGAAAGGGGTTGCCCAAGAAAGAGGATGTAGACAGCCATTTTTATTAGCTGCCTGCACCCGTTGCAGCCACTGTACTCTCTACGATGCTGTTGCGCATGCGTGAGTGCCCACGAAGCGCGCTAGTTATAAAAGGAGATGGAGCTTGGTTGGTAGTGGATGCCATTTCCAGGGGCTCCTGTTATATATTGTATTGTTAAATTTAACAGTAAAGCATTTATCAGAGGTTGCTGTTTTGTGTTGTCTGGTTATTCGATGCATCAGTGAAGGTGAGCATCCCAAATGCCTTCATCATCCAATTTTTTTTGCTTGGAAACTTTGAAAGAGCTATGGCCCTGAATGCACAGATCTCTCTGCACATCAATGCTGTTGTTGATTTATACTAGATATCTTTGGCTTGGCTTCGCGGACGAAGATTTATGGAGGGGGTAAAAGTCCACATCAGCTGCAGGCTCGTTTGTGGCTGACAAGTCTGATGCGGGACAGGCAGACACGGTTGCAGCAGCTGCAGGGGAAAATTGGTTGGTTGGGGTTGGGTGTTGGGTTTTTCCTCCTTTGCCTTTTGTCAGTGAGGTGGGCTCTGCGGTCTTCTTCAAAGGAGGTTGCTGCCCGGCAAACTGTGAGGCGCCAAGATGCACGGTTTGAGGCGATATCAGCCCACTGGCGGTGGTCAATGTGGCAGGCACCAAGAGATTTCTTTAGGCAGTCCTTGTACCTCTTCTTTGGTGCACCTCTGTCACGGTGGCCAGTGGAGAGCTCGCCATATAACACCATCTTGGGAAGGCGATGGTCCTCCATTCTGGAGACGTGACCCACCCAGTGCAGCTGGATCTTCAGCAGCGTGGACTCGATGCTGTCGACCTCTGCCATCTCGAGTACTTCGACGTTAGGGATGAAAGCGCTCCCATGGATGTTGAGGATGGAGCGGAGACAACGCTGGTGGAAGCGTTCTAGGAGCCGTAGGTGATGCCGGTAGAGGACCCATGATTCGGAGCCGAACAGGAGTGTGGGTATGACAATGGCTCCGTATACGCTTATCTTTGTGAGGTTTTTCAGTTGGTTGTTTTTCCAGACTCTTTTGTGTAGTCTTCCAAAGGCGCTATTTGCCTTGGCGAGTCTGTTGTCTATCTCATTGATATAAGGTGTTACTAAAACACAGATTTACACTGGGATGGGTGAACAATATGATTACAATGAATTGAGAATAACCTATATAATTGGGTATGCTCATCCCATCAATTTACAAAAATTGTATCCTGATTACGCTTGAAGAAAACGCAGGATTATATTGATAATGCACTTTTTTAAGAAAAAGGAGCAGCTAAGTCAATAACAACAGTTTAATGTATATTTCATGGGGTTTCTTTTCTCTTAGTGGTTTTACATCTGAACCTCTTTTCTAATTCTTTCATTTTCAGCTGTCAAACTGCCATGAAAGAAACAATGAAAAGCAGGTGCAGATACTGTAGATAGCCAGAGTCTTTTTCCCAGAGTGGAAACATCAAATACAAGAGGGCATACCATCAAGGTGAGAGGGGGACAATTTAAAGGAGATTTGTGAGGCAAGTTATTGTTATTTTACCTGTTATTTTTTAAATGTAGAGTACACTTTCAGGGGAGGTGGTGGAAGCAGATACAATGCACATGAATAAAAACACAGAAATTCTGGAGGAATCCAGTTGGTCTCACAACATCCTTTGGAAGTAAAGATATATTACTGATACTTTGGGCTGAGTCTTCTTCAAAATATAAGCAAAAAACAGGAAGGCACAGAACAGGAAAGCAAATGAATAAGCAGAAAATGGAGAGATATAGACCATGTGAAGGCAGATGGGATTAATTTAAATTGGCATCATGCTTGGCATCGATATTATGGGCTGAAAGACCTGTTTCTATGCTGTATAGTTCTATATTTAATGATCTAGCCAAAATCCTGAAATTTATTGTCTTACATTTCACATACAATTGAGAATACTTGTAATTTTTCTGATGATGCACTTAATTTTTTTAAATTAAAGGTAACAGGCTGTTCTGGCCCACAGATTCATGCCACCCAAATACACTCATGTGATCAATTACCTACTAACCCTGTACTTCTTTTGAATGTGGAAGGAAACTGGAACACCCAGAGGAAATCCATGCACAAACTTCTTACAATCAGTGGTGGATTCAAACTCGGGTCACCGGCACTGTAATAGTGTTGCGCTAACCACTCTGCAAACCTTGCCGTCCCCAAGTATTGATGAATATTTTATATTATAAACTGTATACATGTGCATTTTTCTTTTTTTTTTAAATCACTCTTCTCTTCCCATGCCTAATTTCTTGGTCAAAGACAAAGAGATGGTCTGCCAATATTGTCCAAGGCCTGCTTGTGGACAACTAGAATGTCCAAGCAACATTCCTACTCACCTTTTGGAATATGAATTAATTTTCCATATTTTTACATTTATTTACATGACAGAAGAAAGCCATATTAGCCCATTGATTCTATGCTGGCAAACAATGCAATTCCATTCCTCACAAATCTTTCTTGTAACATACAGGATACTTCCCACATTCTCATGACCTCCCCCAGATTTACACATCTCTACATGCAATGAGAAATTTACAGGGGCAAATTAATCTACTAACCAACAGATCTTTGGAGCGTGTAAAGAAGCAGGAGAGAACACACAAATATGGCACAGAGAGAATTGGAGATGACATTTGAATCTGTGTCACTGAAGCTGTGAGACATTAGCACTATTAGCTGCATCACTGAACCACTAGTCTCACAAAAAATTAAAACATAAACAGTAGGTATAACAATTAAGCCAAATTACATTCAAAGTTTTGCAAAGTATAACGTTATAAAAAATCATTTTACCTGATGCCCACCATATCTGTGAGCCAGAGAAATAGATCTAGGTGGAACTCTTGCACCACTAACAAACTGAATAAATTCTTTGGTCTCTGTTATGGACACATCTAAGTCCAAAGGATCTTCCATGACTTCCTGATATAAATATCTTTGGCTTGGCTTTGCGGATGAAGATTTATGGAGGGGGTAAATGTCCACGTCAGCTGCAGGCTCGTTTGTGGCTGACAAGTCCGATGCGGGACAGGCAGACACGGTTGCAGCGGTTGCAGGGGAAAATTGGTTGGTTGGGGTTGGGTGTTGGGTTTTTCCTCTTTTGTCAGTGAGGTGGGCTCTGCAGTCTTCTTCAAAGGAGGTTGCTGCCCGCCGAACTGTGAGGCGCCAAGATGTACGGTTTGAGGCAATATCAGCCCACTGGCGGTGGTCAATGTGGCAGGCACCAAGAGATTTCTTTAGGCAGTCCTTGTACCTCTTCTTTGGTGCACCTCTGTCACGGTGGCCAGTGGAGAGCTCGCCATATAACATGATCTTGGGAAGGCGATGGTCCTCCATTCTGGAGACGTGACCCACCCAGCGCAGCTGGATCTTCAGCAGCGTGGACTCGATGCTGTCGGCCTCTGCCATCTCGAGTACTTCGATGTTAGGGATGAAGTCGCTCCAATGAATGTTGAGGATGGAGCGGAGACAACGCTGGTGGAAGCGTTCTAGGAGCCGTAGGTGATGCCAGTAGAGGACCCAAGATTCGGAGCCGAACAGGAGTGTGGGTATGACAACGGCTCTGTATACGCTTATCTTTGTGAGGTTTTTCAGTTGGTTGTTTTTCCAGACTCTTTTGTGCAGTCTTCCAAAGGCGCTATTTGCCTTGGCGAGTCTGTTGTCTATCTCGTTGTCGATCCTTGCATCTGATGAAATGGTGCAGCCGAGATAGGTAAACTGGTTGACCGTTTTGAGTTTTGTGTGCCCGATGGAGATGTGGGGGGGCTGGTAGTCAAGGTGGGGAGCTGGCTGATGGAGGACCTCAGTTTTCTTCAGGCTGACTTCCAGGCCAAAAATTTTTGCAGTTTCCGCAAAGCAGGACGTCAAGCGCTGAAGAGCTGGCTCTGAATGGGCAACTAAAGCGGCATCGTCTGCAAAGAGTAGTTCACAGACAAGTTTCTCTTGTGTCTTGGTGTGAGCTGCAGGCGCCTCAGATTGAAGAGACTGCCATCCGTGCGGAACCGGATGTAAACAGCGTCTTCATTGTTGAGGTCTTTCATGGCTTGGTTCAGAATCATGCTGAAGAAGATTGAGAAGAGGGTTGGTGCGAGAACGCAGCCTTGCTTCACGCCATTGTTAATGGAGAAGGGTTCAGAGAGCTCATTGCTGTATCTGACCTGACCTTGTTGGTTTTCGTGCAGTTGGATAACCATGTTGAGGAACTTTGGGGGGCATCCGATGCGCTCTAGTATTTGCCAAAGCCCTTTCCTGCTCACGGTGTCGAAGGCTTTGGTGAGGTCAACAACGGTGATGTGGAGTCCTTTGTTTTGTTCTCTGCACTTTTCTTGGAGCTGTCTGAGGGCAAAGACCATGTCAGTAGTTCCTCTGTTTGCGCGAAAGCCGCACTGTGATTCTGGGAGAATATTCTCGGCGACACTAGGTATTAATCTATTTAGGAGAATCCTAGTGAAGATTTTGCCTGCAATGGAGAGCAGCGTGATTCCCCTGTAGTTTGAGCAGTCTGATGTCTCGCCTTTGTTTTTGTACAGGGTGATGATGATGGCATCACGAAGGTCCTGAGGCAGTTTTCCTTGGTCCCAACAAAGCTTGAAAAACTCGTGCAGTTTTACATGCAGAGTTTTGCCGCCAGCCTTCAAGACCTCTGGGGGGATTCCATCCATACCTGCTGCTTTGCCACTTTTCAGTTGTTCAATTGCCTTATATGTCTCATCCCGGGTGAGGACCTCATCCAGCTCTAGCCTTAGGTGCTGTTGAGGGAGCTGGAGCAGGGCGGAATCTTGGACTGAGCGGTTGGCACTGAAAAGAGATCGGAAGTATTCTGACCATCGGTTGAGGATGGAGATCTTGTCGCTGAGGAGGACTTTGCCATCTGAGCTGCGCAGTGGGCTTTGGACTTGGGGTGAGGGACCGTACACAGCCTTTAGAGCCTCGTAAAAACCCCTGAAGTCGCCAATGCCCGTGCTGAGCTGGGTTCGCTTGGCGAGGCTAGTCCACCACTCATTTTGGATCTCCCGGAGTTTGCGCTGAAGATGGCTGCATGCGCAACGGAAGGCTTGATTCTTCTCTGGCCAGGACGGCTTTGTAAGGTGAGCCTGGTGGGCAGCTCGCTTCTTTGCCAGCAGCTCCTGGATTTCCTGGCTGTTATCGTCGAACCAGTCCTTGTTTTTCCTGGAGGAGAAGCCCAGTACCTCTTCAGTGGATTGCAGTATGGTAGTCTTCAGCTGATCCCAGAGGGTTTCAGGGGACGAGTCCGTGAGGCGGATTGCATCCTCGAGCTTTGCTTCATGGTCAAGAACTCCATTGCCTCCAAACTCGAAAACCTCCCAACAGGCCACTCGGACCGGATCATGTCCATGCGACTCCCCCTTCAAAACAAACATCGCATCACCCTCATCAGTGTCTATGCTCCAACCCTCCAGGCGGAACCAACAGAAAAGGACAAGTTCTACACTGACTTGCGCAACCTCATTCAATGCACCCCTACAGCCGACAAGGTTGTCATCCTTGGCGACTTCAATGCTCCCGTCGGCAAAGACTCAGAATCCTGGCCAGGAATCCTGGGCAAGCATGGTGTCGGCAAGTGCAACGACAATGGGCGCCTCCTGTTGGAGCTCTGCGCAGAACAGCGGCTTGTCATTACAAACACCCTTTGTCAGCAGAGGGACAGCCTGAAGACTACCTGGATGCATCCCCAATCCAAACACTGGCACCTCCTGGACTACGTCCTGGTGCGAGAAAGAGACAAACGAGATGTGCTCCACACCAGGGTCATGCCCAGCGCGGAATGCCACACTGACCACCGGCTGGTTCACTGCAAGCTCAACCTTCACTTCAAGCCAAAGCCCAGGAACAGTAAAGCCCCCAGAAAGTGGTTCAATGTTGGAAACCTGCAGTCAGACGAAGTGAGAGGAAACTTCCAGGCAAACCTCAAAGCAAAGATATAAATATAATTACATATTAAAGAACAGTTATGTTTTATGTAATCACATTGAATTTTTAATTTTACTATCCAAATTAATAAAAAGATATAAAATATAATATTATAGACCACTAAAAACTAATTGAGTTAAAAGTTTGACTGTGATACCACAACCAATGATAAGCATGCATTAATAAGAGAATACAACAAATAGTAATTAATCTCCTCCTTCTATAGTAATTAATGCAAACATAAAATGACATTTATATATTGTTCTCATATAGGTATAAACAGTTTTTATTATTGGATATTCAGCACTATTTATTACATATGGGTTTAGCATAAAATGTTCTTTTTACTTCATCATTTTAGTTGAATTGTTAGGATTTTGTCAGCCAAGGGTATGAGGAGAAAATGAACTAAGACATGTAAATGAAATGAGTTATGATCCAATTGAATGACAGAACAGGCGCAAAACCTAAATGATTTTGGTCTGTTCTCGTGATTTCTATCAAGTCAATAAATTGGAAGTTTGACGTTCGCAGCTCACAAAGGGGAAGAACAAAATTAAATCATCACAAGTTTAACAGTTCAATTCCCAAGAAATGTCATTTTTTTGTATATTAATACTCAGTTAAAATAATGCAAATTTAGCAGAAGCTTTTATTGACCACAGAATTAATATCAGTGTCCATTTAATCTACTTACTTGTGTCAACACAAAAGAAAATATGGCAACCTTTGATACTGCTACCAGTGTAACTGCACACTTGAAAGGTGTTGGTTGAACAGCAGAAAAAATACAGCCTCTTACTTGGCGTACATAATTTTGTCTGATAGGATCGAGTGAAAAGGAATCTGTAATAAATATGACAATTAATTATTAAAATTAATATAAAAATGTAAGATTATTTCTACCAATAAGAATGCAGAGTACAAGAACATGAAGAAGAGTACTGCAAAAATCTTTTTTTAAAAAACATTATTATTAATTTGATAGAGAAATATTACATGTATATATTGTTTAGATATTAATTATAGATTTCATATAATGCAATACAGAATATGAGTCACATATCAATTGTATAATTCTCAAAAAAGTGAAATATCTTTATGAAAATTTTACCTCATATTCTAATATTGAGGTTATACATTGTGATTATCTAAATAGACAGATCTCTTCTAGTTATATAAAAAAAAGAAAAAAAAACACATTAATCTAACCCCTCCCACTAAATACAGTCAGCAGCAAATAAATAGTAAAGAATTGAATATCGGCTCTTGGACAGTGGATAAAAAAAAAACCCATAGGACCCCTGCCTAAATAATCAAATTATTATAATAGTCCAACCTTGATGCAAAAAAACAATCTTCTGGAGGAAGACTTGAAGAGTTCTAACCCAAAACATTGACAATTCTTTTTCTCCCACTGCTGCTGTTCAACCTGCTGAGATTCCAGCATCTACAATATCTCTTTTGTCTTAGAAGAAGTATAGAGGTGAAAATATTCTGTACAATCTTTGAGGCTTCTATCTGCTATAAAAGAATGCCCAAAATTGCAAGAATTTAATTTGATTGTGTTTTAACTAAATTCTTCTAAATGCTCTCGTCACAGATCCCTATTATTAGATTGTTATGAAAAATTGGTTTTTTTATAAATTGTTTTGTTACCTCATTTTCATTCGCAGTGTTGTTAGTTGACCTTGCATCTTTTTTGTGAGTGTGCTTCTGTTAAAATAAAGTATTTTTTGATATTTTAATAACACCATGTTTTGAGAGGCTGGTGTTGAAATGCGGCCGACGAGGAGCAGCAATATTCATAAAAGATCCACATCACCAGCACATGTTCTCACTGCTGCCATCAGGAAAGAGGTATAGGTACCATAAGACTTGTAGCACCTGGGTTTTTTTTTGCACTACTGATAAGTAGAAATTCTGCCTGGCCCGCAGGAAAAAGAATCTCAGTATTGTATATGATGTCATCTACCATAAAAACTGAACTTTGGCTTTGAACATACACTGTGACCATATCAAATACTCTCCTACTCCTTTGTGCCATTTTGCCTAAAACCTCAGAAATAATATAAATAGTTTAAGACCAGATGACATTGCAGTAAAAACTGCATTTAATTCGCAGCAAACAAACATTCAATCAACACTAACTAAAGAATTACCACAATTTCGATCCCCATATTCTAAGAAGATCCATAGGACATTTTAAAAAAAATGTTTTAAAACTGACTGAATGTTGAAGAAACTGCAAATTGTTCTTTCTGCTTCTTTTAATCACAGATGTAGGATTGTATACACAATTTAAGTCAGTGTGTTCAGCAGAATCAGAAATTTTCCAGGTGATGAGAAGGTAATAGCCCAATCTTCTCAAAACAACTTATTCACAAACATCAATGACAATAACAAACAAAACTAAGCAATTTCTGTGGCAAACCTGTGACAACTTGCTGGGGAACTGCAGATAGGATTTGTTACCCAGATAGATAGAAATAACGGCTGGACTAAGGTGCTAACAGGGTCAGAGATAAAAAAGAATTTACAATTATGGATAATTAACATTGAGTACAAGGATGGAGAATTGTCATACAAGATGATGTCAGTGAAATGTACAAATGTACCTTCTCTAGAGTAACTGCAGCTGTCCAAAAATGCAACAAATCACTGACTACCACTTCAAGGTTCAGAATGGACAATAAATACTGCATTACCAACACAGATCAGATGCAAAAGAATGGATTTAAAGAGTAAATGCACAGCAGAGATTTCCCCTGGCAGTAGTGTCTTCTAGAAGAGCCTCAAAATAAAGAGTATCCTTTGAAACTAAGAGGAAAGGAAATGTTTTAGAACATGGAACAGTAAGGAAAACACAGATATGTCCCATTCGGCCCAAGGCTCCTGTGCTGAACATGATGCCTAAAATAAACTAAAAATTGGCTGCTTGAATATGATATATATCCCTCTATTACCTCCATATTCATGTCTATCTAGAAGGCCCTTAAACGCTGTAATCACCATTAATTCTACCACTACTGCGGGCAATTCACCTCTGTAGCGTGAATAAAAGCTCTCATAACTGGAGGGAGAACAAATGCTTTTATTAGTTATAACTAAGGGTAGGGTCTCACAGTAGTCTTCAGAAGGGTTCTGGGTTTAGGCTGGAAACCAGGCTATATGTGAGCAGATGGGGGCGGAGCCAGGAGGTGGGGCCAGCCATCAGCACAACAAACTACCAGTGAATCCCAGTTTACTGCATTCACCCCTTCCTGTAGAATTTAGGGTCTGTGAATGAAGACGAAGAACATGGTTTTTAAAAAATGTACATTTATTTACATTTAAGCAGTCCGGGGGTCTGGAGATCCTGGTGGAGCACATTAGCACTGGTGGGCCTTGGACTCCTTGGGTGTCCTGGTCCCCTTGTGAGGGAAAAGAGGCGGGATGGGTCTCCAGCTCAATGGAGGAGGGGGGGTGCCCTTTGCTCCTAAACCAGATCCCCCGAGGCCATGACTGGGGGCGGTGAGAATGAGCTCTGTGGCTCACAGGACACCTGAGGCAACGGACCCTCTGTTCCGGCAGGTACCAGGTCCCTGACGGAGATGATGTCCTCCCTGCCATTCAGGTACTCTACATAGGCATATGTGGGATTGGCATAGAGCAGTTTCACCCTTTCCACCAGGGGGTTGGTCTTGCATCTCCTCAGGTGCTTCCTGAGAAGGACTGGACTAGTAGTGAGCCAGACTGGGACAGTAGTTCCCAATGTTGACCTTCTTTCGAAAGTGAATAGCTCATAAGGAGTAGCATTGGTCACGGTACATAGTAACGTCCAGGTGGAATGGAGCACCATGGGAAGGACTTCCTGCCAGCGTGAGTTTGAAAGGCATTTTGACTTCAGGGCCATTTTGACATCTTCCAGACTGTGGGTTTCTCCTTTTCAACCTGCCCGTTCCCCTGGGGGATTTTAGCTAGAAGTCCTGCTGGATGCGATGCCACTCACCAGCAGGTATTGACGCAACTCGTCACTCATAAAGTATGAGCCCCAGTCACTATGAATATAGCTGGCATACCCGAACAGAATGAAAATAGAGTCTAGGGCCTTTGTAGCTGACGTGTCTGGGCATGGAATGGAGAATGGGAAGCAGTACTCATCAGGAAGATGTTCTCATTCATGGTGGGGAGAGGTCCCTTAAAATCAACGCTGAGTCATTCGAAGGGCCTGGATGACTTGATGAGGTGTGCCTTTACGGGGTGATAGAAATGCAGCTTGCACTCTGTGCAGACCTGGTCATTTCCCTGATGTCTTCCATGGAGTAGGGCAGATTGCATACCTTTACAAAATGAGCCATGCGGGTAACCCCTGGGTGGCAGAGCTCATTATGCATAGACTGCAGTTGGCTAGTGTGTGCAAAGGCACAGCTTCCTCTGGATAAGCATCTGGAGGGTCATTAAGGGCTCCTGGCTGAAAGGCAATGTCATAATTGCAGGTGGAGAGTTCGATCCTTCACCTAGCAATCTTGTCATTCTTGATTTTTCCCCTCTTGACATTATTGAACATGAATGCAACTGAGCACTGGTCAGTGAGGAGCATAAATCTTCTACCAACCAGATAGTGTCTCCAGTGCCTTACAGCTTCTACAATGGCTTGAGCCTCCTTCCGGAGCTCGTGGCCTTGTAATGTCCACAAAAAAAAATGCAACGGACCTACCTACCTACGTCCAAAGCATCAATTTCCACTTGGAAAGATACATTCTCATCCACCGCGTACATGACAGCTTTGCAATATGATTTTGGAAGTAGTTAAAAGCTGTTTGGGCTTCAGTTGAGAGGGGGAAATTAGTGGCTTTTAAGAGAGGGTGAACCTTATCAGCCTATTCAGGGATCCACTGGACGTAATATGAGAAAAACCCCAGGCTTCTCCTCAGAACCTTTTTGGTCCTGGGGATGGGGAACTCTAACAGGGGGCATATCCTATCGGGATCAGGGCCAATGATGCCAATAGCCAAGAATAGCCAACCATTTAGTCCTGAATATGCTCTTGTCAGTTATAAGTGAGGATCGTGGCTTTCACCGTGTGGAGAAAACTGGAGATTGGCGTCATGGTCTTCTAAGGTGTGGCCACAGATGGTGATGTTATTGAGGTATGGGAAGGTAGCCTTCAACCCATACTTGTCCACCATTCTGTCCATCTGCCTCTGGAAGAAACCCCGTTAGTAATACCGAAAGGGACCCTCTGGAATTGATAGAGATGACCGTTAACCTCAAATGCCGTATATGAATGCTCCTCGGAACAGATTGGCAGATGGTGATAAGCAGCTTTCAGGTTGACGGTCAAATATACTTGATACTGTGCAATATCATTCACCATGTCCGAAATACGAGGGGGGGGGGGCACGCATCCAGGATTGTGTACCGATTAATAGTTTTGATTACTAGCATGTCTTGTTTTTCCCCCTTTACCACAACCTCTTGCGCTCTCCACGGACTGGTGCTAGGTTCGATGATGCCTTCATCCAGCAGACGTTGAGTCTCCTACTGTACTTCCTGCTCTTGGTAGCAATGGGTTTGCAGTCTGGGTACAGATTCAGGAAGAGAGTTAATATTCCGTATGGAGAGGTTACATGTAGGTTTTGAGTTTAGAGGCCCTCCATTTCAAACCATTACAGGGGGAGGGGACCAGAATACTCCAAGGTCACGCTTTTAAGGTGACACAGGAAGTCCAGACCCAACACCAGAGCACACAGATCATGAAGAATATACAAGAAAAATTTACACCTTCCTTCCCCCCGCCACCCCCGCCTTCAAATGACAGGAGTACTATACAATGTTGTTAAACCACATAGAAGGCGAATGAGACCTGAGAAATATACGGTAATTATAAGGATACATCTTCAGGTTGTATTTTTGCAGAGTCTGTGAGTCTATGTAACTTTCAGTAGAACCCGTGTCGATTAGGCATCTAGTGGAATGTCTGTTTACCTTCACAGTCTCTATGGAGTTGCTGAGCTGGTGAGGCCTGTCCTGATCTAGGACCATTGAGGCTAGGTATCCAGAGACTCCATGACTAGTCAGGTCCTTCTTTCTCAACTTGAGCAGTCACTGCCTTATGTACCTTGAGTGGACCCCTGTGACTAATGTCCCGGATCTGTTCTTCCTCATGAACGTGGCCCATTGCCTCTTCATAGCTGCACTTCTCGGCAAGCGTCCACAGATCCAGCAGGTAGTCATCGATGGTCTCTCCTGGCTGCTGGCAACGTAGAGCGAGTCAGGGCCTTGCTAGGACCTCACTCCGAGACTTCAGGTACTGAGCCTTCAACAGTCCCTGATGACTGCATACCCTTTTGTTCCTAATCTTGAAACGAGTGCGGACCTCCTGAGTTCATTGATGTGGAAGACATCTCAGGTTGCATTCAGGTAGGCCTGGAAACAGTTTAGCCAGTACGTGAACTCCTCGGCCACGTCAAGGGACAGAGGGTCTATCATTAGCATATATGGCTTGAGTAGCGCTTCCGTCATTAGGGAATAAGCTAAACAAAATTGTAGCGCGAATAAAAGCTCTCACAACTGGAGAGAAAACAAAGACTTTTATTAGTTTATAACTAAGGGTAGGGTTCAACGGTAGTCTTCAGAAGGGTTCTGGGTTTAGGCAGGAAACCAGGGTTATATGTAAGCAGATGGGGGCAGAGCTGGGAGGCAGGGCCAGCCATCAGCACAACACCCTACCAGTGAATCCCAGTTCACTGCAACCTCAGCCACCCATCCCTCTTCTGTGCAGAAAACTTGCACTGCACCTCTGCTCCAACCCGCACCCACCTTCCCCTCCCCCTACTTCAAGCACGTATTGTCTGGTTCAAGACATTTTTATCCTGCAAAAACGATCCTGACTAACATATCTATGCCTCTCGTAATTTTATAAACTTCTATCACATCTCCATTCGTCTGACAAGAGGTGGTTGACTGGTTGGCAAAATGTTTCCAATAAAGTACTTTCCACCTTTATAATATTGCAACACATTTTCATCCATAGTGACGATATAAAGTGAATGTAATGCTATTATTCTCAACGCTTTGTCAGTGAAGGCCCCAAAATAACTGAAGTCTTTAATATGCATGCTCTATTTGTTGTAAATTACTTACTTTAGGTTTTGTGAAGTTAAATTCCATCCATCTATTGATACCCTTTTATGACTAACTTTGCAGTAACTCATAGTAGCATCACTATTAATAGAATATAAAATAGGGTCAAGAGAATTACATTCGGGCTTAACATCGGTACTTCCCCCTGGAGCGAAAACCCCAAAGGTTGCTTCCCAAATCAACCACGCACGCGTCATCCTCATTCAATCAGATCTGAATATTGTACGAGCTGCTGTTCTCTGTTCGTTCATCCAACTCGTTTAAGCAAGGATCCAGCACACGCTCATCTTGAACGTAGTCGAGACAAAACACAGCATCGGGCATGGTATTGTGAGAAGCAGAAGTACCTTCACAGAATTTGCTTGAGACAAAAATTGAGAACAAAGAACTTTTATTCTACAACAATGCAAAGTTGGGTGCTTCCCCTTACCCTGGGAATACACACAGATACTGAGGCAGACCCAACTTTTATACATTTCATTTCAGTACAGAGATACCTTCCCCCTAACATTCTTCTGCCTCCTGGATTGGTTTAGCATTAGGTAATTCCACCCACGTGGATTCTAACTTCTTATCAGTTTATGTGCCTTCCTGTAAACTTGTTAGCCAGGAAATATCAAGTCTTTGTTCTTTACTCATTAATCAATCCCCAAGACTTGCTAAAGCTATTTACTTGCTATCCTGTTTTGAAGATCCTTATTTTATTATACTTTTATAACCGTTCCTCCCATTCCAGCATCCCTTCACCCTGATTTAACCCATAATACTTCATTTCTAATGAGCACTTGCTTGGCTCCTCACATTCCAGTATCCCTTACAGTACGGATTTTGTTCGGGGTAGGTGTCATTTAGACTTGCACTTCATTCGCCGAGGAATTCCAGTCAGTAGAGTACAGCATCGGGCATGACTTCTGAAGTGTTTTTTTATATAAAGAACGCTATAAGGTAAATCGCAGTTCAAGGGCGAATCACTGCAGAGAAACAGGCAAGTTTGACAACTCCAGCCAAAACTTCTGGTTTCCGGTTTGACCAGGATCATTTCCGGGTGAACGTCCTGAATCTTTAACTTACTATTTTTTTTAAAAGGGATATAACAATCCCCTCTTAGGACTTTCGAACCGAGTGTATATATATATTTTTTTAAAAAAAGAAACGCTGTGATTTGCCTCGTCTCCTCCCTCCCGAGCTTCCCTCGCCAGGCTCGAAGGCGGGCCCGGGCCGGTAAAAATGGCGCTGCCTTGGAGCCGTCAGTGCGCGTGGACCGGGAGACGGGTGCTCGCGGGTGGAGCTTGGAGCGCATGCGGTGCTTTTACCGGTCATCGGGGCGTGCTGGAGGCAGGAGACGGGGGGCTGCACCGACGCGCCGCTGTTAGTAAGGTAAGGCTCCGGGGAAGGGGAAGGGGCAGGGACGCGTCCACCGGGGTGGAGGCAAGGTCATCGTTGCCTCGAGTGCTGTTTGCCGGGCGGCCACACCCGCCGTAACGTGTGTGTGTGTGTGTGTGTGTGTTGGGGGGGGTTCGGTACAAACTGGGGAAGCCGGTGAAATCCCGAGCAGGGAGAAATGGGGCCGGAATGGAGAGAGTGAGTGCGATATATTTCACTTGTGGGGAATGGGCGGGAGGATGAGTTCCGCCCGGCAGGTGGAGGGGAACCGAACGACTCTGCGTTGAAGAAAGCCCGGCGTCTTTCCTGACGACGGATCAGTGTGTGGAGGGATTGCACCTCCGGGGTAAAGCTGTGGCGCTGAGAGGGGGAAACATTTGGAAGTTTTCAAATCGGGGAGGTGCACCATTTGTCTCACAGATGTCGATTGGAAGGGACTGGGTGGGGGAACAAGATGGCATTGAGCAGGCAGAAGCAATGAGTCAGGCCAGTTCAGCTCTTTCAGGTGGCCAGAATACCCCGATGTAAAGATGCGGCTCTCGGGGTGCCCACCTGAAAGAGCAGGAGGTGGCTCCGAGGCACACTTTCTAACCCTCCTCCGGGAGGGATCATCGGCGGAGCACTGAAGTCCGCCTACATGATGTCATCACTTGGTGCGAATTTGGAAACCGTGTGCAGGCAGGGTATCTCGTTCTGAACACTGAGAAAGTCTGAAACCATTGTCAGTATTTCTCTTGCCTGCTCCGGGTCCGCCATAATCCTGTGTTCCTTCTGCTTCCCCTTCGCCGGGCTTCAAATGAGTCACTTCAGTGGGCAGGAGCCTCCTGTCCCAGAGCTTTCAGGGCTGCCACCTGAATAACGATTCCAAAGTTCTGCATCCACTTCTGCAGGTGCATTCCTGGCAGAGAATGCACCTGAAAGCAGCTTTGGAAAGGAATTAGAAGTCAGTGGAATGAGGTTGAAATGCTGCTGAGTCTGATGTGGTCTCAGGAAGATTGCCCGAAACAATGATAGTATGGGAGATGATGATTTGTAGACTCTTGGTCTAGTCTAGACTGGATATGAGGAAGTGTCTGACAGCTGATGTCTGGTTTCTGCAAAGTCAGACCCTCAACTGTGCCTCCTTTGTCTGCAGAGTTAATGGTAAAGTTGGAGGTGGTAAAGAACACATTGATGGAGAAACTCAGCAGATTAAACGGTGTCCTTTATATAACAGAAGTAAAAATACACAACTGACGTTTTGATTTGAGCCCTTCATCAAGATATGGAAAAATGTTGGCAGGCATCAGAACAAAAGGGGGGAGCATGGTTGCAATGGTAGGAGGTAATGGGTGAAGAAGGGAGGAAGAGGACAGCAGTAAGCAAGGGAAGGAGGAGTGGCTCGGTGAAT
The DNA here is from genome assembly GCF_036971445.1 of Narcine bancroftii. Classification (NCBI taxonomy): domain Eukaryota; kingdom Metazoa; phylum Chordata; class Chondrichthyes; order Torpediniformes; family Narcinidae; genus Narcine; species Narcine bancroftii. Next base: position 450,121,518 of record NC_091469.1, on the reverse strand, counting down.
AGAGAAGGAATGGGAGTGGAGAGGTAATAGGAAAGGAGGGTGAGGGGAGAGCAGGTTAGCAGAAACCAGAAAAGTCAATGTTAATGCCAACTGGCTGGAGAGTGCCCAGACAGAAAATCAAGTGTTGTTCCTCCATTTTATGGGATAGTACACAAGGCCATGGACAGATATGGGAGTGTGACACAGAACTGAAATGGTTGGCATCTGGGAGGTCTCTGTCACTGGTGCAGACAGAGCAAAGGTGCATGGCAAAGCAATCTCCCAATCTGCACCCAGTCTCTAATGTAGAGAAGCCCACAGGGGGAGCACTGGATGCAGTAAATCAATCCTGCGGATACACAGTGAAGTATTGTTTCACTTGAAAGACTTGTTTGGGGCCCTGGGCAGTGGTGAGGGAGGTGTGGGCGTAAATGTTGCACCTCCTGTGGCCACAGGGAAGGTGCTGGGGCCTATTGGTTGGGAGGGGTGAATGCACGAGGGAATCACAGAGGAACTGTGCCCTCCGTGGCTTTCTCGTGCACCCTCTGCAGGGACTGCTCCCTCCATAACTACCCATAATCACTCCTCCCACACACACCTTCCCCGTAGCTGCAGGAGGTTCCATGCTTGTGTCAACATCTCTTCCCTCACCAAAGATCAGGGCACCAAATGGGCATTTTGAGTGAAGCAGCACTTCACTTCTGTATCCACAGGATTAATTTACTGCATTTGGTGCTCCATTTATGGACTTCTCTACATTGGAGAGTTTTGCTACAGATTGGGAGGTCGCTTTGTTGAGCACCTTCACTCTGTTGGCACCAGTGACAGAGACCTAGTAGCCAACCATTTCAGTTCTGTGTCACACTCCCATACTCGTGTGTCTGTGGCCTTGTCCACCAAGACCTGGAGGAACAACACCTGATTTTATAATTGGGCCCCCTCCAGCCCGATGGCATTAACATAGACGTTTCTGGTTTCTGCTAATCTCCTCGCCCACCCCTTCCCCTTCCTTGTTCCAGCTCTCCTTCCTTTCCCCCCCCCCCCATCTATTCACCTAGCCATTCTTACACCCTTTGCTTGCTGCTGTCCCCTCCCTCCCTTCTCCACTTATTACCTCCTGCCTTTGCAACCACCCCTCCTCCTCTACTCTTTTGTTCGGATGCCTGCTGACATTTTTCCATTGATGAAGGGGTCAAGTCAGAAACATAAGTTATGTATTTTTACCTTTGCTATATAAAGGACACTGTTTGACCAGCTGATTTTCTCCAGCATTGTTTTAATTTCAACCATGATGTCTGCAGATTTTCATGTTTTACTACTAGGAGTGGTGAAGAGTGTGGGTTGGGGTGGGAGGGAAGATAAGTCCAATTGGTTGATGTCCCATCGGCAATTAGAAATGGAAAGGTCAGGAACAGGAAACTTGTAGGAAGGTGTATCCAAGTGAGATGGAGATGTTTAAAGTATTTGAAAGAGAATTTGAATACAAGATTGGAAGTTTTCCTCCAATCATAGATAACTGAATAGAAAGCACCTGAGATGTTGTGTACAACTTTGCTTTTCATTCCTAGAGTCATAGTTGTACAGGTGACAGCAGGCACTTCAGCCAACTTGCACATACTGATCAGAAATGTCCAACCCACACTTGTCTCTGTTTGTCCATATCTAAACCTATCCTATCCATGTATCAGTCCAAGTGGACGCCATTAAGAAATATCATATGGTAAGTGCCCTCCACAAGGACATGCTGGTTGAGTAGTGGATTTCCTTCGGGACCCACCAGCTCTCAGAAAGCCCTAAAAGCACTCCTTCTTCAGATTTACGGTCTCTCACAGCACAAGCGAGCTGCACAGCTCCTCCATATTAATGGCCTAGCAGACCACGCCCATTCAGAGTTAATGAAGGACATGTTGGCACTGTCAGACTTGCTCTTTGAGCAGTTGATTTTAGAGCATATACCAGAAGACATCCATTTCATGTTGGCACTTTTCCTGGCAACGCCATGGCCAGTCGTTGCTGTGTTGTCCATGTTGGGTCCAAAATCCATTTGGGCCCGGTGGGGTCACCAATGTGGCAACTGTCACATTGTGAAATGATGAATGAGAAAATGATCAGATGTAGACAATTTGAAGTTCAGTAAAACTTATTTAAAACTAAAAACAGTCATGCACAGCTTTTTATAACCTCATGCATTCCAAATGATATCATCGCATTGTGATATGACGTCACTCGGAACCTTCCGAGCCAGTTAAATTAAGCTTCTGGAGAGCCACTACACATGCCATAAAAATCATGGAATAGGAAGAGACCCTTTGATCCTTCGAGTGTATTATTCTGCCGTATCCCACTGACCTGCACCCAAAATACTCTTCCATAACCTTCCCTCTCAAAATTTTTCTTAACTGTCAAAGTTGAGTCTGTTTACCAATTTAGTTGGCAGCTTGTTCCTCACTCATCACATTGCATGAAAAGTTCCACCTAATGTTCCTTATAAACTGTTGTCCTTTCACCTTTAACCCATATCCTCTATCTAGTTTTCTCTCCAAACCTCAGTGGGAAAGGCCCTCTAGCATCTTTACTAGTGATTTTCAAAACTTCTATTTTATTCAAATTGTTATTAATCTCCTTTCACTTCCCCATCTTTAAGGTATGACCACACTTAACATTTAAAAGAAATATATTATGTATATAATTGTTTTGGAAAAAAGATGTCATGCAAAATCAGACTTGGCCAAAGTCTAATGAAACAAGCCAAGTCATTTTCCAGTTGATGATGAAAAGGAGTCTGCAGGTGTGATTGTTTTTTTTTTTTAAATCTTGTTGCTCATTAAAAACTTCTTTTTCTGTAAAGGAGCTGTATTTGTTTCGAAGAATTCATTTAAACACTACAGTTTACAAGAAGCCAAATTCTTTATGGAGGTAAGAATATTTTAAGAAAATAATTTGGATTGTGTATCCTCAATGTATTTACAAAATTCCATTTTAGAGAAAGATGAAGCTCTTGGAATGTAATGATAGTCTCTGGAGACTATCTTCCAGCATTTGCCTTTTTGCTCCCCTTTCTCATTTTAGAGTCACGGGTTCAACTACCACTGTGGTAATGAGTAGAACTCCAGATTGATATTCCACTGCAACACTGTGAGCTCTATACTTTCATGAGTGTCCTCTTAGAAGAGAAGCTAAACTGAGTTTGTTCTCTCAGGTGAACACCAGATTCATATCAACTTATTTTTTAAAAAAATGATTTTTGTTTCTTGATCAGTATTTATTGCTTGATGACCAAACAAATTGTATATGGGAGATAAATGTACAGGTTGGCTGTACCACTTAGAATCTTGTAACAGTAACTACTTTTAAATAATTTTGTCGTCTTTAGAATTTTGGAACATCTTAAGAGAATGAAACAGCTACATGTGATTTTGCTCTCCTTCCCACTCTCAGATCAACCTACATGCCTCTGCCTTATCCATTGCCATGGAGAGGCCAAACACAAATTGGAAGAACTTGTATTTTGCTTGAGTCACTTATAACTCACTGGAATTAGCATTTCAATTTTCGATTTTCTGCTAACCTCATGTTCTTCCATGCACACTGCTCATCTACTCTCCTAGATTTCTGTTGTTCACCTTTCCATTTTCTTCCCCAACTTCTCCACTGGCTAATTGTCTTTCCCATCCTCATCTGAGTCTATCTATCACCTACCAACATTTGCCCCACCCTCCTTTGTACTGGCAATTTTATTCTCTCCCCTCTTACTTGGTTGTCCTGAAACATGCACTTTTAGCCTGTATAGCTGCTGCTTGACCAATTGAGTTCTAGGGTTATGTTTTTAGTTGCTTGTGGATATTTGAAGCTGTTTTTTCTGTTCAAACACAATTGTTTTGGTCTGATAGTTTGCATATCACAGCTTTGGATCTGGACTTGGCAGTAGACAATGTTTGGTCATCAATGTACTCTGTTGAGGCTTACCATGAACATCACAAACCTGAACTGCACTCTGTATGATGGTTTCCTCATTAGAGGTTTGCATAGAAACTACTTGACTATCAAGGGAGGTGTTGTGCCTTTTTTTTTAATCTTGTAAATCCAGCTATCAGTAATTGATTTCTCAACCGTGCCAAACTGAGAATGTTTTCAAAAGCATAGTCTTAAAGTATATATTTTGGTGAAGTTTATGAAACCAAATTTGAAGCATTGCATACAATTTTGGTGAATTAACTACAGGAAAGATAGCAACAAAATTGAAAGAGCACAGAGAAGATTTACAAGGATGATGCTGGGACTTGAGGAACTGAGTTGCAGAGAAAGGTTAAAAAGATTAGGGGTTTATTCCTTGGAACGTTGGAGAATGAGGGAAGATTTGATAGAGGTATACTACTGCTTTCCACTTCTGTCTTAAGCCAGGTGTATGATCCCTCCATTTACCTTTTCTAAAGTCCAAAATAAGTTTCTTGGTCTTATTGAAGTTTGTGAGCAAGAGTGTTGATCTGGCAACCAGATTCTGGATCTCCATCCTCTATTCAGATTTGTCACTACCTGTCATTCAGCCAACAATGGTGACTTAGTTAGAAAATTTGTAGATTACATTGTAGCAGAACTTGGCTGTGCAGCTGTAAATATAGAGGCAATAGAGGTGGATGGTCAGAGAGGAGGAGATGATGTTGCTGACTTGCATTGATCAGGCTCATGCAATGAGGAAGTTGAGATCCTGTTGCAAAGGAAGGAACAGAGTCCCAGATCCTGAAGCTTGATTATTAGTTTTACTGATATGAGTTATCAGTGAACAACCGCCTGATGTGGATGTTCCTGCGGAGTGGAATGCTCCTCTTGCAGAATGTGGGTCATCAGGGAAGCCAGCAGTATCATCGGGGAAGTACATGCAGCTCCTGACAAGCCAGGTTAAGGAATTCCATCTGGAGTTGGATAAACTCCGGTTCATTCAGAAGGCAGAGAGGAGGGTAGATGGGTGACAGTCAGAAGAGGGAAAGGGAGCAGGCAGGTAATGGAGGGCACCCTCTGATTACAAGTATACTATTTGGTTATTAGGGGGTGGGGGGACCAACCAGGGACAAGCCACGGCAATCAGGATTCTGGCACAGAGTCTGGTCCTGCGACTAAGAAGGGAAGAGAGGAGAAGAGGTAAGCTATAATGATAGGGGGTTCCATAGTTAGGGGGAACATATGAGAAGTTCTGTGGAAGAGACTGAGTATCCCGGATGGTATGTTGCCTCCCTGGTGCCAGCATCCAAGATATCTCAAATCGAGTTCACAGCAGTCTTGTGGAGGGGGGTGGTGGGTGAGCAGTCAGATGTCGTGGTCCATGTAGAGACCAATGATGTGGGTAGGAAGGCTGATGAAGTCTTGCAAGGTGAGTTTAGCAAGTTAGGCACTAGGTTTAAGGACTGGATCTCCAGGATTGTGATCTCAGGATTGTTTTCTGTGCCACATGCTAGTGAGGTTAGAAATAGGAGGATAATGCAGCTTAACACTTGGCTAAAGACCTGGTGCAGAAGGGAGGGCTTCAGGTTTGTGAATCATTCCAGGGAAGGTGGGGCGTGTTCTGTCAGGACAGTTTGCATCAGAACTGGAGGTGACCTAGTATCTATGCAGGAAGGTTTTTAATGTTAAATTTGGATATACAGCATGGTAACAGGCCATTTCAGCCACAAGTCTGTGCTGCCCAATTTACACACAATTAACCTACAACCCCAGTACATTTTTGAGGGTGGGAGGAAACCGGAGTCCCTGAGGAAAACCCATGCATACACTGAGAGAATGTAAAACTCCTTGCAGATAGCACAGGATTTGAACCCCGATCTGGTCCTGATCACTAGTTCTATAATGGTGTTGCACTAACCGCTACGCCAACTGTGCCACCTATTTGCTAGTGCTGCATGGGGGCGGGGGGGGGGGGTGTTTATACTAGATTTGCAGGGGGGTGGGAAGCAGAGTGATAGGTCAGATAGTGGAGTGAACGAGGGAGAAGATTGTGAAAATTATACGTGATGTTAGAAGTCAATAGGTTGTACATGGTGGAAATGTTCTCAGGTGCATCTATTTCAATGCAAAGTGTATTGTTGGAAAGGCAAATGAATGTAGATCATATGACGTTGTGGCCATTAGTGAAACTTGGTTGCAGGAGGGGCAGGACTGGCAGCTCAATGTTCTGAGCTTCCATTGCTTCAGATGTGATTTTAAAAAGGAGGGGATGAAAGGGGCAGGAGTGGCATTGCTCATCAGGTAAATTATCATAGCTTGCACTCAGTGGACAGACCAGAGGGCTCATCTCCTGAGGCTATATGGGTGGAACTGAGGAACGGAAAGGTATGATCACACTCATGGAGTTGTATGATGGACCATTTGATAGTCAATGAGAATTGGAGAAACAAATCTATAGAGAGATCAGACAGCTACAGGTTGTGATAGTAACTGGGACACCCCCCCCCCCCCATACTGTAAAAGCGCTGGATGGCTTGAAGTTTGTCAAATGTGTTCAGGAAAGTTTTCTAAAATCAATATATAGATGTACTAACAAGAGAAAGTGCAATACTGATCTCCTATTAAGGAATGAGACCGGATAGGTGATGGAAGTATGTGTAGGGGAGCAATTTGGGTCCAGTAATCACAATGCCATTAGTTTCAAATTAATTTTGGAGAAAGATAGATCTGGGCCTTGGGTTGAGATTTCTCAATTGGAGAAAGGCCAATTTTGAGGAAATGAGAAAGGATCTAGAAGCCATGGATTGGGATAAGTTATTTTCGGTCAACAATGTGTGGGTAAGTAGAAGACCTTCAAAGGAGAAATTTTGAGAGAACAGTACTGAGTTTGTATATTTCTGTCAGGATTAAAGGCAAGATTAGCAGGAATAGGGAACCTTAGTTTTTGAGGGATATTGGGATCTGGTTTGGGGGGAAAAAAAGAGACACGTTGCCGTTATATGCAACATAGAGGATAAATTACTTGAGAATTTTAAAAATGCAAGAATAAAATTCAAGAAAAAAAATCAGGATGGCTAAAAGATATTGGGTTGCTTTGTCAGACAATGTGAAGAAAAATCCTAAGGGTTTCTACGGGAATATTAAGAGCAAAAGAGACAAAATTGGTCCCCTTGAAGATCAGAGTGGTCAGCTAAGTATGGAGCCAAAGGAGATGGGGAAAATCTTGTACAGGTACACAATCCTTTATCTGGACGTCTAAAATCCGGAAAGCTCCAAAATCCGGCAAGTGGGGAGAGGGAGAGAGAGCAGCACAAGTCGGGCAGGCAAGGGGTGGGGGGAGACCAGCAGAGTGAGTCGAGTGGGTGAGGGAGGGGACCGGCAGTGTGAGTCGGGCAGGTGAAGGGGAGAGACCGGTAGAGCGACTGGAAGGGGATGGGGGTGGATATGTCAGCACAATTCAGGTGGGCTTAAATCTGGCTTTCTGAAATCTGGTAAAATCTGAAATTCTGAACACTGTCCCCCAAGGGTTCCAGATAAAGGATTATGTATCTTTAGCGGCTCACGGCTGTCACTGCAGGCTGACACAGAAGACGCCATTCAAACACGGCAATCAAGCGGGCTGCATGAGGCGTCAGTGGCCGTTCCCGTAGGTTGCTGCAAAATGGGCTCTGCCAGCCAATTGCTGGCAGTGGATCACGAAAGGACCAATTAGCACCCAGGGCAGCACAAACCACAACCGTCAATGACACGCAGCAAAACTGGCTGATCCACCCTATCGCTGATGGTTGGTCGTGAGGACACCAATCAGAGCCTGAAGCTGTCAAGCTTCTAGACATCACAACCACAGGTGTGGTTCCAGCAAGCCGAGGCAGAGTTCACCATTCACCGGATCTCCGCTGACAACATGCACTACTACCCTCGACCAGGACATTGCAGCCTGGTTCATCGACTTCCTTCAGCAGCCTCCGGAGTAAGGGAAGTATGGCCATCAAGGAGCTACTAACCCACACTGTCGGGCTCTTGTTGTATATGGATGGTTTGGGGGATGGGGCCCCTTCCGCTCTCATAGCAACATGCTCACTCTCAATGATGGCCGCACCTCTTGCCCATTGTTTCAGCAGATCTTTTTGGAGTGGCTGCCTGAAGACATCTGGTTGCTCATCGCAGAAGATGATTTTGATGACCCAAGAAAGGTAGCTGCCTGAGCGGATGTGCTATTGGCGGCAAAGAGAGATGCCTGTGCTACACTGGAACAGGTGATGACGCCTTGACAATAGCAACCAGCTAGGAAACCTGCCAATTGACCACCCGAGTAACAGACCCCACAGTCAGCCATACTGTTGTTTTAATCACCAATGCTGGGGTTCAGAGGCCCGTCGATGCTGCTCCACCTGCGTGTTCCTGAAAAACATCAGAACCGGTGTCATTGGTGGCTGCCACGGCCAGCATACATTAAAGCCTGCTTCATATATGAGATTCCTTATCAGGCGACCAGTTCCTGGTTGACACTGGGACTGAAATCTGTGTCCTTCAACCCCCAACCCGGATGCCTGCAGCTGAAGGATGGGCCAAGAGATAAGAGCTGTCAATAACTCAAATATAAACACTTTTGCCACCCCACCATTCTGCTTCGTTTTGGCAATTGCCATTTTACCTGAGGTTTCACCTTGGCATCAGTTCGACAGTCCCTCCTGGGAGCCGACTTCCTCCGAGCCAACTCTCTACTGGTGGCCATTAAGGGAAGGAGGTTGGTACACTCAAAGACTTTCCAGTTCCTTTCATTCGTTGGGACTAAACTTACAGCCCCGCACCTACATTCTGTGACTGGTGCTGACAATGCATTTGCACACATTATTGCCGAGTTTTCTTCCTCCACGGCACCCAAACGGCATCAGACCCTTACTAAGGGACCTCCCCTCCATGCCAGGGTGTGCTGCCTGCTACCTGAGAAACTTAACCTGGCAAGGGAGGAATTCCATAAAATGGAGGAGCTTGGACTTGTACAATGATCTGACAGTCCGTGGGCCTCACTGCTCCACATGGTACCCAAAGTATCAGGAGGGTGGAGGCCATGTGGAGACTACAGACGCCTCAATGTTGCCACCAGGCCCGACAGGTATCTGCTCCCCCACATACAAAATTTCACTATTAACCTTCAGGGGACCCGGATATTCTCAAAAGTTGACAATCTGGAGCTGTCATCAAATCCTGGTCCACTGGATGATATTGCCAAGACTACCATTATCCTCCCCTTTGGGCTTTTTGAGTTCCTTCGGATGCCTTTCGGATTAAAAAATGTAGCTCAAACCTTTCTTAATGGACTCAGTGGGTTAGGATCTCAAATTTGTTTTCATCTATCTCTATGCTATTCTGATACCTAGCCATGACCACGCTAAGCACACTACTCACTTAAGACTTTTGTGCACTCGCCTAAGTGAGTATGGGTTGACCATTAACCCAGCAAAATGCCAGTTCGGCCATGAGACTATTGACTTCTTGGGACACTGATTAAATAAAGATGGGGCCAGGCCACTGCCTGAGACAGTATAGGGTATTTGATCATTTGCTAGGCCAAATACAGTCAAGGGCCTGCAAGAATTCGCCAGAATGATTAATTTTTACCACCAATCCATACTGTCAGCAGCCTGCATCATGCATCATGAGGCCAGTCTCAAAGACATTATATGGACAAATGAGACAGCTAAGGCTTTCCAATCTGCAAAGGACACTCTAGTTAATGCAATGCTGCTGGTGCAACCTAGGCCTAACACCCCGGCAACCCTCACAGTGGATGCTTCCGATACAGCACTCAGGGGTGTGCTTGAGCGGCTGGTGTATGGACAACTGCAGCGACTAGCCATTTTTAGCAAGAACTTCCAGCTGCCGGAACTGAAATACAGTATGTTCAACTGTGAACAGTTGGCTCTGTACCTGGCAGTGAGATCTTTTTGAAATTCCCTAGAGGACAGGAAATTCTAGATCTTTACCAATCATAAGCCACTTGTCTTTGCTTTCAGCAAAGTTTCAGATCCATGGTCAGCCAGGCAACAGAGACACCTTTCTTATATTTCAGAATTCTCCACCTACATTAGTCACATCACAGGAAAATCCAATGTGGTGGCTGATGCATTGTCCTGACCTGCCATTTCCACCATATGTGCCCCTGCCCCGGACATCAACTATATGGCCCTGGCAAAAGCACAACAAGCTGATCCTGACTGCAGTAACTGGCCTGTAGCAGGAGGATGACCCAATCAGCTCCGATAAAATGACTCTTTTGCGATGCAGCTACCAGTAAGCCACACCCAATCATCCTCGCCAATTGGAAAAGACAAATTTTCAACATGGTCCATAATCTGGCACACTCCTCTATTAGGACCACTGTCAGAATGATAGCTGACTGATTCATCTGGCATGGCCTCTGAAAAGAGGTCAGCAGTGGGCAAGGACTTGCACACAATGTCAGTCTGCTAAGATTCAGACACACTAAGGCCTCTCTCTATGCTTTCGAACCACCATGACAAAGGTTCAGCCACATACACAAGGACATGGACATTGTTGCCCCACTACCAATGTCATGGGGTGTTCAACCATGTGGCCCAAAGCAGTCCCGTTACCCAAGGTATCCACCAAGCCATACTAGGGCCCTGCTGAACAACTGGGTGGCATGCTTTGGGGTTCCAGAACATCTCACCTCTGACAGAGGAGCCCAATTTACCTCCATTCTATGGGCAGCCTTGGCCAATACCCTTGGAACCCAACTCCACCAGACAATGGCATATCACCCACAAGGCAACAGATTGGTGGAGAGGTTCCATAGGCACCTCAAATCAGCCCTCATGGCCAGACTCTCAGGGCCCAACTGGACAGATGAGCTGCCATGGGTCCTCCTGGGGATTTGAACTGTTCCTAAGGAGGATTTCAATACATCTGCAGCCGAGATGGAGTATGGCGCACTGTTAGTCATCCCGGGCAAATTCTTGGCTAGTACCCCGAAAGACCCACCAGACACCACCTTAGCCAAACTGTGAGAACTCTTGCCCCAACATTTCCAAACGCATGGCCATCCCTGATCTATAAGTCCCCAGAGACCTCAAGAATTGTAAATATGTGAGAGGAGTCATGTGATGGAGCAGTGGGTGGTTGGGAAAACCAGCCCTCTCCAGGAAAATAGGAAAACAAGTTAGGAAAAGGCAAAGCATAATAAAAATAGAGCACAAGAAATAGAAGGTAAAGAGACAGAGAAGAGAAAGAAGGTGGCTTCCAAGAAGGAGGAAGTAAGAACAACTGGAAAAAAAGAAGTAAAAAAAGTCACCAGAGAAGAAGGAAGAAGGCCTTACCTGCAGGAAGGAACAGGACGCTGCGCTGACGAAGAGCGCCCGACCATCGAGGTCAGTACCTGCCCCACAGAGTCGCGACCCACCAGCTGGTGCACTACAAAAATGGCTATCGGAGCCAAACAAAAGTGCGCACCTGTGTGTGTGTGCGCGCGCGCGGAGTTGCGCATGCACAGTGCGCACCTGTGTGTGTGCACGCGCGCGAGGAGTTGCGCATGCACAGTGCACAATCAGAGGAGAAAGAGGGCACCGGCGGGAGGGGGGTTCAGCGGAGGAGTGGGCTGTCACAGACCGAGCAGCTGACTGATGCCCGACACCAGGGCTCTCAGCTGGAGGATAAGGAAGAGAGCAGATGAGGGTGCGACGAAACAGGCGTGGAAGAAAGACTGAGGGAAGATCGACAAGAAGACCAACATCAAGAAGCACAACAGATGAGCAGCCCAAGAGGGGAGGAACAGCAACAAGAGGCCCAACAAAGAGATAAAAGCAGCTCATCAGATACAAAGAAGAGAAGAAGACACAAACACAGATACAGACATAGAAGAAAATGACCAAGATCTTCACAGAGAAGTCGAAGGTAAAACTGATGAACAGAGTATAGATAAAGTATTTTTTTGAAGAACAAATTAGATCACGAAAAGAATGGTCATCATCAGAGTTTAATGAAATTAAAAGGAAAATGAAAAGGACAGAAGATAAAATGCAAAGGTTAGAACTGGTAATGACAGAAATAGGGAAAAGAGTAGAGAATGTGGAAGAGTGGGAAACGGCTGTAGAAATGGAAGTGAATGACTTAAGAGAAAAATTGGAAGAAAGTGACAACAAAGAGACATGAGTTGTTATCTCAGAAAATTGATATGTTGGAAAATTATAGTAGGCGAACAACATTTAAAAAGTGGGCCTGTAGGAGGGTGAAGAAGGCACAGACATGAAGGAATTTATAAAAGGATGGATCCTGAAGGTCCTGGGAATGACAGAAATGCAGGAAGAAATGGAAATAGAAAGGGCACACAGAGCATTAGTCCAAGATCCATCTTAGTAAAATTTTTGAGATACACGACAAGAGAAAATATACTGGAATGAGCAAGGAATAAAATTAGAGAAGATAATAAACCATTGGAATACAAAGGTCAAAAAATATATTTTTACCCAGACATAAGTTTTGAACTCTTAAAGAGAAGGAAGGAATTTAATACAGCAAAATCAACTTTATGGAAAAAAGGTTACAAATTCATATTAAGACATCCAGGTGTGCTTAAAATATTTATACCCGGGGAGCAAAACAGACTGCTCTCGGATCCAGAGAAAGCGCAAGAATTTGCAGAATGTTTGCAGGTCAGGAAAAGAGATGTAATAAGAATGAAGAACGGCGATAAAGTGTGTGTATATTATATATATTTAAAGAACTAAAGAGGGAAAAGAGAAGGGAAGGAAGGGAGTAAGGGGGAGGAAGAAGAGAGAGAGCTTTGTTACATGTGTTTTTGGGGGAAATATGTGTTTTCTAGAGAGGGCTAGGTGGAGAGAGAATAATCGTCACTGCAAAATCAGTTGATGCTGTGAACCAGATCGCAACCCAAATGAAAAGCGGAGTTGTAGTTGCCTGGCAAGGGGTATGGGGCAACTCAGAGGTGGGGGGGGGGGAACCTTTGGGGTTAAGGTATTAGTGGATGTGGGAACTTTATGTCTTAAATGTGTTGTCGTATATTAAGTATAATAAGAGAAAACTAAGAGATGAAAAGGGGGATGGAGATGGCAAAGATATAAGATGGCCATGTTGAACTATATGTCTATAAACACTAATGGAATACATAACCAAATTAAAAGGAAGAGGCTACTAAATTTATTGAAGGAAAAAATGGATATAGCATTTGTGCAGGAACTGCATCTTAACTGAAGCAGAACATAAACTAAAGAGAAACTGGGTAGGACACGTAATGGCAGCATCCTATAATTCAAAAGCTGGAAGTGTAGCCATACTAGTTAACAAAAATGTACCAATCAGAATAGAGGAGGAAATAATAGATTCAGCAGGGAGGTTTGCACTGATAAAGTGTTAGATATACTCAGAATTTTGGAATTTGCTCAATATATACGCACCTAACGAGGAGGATCAAAAGTTTATGAAGGATATTTTTTTGAAAATTGCGGACACAAGGAAATGTATTGATAGGAGGGGATTTTAACCTTAATTTGGACCCAATGTTGGATAAAACTGGACAAAGACAAGTAAAAAGAATAAAGCAGCCAAATTTATGGTTAAATCAATGCAGGAAATGAAACTTATGGATATATGGAGGAGGCACAAAACTTACTCAAGGATTGATGTTTTTGTCAGTCCATATTCAAGGGAGAGTTAGGAAAACTGAGTATAAAGCTAGCCTACTATCATATCATTCACCCCTATTATTAGCAATAGACCAGGAGGACATCCCACCAAGAACATATAGATGGAGGTTAAATGAAAGCCTTCATTAGAGGGCAGATAATAAGTTATGTGACTAAGATGAAAAAGGATTACAATTGGGGTAAATAGAGCAGTTGGAAAGGGAGATATTAAGTACAGAAAAGGAATTGGTAAAAAGGGATGATATAACGAAAAGGAGAGAATTGGCGGACAAAAAAAATTAAATACGAAACATTACAAACATACAAGGTGGAGAAGAACCTAATGAAAACAAAGCAAAAGTATTATGAACTGGGAGAAAAAACATATAAAATATTAGCCTGGCAACTTAAAACAGAACAAGCTAAAAGAACGATACTGGGTTCAAGGAAAAAGGACAAACAAATTACATATAATCCAAAAGAGGTAAGTTAAAATTTTATGAACAATTGTATCAAACTGAGAATGAGGGGAAAGATGATAAACTAGAGGAATTTTTAGCTAAAATTGAACTGCCAAAATTGCAAGAAGAGGAACAAAAACTAATAAAACCATTTGAAATAGAGGATGTACAAGATATATTTAAAAAGTTGCTATACAATAAAACACCAAGAGAGGATGGATTTCCAATAGAATTTTATAAAACATTTAAAGAGATATTAACTCCTCCTCTCCTGGAAGTAATGAACCAGATAGAAGAAACACAAAACTTGCCAGATTCATGTAAGACAGCAATAATTACAGTAATACCAAAGACTGGGAAGGATCCACTATCTATTACTTATTTAAAGTATTACAGAAATTCAATCTACCAGAAAAATATATAAATTGGATTAAAGCATTATATAATGGACCATTGGCAAAGGGATAAATGGATATGTATCGAGACACTTTAAATTAAGTAGGTCAACTAGACAGGGATGTCCACTATTGCCCTCGTTGTTTGCTGATAAGAATAGAAAATAAAATAAAAGGGATAAAAATAAAGGAATATAAAATCAGCTTATTTGCAGATGACATCATAGTATACCTAACAGAACCAGAGGTATCAGTAAAAGAATTACATAAGAAATTGCAGGAATATGGAGAAATATCAGGGTACATGATCAATGCAAATAAAAGTAAAATGATGCCAATGAGTAACGCAGACTATACAGAATTTTAAAAAGAATCACCATTTAAATGGCAAGCACAAGCAATCCGATACCTAGGGATCAGGTTAGATAATAACTTAAGTCACTTGTACAAACTAAATTATCAGCCACTAATAAAGAAATTGCAGGAAGATTTAGAACAATGGAAAGAATTACTGCTAACGTTGATAGGGAGGGTAAACTGCATTAAGATGAACGTGTTCCCAAGCGTAAAATACTTATTTCAAACATTACCAATTCCCTTAACAGAGAAATTCTTTAAGGAACTAAAGCGAATAATAAGGAAATTCTTGTGGAAAGGGAGGAATCCAAGGGTAGCATTAGATAAATTAACAGAGAGGTATGATCTAGGTGGTTTACAGTTACCAAATTTTAGAAATTATTCTAGAGCCACATAATTAAGGTATTTATCAGATTTTTACCAGACAAGGAAAAAACTAAACTGAACTAAGATAGAGCTAGATAAAATAGGGGAGAAGGTACCGGAACATATACTTTATAAGTGGGATGAAAAGCTAGTGCAATATAAAAACTCACCAGTACTGCATCATTTACTTAATACATGGAAGAAGATCCACTTAGAAAGGAAAAAACAAATTATCAAATACCAAAATTACTATTGATGCAAAATCCACTAATCCCTTTTATAATAGATAACCTTTCCTTTAGAGAATGGGAGAGAAAAGAATAGAAAACTTTTTTGGGAAATAACTTATTAACATTTGAACAGTTGAAATAGAAATGGAATAACTCATGGTACAATGTTTGCATATCATCATTTGAAAGCTTATTTAAACGATAATTTGGGAAACAGCTTGAGATTACCTGAAGGAATCGGCTTACAGACACAATGATAATCAAAAGATTTATAACCAACATGTACATGAAACTGCAAGAGAAGGAAAATGAAATAAACTATAAACCTAAGCAGAAGTAGGAAAAGGATCTAAACATTAAGATAAAAAAATGAACTATGGGAAAAGTTATGTTCTGGAACTATGAAGAATACAATAAACACAAGGTTATGTATGATACAGTATAATTGGTTACACAGGGTATATATTACTCCTCAAAAATTTTTAAAAAAAGAATTCAACATTATCAGATAGATGTTTTCACTGTAAGAAGGAAATGGGAACAACATTACATGCAACTTGGGCATGTACGAAAGTAAATACATTTTGGGAAGAATTAAATCAGATACTAAATAAAATTACAAAAAATAACATACCAAAAGACCCAGATATATTTCTTTTAAGTAACATCGTATAATTCAAAAGCAAGAGGAGTGGCTATACTAATTAGCAAAAATGTGCCATTAGGATGCACAAAAAAGATTTGTTAAGATAGCCCTAGCCGTAGCAAAAAAAATTGGAAGACAATTTGAAAATACAACAATGGTATATAGAAATGAATAAATGTATTCCATTAGAAAAAAATAACATATAGTTTAAGAAATAATATTGAAATATTTGAACAAGTATGGGAGCCTTACATTATATACAATGGCGAAAACCTACCGGGGACAAACATTACCTAAGTTGATGGAAGGAGAAGGAAAGAAAAGAATGGACTCAGTAGAATTTCTGGTGTATTTTTGTGAAATGACAACATTGTCTGACTGGCTTAATGCAACCTAGATTGTATACCTAAAATGGATGAGAGGGGGGGGTGGGGGGGTGGCTTGGGAGGAGTGGGGGGGGGGGGGGAGAAAAAGTCACTGTATATGTGTGAAAAAGAAAAAGTGTATATCATGGCTAATGTGATTTATGGTGTGAAAAATAAAAAATTTAAAAAAAATTTTTAAAAAAAGTAGAGAATTAGGCCTCAAATGGATAAAGTGCATAAAAAATTCATGATGATAGCCTTAGCAATAGCAAAAAAAAATGTATTAATGTCAATTTGGAAAATGGAAGAGAGCATGAGTATACAGCAATGGTACATGGAAATGAATAAGTGTATTCCATTGGAAAAAATAACAATTTAAAAAAAATAAAGTTATATTGTTTGAAAAAATTTGGGAACCATACATGGAACATATCAGAGGTTGCCTAAGACCTCCATCCCCTAAAATGAAAATGATAAGACAAAATGACTAGATTCAGTGTGTAATAAATAAATGCATTTTCTTGTTTATTTTTCTTTGTATGAAAATATTGCTTTGTGATTTTATTGTATATGTTGAATTTTTATGGGTTTTGGAGGGGGTGGGTAGAGGGAAGTGGGGGGGGAATGGTGAGAAAAGACCAGTGTGTAAATTTAATGAGATACGTTTGTACATATTTTGGTTGATATAGTTCACAGTGTGAAAATAAAAAAATTATTTTAAAAAAAAAAAATTGTAAATGTTTTTGTGAGATGCGGCACTCAGTCACCGTATGAGGGGCCATATCATGTTCTCTGACAAAATGGATCCACCTGCGTTCTGGACATCGGCAGCAGGGAAGATAGACTGGCTCAAACTGTCACATTTGAACAGCAGTCAACCAATTACACTCTCAATCCCTCACTGCAGGGGCAGGCCCTCCAAAGGTTCTAATACCTCTCCAGTTGTTGGTTCTGGCGGGGGGTGGGCGGCAGTTGTGTAGCGACCTGCGGCTAATACCGAAGAAGCAGTTCGAACACGGCAATTGAGTGGGCTGCACGAGGCATCAGCGGCCTGTTCTCATAGGCTGCTGCAAAATGGACTCTGCCAGCCATTCGCCAGCAATGGATCACGAAAAGACTGGTATCGAGGGCAGCACAAACCACACCCATCGATGACACTGCACCAAGACGGGCCGATCCAGCCAATCACTGACGGCAGGTCATGACAACACCAATCAGAGCCTGAAGGAATACAGGTCATGTCTGTCGGTCACATGGCAGCCAGGGTCAGCCTGACTATATAAAAGAGAGCAGACAGTTCATTAAATCAGTTTCAACTGCACTCCTTGTGTATAATCTCATTTCCAAGCTATAACCTTGAGACACACCACAACTTTAAATTTTTTTTTTCATCTGTATTCACTCAGGAAACTGCTCAGAAGTAAGGAAAACAAGCAGTGAGGTCATGGAACCTTTACAGATTAAAGAGGAGGAGGTGCTTGTTGTCCTAAAGTAAATAAGGCTGGATAAATCCCCAAGGCCTGACAAGATATTCCCTTGGACCTTGAGGGAGACTAGAAATTGCTGGGGCTCTGGCAGAAAAATTTAAAATGGCCTTATAGCCACAAGTACGGTGCCGGAGGATTGGAGGGTAGCTTACATTGTTCCCCTGTGACAGAGTATATAGAAATATTTTGGGAAGATAAATTGGGAAAGGTTTGTTAGAGTAGGTCATATACAAACACTTTCAAGCAGATCTTATTTAAAATACTAGAGCTCTGCCCCATGCTAGACATATCGGCTCTACAGTTTTTGCAAGAGCTTTGAAGAGTGCTCAAGAGACTTCACTAATGGATTGTTGTTTGCAAAAGGCAACAGATGAAAGATCTTGTTGGAGCGACAGATTGTCTAGAAGAGAACTTGTTGTTCTAAGAGGGTCATGTGGTTTTGCAAGCGAAGAGAGTCAAACAGGCTTTCTCTCAGAGATAACTTCTACAATGTTACAGCCAGCAGAAGTAGCTGGGACTGGAACAGGACAAGCTAGCTAGCTTGTGGAAAGCCCCATTTTAGAAGACAGCCTGGTCAAAGCCATTGTGGTCCATGCAAGATGAGAGGACTAGCTGTCTAATGTTTCACTTGGAATAAGAGAAACAAAATGAAACTCTGTGGTGACCTGAAAGAAAGAGGTTCTCATCTGGAGAACCCTGAAGGAGCAAGTCACTGAAGTGACTGATGGAAGTACATCAGTTGTGTATGTTCTGGAATAACAAATCTCTCTCTAAAAACCGACAAGAACCTTCCTGAGTGGTAACCATTTACCTTTCGAGCACCAAATCCTGGTGAATTTTATAAATGTTAAAATTCTGTGTGCAGTATAAGAATTGCCTGTAACCAGGGAACTTGGAGGAATGAGAAGTGAGATTGGACTGTGAGCCAAAGAACTTTTCTGAACTTGCACACACATTACATACACTTGCACTTAGAATTAATTAGGTTAATGTGTCATGCTGTCAATCTCTCACTATGCTTAGTCTGCACTACTAGCATTGGATGTGTATTATCTCTACCACCAAGGGCACTCACCTTGACTATAACTACTACTGAGTTTCTACTAATAAAAGCCATGATATGTGTTTAACTACACTGCATTTGATCTTCATTATCTAGCACATCAGTTAAGTAAGTCAATAGTGTTAAAGTTTGATTCTATTTTCATGTTTAAAGATAATTAAAAACAACTTTTTGTTTAATTAATAATTTGTCTTGGTGAGTATCTATTGCTGCTGGGTTTTGGGGTCCTCTGGGTTTGTAACACCCCCGACTTTTCCAGGGGGGCTGCCTCATGTACCCGCGATGAGCTTGTCAGCTTCATCCAACCCGATCTCAAACTCATCTGGTTCATCGCCGATAACACTGTCCCCTTCCTAGATCTCTCGGGAGACTAGCTTTCCACTGACATATACTTCTTTTTCTTGGCTTCGCGGACGAAGATTTATGGAGGGGGTAAAAAGTCCACGTCAGCTGCAGGCTCGTTTGTGGCTGACAAGTCCGATGCGGGACAGGCAGACACGGTTGCAGCGGTTGCAGGGGAAAATTGGTTGGTTGGGGTTGGGTGTTGGGTTTTTCCTCCTTTGCCTTTTGTCAGTGAGGTCACTGACATATACTACAATTCTGACAACTACCTGGACTACTCTCTGCCCCCCGCAAGGATTCCATTCCCTTCTCGCAATTTCTTCATCACTGTTGCATATGTTCCCAAGATGAGGTCTTCCAGTCCAGAGGTTCTGAGATGTCTGCCTTCTTCCATAAACATGGCTTACCCTCCAATACTATCATCAAAGCCCTCACCTGCATCTCCTCCATTTCCTGCTCATCTACCCTTGCCCCTTCTGTACACAGATGCAACAAACATAGAATCCCCCTCATCCTTACCTCCCACCCCACCAGCTTCCGCATCCAACACATCTGCCGGAATGTCCGACACTTACTGCAGGATCCCACAACCAGACACGTTTCCCCTCTCCTCCCCTCTCATTCTTCTGTAGGGACTGGTCCCTCCGCGATTCTCTCGTGCACTAATCCCTCCCCACCAATTGCACCCCTGGCACCTTCCTCTGTGCCTGCAAAAAGTGCAACCCCTGC
Organism: Narcine bancroftii; assembly: GCF_036971445.1. Taxonomy (NCBI): domain Eukaryota; kingdom Metazoa; phylum Chordata; class Chondrichthyes; order Torpediniformes; family Narcinidae; genus Narcine; species Narcine bancroftii. Next base: position 450,101,500 of record NC_091469.1, on the reverse strand, counting down.
ACCAACACCTTCCCCCTCACCAAGGTCTGGGGCCCCAAGCAGGCCTTTCATGTGAGGACTGACTTACTGCATCTGGAGACTGGGAAATCGTTTTGCTCAGTACCTCAGCTCCATTCGCCACCCCAGTGGCCAACCATTTTAATTCTGAGTCACACTCCTTTGGTCACATGTTTGTCTATGGCCTTGTATATTGTTCCACCCCAACCGCTCGCAGATTGGAAGAACACCTTATTTTCCAGCTTGGTACCCTCCAGCCACATGGCATGACCATTGACTTTACTGCTTTCCATTAAACCTGCTTGCCTTTTCTTTCCCTCTTCCCTCCCCCCTTTATTGTCCTTCCAGTTCTTTCATCCACAAAGCCCCATCAGCCCCCCTCCCATCATTACTGTTGTCCCCTCCCTCTTTTCTCCACTTATTATCTGCCTTTCCACCCCCCCCCCCCCCCCCCCATTCTTTGTTTGGTTGCTTGCTGGCATTTTCTCATACTTTGATGGGCTTAATCCTCAAACATCTATTATGTACCTTTGCTACATAAAGGACACAGTTTGACCTGCTGAACTTCTCCAGCATTTTGTGTCTTTACTACAACCATGATGTCTACAAAAATTTGTGATTTATAGGTCACGTTGTTCTATTGTTTTAAAAAAGGCTCCAAAAGTACCCTGGAAATTTTAGGTCAATAAGCCTATTGTCAGTAGGAGGTAAATTATTGGATGGTATTCTAAGAGATCGGATATACAATTATTTGGAGAGCCAGGGACTGATTAGGAAGAGTGAACGTGGCTTTGTGTATTGTAGTCGTGTTTAACCAAACTGATAGTTTTTCGAGGAGGTTACCAGGAAAGTTGACAAAGGCAAGGCTGTGGACATTGTCTACTTTAGTAAGGCTTTAAACAAGGTCCCACATGGAAGGTTGTTAGGAAGGTTCAGATGCTTGGTATTCATTGTGAGGTAGTAAACTGGATTTGTCAATGGCTGGACAGGAAAGGCCAGAGAGTGGTGGTTGATGATTTCCTCTCAGTCTCGAGGCCTGTGAGTAGTGATGTGCCTCAAGGATTGGTGCTATGACCTTTTGTTACCAATATCAAAGATCTGGATAATTGGTAAATTGGATCAGCAAGTTTACATGTGACACCAAGAATGGAGGCATTGTGGACTGCAAAGAAGGTTTTCAAAGCTTGGACCAGCTGGAAGAAATGGGATGAAAATTGGCAGATAGAATTTAATGCAGACAAGTGTGAGGTGTTACATTTTGGAAGGACAAACCAAGAAAGAACCTACATGATAAATGGTAGGGCACTGAGGAGTGTGGTAGAACAGGGATCTGGGAATGCAGATGCATAATTCTCTGAAAATAGCATCACAGGTAGATTGGTTTATAAAGAGAGCGTTTGGCAGATTGGCCTTCATAAATCAAAGTATTGAGTATCTGAGTTGAGTTTTTATGGTAAAAGTTATATAAGACATTGGTGAGGCTAAATTTGGAGTATTGTGTGCACCTAACTAGAGAAAAGATATCAGTAAGATTGAAAGAGTGCAGAGAAGACTTAATAAGATGTTGCTGAGACTTCAGGAACTGATTTACAGGTAAAGGCTAAATGGGTTAGGACTTTATTCCCTGGAGCATAGAAGAATGAGGGGAGATTTGATAGTGGCATTTAAAATTATGAGGGGGATAGAGAGTAAATATAGGTAGACTTTTTCCACTGAGGGTAGGTGAGATACAAACCAGAGGACATGGGTTAAGGGTGAAAGGGGAAAAGTTTAAGAGGAACATGAAGGGGAACTTCAATCACAGAGAGTGATGTGAGCGTGGAATAAGCCGACAGCTGAAGTGTTGAATGCAGGCTCAATTTTAACATTTGAGAAGAATTTGGACAGGTAGATGGATGGGAGAGGAATGCACTGGGTGCAGGTCAATGGGACTTAGCCAAAAAATGGTTTGGAACAGACTAGAAGGGCAGATAGGGAATGTTCCCATACTGTAATATTCTTTGATTCTATGGAGGGCTTGTTATGTTGATTTTATGCTGATGTTACCTGAAGTGGGTTCAGATCCTTGGTGAGAAAGGAGTCAATTTGCTCCATAGCCAACCTCTCAAAGCAGTTCATTACAATGGACATAAATGCCTCTAGCCAATAGTCATTGAGGTAGGTCACTTTGCTCTTTTTGAGCATGAGTATGGAGGATGTTACTTTGAAGCAGGTGGGGACCTCAGACTGTAGCAGTGAAAGATTGATAATGTCTGCATAAACTCCATCCCAATTGGTCCTCAGGTTTTGAGGTTATGGCCAGGTACCCTGTCTGACCTGGATGCTTTGAGGATTTGCCCTCTTGAAGGTTTTTTTAATGTTGGTGCCCATGACTGGGAGCACAGTTGCAATATATTACAGTATTTACTGAAAAAGTGATGGAAACACAAACTTGCAAAATGAAATTGGATTTAAAAACTTGAGAAATGGTTGGGTAATGTGAAATGGGTGAGGAACGGCGTGAGGTAAAACGTAATTTCAAAGAACTGGTATAAATGATAACTGCATCCTGATTTTTAAAAAAATTGTAAATATGGTGAATGCTGCAGTCTGATTATTGCATAATTATAAAAGAAAAATAACAAGATGTTGCTTTTCATAGTGGATTATTTGAACACAAAGATTTTCTTTATTAAATTGATTTTGATACACTTATTTTAGGACTTCGTCCAGACTTGTACACACCACGAGGACTAAATGCTGCTGCAACCAGATCCAGAGTAACAAATTGTATAAAGACCCTTACTCGCTAGCTCAAAAAGATTTGAAAAATTTATATGCTGAAATCAAGCAGGTAAGTTTAACTTCTGATCACATTTTTAATTTTTGTAAATGGTTTTGGAATTGAGTCACAGCTCGATTGTTCAAATCCTTGCCACAAGCCTTTTTTTCTTTCTGAACATGAAAATTACTGCTCCATTCTTACTGTTAAACTTGTCAATTTTTTTTAATATTAGACTGCATTTAAAAGATTGGTATTGCTTTCATTGTTTAAAAGACATTTCTGGGTCCATGGTCCAAACATGGGTTAATAAGTAGACCACCTGGTAAAGGGGAGTTGGGCTAAAGTGCCTGTTTCTGTGCTCTAAAACTTAATTATGCCTTTATTTACAAAAAAAGATTGATTTCCAAGAGATTTTGCATTGAAATGGGAAATGCCTTTTTGATTTTTGAATAAAAGTTATAAAAATCTGTAGTTGTATTCCAAGACTCAAAAATTTCAGTTAAAAAAAACAAAACACTACATCAAAACAAATGCCTGAAACAATATTTTTTTAACAATTAACTCAAAGAAATTAAGAATGTGCTCTTGTACCCTTTTTTGAGGTACTTCCATATATGTACAAGATCCTGACGCAGCAATTACATCACATTTGTGTGAGATGGGTGATTATCTAATTTCTGCCTTAAAAGATTGCTGGATTTTTCTCTCAGACATTTGTAAAGCTTTGGAAGCCTTCTTTAAGGCAGATTCTTAAGGAAGCCTATGGAACTGGGTTTTGGTGGCTGGGCTTTAGTGAGAAGAGTAAAAAGCTGCAGGCTACACTTTCCACCCTGCTTGCTACAAGGTCTTTATTTCATTTCCCCTGTACTACTAAATCCCTTTGACACTTTCCATTCTTCCCACCTGCCTTCACACTCAATTAATTAATTTCTCCCACCTTCAATTTGACAGAACCCTTCTACTTTCTTAATTATAAAGGCTTAATTTCTTCCACAACTTTGCTCAATTTTCCATCTCCACCAATGTCCACTTCCCTTTTCCCAGCACCTTCCATGCAAAACCTCTTTTTTTAATCTGTTCCCACCATCTATGTAATACAAGCCTGAATATCTGTATCTCTTTAAACTTTAAAGCCCTCAGTAATTAATGTTGGCTACCTGAACTCGGCCTTTTTAATTCTGTATTGGAATTTCATTTTTGAATGGTCACCAACCTGAAATGTAAACTTTTTCTCTCTCCAAACATGCTGCTAGAGCTGCAAGCTAGTTACAGTATTTTTAAAGGGAGAGAAGTAAAACATGACAAAGTGATTGAAATAAAAACACAATGCTGGAGAAACCGAGTATATGGTGTCTTTATCTTTGCTATATGAACTTCTGGTCATCATTTTCTTCAGGTGCCTGCCTATAATTTGCTCATTCCTTGATAAAGAGATCAAGCCTGAAATGTTGATTTCTGCTAGACTACTTCCATTTTCCCTCTCTCCCTATCCCTCCTTCCTTTCCTCCAGGTCCCTCTCCATTCGGAGCTAAACCACCCTGGTTTATCTTGTGCCCCCTCCCTTTATCCACCTATTACCTCTTGCCTATGGGCCTGTGCTTCTCCCCCCTCCCCCCTCTCCCCCCCCCTCATTTTATTCAGGTGCTTGCCTACATTTTGTCATATCTTGATGAAGGGCTCAAGACCAAAATGATGGTTATGTATCTTTACTATATAAAGTATTCTGTTTGACCTACTGAGATTCTTGAGCATTGTTTTTACAGTATTTTTACATTTTAGATAGTGTCTTGTATATTATATCTCACAGCTGAGGCACTTTTTCTTTTTCATTTGTCTTCTATCTACAACTCTGATAGATCAGCTACAATTAAAAAGTTTCATCCTTAACACTTATTCAGTGTTGATAAAGTGCTATCAATGCTTGTAGTCTCTTATCTCCACCCTTCCCCTTTCCCTCCAACTTAAAATGTGTAATTCCAAATGTTCCTAGTTTTTTTTTAAAGTCTGATCAGAAATATCAAATTTATTTTTCTGTACATCAATGCTTCTTGGACCACTGAACTTATAGCACTTTTTTCTTAAAATTTTTGTCATTTTCAACAAGGGCATGACGAGCCTTGGATTGTGAAATGACAAAGTACAGGTAGTTCCTGGGTTACGAACACTCGTTTTATGGACATCTCGTACTTACAAACAGACTACTTGCGGCTTCAGTGGTTCGTTAGCTTGAGGAAGGAGAACGTTGCTGTTGCCCAACAATTCAGAGTTTTCCCAAGCAAAAGAACAATAGGGTTTCATCGTGAAGAGAAAGGAAGAAGTGTGGATTGTGGAGCAGCATGCGGGAGCATTTAGCCCGCCTGGGATTGACCGCAGAGTCCGGCTGCAACCACCAGACTTGAATAAACCAGTCTTCATTAAAGTGCACCCTTGTTCAACGTCAGTTGGCCGCTTGCATCCTGTCTGATTCTGCCAGCCTTAGGAGCAGTGCTGAAATCATGCAGGACATCTTCCACCCCAGGATGGGTCACATTGGTATGCCATTTAAAGTTGGCGCAACCTGTATGATGTCAAATACACGCCTCGATTGTCGAAGGACCATGAATGCGCCCTACCACATTGGGGAAAACAAATAAAGCTGTTTTTAAAAAAAATAATTGCCTTCATGAATTTGCCACTGATATTAAAATACTTGTATACTACATACAAGTGCCTAACCTTTTATCCAAAAACCTTCAGACCGGACACTTTTCAGAATTCAGATTATAGAATTGTAGAGGCCAACATCTCCGCTGGTGCCGACCTGGGAGGCCAACCTTGCTTCTGACTTAGCGAGGGAACGATGGGAAACTAGGTGTACCTCAAATGAAGGCATTGCAGATTGCCAACGCTCTCCCTCCCCAGGGACAGCCTCTGCACATGCATTCCAAATCGGAGGTGCTGGGCAAAATGGGGGAGGGGGGGGGTTGTACCTGTATGATGTCTCCGCTCTGCAAGGAGGCCAATTTTTCACTAACTACTGACGCTGACTGACATGGGATTTTCAAGTGCGAGTTAAGTGAAGGTCGCATCGGGTCACATATGGTAAGCACATAACATCCATGGAAAAAATATTCAGTTTTCAGAATTATGGATAAAGGGATAAGCACCTGTACTAAGACAAACATTTGACTAACTGACACTAAATAAGAACTGTAGCTACCTGTTCCAACTTGGCTACAAATTTGACTTAAAGACAGTCTTGGGAAACTAATCTCATTCGTAACTCGGGGACTGCCTGTATGCTATTATATTTAACAAAGATCCATTTAATCAAAGTTTTTCCTGTATGTAAACCTACAGAAGATGAAAAATATAAAAGTGTCAGGAAGTAGCATCTGTCAAGAACTTGGTTCATGATCCTTTAAGTTGGTTTGTTTGTCAGAAATCTAAAGATGAATAAATAATGAACATGTAAGCATTTATGATTACTGCCGCTAATTTATTTGTGGATGTGTGATATCTTTTTCAGCAATTAGCAGTTTCTTCTGATCTTAAAGAAATCTGTGATTACTATTTTGATGGGAAAGGGAAGGCTTTTCGACCCATGATTGTGATATTAATGGGAAAAGCATGTAATCTCCATCATAGCAAGAGCAGGTGAGAAAAGTTTTGTTCTATTAGTTGAAGTGGTAAACTTTCTGTGACCTAGCAATCAGAAGTGTTACAAAGTTTTACTTCTACAAAATCTGACTCTTCTGATGGAATAAAAACAAAATGCTTAGTGCCTTATCTGCCTGGCTAGTTAAACAAAAATACATTAAATTTAATCTAACAGATGGTAGCTCACTGATAAATAATACTGTGCATCTTACCAGTTCTTTGGGGTGAGGGGGAAATAGTTAAAATATTTAGTGCAGTGCCAATTTAAGCAACGTGTAATTATTTACTTCAAGCTTTGAGTTTTGGATAGGTAAATGGCAGTGTTGATGAACAATTCTTTCAGCTTGTACAAACTAGTTTTTACATTCATTGAACAATGTGACATGTACTTCTGGCCACCATTTAGAATTTTCAATAAAACAACCCATAATTTAGTTCAGTGGAGGATCTCCAGGGGAAGTGGCGTTGCAATATTTAATAGTGTTTTGTGTATGGGATGGGAAGATCCAATAATTTTTCAATTTAGAAATGTAAGACTAAGCAAATAGCATTGCAGCTATATAAAATTTTGAATAATCTGTACTTGTGCAATTCTGTTCACCCTATTACATACAATAAGGAAGTAGAAGGTTAGAAAGGACACAGAAGTCATTTATTTACCAGGTTGCTGCCTGGAAGATAAGGAGAGATTGGTCAAACTTAGGTTTTCCCTGAAGTGTCAGAGGCCGGGGGGGGGGGGGGGGGGGGGGGTAAAACTTTCAAATACTAAAGACTTATATTTAGGTGAGAGGGGAAAAGTTTAAATATGTACAGAACAAGTTTTTTTTTAAACACCCAGAATAGTAGGTTCCTGAAATTAGCTGAAAGCAAATATGATATTAGTGTTTGCCGTTTCTCGATGGACATGCGGAGAATGGCCGGATATTGATCGCGCACAGGCAGAAGAGTTTGTTTAATTTGGCATGGTGTTTGGCACCAACATTGTGATCTGAAAGGCCTGATACTGTGTTGTACTGTTGTATGTTTTAATCTGGAGCCAGCTGTTCATGTTACCCAAAATGGCAATTGTATGAATTAAAAATTTAGTTTGTCTTTTCAGTTCCAATAATCTTTTTTCCTTCCTTGCTATCTAGGGAATTATTGAAAAGCCAACATTCTGTAGGTATGATTGTAGAGATGATCCATACTGCCAGCCTGGTACATGATGATGTTATTGATGGATCAGAAACTCGACGAGGTAAAATTACTGTAAATAAAATCTGGGGAGAGAGAAAGGTGAGTAACTGCATTGAGCATAAGGAAATTACTTGTAATAAGTGAACAACCATGTATCCATATTGTAAATGTTGTATGCAAAAGTTCATTTACATTTCACGATGGCTTTTCTATATGAATAAGACTAGGCTGATTCTTAATGTGATTCTTGTCTAAAATAATTGTGCTCTGTTAAGTGGAAGGAGTTGCACCATTAATAGCAGTTCCCTGGAAGCCAAATGAATCAATTTGCCTTCTGCATTTCAAGGTTCAGATACAGTTCTCTAGAGCTTTCAAATTGTATTTGCTCTTGAAAGGAGAGGGGACAAACTTGCATGCAGGTTTGATCCTCTTAAGAATCTCATCAACCTTTAAATACATGAAAATATTACATCAATTCTGGCTGGTGCCAGATAAAAGGCAAATGCTCAAAAAAATCATTTCATAAGACTATAAGATATAGAAGTGGAATTAGGCCATTTGGCACATCAAGTCCATCCTGCCATTCCATTATTGGCAGATTTATTATCTTTTTCAACCCCATTCTCCTGCCTTCTCCCTAATCTCCTTGATTCCCTTCTAAATCAAAAATCTGCCTACCTTAAATATACCCAATGACTTTGGTCTTTGTGGTTATGTAGTGGGAATTTGGTTGAGTTTGCAGAAATCTGGCATTCCTGCAGTAATGATAGTTAAAATGATCTCATTGCTGTATTGCTTGTTATAGAATGAGCTGCTGTAGTGAATTGCAGTGGTGAACAGCATGGTTATTCATCTTGATCAGAATAGAAGCAGCAGAAACTGTTGCATGTGTTGACTGTCTGGATTCTAGTGTTTCACCATGTGTTGGATATGATGGAACTGCTGTCTCACCATCTTTGGTTATATATTTTTTAACTATCCTATCATTTTGTGGCAAATTTGTAGCTTCCATCTCATTTATGAAACCAGTTATGGTAATCCCCTATAAAAAGCCCTTGCTAACTATGCCAGCCAGTGTGTACCTGAGCTTCATTTCCATGCTGTCTGTCCCAAATCCTCACAGCTTGCCTATCCATGTTGCCTTGATGGTAGGAAAAATGTAATATATTTCTATTAATAAAACAGTACATCACAGGAACAAGGCCTTTTTGCCATCATGACTTGACTGACCATGATTCAAAGCTAAACTATTCCCATTTGCCATAATTTGATCCCTATCCTTCCATTTCCTGAATGTTTATGTGCCTGTCTAAAATTCGTCTTATTTTCTTTCACTTGTCACACCCTGACAATGTATCTCAGACTCCCATCATTCTTTTATTGTAAAAAAAATATTGACTTGCACTTTTGCGTTTGACGTTTCTCATGTTCCTTTCATAACTTTATAAACTTCTGTCATCCCGTCAGCATCTGACGCTTTGGAGAAAATGTCCAAAGTCCAACCTCTCCTTGTATGTAATGTGGGAAATATTTCTGTTAAAGGGTGAAAACAAAATAAGATTGATTAAAAAGGAAAACAAAACTAATCAATATTTTTTTTTTAAACTTAGTGAAAAGATTTTTTACCAGAGCAGTATAGTCTTAAGTGCTGAGGCAGTTCAAGAAACTTTTGTAATAACCTAACTTGTACTGCATGAAATTGGTTTTCCCTTCATTTATAGGCAATTTTGGCTGGAGACTTTGTTCTCTCAGCAGCCTCCATGGCCCTTGCACGACTTGGTAACAACACTGTAGTGTCCATTTTCACTCAAGCAATTGAAGATTTAGTACGAGGTTAGTTTTAAAGTAACTTTAAGGCTTAAGAATTTGATAATCAATGGTTTATTAATCTGTACTTTTCTCTTCCTGTTTAGGGGAATTTATGCAGTTGGGTTCCAAAGAAAATGAAAACGAGAGATTTGTACATTACCTTGAGAAAACGTTTAAGAAGACTGCAAGTCTTATAGCAAACAGTTGTAAAGCAGTATGTACGTTCTGTCTTAAGTAAAGTAACTGGAATTGTGTTTTCCAGTTAAGTTTGTGCACTTGATTAACACATTCTTTTTACCCTAATAACCAGGATGGTTCAGATCTGGAAAAAAAATCAGGAGTGGGGGAGATTCAAACTAGAGGGCATGGTTTAAGATTGAAAGGGGAAAATTATATGGGGAACATGAGGGGAAATTTTACGCAAAGGGTGGTAGGGATGTGGAATAAGCTTCCGACAGACGTGGTCGAGGCGGGATCATTGGTTACATTTAAGGAAAGACTGGATAGTTACATGGATAGGAGAGGACTGAAGGGGTATGGACCGGGTGCTGGTCAGTGGGACTAGGAGGGTGGGGATTTGTTACGGCATGGACTAGTAGGGCCGAACTGACCTGTTCTGTGCTGTAAGTGGTTATATGGTTATATGGAGTGTATTTTTAAATCTAAATGAAATGTTCTGTACTTGGTGATTGCCATTAATATATCTCATACCTGTTCTGTCACTCTACCTGATTAGTTTGTAAATGTCCTTTATTTTGTGTTCAAAGACTACAATGACGATTGAATTTTGGAGGAATTTATTCTTTTTATCCTTGGCTTAAATTGTATTTCTTTGCACCTCTTTATTTGAGGACTCTGACTTGAATATTTAGTGCATTAGGAATTGCAATTTCTTGAGCAGTGATGTGTTTATTCATAGTTGGACTTTTTTGTTAGTGCAGAAAAACCCTAATTTCCTCCTGCTTTCCTTAACATGAAGATAAAATGAAGATCATGGCTATTTCAGTATGGTTAATATCAATTAATTCAACCCAAATAAAGAATCTGCTTGCCTGCAGAAAGCAGAGGGTAATAGAAGATGGCACATATTCTGCCTGGAGGTCAGTGATCAATGGTGTTCTGCAGGGATCTGTTCTGGGATCCTTGCTTTTTGTGATATATTTTTAATATAATAAATGACCTAGACAAAGAAGTAGAGGGATGAGTCAGCAAGTTTGCAGATGACATGAAGATTGGAGGTGTTGTGGATAGGTGAGAAGATTGTTGTAGGTTAGAACAGGATATAGACAGGATGAGGAGTTGGGCAGTAAAGTAGCAGATTGAATTCAATTTGGATAAGTGTGAAGTGGTGCATTTTGAAAGGACAAACTTGAAGGTGGAGTACATAATTAATGCCAGGATTCTTAAGAGCACAAGAACAGACCATAGTTCTCTCAGGGTTGACACAGGTTGATAGGGTAGTTAAAAAGGCATATGGTATGCTGGCCATTAGTCAGGAGACTGATTGACTCATGAAGTAATATCAAAGTTCTATAAAACTGTTCACTATTGGATGTGGAAGCTATGGAGATTATGCAGATTTACCTGGATAATACCTGGATTTGAGAACATTTCTTGTGAGCCAGGTTTAACAGTGCTAGGGTTTTTTTCTCTTTGGAGTGAAAAAGCACAAGTTAATAGAAGTCTACAAGATCGAGGGGTATTATATAGGGTGGACGTCCAGCAACTATTCTGGAGTGAGAGTAGCAAACACCAGTGGACATCTGTATAAGGTGAGGGGAGGAAGGTTTACACGAGATGTCAGAGGTGAGTGTCTGGAATGCATTGCCAGGGGTGGTAGTGGAGGCTGGTACAATATGGACAAGATTCTTAGACAGAACCATCCATGGGTGCAAGAAAAATGGAGAGTTATGGGTTTGAGGTAGGAAAAGGCTTAGTTTGTTGAGTAGGTTTATATAGATCAGCACATGATAGGCCAAAAGGCCTGTACTATGCTGTAGTGATGTATGTTCTAAACCAGCCTCTGATTCCAACATATTATCCTCTGCAATTTCTGTCACCTATGTGATTCCACCATCCAACAAATCTCCCCACCCCACACCCATCCTTGCTTTCTATAGGGACCACATCCTCAGACTGCCTCGATGGCTCATTACCACCTCAGTACCTACCCATGTGACTGCAAGAAATGCTTCACCTGTCCCCATACCTCCTCTCTCACCACCATTTAGGGCCCCCAAACAATCCTTCCAAGTAAAGCAACACTTATGAATCTGCAGGGGTCATCTATTGCTCCTGTTATGGCCTCCTCCACATTGGAGAGACTGGATGCATTCTGTGAGATAGTTTCATTGAGCAACTTTCAGTAGGCTGCAATCGCAGGGACCTCCCAGGAGCCATCCATTTTAATTTCCATAGTGACATGTCTTTCTGTGACCTTGTGCACTGCCAAACTGAGGTTATCTGCAAATTGGAGGACCAACATTTAATATTCCATCTGGGCACCTCCAGCCAGATGGCATTAACATTGACCTCCAGTTTCTTTTAAAATCCCATGCCTTGTTTCTTTCTCCTTTCCCTCTATTTCCTTTAATTTCTCAGCTTTTTGACTTCTACTCACCCACTTATGACCTCTTGTGCCTGTACTTCTCCCTTCTCTCCTCACCATTTTATGCAGGCGCCTGCTTTCTTTTTGTTCAGGCCTGAAATGTTTGTTACCCTTTACATCCTGTAGATGCTGTGTGACCTACTGAGTTCCTCCAGCACTTGTGTTATTGCGCTAAACACAGCGTCTGCAGACTTTCCATTTAACTGAGAAAGGTATCTTAATTGGCATGGACAAGTTGAGCTGAAGGGGCTACTTTGTACTGACAAATTTCACTTTTTGAAAATTAATCTATTAAAATTTAAGTGTTACGAACTTAACAGTCAAAGAGTATAGTTGTTCTTATTGATTTTATTTTAATTCCAGGTCTCTATACTTGGTAACTGTGATCCAAAAGTCCAGGAAATTGCATATCAATATGGGAGAAATCTTGGAATAGCTTTTCAGGTACTGTATGCAATTTTTCACAGTATTCCTTGCACAAGATGACAATTTTCAAATGATATTCCTAATGTTTTAGTTGATAGATGATGTGCTGGATTTCACCTCGAGCACTAATCAGTTGGGAAAACCTACTGCTGCTGATCTAAAGCTTGGATTGGCAACTGGCCCTGTTTTATTTGCTTGCCAGCAGGTAATGTAAATATTGTTTATATTGTCTCCCCTAAACCTTCCTCCCCATCACCTTGTACAATGTCCTCTAATTAAAATCCCCGGTTCTCAAAATGCTTGTTCTCCAATCCAGGCAAATCTCTTCTGTACCTTTTCTATAGCTTCTACATCTTTCCCGTAATGAGTTCAGCAGAACTGAACAATATTCTGAGTATGGTCTAACCAGAATTTCACCTCTCAACTCATGAAGGCACCACATTGTAAGCCTTAACTACCCGATTAGTCTGTGTGGCAACCTTGATAGATTTATGGATTTGGACCCCAAGGTCCCTCACTTTTTTCTGCACAATGTTAAAAATCCTGCCGTTTACCGTGTATTTTGCCTTCAAGTTTGACCCTCCAAAATGCATCACTTCGCACTTAAATGTGAAGGAAGGGTGAATAATAGAAAGAATTGTTGAATGGGTGATCCCAGAATTATTGCAGCAGTTGTTAATGGTTAATGTAGAACTGGCCAGTTATCTAGCTTCATGGCCTTGTAAGATTATATTGTTCCTCAAGTTTAACTTCTTATGCAAGGACCAGAGATCAGTGGGAAGAAACATAATCATGAAATTAGACCCTGGGTGTGAAATCAAGTAGCTTTTTTTTTTGCATGATGAATAGTTGGAACCTTTTCTCCCTCTAATATGGTGGAAATGGAGATTTCCAAGACTGATATGGATGTACGTCAGTGTTACCCACTCTTCCTCCCTTTGCAGGTTGGGCTGGGGTTTACTTCTTGCTGTGCAGTTTCTCTTTAGGTTCCTGTAACAATGTTTATTGAAGAATCTACAACCTTCTATAAAATTATAGAAAATACAATATATTAGTATTAAGTATTTGCTTATAGTGGGCTACCTATATGCAGATTTCTGACAACAAAGTTGAATAAATTGATTTTCCACCTCAGCCTTGTGTTTAAAGTAATAACTATTGAAACACTGCTCATATTAAATGCTCATCTTTAAGTTTCCAGAACTGCATGCTTTGATAATGAGGCGCTTCAGTGCAGATGGAGATGTAGATCTGGCTTGGGAATATGTACAACAGGTAAACATTTACTCAATTATCTTTAGGATGTGACTAGTATTTTAATACATCTGTTATTAACTGATTATCCTGGTTTGTTGTCACAATTGTGTTGGATAGGGAATTAGTGCAATTTCAACTCCATGTATTTGACAAAATTGTTTTGAATGAGTAACTGGCATGAAATCGACACAAGATTACCAAAATTATATAAATACAATACTTTGACAAGATTGTTTATTGGCCTTGATTTCAGTCCCATTATATGGTCCTACCATTAGATGTTAATAATTAGCCAAAAATTGGAGAGGGTATTATGGCAATCAGAAGAAACTGACTATAGTCCCTTTCACACTTGCATCCCAGTAAATTGTCAGTTCACTGAATGGGGGGTTGGCCTTTCACACTAGACCACTCCTAACTGGGACACTGAATGCTTTCACACTTGCAAGGGTTTATCCCCTGCATTTGGTCTGTTCTACCTTCAATAGGAAGTGCCTGCAAATGCCGGGGATTGTACTAGGGGTCAAGGCTGGCAATCCCTGTCATGAGATGACATCATCTGACGCCAGCATTGAGCAGATGTGACTAGTATTTTAATACATCTGTTATCAACTTGCCACTTTAAAGGCCGATTGGCGTTCGATTCCTGGGATCACTGGCAAGTGTGAAAGGGGCTTAAATTGCTTTTTTTTTTAAGTTTTACTGTTCAATTGTGCTAGGATTTTTTAAAAATTCAAATCTAACTTTTGCACAAACTAAACCATACTGTAACAAATGTTGCTACTGCTTAAAATTCATTGTTTTGGATGTTGCATATTTTTTTCTACCATCATGAATTAAGGTTTGTGGTTAGCTCATGTTATTTTGCCAACAGGACTTTTATGGAGTCCAGAATAGGGATATTCAACTGAAACTGGCAAGTCATTGACATTCTCAGTTGGTTTCAGTGGACAAAAACAGTACGGTCTACAATTAGTTTTAACTTGAACAAAATCTAATTAAACAATAGTGGCTTAATATTTGGATACAAATACCAACGAAAAGAAAAATTGAGTTGCAGTTCCTGTACTAAAAGATGCAATTCATGAAGCAGTTGTGTGCAATTGCAAATTGTAATTGCCTAAGACAAGAACAGAACCCAAATTATTGTGCAACTTCAGATTTCAAATACTTGCTATGAAATACTTAAATATCCAATAATTAGTTTTGACAACTACCTCTACCTAATGTTTAACAAATTGATGCCAATGTGGTTTGAATATGATAGCTGAGCTTTACTGTTCTAAATCATCAATTAAGTGATTAATAAATTCATTAGGAGTTCTTCATCTGTCTATTTAATGAGCAACAAAGCCTGGTCCATATTACTTTATGGATTTTGGCTCCACATCAGTCAGATGAAGTCATACCTTTTTCATTGTTGATAGTTATTTCCTAATAATTCTGAACATCTATACTTCTGATTTGTCAACTGTTAACCATTACCAAACTTGGATGTATTGCACTTGAAATATTCAAAAATCTTCTGAATACTATTGGCTACTTCTTGATAGGGAATATAACTCTTGTACCTAATTTTCCATGCATTAGTGCCTGCAGGTCATAGCATGTCAACATTCACTTTATTCCTCTTCCATTAATTTGCCAAGTATGGATTTAAATTCATTTTCATATAATTTGTAATATACCAGAATTGAAGGGATACGCATCCCAATAGCAAAAGCAAATTGTGTGGTTACTGTCCTACATAAAACCATTTAAAATTTGAATATAGTTAGATTAATGCAGACAAATTATTCTGTTGGAATCAAAATTAATCAAATGTTTTTTGTTTCCATAATTTTAATTAATTTGGTTTGCTTCCAGAACATTTGTGTAGATTTGGGGTAAGTGACAGTCATTAGCTACTGAATTGAAATGTTAACTTGAATATTTAAAAAATTCCAATAGCCATATTGTTTTTAAATAAGTAATGGCAAGCTAATATGGCCGACTTATTCCATTCACAAATGCTTCTAATCTAACAATACATCCAAGGACATTGTTAACAAATGTACCTTAAGATAAAGGGGATATTAAAGCCAATACCCACATCCTTGGTTAAAGGCAACCCAGCATAACAATATGGGAAAGTCGATCAATTAAATGGAGTTTGTTGAAAGGCACTGGCAAGCAGCTAGAGTTCACTGATAAAGGCTAATCAAATTCAACAAGTAGTACTTTAATTTGAAAATGGAAATTAGATTCAGCAAGTTTGAACCAAGATGACTGGTCAGGAGGGTGATGAAAGAACATGAAGTGAAGTAAAATGTAGTTAGAATGCCAGCATAATTGATGCTCAAATTCAAACTGAAATGAAAGTAGTGGTTCAGCTTTAAGTTGACAAGTAGTAGAAGTTCCCCAAATATAATTTGTGGTAGTGGACTGGATAGGAATTTTAGATGTAAAAGGCATTTATTGCTAAAATTTGAGCATCACCTTGGAAGCTGTAACTAAGCAGGATACCACCAGAGAATGGTTGTAACTGCAGCATGGTTTAGAGTGCTGGATGATAGAAACATGGAGGAGGATCATGTGGGCTTTAGCCATGACCTAATCCAGTTCTGGGTAGTACACTCACAGGAAAAGGAGATGAGTACATTGGCTCTAGTTGGCATAGTTGAGGGGCTGAAGGTTGGGACCTTGGTCAGTCATTTGAATGTCAATTTTCTTTCATACAATGAAATGTTTAGCATTTAGTAGCTGACCCTTTCAATAAATTCATCTATTTTCAGAGCGATGGTGTTCAGCAAACATGCTATCTTGCACATCAATACTGTCAAGAAGCCATTCGACAAATCTCCTTGTTGCATCCTTCACCAGAAAGAGATGCCTTGATTCAACTTTCAGAAATTGTACTCACGCGGCACAAATGAGAGTCCAAGTTTACATACCACTTGTGGCAGCTATGGAGTTTGCAACTGAATATCAAAAATTCCACATCGAAGCCAAGACATCAAGAAATCTGTTTACATTTTGGATGACATGAACATCATCCAGATGAGGAAAATGTTGGTCTGGTTTTGGACAGTGTACAATACAATTTAAAATCTGAATTAGTGTCCATGCAAAGTAATTTTTATACTGAAATGATTTATTATAAAAGACTGTACATACAATTTTAACAGGTTATATATACACAAATTAAAAGAATGCATTGTTTGAAAGACTGAAGTGAAGTTGATAAACATAAGGCAGAAGTTAATAAGAAAGCCTCAGCATTTCAATGTATGGCCCCAACACTGTGCCCTTTCAAAGTAAATAAATTTAACTGTCATTTTGTTTGTACATAATTTTTTTTATTAAGTCAGGCTCAAGCACTTTAAAAAATTAGAAAAATGTGGTACAAGAAATTTTAAAATGCCTCAAAATATGGCACTGGATTACCACCCATCTTATTTGCTTTCTGTGCAGCTCAAAATATGCTACTTCTGAATTTTATCATTTTGATTACAATTATTATGCACAATAGATTCTTGGTTTCTTATTAGCTTCACCACGAAGCATTAATTTCAAACACTACCAACTACTAGAGGAACACGACTGAATGCTGATTTTATGGAATCTCGAACTTATTAGGACAAAAATTCAAATATTTACGAAGCAATACCCTTGAAATAAATGATATTTTGCTTTAAAGAAAGGAAAACAATCATTCAAGCCTGAGCCACCAGGTGTCAGAAACAGTTAAACAAAATTGTACAGTAGAATTGCCTGTTTCCAAATTAGAACAGAGCTAATAATTTGAATGTTAATAGGAGTACTATTCTAAAGATTAGTAAACTATTTGATAAAATTGACCAGGACTATACAAACCCAATGATCCAGACAATTTCCACTGTACAAATGAACCGACAACATACCAGACTACACTTTGGTTCACTTTGTGACTACAGATGATTTTTTCATTATGTAAATTTTATCCATAAAATGTTTAACCTGTTGAGTACAAATTACTATCGTACTTTGTTTAGAAGACACCCAAGCTTTATCCACATAACTTTATAGATTCATGTGACTGTTCATGAGATTACAATTCTGAGTGCTCACCGATTAAATGAAAATTACAACATATTGGAAGCATTTCAGGTTAAAAAAAAATGAATTGGCTACAATACTCTTTGCATGCTATCCTCACATATTGTGGAAATTTAACCAGCACTTGCATTTTCACTTAGTGCTAGTCTGAAGTTGTATTTTCAATCTAATCATGTCAGTATTCATGCTCAACTCAAAAGTAATGGCATCCTTGAAAAGATATCAATAAATCGTCCCCAATTTACACACACCCTAATATGCTTAGGCTGGCCGCTGAATAAAGGAAGATGCAGGCTTTCTTCAATCTGCATAGTGCATGATAGGTTCCACATAATTTCCAGGAAACAAACCAGTTATTCCATTGATGACTCCTTCATACCAGCCATCATCATTCTTCTTGATCACATAAATGATTGAACCCTCCATGAAAGACAATTCGTCATCTTTATCCTTCGAGTAGTCGTATATTGCCACAACTGTTTAAAAAAAGAATTGAGACAAAATTGTCATTACAAAACATTAAATACTGTTTTATTCATTTTAAAAGTTGCAGGCATCAAAGTGCTTTTAAAAAAAAAACGACAAATCAATCCAACAGGCACAAGCAACTGGGAAGATCCTTTTGAGGCTTTTTTAAGGGATGGATTCAGTTTAAAAATAAGCACGTTTTCTCCTGGTGCACCAGTTTCCTCCCACCCTCCAAAATGCACAGGGCTGGCAGGTTAATTGCTTAGCACAGATTTCATGGCTAGAAGGGCCTTCTATCATGCTGTATCATTAAAATTCAAACAATTAAAATAAATTAGTTGATGGACATGCACAATTGAAATCAGAATACTTGTATTTCTTACATAATCCATTGCTACTCAGAGCTGAACAGCCAGATTTGCACCAAATAATGCTAGATAAATTAAACAGCCCGAACTACATCAAAAATATGCTAGCTTTCTACAAATTACAGAATAAGAGTCCTCCAGTTAAGAGTCCTCTAGCTTAAATCTTTTTTTAAAAAAAGAGGATTAATTTTATAACTCAAGGTTCATCCTGTATCATTGTAATATTAAACAGTCCCAATATTTATGAAAAGTAATTGGATCTGGATTCCCCATAAAGGTGATGAGATCATCAGAATTTATTGTCATGAAATTTGATATTTTGCAGCAGCGTTATAATGCAAATCTTATATTACTATAAAAAATAAATAATTGTGCACAAAAAATAAGGCAGTGTCTTTGGTTCACTGATTATTCAGGAATCTAATGGCAGCAGGGAAGAAGCTGTCCTTGTGCCATTGAGTGCTAGTCTTTAGGCTTCTATACATTTTCCTCAATGATAAAGCTCTCCACTGGCCACCATGACAGAGGTGCACCAAAGAAAAGGTACAAGGACTGCCTAAAGAAATCTCTTGTTGCCTGCCACATTGACCACCACCAGTGGGCTGATCTCGCCTCAAACCGTGCATCTTGGCGCCTCACAGTTTGGCGGGCAGCAACCTCCTTTGAAGAAGACCGCAGAGCCCACCTCACTGACAAAAGGCAAAGGAGGAAAAACCCAACACCCAACTCCAACCAACCAATTTTCCGCTGCAACCGTGTCTGCCTGTCCCGCATCGGACTTGTCAGCCACAAACGAGCCTGCAGCTGACGTGGACATTTACCCCCTCCATAAATCTTCGTCCGCGAAGCCAAGCCAAAGAAGAAGCAGAGTGAAAAGGGCATGGCCTGGGTGGGGGGGTTCTTTGAGGATAGAGGCTGCTTTTTTAAGACACCACCTCATGTAAATGACCTCAGTGGAGTAAGGTTCAGTGCCTGTGATGTCGCAGGCTGAGTTAACAACCCTCTGGAGTTTATTCTTGTCCTGAAAGTTGGCACCTCCATACCAGGCAGTGATGCAACCAGCCAGAATGCTCTCCACTGTACACCTGTAGAAGTTTACTAAAGTTTTCAGTGACATACTGAATCTTCTCAAATCCCTTACGAAGTATAGCACTGATGAGCCTTCTTCATGATTACATCAACACAGAGGCTCCAGGAACAAATAGTTTGAGATTTTGACACCCAGGGATTTGAAGTTCTTCACCCTCCCCACTACTGAGCCCTCACTGAGGACTGGTTGATGTTTCCCTGACTTCCTCCTGAAGTCCACAATTATCTCCTTGGTTTTGCTAATGTTGAGCACAAAGTTGTTACACCATTCAATAAGTTGATCTATCTCCCTCTTGCACGCTTCCTCATTGCCATGTGTGATTCTGCTGACAATTGGTGTCATTGGCAAATTTGGAGATGGCATTGGAATTGTGCCTGGCCAAGCAGTCATGGGTGTATAACGAGTAGAGCAGTGGGGATAGCACACATCCTTGGGGTGCACTTGTGTTGATTATCTGTGAGGAGAGGTTTTTTCTAATTTGTACTGACTGTGGTCTTCCAATGAGCAAGTCAAGGATCTAGTTGCAGAGTGGGGTACAGAGGACAAGAGTTTGTAGCTTCTTGACCAGCACTGAGGGAATAATGGTATTGAAGGCCGAGCTGTAGTCGATGAAGAGCAGTTGTATGTATGAATTGCTGTTTTCGAGGTGATCCAGAGCTGAGTGGCGAGCCAGCGATATTGCATCTGCTAAGAAGTGATTGTGGTAAAAGGCAAATTGCAGTGGGTCCAGATCTTTACTTAGGTACGTGTTAATTCTGGCCATGATAAAGAGCAACATCTTCTAGGACTCCCCCATACCAAATTACCAACCATCAAAGATTTTTTGTTAAATTTCAATCTCAAATCTTTGGTCCAATTTAACCATTGAACCTTCACTTTTAAGGCAAAAGAAACAACCTTTCTTGAAAATGATCTTTCCCATCTTTTCTGCTTATCCCAGATTTGTTCCATTGCACTTCCACCAAACCAAGACAAAAACAAAGTGTACTGCCTTGGCTCTTTCTACATTGTACTTATTCCTTAATCTGTCCAAAATCCTGTTCCTTCATCTTAACCATTTCTAGACCTACAACCCTTTCCCATTCTCCCACATTTTTACTACTGTATTCCCAGCTGTCAAGATCTAAAATTACCTTTCTAAATATTAATTGTCTGTGCTTACAACCTACATTCCCTTGCATAAATGTCACTTTGTATGGTTCGGTGTCAATGTCACATACCTTGATATATGAAATACAATACATTAATTAACATGTCATATATTTCAAAATCCTTAATTGTTCTTTCTAAAAACACTATCTTTAAATTTTTACCAAAAGATTCAGTTATTCTGGTCAAGCCCCTAAAGAACAATTAAAATCAATGAAGTGCATTTCCCATTTCTTTACATTCTACCATTAGCCTATTTCGCTAACCTGCATCCTGTCCTCTTCATCTCCAATTTTGTATTCAGTCATGATTCATTTTAAGTTACAAAATACCAGCCATATCTCAGCACATCATTTAACAATAATATCCCCCTTTCACACTGGCCCTTGAACCCAGTAATTAACCACCAATTTACCAGTTCACCTGTGAACGCTCCCAACTGGTAAGGGAGGGGCTAAATTGACCCGTGGATTAACCACCAAGGGACATAGCATCATTGTTGATTCATTCATACTGGGTTACCCAATATGAACAGGACACCCAGTATGCCGGGTCCAATTAGTGACGCGTTGATGACCTTATCTGCAGGAACGTGAAGGAAATTTAAAAAGGTAAAAACTTTGAATTCAATTTACTACATTCGCAATCCTGTTCAATGTATTATGCTCTTGTATTTAAACAAAATTATCCAAGCTTAATTAAAATATAATTAAGCATTATGTACAGCACAGTACATTGTGATGTTGTGCGAACATATATAAACCTATCCAGTACCAGAAAATTGTAGCAATAAAACACGCAAATAAGAGCATGGGAAAATATGTGCACAATTTATAAAAGACTATAGCAGGAATAAAAGAAAACACGTGCACATTTAATTAAAACAACTGAATTAAAGTATACTTCAAAAGTTCTGTTTTAGATTGCAGCAAGAATGGACCCAACTAATTCTGTCATCTTTATTGTTTGTTATTTTCTTCAACGATTTTATCTGTTCCATTATCCTCCAGCTGTTGGCTATGGAGGTGCGTGTATGGGGTGGGGAGGAAGAGAACTTCCTGTATGTTTCTCAATGGCATATCTAGGGAAAATAGCATCCATGACAAGCACTGAAATTGCACCCCTCTCCCAACCGTTAAAATTTTACAGGCGTAGAAACTGGTAATGGGGATAAATCACAACTTATAGCAAGCATGGGAAAGTGGTAGCGGCAATAAAACACATACATGTATAATTTATAGCAAGCATGGGAAAGTCACAGCGGGGATGAAATACATGCACACACAACGAAGTGGGTACATACAACAATCAAGGATAGATATGGTGGGAGACTGCAGGTAGGTAAGGAACTAGCCGCCTTTTCCTTTAAAGCCCTTGTGTTCCAGCGTGCTCTGGCATAAAAGGCTGTGTGCACGGAGCACTCATGGAGGAGTTTCTCCGCTGCAGGAAATTCTAGGAGGGCAAGCCTACCATTGCTCAATGCATCACTCAGGACATCACCACTGGAGGATAGGCCCCCCCCTTTGCGCTACCAGGTAGGTAATGTGAAACGGTGCACAGAATTGGTTTTTCTAGGTCCAGTGTAAACAGCCTAACCGGAAGGTATTTCAAAACCATTCATTCACCCGTCAATTTAGTGGTTTACCAATGAGAAAGGCTCTCTGCAAGGCAAAACTTCAAAAAAGCATTAATGCTGCTTCAAGGCTGTCAGGCCAGATCAAATAAAGAATACACTGTGGAGCTGGCCACAGCCAAGAAAGACACAACCACCACGTTGAATGTCGTTAACGACTGATTTATTTAAATTCAGCACGCGCCCCTTTAGGGCAGCGTGAGCTGATATAATCGCTGCCCCAGATGCACGTTGGGCAGGAGACTTGAGGCAGGGAGAAATCCTGACGGCGCCATCTTCCCATGGCTGCCCTGCCACATAGTGTTACACGCATGGCTGGTTCGCCATGAGAGAGTGCGCTACCACAACGCTTTCTTAATTGGAAGTTATTTCATCATTTAAGATAAAAGATTGAAAAGCAGTGGAAATTTTACTAATAAAAATTATTTGGCTAAATAAGTTTTAATTTTTTTTCTACAAAGGTTATTTCATTCAAACTCACTGTTTTTACAAGGGATTATGACAACATTCAATATCCCCTTTTAAACTACAGTACCTGGGTAGCCCTCCTGGGGCCCAGGTGTGATTACTGAGGCAAAGGTGATGGAAGCCCCTTTAAAATTGCGGGGGAGTGGGGGGGGGGGAATCCCCGACCCTGCAATAACATGTTATGCACTCTCCAGAAGTACTGATGCTGGCTGCCCGGTGACACATATACGCAAGCACTGACGTCACCAGAATAAGCAGGTCGGCCTTTTTCAAATGGGATGTGGATGAAACCTAGGTAAGTTTAACTGAGATAGGTTGGACACAGTTGGGTCCATTCTAACTGGCACACAACTGGGGTACTAACTGCGCAGCTAACTAGGCAAATTGCCCAGTTAACCCCATTTTACATGGCAGTTTGAAAGAGCCTAATGAAACACAACTGTAGAACATTTTAAACTCCATGCTTCATTCATCTTCAATCACCAGAGAAAAAAATTTAAATCAAGGTTTATTCAGTCACTAGCAAAATCTCCACAAAATATGGAGCAGATCAAGTTGAAAAGGGCTTTCAAGTAAACCCAGGAATCTATCCGGTGTTGATAGAAATGACCTTTTCCTCGTGGCTGCCTGGAATCAAAACTTTCTGATTGCTATTTTGGAGATTTTAAGTTAATACAGTTCACAGATACACATCTTCCCTTTCTATACTCAAAACAAAAAGCACTTACCCTTTTCAATATAAGTCTTTGGTGCCCAATGAGGGTCTGAATCAGCATATGGGTCATTGTATTGCACAACTGCTGCCTCTTCGTCCTCATAGTCCACAGGGGGTGGGGGAGGTGGGGGTGGGGATTCATCGAACATTGGTAAATCATCTGGTGGTGGAGGTGGTGGAGGCGTTGGACTGTCAGCAACTATAACAATGCAAATTTAGAGATATCAGATATTTAACATTCTATTCTTTCCCAATAATTGAAAACATCTGCATGCATTTTGTATTTCAGGCTTTTTCCAAACATGCAGAGAGGTGTCAAACTAGTTAGTCATCGTCACTTCAATTCTGCACAAAGATTTTTTCATGCAAGCTGTCTCAATTAAGATTCAATCCCAAACAGTTTTGTGATGCATTTTACTTAAAAGTGTAAAAGGGTTTTTAAATTGAAGATTTTGTTGGAACTATTTTTTTTAAATATATACACTTAGTTTAAAATCCTTTTTATGAAATCAGGATTTTAAAACGTTTACTTGTTAACAGGTCAAATTCAAGATTTCAGTGTGAAATACAAACTTTATACTGTGGGATTACGCATCTTAAAACAAATTTAATCCACATGTACCAAGCAGTTCAACTGACTGCTCGGTATATTCAAGCAGAAGTCAGTACAAGGAGTAAACGCATCGCTTACCATTTGTAATGAAGTTCAAAAATCAATGTGCAATTAACACTGTCCAGCAGGTGGCAACTTTGTATTCCTAGATTTTAATAATGGGACTGGCAATACTCAGCATATCTTTTTGCAGATGAAATCTAAAATACTCTGTGCAAATGCAAAAAAACTATACAGCAAGATGAACAGGAGAGTGTTTATTAATTTTCAGTTCTAACACATGCAAAGAATGAATGATAACTGTAATAAACTTTCAATAAAAGTCTTTATTAGATGTGCAATATGCAGAATGGTCCATTGGAAAACCAAGTCCTGTTGATTTAACCAATTAAAAATGCAAATTAGATTTCCATTCCATCACAGAAAACCATTTGCCTGAATCAACTAACCTATTATCTACTAAAGTGCCAAACAATAATTTTACAAATGCATGCAACATTTTTAACTTTAAAAAATGTGCTTAGAATCATTTTAGTTACAATTTTAATTTGAAAAGTCCAATCAAAAGAACTCCAAAGACAAATATTGGCAAATCATTTCAATGTTTACAGGTCTGAATCAAGATAGGGAGGTGAACCCAAACTATACAATAAAATGATATGCTAAAACATCAATAGAAACTGAATATTGCGCATCATGAACTAGGAGTCAGTGCCTGCAACTGAAAATGTAACAACCTGCACATAGCTAGTTAAATGTTCTGATTGGAAAGCAGCAGAGAAATTTCCAGAACTTGTGAAATTGTCAGTCATGCAATTTTTAGTCCTCAAATGTAAAAAAGGATGCATCTACTCGAGCCTTTAAACTTACTGTTTTCTTGCACCCTGGCCACGAAGCCTGTGAGAGGTATCTGTGGAGTCAGTTGAGGCATAGGGGGAGGGGGTGGAGCTAGGGATGCTGGCAGACAAATGCCACATTTGAACAACATGAAGGGTAAAAAAAGACAAACAAAAAGCTGTCAAACACATTGACCAAGAACATACAATTTGCTTAAATGGGACAGCACAACTTCATTTCTCAAAGTATAAAAATAAGTTTACTTGGGAGCAGCTTTAGAAATTTAACAGAATAGAAGGTTAAGATTATTTTTCTCACTATTGGAGGTGTAATGAATTAGCTCCACACTCAATCCCAAACTAACAGCCAAACATTTGCTGTGGTAAACAAGATTCCATTGCTATAATATTTTAATGAGAACTAGATAATCCCTCACAAATTTAGAGGTCAAGAAAGTGAACAATTTTCCCCAAGACAAAGATTCCAAAAATTTGAAGGATAACGCTTGCAGTTAAAATAAACTATCCAATGAAGATAACATCCATTTATGCAGATTGGTTTAAAAAAATAATTTTACAGTTAGTGTCAAAGCACAAGACAAAATAATTTGAAGATTTGCTTCAGCAAGCCTCTTTTTGTGAGTTAAAGGAAGGAAGGGAGTATGTCCCAAGGCTTCCAAATGCGACAGGAAATACTCAACAAAGGAAAGGTTACAGTTTTGGTCGTCTTTCAACAAAAGGAAGGGAATACAATTCAGATGCTGAGAAATTAAGCAGTTCATCACGTGAAACAGCTGTGCACAAAATTATTCAACTGAGGTCACTACACTTTTTGAAAGATAAAATTATTTTTGAAAATAGCTAGCATTTATAGTACAGGATGCTAACCAGGTTCAAGAATAACATTAATTAAATCAAAAAGTGAATTTCCTTACGCGAGGCTAAAGTAAAATATCTTAAGTACTGAGTTAAGGGAAACAAGCATCGAGTCACAATTTCAACACAAGTAAAAGGATTAAGCAATCAAAAACTTTGTAATTGAAACACTGAGGCAGATAATGAAGGGTTTAAGATATTACTGTCTTATCCTCCCACTGTTTTCCAATGGTTTACCCAAACTATACTATGTTTAAATTTAGAGAAAATTAGAAACTCTGTCTATGAATCCCCTTCTAAGTTTGAGTTAACCTGGCGACCATTTATTCAATATTTTCATTTGTGGTGAGTTGATCTGGCTCTGTTTTCTTTCTATGATTATGTATGATAATTGGGCTGTAAGATGAGATCGGAGTGATCGGCGTGGTTTAGCTATATCTGTAGGTTTTTTTTTAAGTTTTTTTTAAAGTTTTTTTTCATTCAGATTTGTTTTTTCTTCTTTTTTGGGTTTTTTTTTTCTATTTTTTCATATATTGTTATTAATTATATCTTTTTTTAGAGATAGTTCACACCCTAAACTGATCAAAATTTTTTTTATGATATATTTTTATTCTGTAATATTATTGTTTAATATCTCTCTATTAATTCATTACTTACTATGTATTTTTTATATCTCTTTGTATGTGTTTATAAATTATAATAATAATAAAAAGATTGAAAAAGAAAGAAAGATATTACTGTCTTAAGATTTTAAAGAGTTAAGAATAGTTGACAAGAAGTACAAAAGCCAAAAGAGCAAGTTTTGTTAGGAAAGGATTGGTATCTCAAGTATGTTCCAAATTGATAGCTTTTAACTGCTCTGAATAATTTCCTTAATGACAAATTCAGTACTTCAGGTTTCTAGTAGTTTTAGGAAAATGTAGCTAAAGTTTTTTTTTAAAGTTAGCTTCTTTTTAATAATTTAATACAATCTCAAATTTGAAATGATAATTTAATGTTGAAAAAAGTGATAGTCATTTTAAATGGTAAATTGAAACTTGTCGCGATCAAATTATTTGCTGACTCGCAAGCCTTATTTTCAATAATCTCATTAATTCTGCAAAGAATCTTCAACAATCTGACAATCTCACAGTACCAAAAACAGCTATAAAATACCCAATAATCCTCATTCTTTATGAATCAGATCAAAGTTTGCATTCTTAATTTACATTTCACAATTTCACAAATAAAGCAGGATGCAACAGTAATGAACCAGCTCGGCCTTTCAACAGAAAAAAGGGAAACATAACAAATGGAAGCTCAAGAACATTGAGGAAGGAAAACTCAGCAAAACCACAAGTTGTTGTAAGGGAAAATTATCAGTTTTCCAGCTGAAGTGTCTACGGGAAGACTGACTGACTGTAACTGAGACTAACAGCAATTCGTCAAATAGTAAAGAAATAGATCAGAGACACATTTACCTCAAAGTCAAAGCAAATTCACCAAAAGAGACAAGGGGCGGGGGGGTGAACTGCCTATATAGTGAGAACACATGGGAGTTAAACATAGACAGGAAATGATAACCCTCTCACTGTTCTAAAGAGTTAGCCTCAACTCTGGATCTTTATCAGGGCAAAACGTGTACTCGTACACTTTATAAAAACTGGTTTTGTTAAAAAAAGTTCCGAAACCATAGCAGCAGAGAAAAAGTGTGGTTCTGCAAAGCTAGCTGTGCAAAATTCCACCCTGAAGTTGCAATTTCTCAACCACCATGGAGCTGGGTATAGAGTTCCCCATTCTTCAAGATAGGACTTAAAACCTTGAAGGCCTGTAATTTAGAAGATTTAAAAGCTGTCCACTTTTCATGATTAACAAGTGCCTGTGGTTTCTGAACACCTGTCCTACATTTTAATAATGATGAATGTTTCAAACACAAGATTATGCAGTATCTGAATAAGATTTTTGTAAGTATCCTTTTATACAAATTTCACGAAATACAAAGTATCGACAGCACACCTTCCTATAGAACCACTGGCAGAACTGATAAGAACAGAAAATAAAATAAGAGGGATAAAAATAAAAGAGAAGGAATATAAAATTAGTCTATTTGCAGGTGATGTCATAGTATACTTAACAGAACCAGAATTATCAATAAAAGAATTATATAAGAAATTGAAGGAATATGGAGAAGTATCGGGGTACAAGATCAACTCAAATAAAAGTGAAGTGATGCCAATGAATAATGCGGATTTCACAAAGTTTAAGAAAGAATCACCATTTAGATGGCAAACACAAGCAATCCGATACCTAGGTATTCAACTAGATAATAATCTAGGCCATTGTTTAATTGGATCTAAGGGTAAAATTACTGGTTGGACTCCTATATATAGAAATAGGATTATACCATTTTCAATGGATGGTTATTATTTAAAGGAATGGAATTCAAAAGGTAGAGGATCTTTTTGAGAAAGGAAGCTTTCTTTCTTTTACTCAATTGCAAGAAAAATCTAATATTTCAATGAATTCAATGTTTGCTTATTATCAAATGCAAGCTTTTTTAAAAGAAAATTTAGGAAAAGAAATTAAACTTCCCAATTAGTATAGATTTGAAAAATTAATTACAGAATCTTTGAAAAAAGGTTTTATCTCAGAAATGTATAGTTTATTACCAGAGAAGATGAAAAAAATTGGTTTTTTAGAATAAAAAATAAATGGGGAAAAGATTACAACTTACTATATTGGAGGTTGATTGGTTAAAGATATGTGAGAATGCGGTAACTAAATTGATTAATGTAAGGTATAATTTAGTTAATTAAGAAGGTTTTCAAGGATTGCAGAGGGATTTGGGCTGCTTAGAAAAGTGGGCTGAAAAATGGCAGATGGAATTTAATGCTGATAAGTGTGAGGTGCTTCATTTTGGTAAGAAGAATCAGAACAGGACATACGTGGTAAATGGGAGAGCATTGAGGAATACAGAAGAGCAGAAAGATTTAGGAGTAACGGTACATCGTTCCCTGAAGGTAGAAACTCACATGAATAGGGTGGTGAAGAAGGCTTTTAGTATGCTGGCCTTTATCAATCATTGCATGGAATATAGGAGTTGGGAGGTGATGTTGAGATTGTATAAGACGTTGGTGCGGCCTAATTTGGAGTTCTGTGTGCAGTTCTGGTCGCCTAATTATAGGAAGGATATAAACAGAGTGGAGAGAGTGCAGAGAAGGTTTACCAGAATGTTACCTGGGTTTAAGCATCTAGAGTATAGGGAAAGATTGGACAGATTAGGTCTTTATCCTTTGGAGCATAGAAGGTTGAGAGGGGATTTGATAGAAGTATTTAAGATTATGAAAGGGATTGACAGAGTGGATGTGGATAGACTATTTCCGTTAAGAGGAGGAAAGATTAAAACAAGAGGACATGAGTTAAGAATTAAGGGGCAGAGGTTTAGAGGTAACATGAGGGGGAACTTCTTTACTCAGAGAGTGGTAGCCGTGTGGAATGAGCTTCCGGGAGAAATAGTGGCAGCGGAGTCAATTGTATTATTTAAGAAAAGGTTGGACAGGTATATGGATAAGAAGAAGATGGAGGGTTATGGGCATTGTGCAGGGAGGTGGGTCTAGAAAGGGGTGTTTGGTTCGGTGCGGACTAGAAGGGCCTAATGGCCTGTTTCCGTGCTGTAATTGTTATGTTATTATTATTATTATCTATACAAACTAAATTATCAGCCATTAATGAAGAAATTACAAGACGACTTAGAACATTGGAAAGATTTACCACCAACACTGATAGGAAGGGTTAATTGCATTAAAATGAATATCTTCCCAAGGATACAATACCTATTCCAATCGTTACCAATTCACCTAACAGAGAAATTCTTCAAGGAGCTAAAGAAAATAATAAGGAAATTCTTATGGAAAGGGGGGAAACTGAGGATAGCGCTAGATAAATTAACAGAATGGTACAAATAAGGGGGCTTAAAGCTACCAAACTTTAAGAATTATTATAGAGCAGCACAATTAAGATACCTATCAGATTTTTATCAAACAAGGGAAAAACCAGATTGGACCAGATTACAGCTAGATAAAATAGGGGAGAAGGTACCTGAATATATACTATATAAGTGGGATGAAAAGCTGGTGCAACACAGGAATTCACCAGTACTGCACCATCTGCTCAACATTTGGAAGAAGATTCACGTAGAAAGGAATAAAACAAATTAACAACTACCAAAATTAATATTGACGCAAAATCAACTAATCCCTTTCACAATAGATAACCTTTCCTTTAGAGAATGTGAGAGAAAAGGGATCAAAAGAATTGTTTTTTGGGAAATAAATTATTATCTTTTGAACAAATGAAGTACAAATATGGTATAACTCACGGTACAATGTTTGCATGCCACCAACTGAAAACCTACTTGAAGGACAAATTGGGAAGCAGGCGGAGGTTACCAGAAGGAAGCAGCTTTGAATATGTGATTACAGACACAATGGTAATTTAAAGATTTATAACAAACAGCACACCTTCCAGAACTTGACAATTCCAATGCCATATTGGCCAGCCTTCCACATTTTATTTCCATAAATTTGAGCTAAAACAAAACTTTCCTGCAAATTTGTCCAAACACAGATGAATTTGCCCAGGTGTTTGAATTTATATTACTGCAGAAATGCTGAATATGGATGAAAATGATGATTCGAATTGTTGAGGTTGAAAATGCATCTAATGTTGGAAAAGTTCTGACAGATGCTTCCAATATTTGAAAAGATTGACCGTTATTAATCAGCTGTCCATTTCTCTGCTGGGATACCATATCCTGTCACTCAAACTACCAACTATCCTGCATATCTTGCAAAACTGCCCTTAAATCAGATAACAAACATTGAAACTCATTCTGTAAAACAGTGGTTTTCATATGTTTTCTTTCCACTCACACACCACTTTAAGTAATCCCTATGCCATAATCTATGAATGCATAATCTATGTTACACTGTCAGAATTTGAGTTAATACAAGGGCAATAAATATGCCAATTAGTAATCCCATTCTAATTTGTGATTTAGTAAGAGATTGCTTAGTGGTATGTGAGTGGAAAGAAAAAGTTTGAAAACCACTGTTTTAATCATACCTAATTGACTCATGATGTGCATGGTTTCATAGCTCCAAAGGAAATGGGCCAAAATCAATTTTTCTCAAGCAAAATATTTCAGTAACAATTGGGCCTAGAGCAGTGACTCTCAACCTCCCCCCCCCCCCCCCCCACTCACATACCACTTTAAGTAATCCCTTACTAAACACAGAGCACCTATGGCATAGGGATTAATTAAGGTGGTATGCGAGTAGAAAGAAAAAGTTTGAAAACCACTGCTTTCAAACAATATGAAAGCTGGTTGCCTGCAGCCAAGTCAATCAAGCTACAAATTACTTTGAAGGTGGAGATTACTGCAACATTTGCAGATGTTGGTCATTTTAATCCTATGTTTTACTTCTCACACAAACATTAAAAATAAAATCCACTAGCCATAATGTATTCCCACACTTCAAAAGAATGTTTTTCTCCTCCCTCAAGTTTCTGTTGCTGAGTTCAAAAACAAGGGTCAATTCAAAAACTGATGATAATCTACTTATTTTTAGCAGTTCAAGATAAGAAAGCAGGTTACTATATCCTGAAATCCAAGAAGCTACTTTGCTAGTTATCTGAAGAAAAACAGAAATGGTAAAAATACTCATCTGGTCAGGTGTAAAAAAAAACAGCTAACGTTGATGGCCAAAAATCTCTAACTTTAAACTTGACCTGAAATGTTGATTTTCTATTTCCATCTATGCTCCTGATCTGTGGAGTGTTTTCAGTGTTTCCTGTCAGTTATACATTATAGAAATAATCCCTGCAGCTCAACGTCATTCAAGATGTCAGATTTGCCTGTATTTGGCACATAGCTCTCTAAACCTTTCCAATCCATCTACCCCTACAAACATCTCTAAATGTAATTGTATCTGCCTTCAACACTTCCTCTGGCATCATATTCTATATACCCACCAGCCTTTGAGTTTATCCCACAAGTCCCTCTCACACATCAAACTTGTACTGTCGAGTATTTTTTTTAAACCCGCTCCCCATCCCCCCTCCACCCTGGGAAAAAGCATCAGACACCTTTTAGACCAACTACCCTGGGGAGAAAAGGATCCACCTTCTATGCCTTCATAACTTTATAAATCTCTACAAGCTCACCCCTCAGCCTCCTCTCCAGGAGAAACAGTTCCAGCCTATCCTACTCTTTTTAGTTCCTGCTGCCCAGTCCCAGCAACATCTCTGAGAAACTTTTATTCACCCTCTCTAACTGAATCCTGTCTGTCTGACAGCATGTCAATCAGACCACACATAATATTCTAGGTGCAGTCTCATTAACGTCTAGATCAGATGTAACAAAGTCCCACATTTTATACTCTGTGCCCTGACATTGAAAGGCAGACAGACTCTACACCTTTATCAGTCTGTGCTGTCACTTTCAGGACTATATACTTGTAACCCTGGATCTCGGTTCTACAACATGCTCTAGTTTGGCTTTCCAAAATACATGATTTTGTACTTGTTCTAGTTAAATTTCATCTGCCATTTCTTTACACACTTTGTTATTGTAGTATTTACTTAACTGAATGCATAATCTATGTTACACTGTCAGAACTTGATCTTGTACGAACAAAAGGACAATAAACAGGGCAAAAAGTATTAAATGAAACTTTAAGCCCCAATTAGCTCAATATGCAACATTGACATGCATTTGAAAGCTGTATTAAAGTACAAGCCTTACTTGAATTTTGAGCATAAAGGGGGCCACCATTTATATGAGGCTGCACAGAAATCTGAGCGGTCACTGAAGGATTTCGTCTAAAGCCCCCTGAAGAAGTCGTGGAGGTTGTAGAATTATGCCGAGAGATCTGCCTGGTCATGGTACTGTATTGGGAACCAGGAGCCGAACCAGGGCCAGCTGAAAGTGTTAAAAGCAAGAGCAGAGGGGAAATAAAATTATTTTAGGATTCCCAACAGATTTGATTAGTGGAAGAAAACACGAACCCTCAAACCAGCCATAGTAGGAAAAAATAAGTGAATGCAATGCTGGATCTGAAATTCTTACAAGCTGAATTAAAATAAATTAACAGAACCTTGTCAGAACTCCTGTTCATCTTACCATTTGTAGAAAAAGTTAAAAATGGTACTGATTATATGCTTTTTACCCATCCTTTCCAGAGTTCCAAATGAAGGATTTTATTTCCTGTTGAATCTGAGCATAGACACGGAGAGACTCAAACAAGCATACTCAAGTTTATTTACCATACATTTAAATATTTGCACCATTTCAAAATCAAAATAATTCTTTAGAAAAAATATTTTTAAAAAGGTGGCCTAAAGGCAATTTGATTGATGTTGCTGTCATGACCAATATCGTGGGTTGAAAGGCATATACTGTGCTGTAATGTTCTATGTTCCATGAACTGTTCCATATTCAATTACTAGTCTATCAAGCAAAGGTTTTGGTGGAAATTGTGGAACAGTGCTCCAAGTGATAAACGAGAGCAGGAATAAAACATTATTGAATCTTAAAGGATGGATCAATAACTCTGCACTTAAAGATAGCAAAATAAGAACAATGAAACTATACTTCAGCAGGCAATCCGCATTAATACTTAGATATTAGCCCGAGGAAATATGTTTCAGTATCTACAACTAGAAGCATGGTTTCAATACATTGGGATTAGCTGCTTAACATTGAGAGGAGGAAAAAATTCTCATTATAAATGTTTGAGAACGATGCTGTTTTTGGAATTGAGGATGGAGAAATCTTTGAAACCAAGAGCATCAAGGGAAAAGATTATGCCATAGTTTAAAATGAAACCAAATCAATGACAACAACATTAATTAAAACACTTTGACCACCAAACAATTCCTTGTCACCCATAACCACTGCACCAAGCTTTAATATTTGTTAACCACTGCAAATCAACACCATTAACCACACCCATTGATCCTGTTGTGAGTGTAAAGAAAGATTAGTTTCAAGCTGGAGTCAGTCTCACCTAGAAAACTGCCCACAGGCAGTGGAGGGGGTGGTGGTGGCAGGGAAGAGGCTCCACCAGGAATTGAATATGATGCTAAAAGAAAATGTATTGTGAATATAATAAATCCCACACTATTAAAAGCCAATATAAATAAAAATTATGATTCTGGCAGATAAAGTATTCAATTTATCAAGGACAACTGCAAGCACCATTTTATTGCACATTTCCCCATTACACTGGAAAATGAAAATGTTGCTTCCTGAACACTTGAGTACATTTTATGGCTGCTGATCATAAAAATCGCCTTAGATTTTCCTATCACTTACTGTGCCTGGGCATGTTCTCGATTCAGGTGGTTTGCAAATGTTCTTTGGCCTGGGCATGCAGACAGGCTTTAAAAGCAGCTCTCATTGATATAGGTTGAATGCATGTTGTTGCACATGTTCTTCAGGTAACAGCACAGTGAGTGTACTTAACAATAGCATTTACTGTCTTCCAGAAGATTCAATGCAACAGAAATGTCCTGCAAATGTTGCAACAGCTGCAATACATTCTCTTACATTTGAGACGAGAATACACTGAAGACTCAAAGACACAGCATGACTGCACTTATCAAGAAGCCTGTGGGCTCTAATTAGTTTGGAAAATTGGTGACCAAGACAAATCCTGGGCTCCTCACATTTGTTGTGCAACATGTGGAGTCAACCTGAGAGCTAGGCTCAGAGGAACATTATGCAAATAAATTCAATAAAAGTTAATTTAATATTTCTCCAATTTCCTATGTGGTACAGCAAATCTGAAATTATCTTTGTATTCATCTTGCAGTTGTCTATCATAATCACAAATTTATTTCCAGGAAGCAAACCTTTTGGGGGGGAAAAAATTGTCCTGTGACCAATGCATGTGACCTGATTTCAAGAGATACATTTCAGATTTATTACCAGAGTACATACATGACATCACATACAACCCTGAGATTTTTTTTCCTGCGGGCAAGCCAGAATTACCTCTCATAGGTAATTCAAAAGAACAACATAACGTACACATGCAAACATAAAAAGCAGATAGGAAATGTAAACAAACTGACCATGTAATACAAAGAGAATTTTTTTTTTAAATCAATAAAGAGCAAAACCAATAGTCCTTAAATGAATCCCTGATTGAATTTGTTGTTGAGTCTGATGATGGAGATAGCAGCTATTCCTGAAACTGGTGGTGCGAATCTTGTGGAACTCTTTCATGATGGTAGCAGCGAGTCAATCAGAAAATTTAGGATTTATGGTAATAAAATAAATACATCTAATGAAATTGGTGAAAACTTAAATTTTAATTTTCAAGAATCCTAGTTGGATTTTAGGGTAAAACTTAGATGTTCTAAATTCTGCTGCTAGAGAAGCAGTCTCTCGCCCCTTTTCCACTGCCATCCCAGTTAATTGGCTGTGCAGTGTCCCGGAATAGGAAGCCCTTTGCGTCGTATCCACTGGGCCACCCTTAACTGGGACACTAATAACTTTTCCACAGAATACACATTCCCAGGGATCCGAGTGTTCTACCTTCAACTGGAAATGGGTTACTTTCTGCTGTCCCTTTTTCACTGGTTTTATCAGTACACCGGCGTCAGCAAACACCGGGGATATGAATAGGGGTAGAGGCAGTTAATTCTCAGCCTTTTCCACTGGACCCTGTCCCAGAAAATTCCTGTGACAGGGTGCCAGTGGAAAAGGGGCTTCTGTTCCACTTTAATTAGACCCAGTTTTACTGATTATATCATTCTTTGGATGAAAGGCTGTCTTCCAATACAGTAAATACCATATTATTGATTAGAGCTCACACTGATGTCTATGCATCCTTTAAGACTCATTTGGCACATTAATTCACTTGTTACACTTCTTCCCAATGTCTTTCCTAAAAGCATTTTGTTATGTAATATAGTGGAAATATGCATTTTACAATAACCAACCACAACATTTCTCCCCCCGCCCCCCAACAAACAAGACATTTCAGATCTAAATTGCAGCCAACATTTTTCAGGAAAAGCCATAAAAATATGTTGCATCTACTGGAACATGTGGAATGGTGGAAATGTTACCTCTGAAAGTCATTAGACAATTTCTTGTCTTTTAAAGTAAAAAATTCTACATACATGTTTAACATTCAGATAAAAAAGTAAGTTGAGATCTATTAATTCTTTTTTATTTCAGCAAATTCTTAGCAGTCTGAAAGTGGCTACATTTCAATGTTTTGGAATAAGAGTGTATCCAAGCAAGTATCAATTCTAAAATAAAATGTCAGCTCCAATCTCTTGGACTTTATGTATTTGCACCAATTTGACTGATATTAAGTCAAATGAGTGAAATAAGAGCAGAATTTAGTTTCTTACACTTAAGAGTTTAAAAGACTTTTAAAAAGTCTCAAGTGTCAGTCGTTGTTGGTAATTATTCTATAAAGCAAGACAAGTTACAGACCTGGCAAAAGGGTAGGTGGTGATGGCGTTGGCACAGCAATGGGGATGCCTATACTGCTACTCCCGCTATTTTCACGGCTTCCACTTCCTCCACTGCTGCCACTGAAGAAACAAAATAAACAGTTTCCTGTGCAATTTATACAAGTTTGCCTTATACCGATCTCAAAATCAATGGCACATGGTGAAATCAGAATTCAGAGTGCAGAGGCAAACAGACAAAATTAATTTAGCATTAGTGGCATTAGAAATGCCAGCCATTTTCATTCTCAAATTTAAAAAAAATTCTAGAGTCAATTCAACCCCTTTCCTTCCTGGACAAGATCAGTAAATTCAAGATTGAACGGGTTTGCTTCTCAGTATCTGCAGTTTGAGAATGTTCCATAAATTGATGGGGAAGCAGCATCATCACAATTGGACCTCAACCATAAAAGATGTACAAAAATACCTTGACATACTTCAATTTGTCATGAATAATAAAACATCGAAATCTCCCCAAACACTGAACTATTGACAGTTATATTAAAAACATGCAAGAGAATCGACTGCATTAACTTTTTTTCTGCCTCGCGCAACATAACTCTCAGAAGTGTCAAAGTTTGAAGCCACACATGGACTACAAGGATCATTACATGAGTATTTACAAATCTGACAGACGATTTCATAATCAATTCTTCAGAACACTTTATATTCCTCATTCTACTTTGTGCTTCTTCTGGATAGAGCTCCTACACAGTGCCAATGTTACAGCAGATTTGAGCCCATGTTACAGCAGATTGAGCTCCAACACAGTGCCAATAGCTTAACCCATGTTACACCAGATAGAGCTCCAACACAGTGCCAATAGCTAAGCCCATGTTACAGCAGATTTGAGCCCATGTTACAGCAGATAGAGCTCCAACACAGTGCCAATAGCTAAGCCCATGTTACAGCAGATTTGAGCCCATGTTACAGCAGATAGAGCTCCAACACAGTGCCAATAGCTTAGCCCATGTTACAGCAGATTTGAGCCCATGTTACAGCAGATAGAGCTCCAACACAGTGCCAATAGCTAAGCCCATGTTACAGCAGATAGAGCTCCAACACAGTGCCAATAGCTAAGCCCATGTTACAGCAGATTTGAGCCCATGTTACAGCAGATAGAGCTCCAACACAGTGCCAATAGCTAAGCCCATGTTACAGCAGATTTGAGCCCATGTTACAGCAGATAGAGCTCCAACACAGTGCCAATAGCTTAGCCCATGTTACAGCAGATTTGAGCCCATGTTACAGCAGATTGAGCTCCAACACAGTGCCAATAGCTTAACCCATGTTACACCAGATAGAGCTCCAACACAGTGCCAATAGCTTAGCCCATGTTACAGCAGATAGAGCTCCAACACAGTGCCAATAGCTAAGCCCATGTTACAGCAGATTTGAGCCCATGTTACAGCAGATAGAGCTCCAACATAGTGCCAATAGCTTAGCCCATGTTACAGCAGATTTGAGCCCATGTTACAGCAGATAGAGCTCCAACACAGTGCCAATAGCTTAGCCCATGTTACAGCAGATAGAGCTCCAACACAGTGCCAATAGCTTAGCCCATGTTACAGCAGATTTGAGCGCATGTTACAGCAGATAGAGCTCCAACATAGGGCCAATAGCTTAGCCCATGTTACAGCAGATAGAGCTCCAACACAGTGCCAATAGCTTAGCCCATGTTACAGCAGATTTGAGCCCATGTTACAGCAGATTTGAGATTTTGATACCACAGCCACATCCATAAACTTGTAATTAATAACAACAAAGGAACAAAAAAAGTAAATATCTGTCATTTAGACAAGCAGCTGTGGGTGTCCAACAAGCAACAAATCCTGAGCGGTAACCATTTACCTTTCAAGCACCAAAATCTGGTGAAATTCATAAGTGTTAAATTCTGTGCACAGTATAAGAATTGCCTGCAACCAGTGAACTTGGGAGGAGTGAGAATGGTCTGTGAATTAAATAACTTTTCTGAACTTACACGCACATTACATACACGCGCATTTTGAATTAGAAGAGTGTTAAGTTCATAGTAACAAGTTAAAGTTTGATCCTGTTTTCATGGGTAAACATAATTAAAAGCAACTTTTGTTTAAGTAACAATTTGTCAGAGAATTTCTATTGCTGTTGGGTTTTGGGGGCCTCTGGGCCCATAACAGGGTAAAAATAGATTTTTCTTTACAAGCTGAATGACATCCTCGTTTCAACAGCTACAACCTGAGGGAACCCAAGAACAAGCTGGGAGTTGATGAAAATAATGGGTACTCAAGACTAGTTTTATGTCAGCCAAGGCTAGAAGCACATGAAAATTCAATTTCAATCAACATAATGTCAGTAGAATTAAAAATCCCAAAACCATCATACCTGTGTGTTCTCGGTCTTTGGTTCAATGATGCTGTTCTAATCGGGCTTTGCTGGTTTGTCATATTCCGAGCTGGACTCGTCATGTAATCATTAGGAATAACAGGTGGCTTGACAGGTTCTAAGGTTTTGTAGGGAGTATTTCGTCTGAACAAAGAGAAAAAGAAAGTTGATTCATAATATTCTACAAATAAGCAGCAAATTAATGTAATTTTATAGTTTAGGGAAGTAGAACCCAAATATATTGATGAAGGCGCTATTATTTGTCATTTATGAACATCAGAAAGGCCTTTGACAAAGTCATATTTGGAAGGCCAAGCCAAAAGGTTAGAGCTCATAGGATTCAAGACATTGGTAAACTGTAACCAAAATTGGCTTGCTAAAAGAAGAGGATTATGTGAAGTGTTGCTTTTGTGATTAACAGAAGCAACAGTGACCAATAGTGTTCTACAGGGATTAGTGCCTGGACTCTTACTGTTTCTTATATACATTAATGACTTCCCTGTGAATGTAGAATACACGAATAGTAAATTTGCAGATGACACAAAAGTTGTAAATTCTGAGAATAGTTTTGGGATACAAAATGATATGGATCAGCTGGTAATTTTGAAATTAAAAATGCAATGGATTCCTGTTAAGTATGAGGTGATACACTTTAGGGGAGGGGTCAAATATATAAGGCTATCATGAATAGTAGTGATTAAGGGAATACTGAGGTGTTCAAGAAAGATACAGTAGTGAAAGCATACGAGATGTTTGCCTTCATCAGCCAGGTGATAGTATACAAATGCAGGGAGGTAATTATTCAACTTTAAAGTATTGGTTGGGCCACCACTCCAGGAAAGGCATGGTTGTATTGGAGTTGATGCAAAGGCGAATGTCCAGGATCAGAATCAAAATTTATTATCATTAATGAAATTCGGTGTTTTGTGGCAGCATCATAATGTAAACATTCATATTATAAACCATCTTACAACATTACTATAAATAAAAGAAACAGTGCACAAAAAGCAAGGCAATGTCTTTGATTCATTGATTATTCAGGAATCTGATGGCAGTGGGGAAGAAGCTGTCCTTGTATCATTGAGTGCTGATCTTTAGGCACCTGTACCCTTTTTCCCCTGATGGTAGCAGAGTGAAGAGGGCATGGCCTAAGTGGTGGGGGTCTTTCAGCATAGAGGTTGCTTTTTTAAGACACTGCCTCATGTAGATGTCCTCGATGGAGTAAAGTCTGGTGCCTGAGATGTCGCAGGCCAAGATAACAATCTTCGACTTTATTCTGGTCTTGAAAGTTGGTACCTCCAGTCCAGGGAGTGATGAAACCAGCCAGAAAACTCTCCACGGTACACCTGTAGAAATTTGAGAGTTTTCGGTGACATACTGATCCTTCTCAGACACCTCACAAAATGTAGCCGCTTGTGAGCCTTCTTTGTGATTGCATCAACTTGGAAGCTCCAGGACAGATCTTCAGAGATGTTGACACCCAGGAATTTGAAGTTCTTAACACTCTCCACAACTGAGCCTTCGCTGAGGACTGGGCTGCATTCTCCTGACTTCCTCCTGAAGTCCACATCATCTCCTTGATTTTGCTAACATTGAGCACAAGGTAGTTGTCGTTACATCATTCAACGAGCTGATCTATTTTCCTCCTATATGCTTCTTCAATGCTGTTTGTGATTCTGCCAACAACTGTGGTGTCATTGGCAAACTTGTAGAAAGCATTGGAATTGTGCCTGGTCTCTCTGTCGTGGGTGTATAATGAGTGTAGCAGTGGGATAAGCACGCATCCTTGGGGTGCGCCTGTGATGATAATCAGTGAGGAGACGACATAGTTTTCAATTTGTACTGACTGCGGTCTTCCAATAAGAAAGTCAAGGATCCAGTTGCAGAGGAGGATACAGAGGCCAAGAGTTTACAGCTTCCTGACCAGCAGTGAAGGAATAATGGTAGCGAAAGCTGAAGTGTAGTCGATGAAGAGCAGCTGTATGTATGAGTTGCTGTTTGAGAGGTGACCCAGAGCTGAGTGGAGAGCCAGTGATATTGCATCTGCCATGGAGCAATCATGACGATAGGGGAATTGGAGCGGGTCCAGATCTTTGCTTACATACATGTTAATTCTGCCCATGATCAGTCTCTCAAAGCATTTCATCACAGTAGAAGTTAGTGCTACTGGGTGATAGACATTGAGGCAACTCACACTACTCTTCTTGGGCACCAGGATGATTGATGCCCTTTTGAAGTAGGTGGGAACCTCCGACTACAGCAATATCTGTGAACAGTCCGGCTAGTTGTTTGGTGCAAATTTTCAGTACCATGCCAGGTACGCTGTCAGCGCCTGACGCCTTGCAAGAGTTCACCCTCTTAAATTATGTTCTGACGTTGCCCTCAGAGACAGATATCGCAGGATCCTCAGCCTTTTCATGGATTCAAGTAGGCACTGTTTGGATCTTCTTCTCAAAGCAGGCATAGAAGATGTTTGGCTCATTGGGTAATGAAGCATCACAGCCATCTATATGGTTTGCCCTTGCTTTGTAGGCTATAATGGGTTGCACTCCCTGCCATAGCTGGCATGTATCTGTCTCTGTCTCTAGCATCCTCTGGAATTGCCACTTTGCTTCAAAGATGGCCTTTCACAGATTGTACCTGGACTTCTTGTAAAGATTCCAATCCCCAGCCTTAAACGCTCTTGTTCTCCCCCTGTCTAGATTGCGAATTCTCTGATTCATTCAGGGCTTCTGCTTGTTGCCTGGTATAGAGTTTTTTTTTTAATGAGGAGAGACTGGATGGGCTGATTTATCTTTCCCTGAAACAGGATGCTGGGGTGGGCAAGGTGTTGGGGTGGGGGGGGGGGGGGGGTGTTGTGGTGCTGGGGAGAGGCTGATAAAATGGTCAAGGTAGATATTTAAGCAGAATTTGGTTAAGTGCTTGAATCACCAAGTCACGATGAGCTATGGACAAAGTGCTGATAAGTTGTACGAGTACAGACAGGTACTCAGTAGGCATGAAGGTGCCTGCTTCTGAGTTTATCAACAAGAATAGTCTGTTAACTTACTATGCCAAAATATTTTTTTCTGGACTTTAACATGCTCTAATTTTGTTAAAACCAAGTAATCCTTGTATTGGCTATACACAAGTCTGCAAACACCATGATGAAGTATAAACACAATGCTGGAGAAATTCAGCAGGTCAAACAGTACATTTTCTATAACAAATATAAAGATACGTAACCAACATTTCAGGCAAAGTATGAAAAAATGTAGGTAGGTGCCCAAACAAAATGATAGGGAGGAGGGTCAGGGGAGGAGCACAGTCCCAATGGCAGGAGGTAATAGGTGGATAGGGGAGGTAATAGGTGGATACAAGATCCTCCTGTGCAACTTCCATCAGATGCAACTATGAACAAAGAATAGCACAGGTTCTTCGGCCACATGGCTGCACCAAACATGACGCCCAACTAAAACACTGCTGCTTGCACATGTTATGTATCCCTCTATTCTCTGCATATTTATGTATCCATTTTGAAGCCTTTTAAATGGTGCTATTGTATCTACTTTCACTACTTCTGGCAGCCCATTCCAGGTACCTCCCAATCAAAAAAAGCTTCCCCTGCCCCACTCACCTTAAACACGTTTTCTAGTATGCAACATATTTGACCGCCTATCGCGTCAGTGTTCCTCAACTTCTATCAGGTCACCCCTCTGCCTCCAATGCTCCATGGAAAACAACCCAACTTTGTACAACCTCCCCCCATGCTCTCTAAGCCAGGGAATTTAGTGGTAAATCTCTTCTGCATGCTTTCCAAAGTCTTCACATCCTTCCTGTATTGTGCAGAATCGTGCAATACTGCAGGGGCTCCCTAACCAGTTTTACTTAGCTTCAACATGACTTCCTTACTTTTACGCTCAATGCCCTGCCCAAACATACCGGTACACTTTATTTTACCACCCTGATACTTGCGAACCCACTTTCAAAACCTGAACCTCCCTGTCTTCTACACAGTGATTTTGAGTCTTGCCATCAATTGTTCACATTCACCTTGCATTTGACCTCCCAAACTGCTGTAGCTTACACTTGTCCAGATTAAATTCCAACGACTATTGCTCTGCCATTACTTGTAAATGATCAATATCCTTTTGTATTATTTGACAGTCCACAACTTCACCAATTTTAGTATCAATATGCAAATTTACTAATCCATCCCACCCATTTTTGCATCCAAGTCATTTATGTACACAATAAATGGGGACCAAACAATGATCCCTGCAGATCACCACTGGTCATTCCAGCCTTCCAACACAACCCTGTCTTCTATGGTACAGCCAATTCAGAATTCAAGCTACCAATTCACCTTGGATCTAACTTTTGCATCAGCCTACCACAAGGAATCTTGTTAAATGCCTTACTAAATTCTGTATAGACAACACCCAATGCCCTACACGCAACAATGACCTCTGTCGCATCTTCAAAAAAAAACTCAAATTTTCTCCACACAAATTCATGCTGCCTGTCCCCAATCTGGTCATGCCTTTCCAAATGTTTCACAAATCTTCTCCAATAATGATCTCCGCATCATTGCTCAAGACGGTAAATGAGGATTATCACTTGTTGCAGGTGACATTTTAGAGATCATCAAGGCCCCATTCAATCTCCTCACTTGCTTCCTCAACAACCTGGGATACATTTTATCAGGCCTGGAACTTATCCAACAGTGCTGGATCATTTGAAGAGCATTAGGTCTTTCTTACTCTCAAAATACCTGAATGCATTCACATTCTCTACACTATGCTCCAAATAATCTCATTAAATGAAGTCTCCCTTTCAAAACCAGCAAGAAGACATTAGAATCAAGCAAGAAAATGAAGCAGCCATTCCCATTTAAAGCTGACAACATACCCTAATGTTCCACGTCCAGACATTGGGGGACTC
Source organism: Narcine bancroftii (assembly GCF_036971445.1). Taxonomy (NCBI): domain Eukaryota; kingdom Metazoa; phylum Chordata; class Chondrichthyes; order Torpediniformes; family Narcinidae; genus Narcine; species Narcine bancroftii. The sequence continues at coordinate 450,057,732 of NC_091469.1, read as the reverse complement.
GGTGGTTTTTGTGTCGGTGGATTTGTCCGAGTGAGTGTGCCAGTTCTTGCAGGCTGATTACCTCCATGCTGCAAAAATAAAAAAGATATGCAATTGAGGAATATTTAATGGAAACTAGTTGCTTTAACTTGCAAAGCATGTATCACATTACAAAATTAACCACAATCTCGGTTGAAAAATCAATTCAGCTCCATGAAAACATCAGTTTATATAGATAGCAGCAGATAAACCTCAATGCATTTTTATAAAATTGGCTGTTTGTGACCAAGTTGTCAGAAGGCAATTAGCCTCTAAATTGCTGAACTGTTTTAGAGGTAGGAGACCATGGTAGTTTACAAGAGAAGGAAAATCATGCCAGCTTGCAATGCAAAAAAATCTGCAGAAGTAATAAACTGAAATGTATATTTGTGCATTTTAAGTAGTTGCTTCTACCCATAAAACCATAGCATGACAGTGCTTTTCATAACCAAGGAACTTAGTCTGCAAAAGGATGACAAACTCAGTTTTCCAGTCAGAGCTAGTAAGTGAAATTAGTCTCAATTGTTCCATTAACCAGTGTGTGCTTGCAATGGGCCCAATAATGTACTTTTATGCTATAAATTTGTAAGATTCTTTCATTTATATCAGAGAGAAATGTGCTTAATCTAAAATACAATGTCACCATTAAAACCTCATATCATTGTCCAGGTAAATATATGCCAGTCTATTGGGTGGTTGCAAATCATGTCCCAGCAATGAAAATAAAAGTTCTCAAATGTGAACTTAAAGTTTTACGGTAAATAAAAGCATATTTTAAACAAAAGTATAAATATGAACCACATTCTTTGAACTATTCTTTTCATTATTCCATTTAGGAAGTTATGTGAATTTTGAAGGCATGAACAAACTTTTCAGAGATGAGAAAAACATTTCAATTAAAAGTTCAATTGAATATTTGCTTCATTAAAATTTTATGGTATTCAAATGTAATTAACTGATCAACATCTGAACCTCATGAATTTCACCATTAATCTACAATAATATACTTCAAAGACCGCTCACATTTTAAAAGAAGATTTAACACATTAAGAAAGCCAACTAAAATAATTTAATTCTAATCCAACAGTACCTAAAAAGATATGGGAAGACAAGTTTCATTGGAAGTGTCTACAGTGCACAACGAAAGGAAACTGTTTGTCTTACCTTGGCTTTAAGCCACTTAATGTTGCCAAAAAGGGAGAAAAAAATAAAGCAAAATTAACCACATATAATTAAGCTTGGCAGAAAAAAGCTAAACACATTCAGTATATAAAGCAATAAAACTGATAATTAAATACTTAATGTTTCCTCTCGATCAGCAATGGTACACATTAACAAGCAAACAAGTCGAGGTGATAGAAAGCAAATAAGTTCCTCTTCAATTAACACATTCCTACTATTTGCAAATGAAAAGCCAAGATTACAGAACCACATGACTGCTATGTACTTGATAAATTTCCAACAATTCAATCTCAAAATTGACAAAATGTTACCATAACTTAATAAAAAATCAAAAGATGAGGGCGAAGATAGTCAATGCCCATCCAACACAACTAGTGCTTCTAGTCAACGAAGTACATGCAGAACTGAAGTTCATTCAAACTCAAATCAAACTATGATTGTGTGAATACAGGTGATCAGGAATTAAATTCATCAGATTAATCATTTTACAGGGCTGGTATGCAAGCAGAAAGTATTTTATTGAATTTTATTGTATTTTATTGAATTATCTGGGGCAATGAAATAAGACTATCCACATTCGATAGTGGGAAAATGAGCTTAAAAACATAGAAACATAGAAGATAGAAGCAGGAGTAGGTCATTCGACCCTTCGAACCTGCTCCGCCATTCAACGAGATCATGGCTGATCTTAAAGTTCAGTACCCCGTCCCCGCCTTCTCTCCGTAACCTTTAATACCCTTATACTGAAGAAATATATCTAATTCCCTCTTAAATATATTTAATGAACCTGACTATGTGGCAATGAATTCCACAGATTCACTACCCTCTGGGTAAAGAAATTCCTCCTCATCTCGGTCCTAAATGGTTTGCCTATTATCCTCAAACCATGACCCCGGGTTCTGGATTTTCCCATCATTGGAAACATCCCATCTGCATCCATTCTGTCCAGTCCTGCCAGAATTTTATATGTCTCTATGAGATCCCCTCTCAATCTTCTAAACTCCAGCGAGTACAATCCCAATTTGCGCAATCTTTCCTCATAAGTCGTTCCTGCCATTCCAGGTATCAGCCTGGTGAATCGCCTCTGCACTCCCTCCATTGCAAGAACATCCTTCCTTAGATAAGGTGACCAAAACTGCACACAATACTCCAGGTGGGGTCTCACCAAGGCCCTGTACAGCTGCAGTAAGGTATCCTTGTTCCTATACTCAAACCCTCTTGATATGAAGGCCAACATACCATTTGCCTTTTTAACCGCCTGCTGTACCTGCATGCTCGCCTTCAGAGCCTGGTGTACAAGTACCCCTAGGTCTCTCTGCACTTCCCCATCTCTTAATCTATTGCCATTCAAATAGTAATCTGCCCTCCGGTTTGTATTACCAAAGTGGATAACCTCACATTTATCCACATTGTAGTGCATTTGCCATGTATCTGCCCAGTCCCTCAATTTATCCAAATCACACTGGAGCTTCCTGACCCCCTCTTCCGTGCACACAACCCCTCCTAGCTTAGTGTCATCTGCAAATTTGGAGATATTACATCCAATTAAAGTAAATTGTGAACAGCTGGGATCCCAGTACAGATCCCTGTGGCACCCCACTGGTCACCGCCTGCCACTCAGAAAATGAGCCATTTATCCCAACTCTCTGTCTTCTACCTGCCAGCCAGTTCTCAATCCACATCAATACTTTGCCCCCAATCCCATGAGCCTTGATTTTGGAAGCCAGTCATTTATGCGGGACCTTATCGAAGGCCTTTTGGAAGTCCAGGTACACCACATCCATTGGCTCTCCCCCATCTATTTTACCTGTCACCATCTCAAAGAATTCCAATAGATTTGTCAAGCATGATTTACCTTTTGTAAATCCATGTTGACTCTGTCCGATCCCTTCTCTGCTAGTCATATGCTCCGCTATTCCATCCTTAATAATGGATTCCATCATTTTGCCCACTACTGATGTAAGGCTCACCGGCCTATAATTCCCCGCTTTTTCTCTACCTCCCTTTTTAAATAGTGGGGTAACATTAGCTACCCTCCAATCCATGGGTACTGATCCTGAGTCTATCGAGTTCTGGAAAATAATTCTTAAAGCATCTGCTATCTGAATGGCCACTTCCTTAAGTACCCTAGGATGTAGATTATCAGGCCCTTGGGATTTATCTGCCTTCAATCCCATCAATTTCCCCAAGACCATGTCCTTAGAGATACTGATTTCTTTCAGTTCCTCCCTTGCATTAGTCTCTATGTTTCCCAACATCCTTGGGAGGTTATTTGTATCCTCTCTTGTAAAAACAGAACTAAAGTAAGAATTTAATTGGTCTGCCATTTCCTTATTCCCCATTATATATTCCCCTGATTCCGACTGCAAAGGACCTACTCTGGATTTCACCAATCTTTTCCTCTTGACATATTTATAAAAGCTTTTGCAGTCGGTTTTTATATTTGCCGTAAGCTTACTTTCGTAATTTATTTTTGCTCTCTTGATTAATCCCTTTGTCCTCCTTTGCTGCATCTTGAACTGCTCCCAGTCTTCAGTTGTGGTACTTTTTTTGGCCAATTGATATGCTCTCTCTTTGGACCTAATGCTGTCTCTAATTTCCCTTGTTATCCACGGTTGAGTCACCCTTTTTGGTTTATTTTTATGCCAAACAATTTTTGCAATTTCTCCATTAGATCTGTGAATGCTTTCCATTGTCTATCCACAGTCAACTCCCCCATAAACACCACCCAATCAATCTTACTCAACTCCCGTCTCATACCATCATAATTCCCTTTATTTAAATTCAGGACCTTAGTCTCGGTTTTAATTTCATCACTCTCCATGTCGAGTGAGAATTCGATCATATTGTGATCGCTCCTACCCAAAGGGCCTCGTACAACAAGATTTAATTAGCCCCTTATCATTGCATAATGCCCAATCTAAAATGGCCTGCTCCCGAGTTGGTTCCTCGACATATTGGTCTAGATAACCGTCCCGTAAACATTCAAGGAATTCCTCCTCCTCAGTATTTTTACTAATTTGGCTAGTCCAATCTATATGCAAATTAAAGTCTCCCATGATGACAGCTGTTCCCTTATTGAACGCTTTTCTAATTTCTCTTTTAATGCCTTCCCTCACCTCTACACTACTATTTGGAGGCCTATATACCACCCCCACTAATGTTTTCCGCCCCTTGCTATTCCTCAGTTCTACCCATATAGATACCGCATCTTCCAAGTTGATATCCTTTCTGTCAATCATGTCGGTCCCTTCTCTCACCATCAATACTACCCCACCCCCTTTTCTTTCTTGCCAATCCCTCCTAAATATCATATACCCTGGGATGTTAAGTTCCCAGGCTTGCCCACCCTGCAGCCATGTTTCTGTAATCCCAATCAAATCATATTTGTTTATCTCAATTTCCACAGCTAATTCATCTACCTTGTTCCAAATGCTTCTTGCATTAAGATATAAAGCCTTCAGATTTGCTTTTTTCACCCTGCTTGCTCTTTCTGATTTTTTACTTTCGCTGCCTAACCTAACTTTTCCTGTTTTATCTTTTCTGTTCTTTGCCCTATCATACAGGTTCCCACCCCCCTGCCAAATTAGTTTAAACCGCACCCGACGGCTGTACCAAACCTAGCTGCCAATATATTGACCCCTTTTGGGTTTAGGTCTAACCCATCCTTCTTGTAGAGGTTATGCCTTCCCCAAAAGAGATCCAAATGATCCAAGAAGCCAAAACCCTGTCCTTTACACCAGCCCCTCAGCCACACATTCATTTTCCTTAACCTTCCATTTTTGTCCTCAGTTGCACTTGGCACAGGTAGCAGACCAGAGATCACCACCCTGGCTGTCCTATTTCTTAGTTTCTGTCCTAGCTCTCTGTAATCCTTTTTCAGTACTTCCTCCTTCTTTTTATCTATGTCATTGGTACCCACATGTACCAAGACATCAGGCTGTTCGCCTTCCCTTTTTAGAATACCCTGGACCCGATTTGAGATATCCCGCACCCTTGCACCAGGGAGGCAGGACACCATGCGGGTATACCTATCTGGCTCACAGAATCTCCTGTCTGTATTTCTGACAATGGAGTCCCCAATGACCACTGCATTCCTCTTTACCTTTTGGTCCACCATGCCAGGCTCAGTGCCAGCAACCTGGTCACTGCTGCCAGCTTCTGTTGACTTTTTCTGCTGCATATCCGATCAGTCTCCTGAGCCAGTTAGACAGGGCACAGTCAATGAGTACAACAGTGGTTGTACTCCATCCTTGGTTAGACCTCCGATAGAGTACTGTGTGCAGTATTGTCACCAAGTTATCAGAAGAATATGATAGCACCAGGCATGGTAGTGGTAAATCACAAGGATGTTGCTGTTCAGCAGTGAGAGACTGGAAAAGGCAGGTCTTTTCTCCTAGAGGGAGGATACACGATTGAAGTATATAAAACTGAGGGATATAGAAAGGGTATATTGCAGGAAAAACATTTCCAGGAAACATTTCCATGTATCACAGGTAGATAAACTTAATGAACACAAAATCAAGGTAAGGGAAAAAGAGATTCAGAAGGGATATAAGAGGGATCATCTACAACCAGAAAGTGACAAATAATTGGAATAAACAGTCTGTGGGAATCATTGATACTGTGTCAGTGTCTGGATGAACACTTAATATACTTAAGCATGATGGGCAATGGCCAAAGGCAACATGATGGGGCAATTACAGAAAAGTGGGTACTGGTTAACATGGTCAAGTTGAGCCAAACTGATCCATTCAAGGCTCTATACTTCTACTTTTAATGGCTCATCAGAAAGCTCCATTGGGTGAATTTAAATTGATTTTACAGACACATACAGAACTTCACAAGTCAGTAACACATCACTTTAGTATGTAGGGATATAACCAAATAATGTTAAGCACTGTTTGTCCAAAGCCCAGCTATAATACAAATTGAAAGCCTACCCAAGAGAATATGGTTTGGTCAACTGCAATGAAAACTGCAGATTCCCAAATCCATCCACATAATACCAACAGGTCTAATGTTTAGATAGCTCAGAAATCAAACTTCTACTATCTTCCTGCTACAGTGACTATTAACAGAATCAGTTTCAACTCCAAAACTCGGCTGTAGACTGACCACTTTAAATTCCTTCAGAACAGCCACAGACCTCTCGTGGAGAAATAAACTCAAGAAAATTGCAACAATCTCTATTTATACCAAGACCATACCACAAAGCTACCCATCCCGTTCTATTGTCTACATCAAGATACATCAAGACAAAAAAATTAAAAGGATATGAAGAGCAGAATAAATTGATTCAGCTCGATTCATTTATATACTGTAACATTACAGTACTACATTTTATTTATTTATCAAAAACCCATACAGTCTCAGTTTCAAGATGATTGCTAGAAAATTGTGAATGCAAGGCCTGTCAATTCAAATATCTTCAAACTGGAAATGCACATAATACAATAGGGCTGGCCAGCTTTAACTGAAAATTGTCCATTCAATTGGAAGATGTACCATTCATGTCTTAAAATTAGGGGAGCTCACAATGTCACAAGTTCCGAAGAGTTTTTTTTTAAGTTGATTTAGGAAGCCAAGACTTTCCCACACATTCCACGTTTGGAGAAGAGATGATTAAATGTTTTCATCCTAATTATGTTTTACTTATTTCAAGGCTATAACCAGACTCCGGCACAATTCACTCCTTTTACACTGAAATAGAATAGTTTTTCACTGGGAGAATATTCTGATCAAGCAGAGAAATCCTGCTGGAAGCATCTATTTCATACAAAATTCCTTCTGCAACTGATGTTTAATTATGTGTACATTGAATAAACGTGACAAAATTATTTAAATGTAAATTTTTCCCTTTATAGCTTATTCAAATGTTTCCTCACAGAGTTTAAAAAAAAAGGCATTCAAACCACTTTCATGATGAACCAGAAGTGGAAATAACTTAACATTTTGGGTGTTGACCTAAATTTCGGTCCAGTTAAATATTTGCATTCATTATATTAACATTTGTTCAATCATACCACCAAATAGCACCAGAGAATGTCAAATGTTAGCACATACTCACCTTACATTATTATTTATTCCACTCCCTTGTGATCACAAGGTCACATATGATCTACAAGATCATAAAGCATTGGCTATTCAGCCCATCGAGCATGCCCTGCCATTTAATCATGAGCTGTTCTATTTTCTCATTCAGCCGACTGCCCAGCCTTTTCCCCATTACCTTTGAAGCCCTGGCTAATCAAGAACTTCCCCATCTCTGTCTTAAATACACCCAATGACCTGACCTCAACAACCGACTGGGGCAACAAATTCCACAGATTTACCACCCTCTGGCTAAAGAAACTCCTCTACATCTGTGTTCTAACCGGATGCCTTTCAATCCTGAAGTTGTGCTCTCTTGTCCAAGATTAGTGATTCCCACAGTGGGCACTGCTGCCCCGTGGGTGGTGGAAAGACAAAAGGGGGCAGTCCGAACCTTCAGTCTTCTTATTACTCAGTCTGCTGCAAAGTTTAATGAAGAAGGCAGTGCAGTAATTTTCTAGCTAGTAGTGAGCAAAATAAACGGCAACATGGTGTTCTCGTGAGAGCTGGTCTTGGTGGCCATCATGTCGTACTGGTGTCACTACCCCCCCCCCACCCTACTCAGTGCCACCACTACTCCCCCTCCCCTGCTCAGTGCCACCACTGATCCTCCACCCCACTCAGCGCTGCCACAAGTCCCCCACCACTCAGCACCATTGTATTGGGGGGGCACTCTGGATATAGCCTGGAGGCCAAGGGGATAGCAGCCCCAAAATGTTGGGGAACCACAGACCTAGATTCCTACCATGGAAAATAACTTTTCTGACCATACCTTTTAATATTCCATGTTTCAATGAGAACCCCCTCATTCTCCTAAATTCCAACAAGTACATGCCTAAACTTGTCAAACTCCTCACATGATAACTCTTTCACTCCCGAATCATCCCTGTGAATCTCCTCTGAATCCTCTCCACATCCTTTCTTAAATAAGGAGCCCAAAACTGCTCAATACTCAAGTGAGGTCTCCACGGTGTATTTGTAATTCTGATAGTATTAAGTGTTCTACAAAATCTATTTTTAGGTTTAGCAATCCTTGACCCATCAGAAACTACAGATCTCCTAACTCTGGGACCTGTCATGACAAAGGACTCTTGAACATCATCCCACGAGTAAAAATATACCTTGCACTGTTTGAATGTACTTTTCTCTCTAACAATATACCTGTGCTTTTATTGTAACACTATCCCCGCACCTGTTTTTTTTATTCTTGCATATGCCTATATTAACTAGCCTGCCTAGGTTCAATCACCATATCTTGATTCATTTGGAAATAAACTATTCAATTCAAATCAACTTGCTGGCCAATGTTTCCAGAATAATTTTATGGCTTCAGCACTACCAATTTTTCCTCCGCTTTGAAACCAATGGGTCTGCAATTCTCCCAAATCCTCTTGCAACAGATTCCTCTGATCAAGACATTGAAAAATTACAGTATGAATGCACCTAAAGCTATTACACATACCAAACACTCCTCCATCAACATTTCCCAGGAAAGCAGCCAATATACAGGTACACAATCCTTTATCCGGAACCCTTGGGGGACAATGTATTCTGAATTTCGGATTTTTCCGGATTTCGGAAAACCCACCCGAATTGTGCTGCCATATCCACCCCCAAACCCTTCCTGATGCCTGACCGCCAGTCCCCACTTGACGGATTTTGGAGCTTTTCGGATTTTAGATGTCCAGATAAAGGATCGTGTACCTGTACTAAAATACCTTGTCCACCATCTTCTCCCCACCCTTCCTATCAGGCAGGATTTCAAAACCACCAGATTCAAGGACAGCTTTTTCCTCTTTGTTTTCAGAATATTGAACAAACCGATCATTAACAATTTATTCCTGCACAGTTTTAACTGAACTTAACGCTATACTCTGCAGAGATCATGATTGTAGTAAAATCACAAATGCTGGAGGAACTCAGCAGGTCATGCAGGATCCATAGGAGGTAAAGATATATAACCATCATTCCGGGCCTGAGCCCCTGAAAAGTTGTTTATCTTTACCTCCTATGGATGCCGCAAGACCTGCCAACTTCCTCCAGCATTTGTGTTTGTACTCAAGTACGAGTCCATTTACCTGGAGAGCACGCAAAATAGTTTTTCTACAGCATCTCTGCATATGTGACAAAAAAACCTCATAATTGTACAGTTCCCTCTGTTCTGTTTCTGACAAAACAGTACAGCACCGCATTAGCCCTTCAGCCCACAACCTACTTCACATCAACCGAACCCTTCTCTCTCACAGTCCACAACCATATACTTTTCTTATGTCCATGAACCTATTGACTAGTCTTTTAAATGACCCCATTGTCTCAGCCTCCATCACCACCTCCAGCAATTTATTCCAGGCACCCACCACTCTTTTTAAAAAAAAATCTCTCTAATGCGACCACTCACTTTAAGCAGATACTGACTGGTGTTGGCCAGTGCGGTCCTGGGAAAAGGTGCTGGCTATCCACCATCTATGCCTCTCAGTTTTACACCTCTTTTCAGTTGCTTCATCCTCCATCACTCCAAGAGAAAAGCCCTTGCTTGCTCAACCTTTCTTAGTAAGGCATGGTCTTCAATCCAGGCAGCATCCTGATAAATCTCTTCTGCACCCTCTCTGAAGCTTCCACATCCTTCTTGTAAATGAGAAGACCAAAATTGAACAGAATACTCCACGTGATCTAACCAATCCCTCAACTAATGAAGGCGAGCAGACCATATGCCTTCATAACCATCCTATCAACTTGAGCAGCAACCTTGAGGGATTGATGGATTTGACACCAAATCACTGAGCAGGGGGTCCAGAACATCAATGGTCACAAATCTCAAATCAGAAACATGCATCATCTAACACCACATTTTCAGTGGGCAAGCCAATTCAGAATGCAGGTAAGTTTCCAGGTACCCCAAGCCCAATGACTTTCTGGATGACTAAAAGAGTCCCACTAAATTTGCCATTCACTTTCCTGGAATAGGAATGGGAGTTTGGCTGTTCATATCTGACCACTCCTAACTGGGACACTGACACTTTCACACTTGCATCGCATCGAGCGATGGTGAACCTGCCTTAAATCCTGATCAATGTACCTTTCAACAAATTAATAATTCCTAATTATAACATAATTAAGCTTTACGTACAGCACAGGTCTCTGTTGTTGTTGTGCTGACCTACATAAACCTTATAAGGGACTGTGGGGAAATGTTAGGAATAAATAGCAAGAGCAGACAGTTTTTAAACAGTAGTACTATCGTGCACAATGTATAAATACCATGGCATACCTGCTTTCCCAGAATTCCATGTGGCAGAGAAAGAGCTGTATGCCTGGCTGCATGCACAGAGCATTCATGGAGAGGTTTCTCTGCCCCATGACATTCTGGGAAATCAGGCCCGCCATTGCTTTTTCCCCCACAGTCTTTATAAATAGTGCACTATAGCACTACCAATCTTCCCACGCTGTTTAAAAATTGTCCGCTATTGCTATTTATTTCCTCTCTCCCTGCTGTAACTTTCTCACATCAAAGTTTATACCTTCATTTTAATCTTTTTTTGCTTCACGTTCCTGCACTCAAAAACTTGGGCCATTTCAATCCCACAATGCAATTGCCTGTTTGACACTTATCTGATTGCAACGCCAGCATCTGCAGACGCCATGGATTGTACTAGGGGCCAAGGCAATCAATTCCTGGCATGAGAAGATGTCATCTGATGCTGGCAACGAGCTGATTTTGCTTTCACAATAGACACTTCAAAGGCTGATTGGCTGTTAATTCCTGGGATCATTTACAAGTTTGAAAGGGAGTCCCCGTCAATGTACCAGAAGTGTCTTGCATGTTCAATCAGCAAAGTGAAAACTGTGGAAGTTTCCCTCTGAAAGCCCCAATTGAATGTTTCTAATGTTTGGGGTTCTGAATAATCACTTTTCTCTGCATGGAAATGTTTTTGCTCTTTGTACTTGTTTATTTTCAAATATTGTCAGGCACACAAATTAAGGTTGAGAAACTGATTTGAAGGAAACCTACTGCATCACTTTGTATTACATTGCATTAGATCACAAATATAATAAGCATTTCAATTAAATCACATTGGGCAGCCCAGTTAGCACAATGTGACAGAGTAAATAGATATGTTTTTGGGAGATAAATTGAGAAAGGTTTGTGAGAGTAGGTTACATACAAACACTTTAAAACAGATTTTATTTGAAATACTGGAGCTCTGCTACTGCTAGACATAGCAGCTCCACAGGTTTTGCAAGAGCTTTGGAGAGTGCTCAAAAGACTTCACTAATGGATTGTTGTTTACAAGAGGCAACAGATGAAAGATCTTGTCAGAGCCGCCTTCTGTCTGGAAGAGAGCTTGTTGTTCTAAGACGGTCATGTGGTTTTGCAAGCAGAGAGAGTCAAACAGGCTTTCTCTCAGAGAAAGATAGAGAGATGTCTTCTACAGTGTTACAGCTAGCAGAGGCAGCTGAGACTGGAACAGGACAAGCTGGCCGAAAGCCCAATTTTGAAGATGCCCTGGTCAAAGCCCTTATGGTTCATGCAAGAGAGGACTGGCTGTCTAATGTTTCACTTGAAACAAGAGAAACAAAAATGAACTCGGTGGTGACCTGAAAGAAAGAGGTTATCATCTGGAGAACCCTGAAAAGCTAAGTTTTGTTACCAAAACAATGAAGTGGCTGATCCTGGAACAACAAATCTCTCTCTGAAAACCAACAAGAACCTTCCTGAGCAGTAACCATTTACCTTTCAAGCACCAAAGTTTGTTAACTTTATAAATGATAAACTCTGTGCAAGGTATAAGCATTGCCTGCAACCAGTGAACTTGGAGGAATAAGAAGTGAGATTGGACTGTGAACCAAAGAGCTTTTCTGAACGTACACACACATTACATACATGTGCACTTAGAATTAGAAGGGGGTTAAGTTAGGTTAAGTAAGTCAATAGTGATATTTAAAGTTTGATTCTATTTTCATTTTTAAAGATAATTAAAAGCAATTTTTGCTTAAGTAACCATTTGTCTTGGTGAATATCTATTGCGGTTGGATTCAAATTCCGTGTTGCCTATAAGGAGTTTGCATGTTCTCCCCTTGTCTGCATGAGTTTTCCCTGGAGGCTCCGGTTTCCTCCCACCATTCAAAAATGTATCAGTTGTAGGTCAATTGGGCGGCCCAGTCTCAAGGGTCAAAAGGGCTGGTTTCTGTGCTGTATGTCTAAATTTTAATATTAAATTTTTAAAAATTTAAAAATTGCATCAGGGTTTGGACTTTCCAGATCCATAATTTTGATGGCAAGGAAAGAGGTACAGCATGAATGCGACAGAATCCAGGTCTGAGCTTGTCACTAACGATTCACTCAATTTGAATTTGAATTTTCTTTCACAATTACAAATTTGAAAAGTGATTCACTTTCAGTGTCCTACTCACTATTTCAATGACAGTTAAGATAATTAACGATGTGACTCCAGAGTCACCCGATACATTTACAATGACAGTTTTTCCATTCAGATGGATTATTTTTTAAAAATGGAAATTCAGTGGCTTCATTGTCACGACTTAGCAAGTTTCCAACCAAAAATCAACTTGAAACTACAAGTTCCCCTACTACTGAGATGGGTTCAAATTACAAGTTTGACCCTCTGAATACTAGTACTGTAACTTAAATATGAATCTACTACACCCATGTTTTCTATTTCAAAGGCTGCTAACTGCTTCAAATAGAAAATGAATGAAAGGAGTTGTAAATGAAATGTTCTTTAAACAAAAGAGACCTCTTCTCTGCACCGTTCAAGGGAGATGGTTCCAAGCATTCTTGAGGTAAATAAGAAATCTTCGGATGCTGAGTTTCTGCAGCACTTGTGTCCAACTCTTACTTTAGGCTCACCAGCGAAACGGTGTAGTTTTAAGGAAAAAGGCTCGTGTCTGCCAAACATGCCAGGAGTTAAAGAGGACAATAAAAGTTTATCAACTGTCAAACTAAATAATGATGGATTTTACTTTTAAAATATGCAAAATATGTAAATACACAAAACTTTCAATGATTACTTGACAAAATTGTGTCATTTTCCTATTTCCTTGCAACACAGGAGTCTGCCATTTTGACTCCTTGAGTCAATTTTGACCCACAAAGGAATCTACCTCCTATTTTACTTATACCCATTCACTCCATGCTTTTAACTACTCCACCGACTTACCCCAAATTCTATCTTTCATACACTAGGGGCAATTTAACAGCCAATTAAGGATGGCACAGTTGTCATAGCAGTTAGTGCAAAGCCTTTATAGTGCCAGCAATCGGGACTGGACTGGGGTTAGAGTCCTGCGCTGTTTGTAAGGAGTTTGTACATTCTCTCCATGTCTGCATGGGTTTTCTCCAGAGGTTCCAGCTTCCTCCCACCATTTAAAACATACCGGGGATGTAGGTTAACAGGGTATAAATTGGGTGCCACAGACTTGCGGGCCAGAACTGCCTGTTACTATGCTATATGTCTTAATTATTTTTCCTTTTCTTTCTTTTTCAACATTTTTATTAACATTGAAATTTCACATCCAAAAACACAAACTAAACATTAAATGTTAAGTCATATCACTTCATCCAAGGTACCCCACATTTTAATTAGATATTTATTGTTATTTTATTATAAAAAGGAAAATCTAAACCCACTATCGGCTATTTGGCCAAAAAATACAGAATTCTTATCAGAGTGAAAATTATCTCATTAATCAACAGTTCTATCTTCATAACAAATCAAAGATTATAAAAGTAACTCAAAAAGGATCCTACAGTGTTGAAAATTTGAATTCAAATCTGAAATTGAGCATCTAATTTTCTCTAAATTTAAACATGTCACATAGGCATTGAGTACGATTAGGCAGGGTAGCATCCCTCCATCTAAGCAAAACCACCCACCTAGCCATAAGAGAAATAAAAGCTAATACATGAGTGTCTTTTTTTTTTAATTAAGATCTGAATGTGCACATCTGCAGCATGTGGGAGGAAACTGAAGAACTTGAGGAAAGCCCACTGGGTCAGAAATAAAATGTGCAGTCTTTAAAAAAAATGAAGATCAAATTCAACCTAGGTCATTGGAGCGGAGATGTCAGTTCTTTTGGCCGTACCATTTTAATTACTTTAATATCATCGTACAAGAAAGTGTCAAAATCTCTTTGCAAGTTGTACTTTCAGTGACAACAAAACAATAAAGTAAAACAACTCAATGAAATCACTTCAATGGAGCATCTCTACTATTACCAAAATAACTTATTTTTCAAAAATTAAAACAGAGTAAACTACCTAAACAACAGTCATTAAAGCAGTACCACATCTACCTATTCTGGTGCTAAAAACCTACTCCACTTTCTTGAATAGCATGGGAATTCTCTCTGGTGTTCTGGGCAATATGTATTCCATTTAACATCTTTAACAACCGTTTATCTAGTTTGCATCTCGTCGTTCAAGAGATTTTGCTGTACACAAAATGATTCCCATTTTTCATTTAGCTAAAGGTGTATAATTTACAACCTGTTCAAGTAGTAAAGGTAATAATAACAATTTTTCAATGCACAATTTGTGATCTTTGACTAACATTTGTTTTTTTCTTAAGACTAGAAATGATGGGTTATTTTGATGCGAAAAAAATTTGAAATTTGTTAAATAATAATCTACTTGACAAGCTCAAGACCAATATCTCCACCACTATTAATCTATTCTCACTCAAGTTGATGTTTGCCTTTTAAATTAAAAATAATCTGATCATAAATCTTCAATTTCATCAACATTTAACTTGCAAGAATGGATCATGGTGGAGAGAAAGTGGGGTAAGTCCTAACAAATTGAATTAACTTGCAAAGATTGAACACAAACTAACATTTCCAGCTTGATCACTTCCAAACTAATTTTAGAGCAGAACCAAATATAACTCCCTCAGAACTAAATTTCTCCACATGAATGAAACCTTAACCCAAGGAACCTCCTACTGAGGGCAAAATATTCAACAGAACATTTCTGTGGAGGAGTTAAACAGATGCTGCGATTGTAGTGAAATACATAAAAGTGCAGGAGAAACTCAGCAGGTCACACAGCATCTATAGAAAGCATAGGGATACAACCAAATGTTTCGGGCCTGAGGTACAATTCTGTCGAGCAGTGTTTTTGATACATTTGTAGGAAAGTGCACTTGATAACCAAAGTACTATTGGAATTGATATTTTAAAATGAAAATATAGTAATCATAAGGACATCTCAAAGAGCAATTTAAGTATGATGAAATGTTATTAATGTTGATTGATAGATAAATATTTGTCAGGATACTGGGAATAACTCCCTCCAAAATTGTGAACGAAATTTTATACAACCACATGAGGCTGCAATGTGACCTTGTTTCGACTTTTATCTTAAAGATGGAACTTTAGATTGCACACTTCATAATTTCACTGAAGTGTGAACCCATCATTTTTGACAAGTTGCCAGAGTGGGATGAACTCAAAAACCACATATTTCAGCAAACAGCTACTGAATGGTGAAAAAACAGAGCACTAGCACAAAATAAATGCATATAAATGGACCAAAAGGCATGTCCCTATGTGATAGTCATTTCTAGGTCTAAACTTAGGACTTTTTTTTAAATGACCTAACACTACAAGGTTATATGGCCTTCTACATTCAGTCTAATTGTTTTCAAGTCAACTTTTATTAAATACTCAGTGTGAAGGGAAAGGGGGGGGGGGGAGAGGGCGGAGGAGGAAGAGAAGGAGGAGGGGTTGAATAAAGTTGCTAATAAATTCTGGTACAAATGGAATAAATGTTAATGTGTTTTTAAAATAGAAGCAAATGCTCATCTTGTGTGGACAATGTGAACATTCAATCTCTATTAACCTCCAATATAGTTACAAAGTAGATATGTACTGTGCCAAATTCTAAAGGCTTCATGTGATATATCCATTTATTCTCTACTACAAAACCAAATAATTTTCAGAAAAGAGAAAAAGAATGCTACTTTGTTGTCCAAAATATTGTAAAGTATGCAGAAACAATGCCCTAATATTTTTTTGAAGGGCTTGTATTTTTAAAAAAAAGTGCAGACACCTGAAGTCCAGAACCTCTTGGCTCTTCAACATCCCCCTAGTTACCTTAATCATAAGTCCTTTTTCCATTGGCATCCCAGTTAATTCACTGTGCAGTATCCTGGGATTGATTTGTGCTGTTTCCATTGGGCCACCTTTAATCGGGACGCTGACTGCTTTTCCACTGAACACACTCATCCTCAGGGATCGAAGAGTCTACCTGTGAATGGAAGTTGTCCTCTTTCCACTGTTTTAATCAGCACGCCAGCATCAGCTGACGCCAGGAATATGAATAGGGGTAGAGGCCGTCAATCCCTGGTGTGATTTGATGCCAACGTGCTGATTGTTTTCCTTTTCCACTGGACCCTTAACCAGTTCATTCCCTGTTAATTCCTGGGACAAGGTGGCACTGGAAAAGAGACAATAAACTACCCCAGCACTACAAAGAGGCCCGCTTGCGCTATTGTGATGCCACATTTTTTTTTCTTGGATTCTAGTAATTGAGATGGCATCCTCTTTTGCATTTAACTTTCTGCACATTAATTTAATGTAGTGGTTTTTCCACAAAGTACCTATTTGACTGCGATGATTTCAGTGCACATGTACGTTGCACAATGTTTATGACAAACTGTCAAAAGCTCTGAATCGTCTTTTGTCAATGGGCTGCTTGCAATTTTTTACTTGAATTTTTTAAAAAATATGCCCACCAATCCATGTACTGACAAGACACTGTATCTGAACACGTTAAAAAAGGACTTGAAATTTTAACAAGCATGAAACTCCAAAATAAATAATGAAGTAAATGTATGTTGATTATTTTACCTTAACACCATGACCAACATCATCCAGTACAGTGTAGTCTATTGGCTTTCGAATGTATCGCACTGGTCGTTCAACACTGGCTGGTGCTATGATCTTATGAGTTCTTGATGTGTTCTTGTTGGTAGTTAGAATGCCTATCTCACGGCGAGCCACTTTTTCCTTATGGATATCCACAGTCTATTAGAAAGAAACAAAAATGTTACCCTTTCTTCTCCACTTTTTCCTATCCCTTTCCCTTTCAAGTTGCGAAAGGGCAGCAATCTTTCAAGTAATGCACAAATCTTGTACCCTGATCATTTGTTGGCATTAAATACCCAGGTTGCTTAACTCCAGTAACATTATTCAATGACTATTTGAGTTGGATCAATGAGCAGAAAGTATTGTACCACCTTTGAATAGAAAAACCAAAGTTTAATGAATGCAAAGTACAAGGACCAGACAAAATATAATGAAAAATAACCCATGTCAGAGTTTTAAAAATAACTTCACTTTTTAAGGTTTTTAAAAAAGAAAATCTGCAGATGCTGGGATCTGGTGCAGTACACAAAAATGCTGAAGAAACTCTAGGTCACACAGCAACCATAGCAAGTAAAAGGCGGTGGATGTTTTAGACAGGAGCTCATCATTAGGAGTGTTGAAAATCAAGAAACACCTAACTAAAAAGGTGGAGGAAGGTGGGGTAGAGAAAGGTGAGAAAAATAGGTCAACAATAAGAGGCAATGTGTGGATAATGATGAGAGCAGAAGAGAAATGAGCTCAGAAGTAATCAGGAGAGAAGGCAGAGAGCTAAGGAAGATAGATCTCTGGTAGGAGAGAAAGAAATGGGGAGCTGGAAGAAGGGATGAGGGAGAGAGACCAGAGGAAGGGGCTAACAGAAACTGGATATCAATATTGATGCCATTTGCCAAGACCATCTCGGACAGTATTCACTGCTGTTTTTGTGCTCTTCAGCTTCTGTCCTCACGCAGGAAGGAGGGGCATAACCAGATGATCCAACTTTGCAAAGTGCAGCCATGGCATGAAGTGGTAGACATTAATGGTAGCGTAGTGCAGTGTAACAGTGGTCAAGATGTTTGAGCCTCTGGCATTGCAGATGTGCTGATGGTAGCTCAAGAATTTTCTTTGAGCTTGTCAGGTTGAAATCCCCAGTGTTCACTAATTGGTCACTATGAATTTTCCCTGGCATGAGCAGGTGATAGGAAAATTTTGCATTTGGGAGAGAATGACTTAAAAATGAAATACATGAGAAGGAAATATTTCTCAAAGATCTGCTGGCATAAAATTAATTGGGTGAATGCCTCCCTCCCCCCCCCCCCCCGCCCCTCCCCTTGCATGGCATGAAAAGCATGTGACAAAATATCAGGGACCAGTGGAGTTATGCAGGGATCTGTTCTGGGACATATGCTCTGTGATTTTTATAATGACCTACACGAAGTAGAGAGCTGGGTTAGTAAGCTTGCAAATGATATGAAGATTGGAGGAGTTGTGGATGGTGCTGACGGTTCCCTTGTTTACCAAAGGATATAGACGGAATGCAGAGTTGAGAGGAAAAGCGGCAGTTGTAGTTCAATCCAGATAAGTGGGAGGTGAAAGTCAAACCTAAAGGCTGACTACAGATACCAAGAGTGGAAGAACAGAGGAACCTTGGAGTCCAAATCCATACATCTCTCAAGGTCTCTGCACAGGTTGATAGGATAGTTTAAGAAGGCCTATGGGATGCTGAGCTGTATTAATCAGGGTATTGAATTCAAGAGTCATGTTGCAACTCTAAATCTCTCGTGAGACCATAATTAGGGTATTGTATTCTGTTCTGGTCACCTCATTACAGGAAGGATGTGGAAGCTATGGAGAGAGTACAGAGGAGATTTACCAGGAAGTTGGAAAAGATTAACAGAGATGAGGACTCTTTTCTTTGGTGCAAAGGAGGAGAGGGAACTTAAAGAGGTCAACGATATTCTTAGAGGCATAGATAAGACAGACAGCCTTTTTCCCAGGGCGGGAGTACAAAACACCAGAGGACATCAGTACAAAGTGAAGAGAGAAATGTTTAGGGGAGACACCAGGGATAAGGTTTGTTTTAATTAAACAGAGTTGTGGGTGCCTGGAATGCCTTGCCAGGGGTGTGATGGAGGTTGAAACTTTAGAGGCATTTAAGAGACTGTTAGACAAGTACCTGGATGAATGAAGGAGGTAGAAAGGGCTTAGTTATTTTTTGGTAGGATTACTTAGGTTGGCACAACATTGAGGGCTGATGAGCCTGTACTGTGCTGTAGTGTTCTATGATCTGACATAATAGATAAAATAAATACCAGAGTAAATTTACGAATTCACTGCATGACAAACATCATTTTAAAAAAAAAAATATATATATATATATACACAATTGAAGAGATTATTAGATTACATTCAACATCAACTGTAATTATAGATAGTGCATAAAACCAGCTCCAGTAACAATTTCTCATTTTGCCTTCAAGTTTCTGTGCGACAGAAACAACTATTTCAGGTTTGTGAAATTAGTTACATTGTAGAGGCCCACGAACTGAGACATGACCCGGCCCACAAAATGGCCAGTGAACGCGAGGGACTTGTCCGGACCAAAGGCATCCCGCATGACCTCCAGCACAGCAGGAAAGCCAGCCAGTCAGAGGCTGGCACTATGATGACATCACTCGTGTCGTCAGAGGAAGGGAGTGAATATAAACGGAGTTACCAGTTCAATAAATCAGTCTTCAACCTTGATAAGTTTGTGTAGGTGTGGGGTTCTTACTCCACACGAAGTGTAGCATGCATGCTACATTGGTGACCTCAGCAGGTCCAACCAGCAGATGGACCCGAAGATGACGGGCCACGCAGCTCTCCACACGGTCTCGCTAAAGCTGCCAACGTTCTGGGCATCACAACCACACGTGTGGTTCAAACAGACCGAGGTGCAGTTCCACCTTTGACAGATTGCCACCGCCGACACCCGCTACTACTACGTAGTGATGTTGGTCGATAAGGACATGGCAGTGTGGGTTGTCGATTTCCTCTGGCAGCCTCCGGAGCAAGGCAAATACTGCGCCCTCAAAGAGCTATTAACCCGCACGTTTGGGCTATCATGACGCGAGCACTCAACCAGTTTGCTGCACATGGACGGTTTGGGGAACAGGGCCCCATTCGCCCTCATGAGTAAGATGCCCACTCTCGCTAAGGGGCAAAATCTTTGAGCAGATTTTTCTGGAGAGCTGCCAGAGGATATCTGCTCGCCAATGAGGACTTCAGCAACCTGAGGAAAGTCGCAGCATGAGCGGACGTGCTCTGGAGAGTGAAGAAAGAAAACGGCGCCTCAGTGGACCAGATAGCCAAGCACTGGCCCCAGGCAGCAACAAGGCCACAGCCATATTGCTGCTGCTGACTGTAAAACTGCAGAACGGATCTGTCTGACTCTCTCTCCCTTTCAGAGAGAAAGCCAGTTTTTCTCTCTCTGCTTGCAAAACCACATGACCCTCTTAGAACAGCAAGTTCCATTCCAGACAGCCTGCGGCTCCAATGAGTTATTTCATTTGTTGCCTTTTTGTAAACAACAATCCATTAGTGAAGTCTCTTGGGCACTCTCCAAAGCTTTTGCAAATGCTCTTGGAGCCAGCCTGTCTAGCTTGAGCATAGTTCCAGTATTTTAAATAAGATCTGCTTTAAAATGTTTGTATGTGAACTACACTAAAAAACCTGCCCCAATTTATCTCCCCAAAACATATCTATAATCTGTCTCACTGGATTCAAGAACCTCTTGAAGCAAGGCTGAGTGAGCTAGGGCTTTTTCTCTTTGGAACAAAGGAGGGTAACAGGCAACTTAGCGGTGTACAAGATTGAGAGGAAAAGGCAGTGATAGATTAGACACCTAGCATCTTTGTCCTAGGCCAGTAATGGTCAATACCAGAGGACATCAGTTTAAGGCAAGTAAAGGAAATGTTACAGGTACTTTTTGTTTAAATATAATGCCTGGAGTGCATTACTGGGGATGGTGTCAGAAACAAATAGGGACATACAAAAAATTCTTTTAGATACACACATGGATTCAAGAAAAGTGAAGGGCAATTAATCATATGGAAGGGAAATGTTAGATTGATGTGGAGTAAGTTTATGCAACTAAACACAGTGGGCCAAAGAGTACAAACTGAACTGTTCTATGTTCACACCCCTCCTCCTCTGTCTAGAAAATACACTTGCAGTTTTCTAGCACAATGCCTGCAGCCAAGCAGATTGGAAAATGCTCCTTTGCTCTGTTTATCAGTATGTTAGGAGTTACTACTTCAAGATTCTGCACCTCCAATTTTGAACTGAGCTCAACTTGCACTCTAACCCTCAACCTTACATTTGTTTTTTGCTCATTTCACCCTCTATTGTCTGGTAACATTAAACATCAATTTAACAAACTGCCAAAATCTTGCATTCAACCAATGATATTAATATTTTTCAAATTCAAACTTGAGCATTTATACATTAAAATATTTTCAACTATTATTGCCACCTATATATTGTGGATAATACTGTATCAAAACACCCTCCTACAAACATTTAAACTACTGTTACGAACCACGCACAACAGCAGCAACAGTCAATGAACCAGACAATGTTTAGGTTTAAAACACTAATTTTATTTTTAACTCTTAAAATATAGTAGTCTTAACTTTTAAACCATCTTTAACACTAAATCTATCCCCAGCTATGCACAGGTATCTACTGTATGTATGAGTGTAATATACCATTACAATCCAAGCCAAATGCAGAAAGTTAATTTGGTTCAATCTTTCAAATTCAGTGTTGAAGTGTAGGCCTTTGAAATTTGATGCCCAGAATTAATGTGGAACCAATAGGAAGATTGGCGTTGTGGCTACGATAGACTCGCGTCTTCTCCTTGCATGGCCTTTGAAGAAATGTCCATCCACACGAGCTGTGGTCACAACATTCCTCATCCTTTTGTAGGCAAGATTCGAACTGGGTGACCTCCACAAAGCTTCCAAGACCCTGGCACTGGACTCTTCAAGTGACCTTCGCTGTTAGTCACAATGAAAATTAAGCACTTTGCTTCCCAAAATGACCCTCCTGGCACAGGTCAATCCACCGAAAAGGCCCAGTCATTGCTTTGCTCTGAATTCCACAAAAATGGCTGGCCATAAGAGCTACTTCAAAAAAACTGCTTTCTCTTCAGCCATCAACATGGTTCTCCCTTGCCAATGTATCGAATTCTGGAACAGACTGTGACAAGCCTTCCCTCAGTTCTTTCAAAAATCAGCTTTTTACTAATTTAGCATCCAGAAACTCCAGGGTAGAGATTTTTAGACATTCACCAGCATAAGAAATTTGTACGCGACAGAGTTTTAAATGACCACCTCATTATAATTGTCTCTTTATTTAAAACTCTTCCACTTGAGTGAATATCTCAACATCTAACTTACTATATCCACCATGTTTGTAAATATTCCAATAAAATCATTCTCCTAAATTCAAGTATATGGATAACCTTTTAAACCCCTTTTTTCACAGGACAATTCTCTTATCTCAGGACTGTATTGAGTGAATCTTTCTCACATACTGTACACTCAAAGTGCAGGCTGTACAATACTTCCCCAAACTCAAATCTAGCTCCCTTATAATAAAACCAATATGCAAGTTGTAGTGCCTGCATGCTAACTTAGTAATTCATATACCAGACATCCTACAAGACAAAACAAGGCAGCATCACCAATTTCAGGACAAATGCATGCTCTCGATGGTGGGGAGAGTTTTGCCTGTGACGTACTGGGCTGCTTCCACTACCTTTTGCAGTGCCCCCTTACTAGAACGTGATGTGCCCAGTCAGCACACTTTCCACTACACATATGTAGATGTTTGTCTTGGTTTCCAATGACATAACAAATCTTTCAAATTCCTGAGGAAATTGAGATGTTGACATGCTTTCTTCACAATGGCATTAATATGATGGTTCTAGGAGAGGCCCTCCAACATGGTGCCCCCTCCACCCCCCCAGGAATTTCAATTTGCTCACCCTCTCCACCTCTGATCTCCAATGATGACTAAATCAAACACCTCTGGTTTTCCTTTCTCAAAGTCTACAATCACCTACTTCCCACTGAGATTCAACACAGGGGCATTCTAAAGTCCACTACTCTATTCCTTCCACACCCATGACTGTGCAGTCAAGTTTAGCTCCAATTTAATCTACAAATTCACTGATGACTCCACCGTTGTTGGCCAAATGGACATTATGAAGACAGAATACAAAATGGAGACTGAGCATTCAGTTGGGTGGTGCCAGAACATTGCTCTCAACATCACAAAGACAAAAGAGCTTACTATCAATTTGAGGAAGGAGAGGCCAAGGGACCATGCATCTGTCAGCATTGACGGTAGAGATGGCAAAGGTAAGAACCTCCAAGTTGCTCAGAGTCCATATTTCAGAAGATTTCTCCTGGAGCCAGTAAGAGACACACCAATGCTTCTATTTTCTATGGAATGTGAAGAGATTTGGCATGCCATCGAATACGCTATCAAACTTCTCCAGGGGTACAGTGAAAATACCAATTGGTTGCATAATAATCAGGTTAAGGGATTTGACTCCCCAGGAATGCAGAGAGTTCCAAAAGAAAATCCATCACAGTGCTTGGATGTAGAGGTCAGTGATGCTGTCTTCAGGACAGGGTGTAGGATGCCACTAAGATCAACCAGGGTTCAACTCTCCTGTGCAATCCGAAGGCAAAGCAGGGATACACGCATTAGATCCACAAACAGCTGTGCGATACCGGCGACATGAGGCGCATGTGGCAAGCGATCAAACTTGCAACAGATCACAAGTCAACTGTGTAAGTTAAGGACAATGACACCTCCCTTCCAGAGAGATTGAACATCTTTTATGCATGGTTTGATGTGAAGAGAATGACACTAAAGAAACCTCTGTGTCCCTGCATAGCCGCAGCAGAGGTGAGGAGAACTCTATCAAAGGTGAACCCATACAAGGCAGGCGGACCAGACAACATACCTGGTCTGGTACTGAAGGATTGTGCAGAGGGCAACAATGACAGGCCTCAATGCCTACCACCCTGTGGCACTGACCTCCAGCATTATGAAGTTCTTTGAGCATCTAGTGATGAAACTCATCAAGCACATCTCCCAGAGATGCTGGACCCATTTAAATTTGCCTATGGAAGAAATCATTCCTCAGATGATGTTACAGTCTTGTCCCCTCACTATTCCTGACCCACCTGGAGAACAATGCCTCATACACCAGACTGCTGTTCATTGACTTCATTCCCCAAAGGATGGTAGAGAAGCTCTCCTGGGTGGGACTCAACACCCCTCTCCATAACTGGATCCTAGATTTCCTAAAAGAAAGGTCACAGTCTGTCCGGGTCAGAAGCAGAACGTCGAGCACTGTCACGCTGAACACAGGTGCACCTCAGGGCTGTGTGCTCAGCCTGCTCCCGTTCAAGCTACTGATCCACAACTGCATCACCAGATCCAGCTTCGACAGTGTCATCAAGTTTGCAGATGGCAACAGTAGTTGACCTCATCGGTATCAACAATAAGTCACACTACTGAGATGAGGTGGAGTGTACCAACCAGAGTTTCATTGTGGACAAGATGAAAGAGATGGTGTGGACTTCAGGAGGACCAGTAATAACCACCCTCCACTACACATCAACAACTGTAGTGGAGAGCACCATTCCTTGAAGTTCCCTTTACTCGTAATCTATTGTAGATACTTGTCAGAAAAGCAATTGCACCCCGAGAAGAGTGAAGCTGGCAAGGCTACTGGTCATCATTATGTCAACCTTCTATAGGAGCTCTATCAAGAGCATACTGGCCAGTTGCATCACAGTATGGTACAGTTGCTGCATAGAAATGGACTGGAGGTCAATCCACAGGACAATGAGTGGCAGAGAGGATAACTGGAGTTTTTCTCTCTCCCACCACCCTACCCGCAATCAACGTGATTGTTGTCTGAAGAGGGCACACATAATCATTGAGGATTCCTTTCACCCTGCACACAGCATCTTTCAGCTGCGCTCGTTGGGGGAAGAGATACAGGAGTACCAGAGCCAGCACTACCAGGCTGAGGAACAGCTTCTTCCCACAGGCAGAGAGAATGCTGAATGACCAAAGGAACGGCTCACACTCACCATGTGAGACTCTTGTATTCATGAAACAATATTTATTTATATAGATGTAATACTTGTTCTGCATATGTATTGTATGTGTGTATCTGCATGTTTTGCACTAAGTACTGGAGAACAGTGTTTCGTCAGGTTGTACTTGTACAATCAGATGACAGTAAACTTGACTCTTTTTGCATTTGTATAATACTGAAATTTTTATGCATTTTTTATGTGCAGTGTCTCTTTTTCATTCAATTAACTATACTATAGTAGTTTTCGTTGTTCTTTTCCATAAAGTACCTGATCTGCTGTAGCAAGAATTGTGTTTATAAATTCCATATGACAATAAACTCATTATATCCCTCTATACTCTACTCACTGGCAGTCTCTCCCCACTGAATTAATAGTCTGCCTTCAGATTCAATTTACCAAATGCATGAGCTCACACTTTTCCACATTAAACTCCATTTTGCCAAGTTTTCATTCATTGGCCCAACCTAGTTACATCCTGTTGCAGAGCCTAAATATCAGTCATTGATAGTACAGGAAGGAAACAGATCATGTGGGTCACCAAGTCTGTGCCAAGCTTCAACAACCCATTCCCCATCATTTTATTTTTAATTCTTCCCACATTGCTAGTTTCCTCCATTTTTACCCTTCTACTCCCCACCTAAGATTCTACAATTCACTTACAGATTGGGTCAAAATAGTAGCCAATTAACTAATCAACCAGAGATTTTTCTGATATAGGACAAATCTGGAGCACCCAGGCAGTTGTAAAGAACACATGCAAGCTCCATACATCCAGAATCAGAATTTATCATGAACATGTCATAAAATTTGCTGTTTTATGGTAGCATTACAGTGGAAATATTGCTATAAATTACATTTACAAATAGTGCAAAAAGAGAAAGTGGGGTATTGTCTGTGGTTCATTGTCCATTCAGAAATCTGATGGCAGAGGGAAAGAGCTGTTTTTGTTCCATTAGGTGTTTGTCTTCAGGCTCCTGAACCTCCTTCCTGATGGAAGCAGTGTGAAGAGAGCGTGGTGTGGGTCCTGGAGGATAGAGGCAGTTTTCTTTAGACACTGCCTCTTGTCGATGTCCTTGGAGTGAAGAATGATGCCAATATGGCACTGGCTGAGTTCATAACTTTTCGTAGTCTTTTCCTGTCATGTGTTCTGGTACCTCTATATCAGTCAGTGTGCAACCAGTCAGCATGGACCCTAGAGTACACCTATAGAAATTTGCAAGAGTCTTTGGTGCATGCCAAATCTAGTCAACACCTCATGAAGTACAGCTGCTGTCAAGCCTTCTTTGTGATTATATCAACATGGAGGCCCCAGAACAGATCTTCAGAGATGTGCACACCCAGGAATTTGAAGTTAACTTTTTCCACTGCTGAGACATCGATGATGACTGCCTTGTGTTCTCCTGAAATCCCCCTCCTCAAGTCCACAATCAAGCTCGTTAACTTTGCTAACCTTGAGTGTGTTATGACACCACTCAACCAGCCAATCTCTCTCACTCCTGGCACACTTCCACATTGCTGTCTGTGATTATGCCAATAACCATGATGTCATCAGGAAATTTATAAATAGTATTTGAATTGAGCCTGGCCACACAGTCATAGGTGTGGAGGCAGTAGACTAAGCACACATCCTTGAAGTGTTGCTCGCCAGTGAGATGTTTCCGATTCGTATTGACAATGGTCTTCCAATGAGGAAGTCAAGTATCCATTTGCAGAGGGGGGTTGCAGAGGCTCAGGTTTTGGAGCTTGCTAACCAACGCCGAGGATATGATGGTGTTGGAAACGGAGTTGCAGGTGCTGAAGCCTGATGAAAGTGTTGCTTTTGTCTCAGTAATGTAGAGACGAGTGAAGAGCCAGTGATATTGCATCTGCTGTGGAGCAATTGTGACAGTAGGTGAATTGCAGTGGGTCCAGATCCTTACTTTGGTACAAGTACAACACCCAAAGTCAAGACTGAATCTAGATTTTGTTGCAAACCAGTGGCTTGTTGAAGTGGGGGTGGTTACATCATTCACACATCCAATATATGAAACAGACACTATTCTGAACTCTATTGTGAGATTATCAGATTAATACAAAAAGATTCAAGGATATCCTCAAGCTTTCCCTGCATCAGGACCCTCTCACTGACCCAGCTGTTTACTCAGCCACCTCCTATCACATCAGTGGAAGAGTTCACAGTTCCACATTAGCTTCATTAGGCTCCTCAGAGACCAAAAATCCAGGGTGGAATCAATTTAGTCTCTATGCCATGGTATCAAGCAAAACGTTGACAAGATTCAGAGGCACAGAACACAAATGCAGCAAAGTTATTCTGAGCATTCTTTCTTCACAAGATAAACCATTCAAATTATCAAAAAGGGACATCTCAGATTGAATCCACAGTATTCTTAAGCAGCAAGGTGAACAGCCAGATGCCGTGGTCCAATGGCATTGATAGATAAAGGGATGTGGAGTTAAGAAAGAACCTTAAAAAGCAGGACCTCAAGGGTAATAATCTCTGGATTGCTGCCAGGGACACACAGCACTGAGGCCATGAAAAGAAGTTGTGGCAGATAAATGTATGGCTGAAGTGTTGGTGCAGGGGATCAGATTCATGGTTCATTGGGATATCTTCTTGGGAAGATATGACCTGTACAAAAGGCACAGGTTGTACCTAAACAGGAGGGGGAATAATACCTGGTAGGCAGGTTTGCAAGAGCTATTGGGGAGAGTTTAAAGCAGTTTGGCAGGAGGATGGGAACCAGGGAAGTGAATAGAGCAGGAGGATGGGAACCAGGGTAGTGAATAGGGCAGGAGGATGGGAACCAGGGTAGTGAATAGGGCAGGAGGATGGGAACCAGGGTAGTGAATAGGGCAGGAGGATGGGAACCAGGGTAGTGAATAGGGCAGGAGGATGGGAACCAGGGTAGTGAATAGGGCAGGAGGATGGGAACCAGGGTAGTGAATAGGGCAGAAGGTACACAAGAAGATATGCTGTGTAGCGAGATAGTGATGAAGGATAAGCAATCAATTGGGCAAAAGTGCAATGCAAGATTAAGGATTTAACTTGGGGTACTTTGGAAATAAAATTGAAAATACACCACTGAAGGAATTGTATTTAAAAGACCACAGTACAAAAAAGGTTGATGATCTTGCAGGACAGCTGGAAGTTGACAAGCATGGCATGTGATCATCACAAAGTCATGGCTGGAAACTAAATGTCCACATATACAGTGTATCAGAAGGAGAGGAAGGTAGGAAGAGGAGGTGCGGTGGTTCTGCTGATTATAAATGGAATTCAGTCTTTGGAGAGAGGAAATATTGGATCAGAAGATATAGAAACTAAGGATAAAAAGACTGTGATGGGAGTTGTATACAAGCCTCCAAACTGGAGCCAGGATGTGGTGTGCAAACTACAATAATCATGGGTGATTTCAATATGCAGGTTGATTGGGAAAACCAGGTTACTGCTGGATCCCAAGAGAGGAACTTTATCAAATGCCTTCAGGATTGCTTCCAAGAACAGCCTGTGGCTGACCGGAGCAGTGAAATGTTAAGTTGGGATTGGGTATTGTGCAATGAATCAGAGTTGATAAGAGAGCTGAAGGTAAGGGAGCCATTAGGAGGCAGTGATCATAATATGGAATTCGCCCTGCAGTTTGAGAGGGAGAAACTGAAATTAGAGGAGTCAGTATAACAGTGGAATACAGGGAATGATAGTTATGAGCGAAGAACTAGCAAATGTTCATATGAAAGGCAGACCAGCAGGGATGGCAGCACAGCAACAATAGATGGAAATAAGGAAGGTACAAGACAGAATATTCCAAAAATTTAAATAGAATAACCACTGTAGCTGACAAGAGAAGTCAAAGTAAAAGCAAAATGGCATACAAGGAAGCAAAAATTAGTGGGAAGATAAAGACTGGAAGCTTTTTAAAAAGTATACAAAATGCAACCAACTTCACTTGGAAGGAAAAGATGAAATTTTAAAGGAAACAATATGAAAAAGGATACTGAAAGCTTTTTTTAAAAAGTATATTAAGAGCTAAAAAAAAACAAAAGCAGCAAGAGTAGATATAGGATTGATAGAAAATGGACACTGGAGAAATTGCAATGGGAGACAAATGGCTGAGAAATTGAATGGGTATTTTGCATCAGTCATCACTGTGGAAGACATTAGCAGTGTACTTGACTTTCAAGGCTGTCAGGGAAGAAAAGAGAGTGCAATTTCGATCACCAGAGAGGTGCTTGGGAAACAAAGGTCCAAATACTAGCCAATCTCCTGGACCAAATGGAATGCACCCTCAGGTTCCAAGATTAGTAGCTTTAGTTTGGGCATTGGTAATGATCTTCCATAAATGAATATTTTGGCATGATTCCAGAGGACTGGAAAATTGCAAATGTCACGCTACTATTTAAAAAGGGAGGGAGTGGAAAGGAAATTTATAGACCTGTCAGTTTAATATCAATGGTCAGGGAGTCAGTTGCCAAGGATTCATAAATCGGAGTATTGAATTCAAGAGTTGGGATGTTATGATGAAATTGTACAAAGCATTGGTGAGGCCAAGTTTGGAATACTGTGTGCAGTTTTGGTCACTGAATTATAGGAAGGATATAAACAAAATAGAGAGAGTGCAGAGAAGGTTCATGAGAATGTTGACAGAATGTCAGGGTTTGAGTTACAGAGAAAGGTTGAGCAGCCTGGGGCTTTTTTCTCTGGAGCGTAGAAGATTGAGGGGGGATTTGATGGAGGTGTTCAAGATTTTACAAGGGACAGAGAGAGTCAACGTGGATAGGCTTTTTCAATTAAGAGTGGGAGATATTCAAACCAGAGGCCATGGTTTGAGATTGCAGGGGGAAAATTATAAGGGGAACATGAGGGGAAATTTCTTCATGCAAAGGGTGGTTGGGATGTGGAATAAGCTTCCGGCAGAGGTGGTTGAAGCAAGGACGTTATTTACATTTAAGGAAAAACTGGATAATTACATGGAGGGGAGAAGATTAGAGGGGTATGGACCAGGTGCTGGTCAGTGGGACTAGGAGGGTGGAGATTTGTTCTGGCATGGACTAGTAGGGCCAAACTGGCCTGTTCTGTGCTGTATATGGTTATAAGGTTACAGAGTACCTGGAGATGCATAACAAGATGATCAGAATCAGAATTTATTGTCATGAACATATCACAAAATTTTGTGTTTTGCAGCAACATTTATATCAACCTCCTTACAAAATAAATGAAAATAGTTGAAAATAGTACAAGAAAAAGTCATGGTACAGCAGCGTCAATGGTTAATTATTCATTTAGGAATCTGATGGCAGAAGGGAAGAAGCCGTCCTATTGCCACTGAGGGGTCATCTTCAGGCTCCTGCATCTTCCTCCTCTTCCCTCCTTCCTCCTCCCCCCCCCCCCCCCCCCCCACCACTAAGCAAGTGAACAGTTCATGGCCTGGGTGATGTGGGTCCTTGGGGTTAGAGGCTGCTTTCTTCAGACACTGCCTCTTGTAGATGTCCTCAATGGAGTGAAGACTGTGCCCATGTAGCAGACTGAGTTAACTACCCACTGAAGTTTTTTCCTGTCATTTTTGAGTCTTTACATCTGTGTACCATACAGTCATGCAACCAGCCTGAAGTAAGCCTTCTTCATGATTGCATCGACATGGAGACCCTAGGACAAATCCTTGTTGATGTTGACGCCCAGAAATTTGAAGTTCTTGACCCTCTCCACTACTGACCCCTCAATTAAGACTAGTTGTTGTCCCAATTTCCTCCTGAAGTCCACAGTTATCTCCTGGATTTTGCTAACATTGAGTGCAAGATGGATGGTGTGACACCACTTGAGTGGATCTCTCTCCCTCTCCCTTCTGTATGCTTCCTCATTGCAGTCTGTGATTCTGCCAAAGCCATGGCATCATTGGCAAATTTTTAGATGTGATGTTAAAAAGAATGAATTTCTGTGATTTTATAAGAAAACAAATTCAATATTTTTCCAGATATAAACTCTAATTCAGTAGAGAATAAATTTGTTATATGGGAAACACTAAAGCTTATTAAAGGGGACAAATTACAAGTTATTCAGCTAAAATTAAGAAAGATTATTTGAAAGACATAAATCAATTGGAATGAGATGTAGAAGAATTGGAATGAGATGTAGAAGAATTGGGAACAAATTTGCAAAAGAAATTCTCTGAAGAGACCCTTGCTTGGGGGGGGAAGGGGGGGGGGGAGGGGGGGGAGAAAGGGGTGGGGAAAGGGGTGGGGAAAGGGGGGGAAAGGGGGGGGAAGGGGGGGGAAGGGGGGGAAGGGGGGGAAGATGCAGGAGCCTGAAGATGACCACTCAGTGGCAATAGGACCTCTCGCCCGCCCGACCCTCTCGCCCGCCCCGACCCTCTCGCCCGCCCGACCCTCTCGCCCGCCCGACCCTCTCGCCCGCCCGACCCTCTCGCCCGCCCGACCCTCTCGCCCGCCCGACCCTCTCGCCCGCCCCGACCCTCTCGCCCCGCCCGACCCTCTCGCCCGCCCGACCCTCTCGCCCGCCCGACCCTCTCGCCCGCTCCGACCCTCTCGCCCCGCCCGACCCTCTCGCCCGCCCGACCCTCTCGCCCGCCCGACCCTCTCGCCGCCCGACCCTCTCGCCCGCCCGACCCTCTCGCCCGCCCGAACCCTCTCGCTCCGCCCCGACCCTCTCGCCCCGCCCGACCCTCTCGCCCGCCCGACCCTCTCGCCCGCCCGACCCTCTCGCCCGCCCGACCCCCTCGCCCGCCCCGACCCCCTCGCCCGCCCGACCCCCCTCGCCCGCCCGACTTGCGCTCCCAGTCTCTCTCCCCACTTGCTGGATTTTGGAGCTTTCCGGATTTTAGATGTCCAGATAAAGGATAGTGTACCTGTACAATATAATTTTATTCATCAGTTACACTTAACCCCATATAACTTTTTTTTTAATTGAATCAGACGCTTTTGGATTTTATGTTTTAGATGTGGACAGGAAATTGGTACATTTTGCATTCTACTTGGCAGCATCCTAAAAGTCAAGTCTTTTTTGATTAGAAATGAGTGAATTATTGGAACAAATATTGGGGATTAAATTCCCTACAGCATCCAATGTTATTTTTATTGAGTGGTATTAAGAATATTGAACCCAAGTTAAAATTGAATAGGATTCAAAAGAAGTTTGTTCAAATTGTTTTAGAAATAGCAAGAAAATATATTGCCATAACTTGGAAGTCTGACACAGATCTGGGTATAGAAAGATGCCATGCTGAAGTTCAGAGTTGTATACCACTTGAGAAAATGACAATTTAAGAGTCAAATGTTAATATTTTGGAAGTTATAGAGCCCTTATTTACAAAATATGGGTATTAATATTTAACAAGACTCTGACATTCCCTTCTCCTCAAGGTCTCAGTATACTACAAGACATTTTAAAGTAATAGGCACCCCTGTTGAGAGTCTCTCGTTCCTTTCGGTTTCTTTTTCTGTCTTTTTTTTCTTTAAGGGAGTGGGAGGTTTTCTTTACAATACATGTATTGTATTGATTGAATTATTTTTCATTATATGCTACATGTATTGTATTGATTTGAATTATTTTTTCATTATATGCTACATGTATTGTATTGATTTGAATTATTTTTCTTATATGCTACATGTATTGTATTGATTTGAATTATTTTTCATTATATGCTACATGTATTGTATTGATTTGAATTATTTTTCATTATATGCTACATGTATTGTATTGATTTGAATTATTTTTCATTATGTGCAGTTCTAAATTTATAAATAAAATTTCAAAAGAGAAACGTGAAGAATATTCTAAAGGTTAACCCTCCTGCTTAGTGAAGAAGGCGAATGCAATGTTGCCATTCATATCTAGAGGAATAGAATACGAGAGCAAGGACATGATGTTGAGGCTTTGTAAGGCACTGGTAAGACCTCACTTGGAGTGCAGGCTACAGTTTTGGATCTTTATTTAAGAAAGGATGTGCTGGCATTAGAGAGGGTTCAGAGAAGATTTACAAGATGATTCATATATTGAAGGGATTAACATACGAGGAACATTATGACAGCTCTTTGTTGTGCTCCTTGCCGTTTAGAAGAACGAGGAGTGGGGCTGCATTGAAGCATTTTGCAAGTTTTACTGGACAGAGTAGATGTGGAAAAGTTGTTTTCCATGATCGGAAGTCTAGGACAAGAGGGCACAACTTCAGGACTGAACAGCATCTATTTAACAGAGATTCAGAGGAATTTCTAGCCAGAGTGGTAATCCTTTGTAATTTACTACTACAGGTGGCAGTGGATACCAGGTCATTTGATGTTTTTAAAGGCAGATTTAATTGGTATCTGAATAAATAGGTGTATCCAAGGTTATGGGAGAAAGCAGGAGTGAGGCTGAGTGACTACAGAGGTGACTACATTAGAATGAGGGAGGAATTGGGCAGAGTGGACTGGGAGCACAGGCTAATTGATGAAACAGTTAAGGAACAGTAGAAGATTCTCAAAGAAATATTTTCTATGCTAAACAAAAATATATTCCGGTCAGGAAAAAGGGCAGCAAGGGAGGGAAAAATCAACCGTGGTTAACAAAGGAAATAAAGGAGAGTATAAATTGAAAGCGCAGGTGTACAAAGCTGCAAAGAGCAGTGGGAAACTGGAAGATTGGGAAAACTTTAAGAGAAAACAAGGGGTTACAAAGCGGGTAATAAGAAATGGAAAAAGGATTATGAAAGTAAATTGGCACAAAATATAAAAACAGAAAGTAAAAAATTTTATAAATATATAAAACGGAAGAGGGTAGCCATAGTTAACATAGGACCCTTGGAGGATGAGAAAGGAAAACTGGTAGCAAAAAATGAGGAAATGGCCGAGGCATTAAACAAATATTTTGTGTCAGTCTTCACGGTGGAAGACATGTCCAGCATGCCCAAGTGCGGAGTTAAGGATGCGAATGTTGGGGAGGGCCTTGATAAAATAGTTGTTACAAAGGAAGTAGTGATGGAGAAACTAAGACTAAAGCCAAACAAATCACCTGGTCCTGATGATATGCATCCAAGGGTTCTGAAGGAAATGGCAGAAGTTATAGTTGATGCATTGGTGGTCATATACCAAAATTCCTTGGATTCTAGGCAGGTCCCGGCAGACTGGAAGACAGCAAATGTCACACCACTTTTTAAGAAGGGATGTAGGCAGAAGACTGGAAATTATTGGCCAATTAGCTTCTGTAGTTGGAAAAATGCTTGAAGCCGTCATTAAAGATGAAATAGTGAAAATTTTGGAACGTAAGGGTTCAATCAGGCAGACGCAGAGTGGTTTTAGAAAGGGAAGATCTTGTTTGACAAACTTGTTAGGATTCTTTGAGGATATAATGGGTGCAGTGGATAGAGGGGAACAGATTGATGTTGTATATTTGGATTTCCAGAAAACATTTGATAAGGTGCCACACAAGATACTTCTCAGTAAGTTACAGGAAAGTGGAGTCCGGGGAAGTATATTGGCCTGAATTGAAAATTGGTTGTCTGACAGGAGGCAGAGAGTCGGGATAAGTGGGAGTTTTTCAGGTTGGCAGAGAGTGGTAAGTGGGGTGCCACAGGGGAGTGTTAGGCCCACAACTGTTCATCATTTACATTGATGACTTGGAGGAGGGAACAAAATGTGGTGTAGCCAAGTTTGCGGATGACACCAAATTGAGTGGAAGAGCAAATTGTAATGAGGATGTGGAGAGTCTGCAGAGGGATATAGTTAAGCTGGATGAGTGGGCAAAGGTCTGGCAGATGGAGTACAATGTTAGTAAGTGTGAGGTTATCCACTTTGGCAAGAAAAATAAAAGAGCTAAATATTATTTAAAGGGTGAAAAACTACAGCATGCTGTTGTGCAGAGGGACTTGGGAGTGCTTGTGCATGAATCGCAAAAAGTTAGGTTGCAGGTGCAGCAGGTTATTAAGGCGGCAAATGGAATGTTGGCCTTCACCGCTAGAGGAATTGAATTCAGGAGTAGGGAGGTAATGTTGCAACTGTATAAGGTACTGGTGAGACTGCACCTGGAGTACTGTGTCCAGTTCTGGTCTCCATATTTGAGGAAGGATATACTGGCTTTGGAGACGGTCCAGAGGAGGTTTACTAGGTTGATCCATGGGATGAAGGGGTTGACTTATGATGAAAAATTAAATTGTCTAGGATTGTATTCACTCGAGTTCAGAAGAATGAGAGGAGATCTTATACAAACATATAGGATTATGAAGGGTCTAGATAGATGTAGGAAGGTTTTTTGAGCTGGCCGGGGAAACTAAAACGAGAGGACACAGTCTCAAGATTCGGGGGAGTAGATTTAGGACAGATGAGGAAAAATAGTTTTTCCCAGAAAGTAGTGAATGTTTGGAATTCTCTAACCAGGGAAGTAGTTGAGGCTGCTTCATTAAACACATTTAAAATTCGGTTAGATAAATTTTTACATGATAGAGGAATTAGGGGATATGGGGAGAAGGCAGGTAGGTGGAGTTAGGTCATAAATTAGATCAGCCATGATCGTATTGAATGGCGGAGCAGGCTCGATGGGCCATTTTTGGCCTACTCCTGTTCCTACTTCCTATGTTCCTCTGGTTGGAATGTCAGATCAGATTTAACAGGCTGAATAGCCTACTGCTCCTCTATCTTATGGTCTGATGTTGGTGTTGAAAAAGGTCCTGTTTATTCATGCACAAGCTATTGAAAGCTAACAATCAGAAAGGTAATAGTCATTTAACTTTATTCAGAGACTCTTGGCGTCGCAATGTTATCCACTGATGCTTACCACAAGGTGCAGGAGCAGAATTAGGAGGCATTCCCCCACTCTGTCTGCTCTGCCATTCAAACCATAGCAGAAATATTTTTTTCCTTTCAACCTCATTCACCTGCCTTCTCCCCATAATCTTTGGCATCCTTTCCAATCAAAACCAAACCATCTTCATTTTAAATATACCCAATGACTTGACCTCCACAACTGTGGCACCAAATTCCACAGATTCACCGCCCTCTCTCTAAAGAAATTTACCTGTTGCAAAAGGAGGTCTTTCTATTCCAATCCCGTGCCTCTTGGGCCTAGATTCTTTCATCACTGGAATCATCCTCTCCCCATCTACTCTCTCCAGGAATTACAATGTTTGGAAGGTTGCATGGAGATTCCCCTTAATATAAACTGCAGCCAGTAGAGGCCCAGACCCATCAATCACTCCTTGTATGTTAATCTCAGATCCCTAGGATCATTCTCGTACACTTCCTCAGCATCATCTCCAATGCAGCATATCCTTCCTCAGATTTGGGGCCCAAAACAGCTCACAATATTCCAAATGACCAACAGCTCATAAAGCCATAGCATAACATACTTGCATTTAGAGTGCATTCAAAACGCATGTGTCATTTGTCCTCACAAATGACTCAACCTGCAGGCTACCTTTTCAGAAATTCTGCACAATGACTGCTCAGTCCCTTCCAACTTCCATAGTCTGAATACTCTTGCCACTTAGAAAATAATGACCTGCTGTGTTTTCCAGGATTTTCTCTTTCATATTTCCAACATGTGCAATTGTTTTTTTTGATTTTCAGGCTCTTAAAACAAAGCCAGGTTTGCTCTTATACCCAATTCTTAGATTTCTAATTCTAGGACAATTCAACTAAATATAGCAAAGCTTGTTAAGCAGCAAAAGAAAAAAAAAATCATACTTTTTGCAGAATATTCCTAATGTATAAATGAACCAAGGAAGCATTTCCAAATTCTGTTTCAGGCAAACATTACCGGTACTTGTCATTTCAATCAGTTGCTATTTTATTATGTGGAAGGCATATTGAGCAAGTTCATTTTGGAAATAGGGCACTTTGAAAGATGACTTACAGTTAAAGATATTCTAAGTTGCGTAATTCTAAAGATTAAGTGTCACAAATTACAGTTGTTAATTTTAACATTGGATGGTATAATTTCTGCTCATTGTTTGCTTGCCTGCACATGGGGAAAAGCCATTAATCAGCATTTCCTGGACTACAGTTCAATTACTTTATTGATAAATATGATTGCGGAATCAGGAAAAAAGTACAGACTATCAGCAATTTTTAGTTTGAAGAAAGTAGGAATTTTACCTTCCATAATGCAACTTGTAAAGATAAAGATCTCAAGATTGACAAGACTGACAGATGGATTGGGGGGGGGGGGGGGGGGAAGAGAAGAAGAGGGGCTGCTCAGGCCAAAGAGATTCCCAAAAATCAAGATTTTGAATTTTGCCATTTTGTATGTATCCAATTCCCACATTCACTGCAAATTGTGCGCCTTCATTGCCGCTCTTACATTTCCACGCTCGCTATAAATTGCTGGTGCTACTTTCCCAAGCCTGCTATATACTGTGTGCGTTCTTTCAACATTTAAAAATATTCATGAAAAGTGTGCACATGTAATGAGCGGGGGAGAGGGTATCTGATTTGTTTAAAAAAACAAGCAACTCGCATATTCAATTCAGCAAATTCATCCAGGTGAGGGAATTCTCAAATTACAAAACAGGATCTATGGAGTCTTACAGCATTCATAGGAAGCAAAGATATATAACAGACATTTCAGAACATATACAGGAGAATGATCGGAGAGAACACTGAACAACAAGAAATAGGGATGGGGGGGGGGGGGGGGGGGGGTTGGGTGCTAACAGAAACTGGATGTTAATACCATCCGGTCTAACAATGAATAGTCTGGTTAAATTTTGTCAGCCAGTCACTATCAAAACTGCTTCTACTAAAATAATATATTGAAATAAACTGCTATTGTCAGGGTTAAAGCCGATCTAAAACTTGTGCACAATTCCTTGTTTTGGTATTTATCGTCTCAATTTTAGAACTTAAATGGAACTGAAAGTTTTCCAAATTACTGTATAATTTTCTGAATTACCAATATGCCATGTGAATTTCTTTGAAAAACTCTGCAACACGCCTACAAAATATTTTTAACATTTGCAATTGTGACTAAGACATTTATTCACTCAAATTACCCAGAAAAATTTTTTAAATCTTTTTACAACTGAGAAGTTGAATATATTAGAGGCCATTTGGGCTATGTGACTGACTGACAGTTAAAGCATAGAGCAGCAATACCTTCCTTACCCAGTGAAATGGTCAAAAATTATTTTTTGCTTCAATAATTATATAACCATATAACCATTTACGGAGCGGAAACAGGCCATGTTGGCCTTTCGAGTCCGCACCGGTTCACTCATTTTGTGCACCCTCTTCAGGCATTGGTCCCGGTAGATCTTCATTCAATAACGATGGGCGAATCCAGTGCAGGTGGAATCTTAATGAAATTGAAAACAAGATTGTTGTCCTGGCACCACACAACCAGATTCTTGATCTGGTTGATTGTTATGGATGTTAACCAACAAATTACCAAAACATATCAAATTAAGAATTAACATTATTTTATCTAAATTTGAAACAACAAAAACATGTCCAAGATCTGATTCACTGCATATTGGCTTAAAAATTGGGGTAAGTAAGCATCTGCCTTAATCTACAGATTTATATACAAGATGTTTACCTTCAAACTGGAAAAACTAAAGATTGAAATTTCTGTGAGTAAAAAATTCAAAAGGTGTAATATTCAGCCTCATTTGGAAATATTTTCAAATTCTAGTAAAGACAACTTTTTCGTCTATAATATGACATCCTTCATTTAATATACACCAATGACAGCACAGCCAAGTTTGGCACCAACGCAACCTGCAAATTTGGTGATGCCACCACCGTTGTTGGCCGAATATCAGGAAAGGATGAGCCAGAATATAGGCTGGAGATCGAGAATCTGATTGGGTGGTGCCAGACAACAATCTTGTTCTCAATGTCAATAAGACCAATGAGCTTATTGAGAATTTTTGGAAGGCAGAGGGACCATACTCTTGTCTGTATTGATGGATTTGGTGGACAGGGTTAGTATCTTCAAGATCCTGGGAATCCACACATCAGAGAACCACTCATGGAGCCAGCAATTCAAGGAAACAATGCAGGTGGTGCACCAACACCTCTATTTTCTAAGTTTGAAGAAATTTGACATGTGTGGAAGCCCCTCGCAACCCCCTAGGGGTGCCTCAAAATGAAGGACAAACGCGATGATCCAGCAGGCTGCACGAGGCCTGTAGTGCTGCCCTCCAATTGGACACAACTAAAGGAGCCTAACAGGCCTATCAAGGATAGCAGATCATAAATGCACCAACCAGCACTGAGGGGGCTTTGACCACACCCCTCAGCATGAGAATAAAAGCAGGGCTGTGAGCCCAATAAAGCTCAGTGTTAACTACACTCATCTGGGGTTCATGTCGTTCTTTCTGGGAACAGCATGTTCTTTCTGAGCTAACCTGCATACAGCTATAACCTCTCCTGAACTATAGACTCTGCAGAGCCATAGCTTGTAGCAGCTAGCTATAGTGTTATTAAATACCCTATCAAATTTCAAATGTACTGTGGAAATTATACTGACAAATTGCATCAGAGCCTGGTTCAGCAGTGCAAATGTCCAGGAATGCAGAAGGTGGCAAACAAAGCCAAGTTCGTCACAGGCTCTGACCATGAAGGGCTCATCATCCTGCCAATAACCTCTTCTCAAAGCTATCTTCAGAAAAGGGGATACAAAAGCCTAATTCTAGCTCCTCGAGGTTAAATATTCCCCCCCCCCCCCAGCCTTCGTGCACTTGAATCTAATACTACAACAGGTAAACGATCCTTTATCCAGACATAAAATCCAGAAAACTCCAAAATCCGGTAACTGGGGAGAGGGGCGGCCGGGCGGCTGGAAGATGGTGGGGTGGATATGGCAGCACAATTCGGGTGGGCTTTCTGAAATCCAGAAAAATCTGAAATTCGAAACCACCTGTCCCCCAAGGGTCGTCCGGATAAAGGATCGTGTACCTGTTCATTAATCATAAACTACTCGATCGTCACAAAAAAACCTGTCTGCACTACTGAAGTGCCTTTTTTTAAATATTACACTACTAATTGTGAATATATAATTTCGTATGGTCATGTGGACATTTTTTTGTTTTTGTTTTAAACAAAATACCTGCAGCAATCACTAAGTTCAGGCAAATATACATTGTACATTAATGCAAATTAATGTAACTTCAGTCTTCAAATAGAACAAATGTGGATAAATAGATTTTTTTTAAACTCATTTTATCTTTCCAACATCTTAAATGTGACAATTTTTAACATGCGTTACAAGCTATTCAAATGCTAAGGTCTGAAACTCCATTTATTCTCACTTTTTCACAAAGTAGCAATTTTCCTCCATTAAAATATACATTAATTCTTGCCTTCCATTAGGAGTGTCCTAGTACAACTGTACAAGACGTTGGTGAGACCACTAACATCAGAAACCCTGACAAATTTCTATAGATCTGTGATGCAAAGGGGGCTGTCAGGTAGCGGGAGTGGCAGAGCTGTTGCAGACCAGCCGCTGGCTGCTGTGCTTTCCATCCCACCCCTTTTTTCCTGAGAAGCCGACATGCTGCTCTGGGCTACATAAAAGGACTCTGCATAAAAAGTAAATTTCCCTTTCTTTTAAAAAAAAAACTTGACCAGGCGATAATGCAGCTTTTGTGCACAAAAAAGTCACTCATCTCTGGTCATGGCCTTCTTGGTAAAAACTTACTCAAAGTACCTCTGACTAGCAAATTCTGTCCTCGTTTACAGTTGCAAGTATATAGGACACAAAGAATTTAAAATTCAAGTGAGACACTTTATTCAATGAAGAAGCCCAATGTTTATGTATAAATAAAATTTTCATTTGATTAAAAAAGATCATTTGAAAGACTTTGTGCCATATTTCTATTGCTCTAGTTACAAGAAACAAATTATCATAGAGCTATGTCAATTGTTAACCTTGAGAAAAAAAAGTATTCTCAAATTTCAGTTACCTGAGAGATATGGTTAATGGAAGACTCCATTCTCCGTAGTTGAGAGGCTTGAATATCCAGCAATTGGAGTACATTGTTTGCCAGAGCATTTATCTGGTAAGCAACACTTGCAAGGGATTGGGTTGTGTATGCTTTTGTTTCTTCGAGGGCCTTTCTCTTGTCCTGAGCCTGCAAGAAAAGGGGAATTTCTACAGTAAAATAAACACTGCAATGCAAGGACAAAATGTCTAATGTGGAAACACAAAGCATCTGATCTTGACAGATATTCAACAATATGACAATTACATTAGCAAGTTACTGCAAATTAACCACAAGGAATACCTAAATAAATATTTTGCATCAGCCTTCACTTTGGAAAACACCAGAGACATGCCAAAAATTCAAGAGTCAGATGGCAGAAGTGAATGTAGTCACAATTTTACAGAGGAAGTGCATGGAAAGTCAAGAGTGCTGAAGGTAGGCAAGTCATAAGGAGCAGAGAGTCGACACCCCAGGGTATGCAAGAGGTAATTGAAGTGATTGTGAACACATTCATTGTGATCTTTTAAGAATCACTAATTTCTGTCCACTGTTTCAGAAGAGAGAGAAGCAAAGGGCACAAAATTATAGGCCAGTTAACCCAACTTCAGAGAAGGGCAAGAATTGAGAGTCCAAAATTAGCACCTGACTGTCGATGTAACATATATATGTAAAAATATTATTTACAAATAAATATAGTTTGGAATAATTTACTCAGTTGTAAGATACTGTTCATCAATCTCATAGCCTGCAGGAAGAAGCCATTTCCCAACCAGACAGTTCAGTTTTTGATGTTCCTGTACCTCTTTCTTGGTGCTAATGGGTTCTAGGTACTATGTGCTTGATAAAGAGTCTTTTACAATTCTGAGTTCCATTTTTTAAATTTTTTTTTTTTCACACCATAAACCACATTAACCATGATACATACTTTTTCCTTTTCAAATATATACAGTGCCATTTTCTCCCCCCCCACCCCCTCCTCCCATCCCATCCTCCCTACCTCCCCCCTCCCATCCATTTAAAGTACAAAATCTAGGATACATTAAACCAGTCAAACAATGTTGTCATTCAATAAAAATAAACAAGAAATTCCACTGAGTCAATTCTTTTCATTTCCTTTTCCTTTCGTTAATTTAGGTAGTGAATGTCCCC
Organism: Narcine bancroftii; assembly: GCF_036971445.1. Taxonomy (NCBI): domain Eukaryota; kingdom Metazoa; phylum Chordata; class Chondrichthyes; order Torpediniformes; family Narcinidae; genus Narcine; species Narcine bancroftii. Next base: position 450,015,344 of record NC_091469.1, on the reverse strand, counting down.
GGTAGGCTTTCGCTATTGTGTTTCATGTAAGGCTCAAATTATTTTCAAATTATCTTCCGATTTCCAGGTTGACATAATACATTTTTTTTGCGACGACTAGAGCTATCTTAACAAATCTTTTTTGTGCATCATCCAAATCAATTCCAAATTCTTTGTTTTTTATGTTACTTAGGAGGAAGATCTCTGGATTCTTTGGTATATTGTTTTCTGTAATTTTATTTAATATTTGGTTTGGATCTTACCAAAATTTTTCTACTTTCTCACATGTCCAGATTGCATGAATTGTTGTTCCCATTTCTTTTTTACATCGAAAACATCTATCAGATACTGTTGGGTCCCATTTATTTAACTTTTGAGGTGTAATGTATAGCCTGTGTATCCAGTTATATTGTATCATACGTAACCTCGTATTTATTGTATTTCTCATCGTTCCAGAACATAACTTCTCCCATGTTTCCTTTTTTATCTTTATATTTAAATCTTGTTCCCATTTTTGTTTAGTTTTACCATTTGTTTCCTCATTCTCCTTTTCTTGCAGTTTAATATACATATTTGTTATAAATCTTTTGATTATCATTGTATCTGTAATCACATATTCAAAGTTACTTCCCTCTGCTAAACTCAGACTGCTTCCTAATTTGTCCTTCAAGTAGGATCTCAATTGGTAATATGCTAGCACAGTATCTTGAGTTATATTGTATTTATCTTTCATTTGTTCAAAGGATAATAATCTATTTCCTGAAAAACAATTTTCTATTCTTTTGATCCCTTTTTTCTCCCATTCTCTAAAGGAAAGGTTAACTATTGTAAAAGGGAGTAACTTATTTTGCGTCAATATTAGTTTTGGTAATTGATAATTTGTTTTATTTCTTTCTACATGAATCTTCTTCCAAATATTGAGTAGATGATGTAATACTGGAGAACTTCTATGTTGTACCAATTTTTCATCCCATTTATATAATATGTGTTCAGGCATCTTTTCCCCTATTTTATCTAATTCTAATCTAGTCCAATCTGGCTTTTCCCTTGTTTGATAAAAATCTGATAGGTATCTTAATTGTGCGGCTCTATAATAATTTTTAAAGTTTGGCAGTTGTAAGCCTCCTTGTTTATACCATTCTGTTAATTTATCTAGTGCTATCCTCGGTTTCCCCCCTTTCCATAAAAATTTCCTTATTATTTTCTTTAACTCCTTGAAGAATTTCTCTGTCAGGTGTATTGGCAATGCCTGAAATAGGTATAATATCCTTGGAAAAATGTTCATTTTAATACAGTTTATCCTTCCTATTAGTGTTAGTGGTAAATCTTTCCAATGCTCCAAATCGTCCTGTAATTTTTTCATTAGTGGACAATAATTGAGTTTATATAGTTGGCCGAGATTTTTATTTATTTGTCTACCTAGGTATCTTATTGCTTGCATTTGCCATCTGAATGGTGATTCCTTCTTAAATTTTGAGAAATCCGCATTATTCATAGGCATTGCTTCACTTTTATTTACGTTAATCTTGTAACCCGACACTTCTCCATATTCCTTCAATTTCTTATATAATTCTTTTATTGATAGTTCTGGTTCTGTTAAGTATACTATAACATCATCCGCAAATAAACTGATTTTATATTCCTTGTCTTTTATTTTTATCCCTTTTATATTATTTTCTGTTCTTATCAATTCTGCTAGTGGTTCTATAGCTAACACGAACAATAAAGGTGATAGTGGGCATCCCTGCCGTGTTGACCTGCTTAAGTAAAATTGCTTTGATATATATCCATTTACTGTCACTTTTGCCAATGGTCCCTTATATAATGCTTTAATCCAATTAATATACTTCTCCGGTAAACCGAATTTTTGCAATACTTTGAATAAATAATTCCATTCTACTCTGTCAAAGGCCTTCTCTGCGTCTAAAGCAACTGCTACTGTTGGCGCTTTACTCCCTTCTACTGCATGAATTAAGTTAATAAATTTACAAATATTGTCTGTTGTGCATCTTTTTTTAATAAATCCAGTTTGGTCTAGATTTACCATTTTCGGTATATACTCTGCTAATCTGTTTGCTAATAGTTTAGCTATTATGTTATAATCTGTGTTAAGTAAAGATATTGGACTATATGACGCTGGTGCGAGTGGATCTTTCCCTTGCTTTATCTCCATCGGGCACACAAAACTCAAAACGGTCAACCAGTTTACCTATCTCGGCTGCACCATTTCATCAGATGCAAGGATCGACAATGAGATAGACAACAGACTCGCCAAGGCAAATAGCGCCTTTGGAAGACTACACAAAAGAGTCTGGAAAAACAACCAACTGAAAAACCTCACAAAGATAAGCGTATACAGAGCTGTTGTCATACCCACACTCCTGTTCGGCTCCGAATCATGGGTCCTCTACCGGCACCACCTACGGCTCCTAGAACGCTTCCACCAGCGTTGTCTCCGCTCCATCCTCAACATCAATTGGAGCGCTCACACCCCTAACGTCGAGGTACTCGAGATGGCAGAGGTCGACAGCATCGAGTCCACGCTGCTGAAGATCCAGCTGCGCTGGATGGGTCACGTCTCCAGAATGGAGGACCATCGCCTTCCCAAGATCGTATTATATGGCGAGCTCTCCACTGGCCACCGTGACAGAGGTGCACCAAAGAAAAGGTACAAGGACTGCCTAAAGAAATCTCTTGGTGCCTGCCACATTGACCACCGCCAGTGGGCTGATAACGCCTCAAACCGTGCATCTTGGCGCCTCACAGTTTGGCGGGCAGCAGCCTCCTTTGAAGAAGACCGCAGAGCCCACCTCACTGACAAAAGGCAAAGGAGGAAAAACCCAACACCCAACCCCAACCAACCAATTTTCCCTTGCAACCGCTGCAATCGTGTCTGCCTGTCCCGCATCGGACTGGTCAGCCACAAACGAGCCTGCAGCTGACGTGGACTTTTTACCCCCTCCATAAATCTTCGTACGCGAAGCCAAGCCAAAGAAAAAAAAGAAAGAAACTGTAATTATTGCTGTTTTACATGAATCTGATAAGCTTTGTGTTTTATCAATCTGGTTGATTACTTCCAGGAGGGGAGGAATTAATAAATCTTTAAATGTTTTATAGAATTCTATTGGGAATCCATCCTCTCCTGGTGTTTTATTATTTGGTAATTTTTTTTATTATCTCTTGTATTTCTACTATTCCAAATGGTTCTGTTAATTTATTTTGTTCCTCTATCTGTAGTTTTGGTAGTTCAATTTTAGTTAAAAATTCATCTATTTTCCCTTCTTTCCCTTCGTTTTCAGTTTGGTATAATTGTTCATAGAATTCTCTAAAGTTTTCCTTGATCTCCTTTGGATTATGTGTGATTTGTTTGTCTTTTTTCCTTGATGCCAATACCATTTTCTTAGCTTGTTCTGTCTTAAGCTGCCATGCTAGAATTTTGTGCGTTTTTTTCCCCCTAGTTCATAATATTTCTGTTTTGTCTTCATTATATTCTTCTCCACCTTGTATGTTTGTAGTGTTTCATATTTTATTTTTTTATCTGCCAATTCTCTTCTTTTAGTTGTATCTTCCTTCATTGCTAATTCTTTTTCTATATTTACTATTTCCCTTTCCAACTGCTCTGTTTCCTGATTATAGTCCTTCTTCATCTTGGTTACATAACTTATTATTTGCCCTCTAATGAACGCTTTCATTGCATCCCATAGTATAAACTTATCTTTCACTGATTCAGTGTTTATTTCAAAATACATTTTAATTTGTCTTTCAATTAATTCTCTAAAATCCTGCCTTTTGAGTAACATGGAGTTTAATCTCCATCTATACATTCTTGGAGGGATGTCCTCTAACTTTACTGTCAATATTAAGGGTGAATGGTCCGATAATATTCTAGCTTTATATTCTGTTTTTCTTACTCTATCTTGCATACGAGCTGATAACAAAAATAGGTCTATTCTTGAGTATGTTTTATGTCTAGCCGAGTAATATGAATATTCCTTTTCCTTTGGGTGTTGTTTCCTCCATATATCCAAAAGTTATTTCTTCCATCGATTTAATTATAAATTTGGTTACTTTGTTCTTTCTGTTAATTTTTTTCCCAGTTTTGTCCATATTTGAATCCAAATTCAGGTTGAAATCCCCTCCTATTAATATGTTCCCCTGCGTATCTGCTATCTTCAAAAAAATATCTTGCATAAACTTTTGATCTTCTTCGTTAGGTGAATATACATTGAGTAGATTCCAAAACTCCGAATATATCTGACATTTTATCATTACATATCTCCCTCCTGGATCAATTATTTCCTCTTCTATTTTAATTGGCACATTTTTACTAATTAATATAGCTACTCCTCTTGCTTTTGAATTATACGACGCTGCTGTTACGTGTCCTACCCAATCTCTCTTTAATTTCTTGTGCTCCAATTCAGTTAAATGTGTTTCTTGCACAAATGCTATATCAATTTTTTCTTTTTTCAGTAAATTTAGCAGTTTCTTCCTTTTAATTTGGTTAAGTATTCCGTTAATATTTAAAGTCATATAGTTCAGTGTAGCCATTTTATACTTTGTTTATCTTCCCTTTCCATTTCTCCATCATTACCTTTCCTTCTTATCCATTTCTCCTTTCTTGTTTTGAACACTTTATAAGACAACATTTCTAAAACATCAAACATTTTCCCTATTCTCCTATTTAAAACTTCTTTAACCCCATTCTCCCCTCCCCCTCCTGAGATGTCCTTTATCCCTTGTCGGACAACCACATCTCCCCTCTCCATTTGGATTTGCGAATTCACTCGCAAACGTCAGCTGATTTTGCAGTGACCGTAACTCCTCCCCACCCAGCCCCCCCAGAAAAGATTTCAATTTTCATATGTATCAAAGGTCACTCTTTTAATTCCCTCCTTATTCCCTCTATTCCATTTCCTTCCCTTATTAATTCTTGTCTATACTCTATATATTTTCCTCTAAATAGGGATACATTCATGTATGCACACTATATATATATATATATATATATATATATATACACACATACACACACATATACCCCTTTACACACATACATATAGATCATGGTCATTTTTACTCTTATTACATGTCTTCATCTCTCTGCTTGTTTTGTAGTTGTTCTGCAAATTTCCTTGCTTCCTCTGGATCTGAGAATAGTCTGTTTTGTTGCCCTGGAATAATTATTTTAAGTACCGCTGGGTACCTTAACATAAATTTATATCCTTTTTTCCATAAGATCGTTTTCGCTGTATTGAACTCCTTCCTCTTCTTCAGGAGTTCAAAACTTATGTCTGGATAGAAAAAAAAATTTTGACCTTTATATTCCAGTGGCTTTTTGTCCTCTCTTACTTTCTTCATTGCTTTCTCCAATATATTTTCTCTTGTTGGATAGAAAAAAATTTTTTGACCTTTATATTCCAGTGGCTTTTTGTCCTCTCTTACTTTCTTCATTGCTTTCTCCAATATATTTTCTCTTGTTGTATATCTTAAGAATTTTACTAAAATGGATCTTGGTTTTTGCTGCGGTTGTGATTTCGGGGCTAAAGTTCTATGTGCCCTCTCTATTTCCATTTCTTCCTGTAATTCTGGTCTTCCCAGGACCCTGGGGATCCAATCTTTTATAAATTCTCTCATATTCTTGCCTTCTTCATCTTCCTTAAGGCCCACTATCTTTATATAATAGAAAACTATAATAGAAGAAATAACATCTATCTTCTGAGCTAACAGCTCCTGTGCTTCTTTAGCTTTTTTATTAGATTCTTCTAATTTCTCTTTTAAGTCTTTTACTTCCATATCTACAAATGTTTCTCGTTTTTTCATATTTTCCATTCTTTTTGCCAATTCTGATATGGGCACTTCCATTTTATTCGTTCTTTCTTATGCATTCTGAATTCTTTTTATCTCATTAAATTCTTGTAATTGCCATTCTTTCACTGATTCCATATATTCTTTAAAAAAAGATACATCCATTGTCTTGCTTTTCTCTTCTTCTTCCACTTCTTTCTGTTCTTCTTCTTCCTCTGGATTGACCATCTGTTGTTTCCTTTTTTTCTTTTTACCCTCTTCTTTCTTGTTGTCATTATTGTCTGTGTTCTGCACCTGCTGCTGTGCTACAGGTGTCTCTCTCAGCTGTGGAGATCGACTCCGCAGCTGTTCCCCCCTCCCGTCAGTGTGTTTTTTTTCCCCATGCGCATCACGCACTTTTACTCGGCTCTGTGAGCCATTTTTGTAGTCCCGAGCCCGGGACCTCCACTGACCTGTGGGAGCGGGCCTCTCTCTCCGCGGCGGGCCTCTTCGGACAGGTAAGGCCTTCACCTTCTTCTTCCGACGTCTTTTCTTCTTTTCTTCCCGTTGTTTTTGGTTTTTCTTTCTTCGCTGCCATTTTCTTCACACTTTTACTTTCACTTTGTTTTGGTTTTTAAGTTTGTGCCTTTGCTTTTTCTCTATTTTTTTTTTAACTTTTCTGGAGAGGGCTGGAGTTCCCCGACCGGCCAATACTCCATCACGTGACTCCTAATTCTGAGTTCTATTTAAGCATCACTCCTTGTGAATGTCATCAATAGAGGAAAAGGAGACCCAAGTGAACTTCTGCCATTTTAATAATCCTATGTATTGACTTCTTGTCCAATGTTTTGCAGCTGCCAAACTGCACATGATGCAGCCAGACACAAGACCTTTAATATGCTCCTGTAAAATAGTGTCAAGATGGGAGTTCTTTGTTCTCAAGGATGAGGTTAAGGATTATTAAGGGTGAGGTTTCTGGGTACTTGAAAGCACATGATAAAGTAAGATGAAATCTGCATTTTTATTGGGGAGATCTTACATGACAAATCCATTTGGAGATTTTTCAGGAAATACAGTAGCAAGCAAGAAAGCAAAAATAGGTCGGTGAAGCATTGTACAGAGGGCCCAGTGCTTTGTTAATTATTCCTTTCATCCATCCTACAACCTTTTTGTCCAATTTGCCTATCAGGCTGAGAGACTAATGTATAATACCCTGCCTTCACTGGAGGTCCCTTTAGGCACTTTCAGGTGGCCAAAATCCCTTGATGTAAAGCCGTATGCAGCTGTCGGGAGGCCACTTGAAAGTGCAGGTGCATGCGAGGTGAACTTTGTAACCCTCCTCTGGGAGGGATAATCGCCGGAGCACTGAGGTCTCCCCTGGCACCTGAATGCAGCCGCCTGAAAGCAGCTGCTAAGGGGATGACAGTCAGCTGCCGAGCGCCTGACACCCCCCCTCCCCACTGCCCCTCGGCGCGGGGCGGCCGTCCCCACACTGATCCCACTCTCTCCCCACAGCCCCGCACCGGCTTCCCCACAGTGTGGGGACTGATTTCATGAGTGGGGTGAGAGCAGGGCAGCGGGATCAGTGTGGAGATGACCCGCGATGATAGCCAGCCATCCTAACTTGACAGCCCAAGAGACAGGAGCCGGAATGCGCTAAGATGCGCATCTCGGTGCAGCTATCCTTTCAGATGGCCACCGTTGCACTTTCAACGCTGCCACCTGAACTGCAATTTAAAGGGCCGCTTCTGCTTCTTCAGGCGCATTCTTAATGGAGAATGCACCTGGAAAAGCCTATGGATAGAAGATTGGTTGACTGGCAGAAGGCAAAGAATGGGAATAAATGGGGCCTTTTTCTATCTCACTGCCAATGACTAGTGCCATTGCACCTGGACCTGCGTTGGCAACATAGCTTTTCATGTTGCACGCATATTATTTGTGGATTGAAGTGGCGGCTTTATGGCCAAGTTTGCAGATGGTATGAAGACAAGTAGAGAGGCATACAGCATTGAGCAAGCAGGGAGTCTGCAGAGGGACTTGAAAATGTTGGGAGAATGGGCAAAGTTGCAGACAGAACGCAGCACAGAAAAGTGTAGAAGGGATTAAAAAAAATAGACTTTCTTTTTAAATGAGGAATTCAGAAAGTGGATGTCTAAAGACTTGGGAGTTCTAGAGCAGGATTCCCTAAAGATCAATTTGCAGTTTGTCAGTAGCAAGGCAGGCAAATGCAATGTCAGCATTCTTTGAGAGGACTAGAATATTAAAGCAAATATGCAATGCTTCAGCTTTACAAGGCATTGGTCAAATCACATTTAAAAATTTGAGAGCAGATTTGGGCCCTGTATCCAAGAAAGCTGGAGAGGGCCCAGAAGTTTACAAGAATTATCCTAAGGATGAGAGGGTTTACATAGGACTCTGGGCTTGTAACCAGTGAGGTTTTGAAGGATGGGGGAGGAACTTATCGAAGTCCACCCCATATTGAAATGGCGGGATAGAGCAGGCGTGGAGAAGAAATTTCCAATGGTGGGAGTCCAGGACCAGCGGAATAGCCTCAAAATTAAAGAATTTCCCTTTTGAACACATACAAAGCAAGGTTTCTTCAGTCAGAATGTTGCAAATTGTGGAATTCATTGCCACAGACAGCTTGTGGAGGACATTATTGGACATATTTAAAAGCAGAGGTTGATAGGTTCTTGATTTGTAAGGGAATCAGAGATTATAAGGATAAGGCAGGAGAATGGTTTTGAGTCAAAATGCATCAGCCATGAGTTAAAATGGCTGAGCAGACTAATGGCCCATTTCTGCTCCAATGTCTTATGGTCTTGGAACATTTTAAGTGGTAAGAAGGATAGAGTCCAAGTTATTAAGCACACAAAATTTGATACCATTTAAGTGCTTTCTACGGGAAGGTTCTTCAAAAGTTGCAATTTTTAAACTTGCTACTTCAATAAGGATATCCAAAACTTTCTCCTACTCCAAGTTCTCTCCAAAGCACCAATGAAACTTTTACAGGTCAATGAAGCAAACAGGACAATGTGTATACAAAGAATCCCATAAATAGTTCAGTAGTAACTTGTTGAATGTTTTATAATTACAATCGAGGGATATATATTGGCTAGGACAGAGGAGAACCCTTATGTTGTTATAAATACTACTCCACCAACCCAAGGGGAATACTGGAGCCTTATCACCTAAATCTAAAAAGTACACATTAAAGGGCCTGGATTATATCCCTGCAGTTAGACTTCTTCCCATAACCCAACTCAAAAGAGAAGAATCATAACTGAAACAAAGCTGGCCAATTAAAGTAATTCAAAAGCAATGCTTTAGATGGAGAGACAAGAAGAGGTCAAAGTATTAAACACTGTAATTGCATAAAGTGCCGTAGTGGTTTCCCTCTGCAGTAGCGAACATTCAAAGACCCAAATCCAGTTGAGCAAAATCTCAACATCAAAGCTGACTAGCAGGGCATTAGGAAGGCCAAAGGGGCCATGAGCTATCCTTGGAAAGCAGGATTAAAGAAACCCCCACCACAATGCATTTTACACACATTAAAATCAAGTTGAATGATGAAGGATCACTCAAGGACCCAGGAGGGAATTTATGCTTCGCTGAGGTACTAAATGAGTACTTTGCATCAGTAGTTACCAAGGACATGGACAAAGTTAAGGAACATAATGTTACTAATACACATGCACTAGGGCTTTTTGGTGTTGTGTCTTTTGAGAAACATTAAGGTGGACAAGTCTCCTGGGCCTGATGGATTATCTCCCTAATTATTGAAAGAGCCAAGTCTAGAGATTGCTGGAGCTTTTACAAAGATTTTTGCATCCTCACTAGTGACACAAGATGTCCCAGTGGCTGGAGAATGCTGTACCTTTGGTCAAGAATAAACCAGGAAATTATACCAGCAAGCCTCACATCAGTGGTAGGGAAACTATTAGAAAGGATACTTAAGAATTATGCACATTTATAAAGTCATGGTCAGATAGAGACAGTCAAGATGGATTTGTGAGAGGCAAGTAGTTTCTTACCAATTGGTAGTTTTTTTTTAAGTGGTGACAAAGATGAATGATGAGGGAAGGGCAAAATGAGGTACAAATGGATTTTTAGTAAGATACGATGATTCTGAAGGAGTAGATGAAGGGGATCCATGATGAATTGATAGATTGCATACAAAATTAACTGGCTCATAGAAGACATGGTATTGATACAAGGGTGTTATTCAGACTGGAAGTCTGTGAGCAGTGGTATTCTGCAGCAGTCAGTTGGAATCATTGGATGAAAAGGTATAGAAGTTTACGAGGATGTTGCCTGCTTTAGACAGTACAAGTTGGGTGGGTTAGTAATGCAACACATGAAGATTGGCAGAGTAGTGAATAGTGCAAGGGAAACCATAGAATACAACAGCATATAGTTAAGAGCAAGGAAATAGCAGATGCAGTTTAATCCAGATCAGAGTGAGGTATTGTACTTGCAATGGTCAAATACAGGGGGGAAAAAATGTAATTAATGGAGGGTTCTATAAAGCAAGAAAATGAAGAGGGAATCTGAGGGTCCATTGATAGTTGCCATGCAAATAGATATGGTGGTAAGGTACATGGTTTGTTAGCTAAATAAAACTTTGGTTACTTTGCATTTGGAATACTTTGTGCAATTCTGGTCGCTTCATCAGAGGAAAGATGTGGAGACTTTGGAAAAAGGTACCGAAGAGGTTCCATGAAGAGGTCGCCTACTTTATAGGGCATAAAGGGAGAGAATTGACAAACTAGGGTCGTTTCTCTGGACCATAGGAGGCAACTTGATATAGATGTCCAAAGTCATGGGCAACATTGATAGATTAGACAGTCGGATCTTTTCCTCAGGGGAAAAAAAGCATCACACGAGTTTAAGGTGAGAAGGAGGAAATTTAAGGAGATGTGCAGGGCATTTTTTTTTCAAAGTGGTAAGTGCCCAGAATGGGCCAAGTGTAATACAGGTAATAGATACAATAATCACACTTAAGAGGCTTCTAAACCGATAAATAAAAAGGATATCTACAAGGTGCATGCAGATTTTTTTAAAATTGACTTGAACATGTGCTGAAATTAGCATTTCAGTAAGCCATGAAATGGTATCTTGTGGAAAATTTACTGTTAAATTAATTATAAGTTCAAAGTTCAGATTTATTGTCAGAATTCAGGCAGGATATTAATCACATACAACTCAGATTCTTTTTCCTGTGGGTCAGGCAAAAATAAAACTGTACTCCAGAAATGTATACAAAAGAGAAATATAAACCATTTGCAAACTACAATACCGAAAAATATTTAGTAATAAATATTGTGCAAAGTAATTCCTTAAACAAGTCTCTGCTCGAGTCCATCATTTAGTGACTGTACCTGAACTTGATGAGACTCATTAGGATCTAGACCTCTTTCCTGATGCCAGCAGTAAGAACAGAGCATGTTCTGTGTGGTGTGGATCCTTGATGATTGCTGCTGCTGCTCTCCAACAGCAGCATTCCATGCAAATTTTCTTGATTGTGGGAGAGTTTTTCCTGCGAGTCCTGGACGGTGTCCTGTGTGGTCCTTTCTGATCAGAGGATTTTCATGCCCCTATACCACGCTGTGATGCAGCTATTCAGCACATTTTCCACAACATATCTGGAGAGGTTTGGCAAGGTTTCTGATGTCAAACCAAACCTCAGCAAATTCCTGAAGTAGAGGTGCTTTCTTCATGATGACATTAGTGCGTTGAGTCCAGGAAAGGTCTTCAGAGACTCCCAGGAATTTAAATTTGCTCGCCCTCTCCACCTCCAATGAGCAATAGATCATGCATCTCCGGCTTTCCTTTCCTCAAGTCCACAATCAGCTCCGTGACTTCAGTGACATTGAGCACCACAAGTTTTCAATCTTCCTCCTGTATGCTGACTTGCCATCTCTTTTTCTACAACTGACTACATTGGTATCATCAGCAAATTTGTAGGTGGTGGTGTCATCATACTGAGCCACAGTCATGGGTTAGCCTCGTCCTCTCATACTTCAGCAAGGGAATCGAGGGTAGCTCTGAACAAATAAGCAAGTGTCATCTGCTTGCTGCCACTCTGACTGAAATTAGTGTGATCTTGGCTCTGGAATAGAAGTGATGTGAGTTGAACAACTCCACATTTATCTTGTAGATAAGCTTCACTCTGAGATGAAGTGAGATCCCTGCACTGAGGTTAGGTCTGTTCCAGAGAGGCAAGAAAATCCTAGATCCAATTACATAATGGGGTATTAAGGCCCAGGTCTTGGAGTGGTGGATCCGTTTTAAGGGGATGATGCTGAATGCCAAACTGTAGTCAATAAAGACCATCATGATGTATATGTCCTTGCTGACCAGGGTTTTAAGAGCCAGTGTTGAGACCTGTTGCTATAGTAAGCAAATTGGAACAGATCCATATCACCGCTCACACAGGAGCTGATATGCTTCATCTTCAGCCTCTCAAAACACCATCACTGTGGATGTGAGCGTCACTGGTCGGCAAGTTACACACCCTCCTTGGGCACTAGGCCTAATTTGAAACAGGTGGGTACCATGTCCTGCCACAATGAGATGTTGAAGATAACCATGAATACATTAACAAGTAGGTTAGTTCACATTTTTGGTACTCAGTTGGGTATTCCATAAGGACCAGGTGCTTTTTCAACATTCACTCTCCTCAAGGCAGCCCATACATCATCTTCAAATACTAACAGTGGAGGATCATCAGGAATATGAGGGTACGCAAAAGTTCTTCCTTGATCTAGTGGTCAAATTGGGTGTAGAAGGCATTGAATTCATCTGGGAGTGACACTTTGCACAGAATTTGGTTTTGTAGCAGCTTATGTCATTTAGGCCCTGCCACAGCTGTCTGGTATCCTACATTGTTTGATTCTCATCCAGAATCTCCACTTCGCCTGGGAGATAACTTTTTGTAGGTTGCACCTCTCCTTGGGTAGTGTTCTGGATCACTGGACTTAAATGCTTGTGATATGAATTTCTACAACAAACATCAAAGAGGCATAGAACAGAAACAGTCCCTTCAGTCCCCTGGCCTGTACCAAACTTTTACATTAGACAACAACAATTTTGCTTGCTGAACACCTTTGGGGTACTGACCATGAAAATCACCTTAAAATGTTCCTATCACATAATCTTTTTAGATATAACCAGTTTTTGTGATTTCCTATCATATTTCAATCCTAATTTAAGCACACAAAACCATAAAGTGCAACATGTCATTGAAAATTCATATTCTGCATTTGCACTTCTTCCCTGCTGATCTTGGTGCAATCTATGATGAATGTGGCAAAAGTTTTTTTGTTTTTTTTTTTTAAAAACAGGAAATTTTAACATGGAAAAGGGGTATCAGGGCAACTGGAATCCATCAATGTCAGCCAACTATTATTGGACACTGACATGAGAGGCATCAGATGCTAAGTGCAAATCCAGTGGCAAAACTTTTTTAGATCAGCTGAATTAATGCAATGGATCAGCATCATTCAATAAAAGGGAATGTAAAATTTCTCAAACTTCCTACAGCATATATGAAATGATTTTTGGGTTCAGCTTGAAGTTGTCTATCATAAATCGCAATTTTTCCAGGAGGCAAACATTTTTTTTTAAATATAAATTGTCCAGTGTTATTCTCCCTAGTTCCATTGGCCTGCTCCCAGACCCTAACCCTCTGTAGCTCATCCAGGTATATATCCAAACTTCTCTTAATGTTAAAAATCAAGCCCTGAATCACCACTTCAGCTGGCAGCTTGTTCCACACTCTGCATGATACAATTTCTCCTATTTTTCAAATCTCCCCTAACCTCAGGAGGAAAAAAGCCTGCTTTCATATACTCCATTTCTCTTCTTTCTTTGGCTTGGCTTCGCGGACGAAGATTTATGGAGGGGGTAAAAAGTCCACGTCAGCTGCAGGCTCGTTTGTGGCTGACCAGTCCGATGCGGGACAGGCAGACACGATTGCAGCGGTTGCAAGGGAAAATTGGTTGGTTGGGGTTGGGTGTTGGGTTTTTCCTCCTTTGCCTTTTGTCAGTGAGGTGGGCTCTGCGGTCTTCTTCAAAGGAGGCTGCTGCCCGCCAAACTGTGAGGCGCCAAGATGCACGGTTTGAGGCGTTATCAGCCCACTGGCGGTGGTCAATGTGGCAGGCACCAAGAGATTTCTTTAGGCAGTCCTTGTACCTTTTCTTTGGTGCACCTCTGTCACGGTGACCAGTGGAGAGCTCGCCATATAATACGATCTTGGGAAGGCGATGGTCCTCCATTCTGGAGACGTGACCCATCCAGCGCAGCTGGATCTTCAGCAGCGTGGACTCGATGCTGTCGACCTCTGCCATCTCGAGTACCTCGACGTTAGGGGTGTGAGCGCTCCAATGGATGTTGAGGATGGAGCGGAGACAACGCTGGTGGAAGCGTTCTAGGAGCCGTAGGTGGTGCCGGTAGAGGACCCATGATTCGGAGCCGAACAGGAGTGTGGGTATGACAACGGCTCTGTATACGCTTATCTTTGTGAGGTTTTTCAGTTGGTTGTTTTTCCAGACTCTTTTGTGTAGTCTTCCAAAGGCGCTACTTGCCTTGGCGAGTCTGTTGTCTATCTCATTGTCGATCCTTGCATCTGATGAAATGGTGCAGCCGAGATAGGTAAACTGGTTGACCGTTTTGAGTTTTGTGTGCCCGATGGAGATGTGGGGGGGCTGGTAGTCATGGTGGGGAGCTGGCTGATGGAGGACCTCAGTTTTCTTCAGGCTGACTTCCAGGCCAAACATTTTGGCAGTTTCCGCAAAGCAGGACGTCAAGCGCTGAAGAGCTGGCTCTGAATGGGCAACTAAAGCGGCATCATCTGCAAAGAGTAGTTCACGGACAAGTTTCTCTTGTGTCTTGGTGTGAGCTTGCAGGCGCCTCAGATTGAAGAGACTGCCATCCGTGCGGTACCGGATGTAAACAGCGTCTTCATTGTTGGGGTCTTTCATGGCTTGGTTCAGCATCATGCTGAAGAAGATTGAAAAGAGGGTTGGTGCGAGAACACAGCCTTGCTTCACGCCATTGTTAATGGAGAAGGGTTCAGAGAGCTCATTGCTGCATCTGACCCGACCTTGTTGGTTTTCGTGCAGTTGGATAATCATGTTGAGGCTCACCAAAGCCTTCGACACCGTGAGCAGGAAAGGGCTTTGGCAAATACTAGAGCGCATCGGATGTCCCCCAAAGTTCCTCAACATGATTATCCAACTCCATTTATACGTCAATCAAATCTCTCCTTATTCTCCAATGCTCCAGGGAATGAAATCCAAACTTGTTTAACCTTTCCCTGTAACTCAATTCCCAGAAACATCTTTATAAATCTTCTCTGCACCCTTTCATTCTTACTGTCCATACCCAGATTCCCCTGTACTACTGCACTCCACAGAGCCCTACCATTTACCATGAATGTCCTAACTTGGTTAGTCCTCCCAAACACATGTCTGAATTAAATTCCATTGACCATTTTGCAGACTTTTTCCAGCTGGTCCAGATCCTGCTCCAAGATTTGAAAGCCTTTCTTGCTGTCCACTACACTTCTAATCTGCAAATTGTGACCAAACTTGAGGCAGTCTGATAAAATAATTCATTTTTAAACCAAAATAGCACCAAATGACATTCATCATCTGCAGTAGCAACCAAGAATTAGTGTGCAAAGCACATGCACAAATAATATTTAGCATGGAATATTAATGTATTAACCACATCCTGAAAATTTTAGAAACTCACTGAAGTTAAATTAGTTTACATTTATCGACATGTACAGTGAAAAGGTTTGTTTTGTGTGCTATCAGCAGGGAGTAGGGTGGTAGTGGGAGATCAGTTTAAATAGAACAGAGCAATGGGCAGGATTATTATAGTTGTGCAAGGTTCATTCAGTAGTCTGATAGAAGTGCAAAATTTAGTCTTGAACCTGGAAGTGCACTATTTCACACTCATGAACATTCTTCTTGATGGGAGAAAAGTGTGTGACTGGAGAACGCCATTTCATTGGGTTGCACTTGTACATTCGAATGACAATAAACTTGAATGGGACGAGTCCTTTGGTATAGAAGCAGCTTCTGTGGCAACAAGAGATAGGCATGGTTGGCATAGCTGTTCGCGCAACACCTCCACAGCACCAACAATCAGGACCGCGGTTCGGCATTGTCAGAGGTTTGCAAGTTCTCCTTGTGTCTGCGTGGGTTTTCTCCAGTGGCTACCGTTTCCTTCCCACCGTTCAAAAATGTACCAGGGTGTAGGTTAATTAAGGGGGAAATTGAGCACCACAGACTCGTGTGCCGACATGGCCTGTTATCATGCTGTATGTCTAAATAAAGATGAAGTCAATGGCAGGAAAGAATGTTTGTGTGATGATCTGAGCTGCACTGACAATTCTTTGTATCTTAGTTTTGGGCAGAGCCGCTTCCATAATCGCACAATAATTCATTCTGACAGTGTACTGTCAACAGTACATTTGTAAAAAAAAATTTGCTGTGATACCAGGGACATGCCAAATTTCCTCAGACTCCTACATAGAGGTGTTGGTGCTCCCTATTGGCCATCGCATTGACAAGGTTTTTCCAGGATAGGTTGAAGATATTTACTCATACACCATCATTCATGTGGTCAGAGAAATGAGGTCAGCGGCTCGCTCCTTCGTCTTGCTGATATTGAGGGAGAGACAAAATTCAAATCACAATCGACACCAAAATAAGATTACTCACATTCAATTTCTCAGACACTGATACACAACATCCAACTTTGATGTAGCCACTAATTTAAGCACCACAAATAGAATCTGGCCATGAAATTCTCAACCCACAGTTCTGTACGCCACTTTGATTTACCGTACAACTTTTCACTTTGAGACTTACTCATGCCCATCTAAATGCAAACCAGAAGCAACTTCACTAACATACCAATTCCCTTTGAAGTTGTTACATCTTTAATTGTATGTCAACTGTGACTACAAGCAGCAAAAGGAAGCAGATGTTAAAAATAGTGTTCCTCACATTTCACACACAGGCAGGCAAAAATTTAACAGGAAGGAGGGGTGGGGTGAAGAAATGCATACCCTGATAGTTTTTTTTAAATTATACCTCAATAAAATTGTGCCAAGAGCCAAATTTAGTAGATTTTGGAGGAAGTTGTACTGACTGCACTTCCAATGTGTAGTTGCACTCCATTCAGTTAAATTTGTGGGACAACTACAAAACCAATATTCAACTACAAAAAAAAAACAGAAGATGCTGGAAACTGCTGGAAAATTTGCTGTCCGGCTGCATAATGGCCTAGTGTGGCATGCAAAAAGTAGTCTAGGAAGCAAGCCATTGGAGAGCAGAAGCAACCATGAAGGATCTATACCACCCAGGACATGCTGTTTTCACTGCTATCATCTATAGGTGCCACAAGACTCTTACCACAAGATTCAAGAACAGTTGTTACCTCTCCACCTTCAGACTTCTAAAACAACAAACTCAGACTCATTTAAGGACGCTTATTTTGCACGTTATTTATTACTGAATATTTAATTTTTTTCTGTCTTGCATTTTTTAAACATTTCTTTGTTTACTTTTCTCTCTTTTGTACATGGATTTTCTCCAGTTCAGTTTTTTGCTGTACTGATGAGTAGAAATTCTGCCTGGCTCACACGAAAAATCTCAGGGTTGTATTTGAAGTCATGAATGTTTTCTAATAATAAATCTGAAATGTATTAAACAGCCTCATTCATGCATATTTGCTGTTTATAGAGTCATGAAGCCAGAACAGGCTCTTTAGCCCAACTCTTCCAAGTTGATGTCCTGAGCTGGTCCCATTTGTCTGCAATTGGTCCATATTATTCTAATCCAGTGGTTCTGAACCTTTTTCTTTCCATTCACATAACACTTCAAGTAATCCCTATGACATAAGTGCTCTGTGATTAGTAAGGGATTGCTTAAGGTGGTATGGGAGTGAGAAGGGAAAGTTGAGAATCACTGCTCTAAACCCAATTGTTTCTGAAATATTTGACTGAGAAAAATTGTCATTGGCCCATTTCGTTTGGAGTTATGAAACCATGCACATAATGAGTCAATTATGTGCAATTAAAAGAGTCATTTTCAAACTTTTTCCTTCCACTCACATACCACCTTAAGCAATCCCTCACTAATCACATTTATGGCATAGGCATTGCTTAAGCTGGGATACCATTTTAGGGGGCAGTTTGAAAACCATTGTACTAAGGCCATGACAAGGGGTTGGTGTAGCAGTTAACACAATGCCTTTATTGCATCAGGGATCAAGGAATGGGTTCGAACCCCATGCTGTCTGTAAGGAGATTGTACATTCTCCCGGTGTCTGCATGGGTTTTCCCCAGAGACTCCACTTTCTTCCCACCATTCGAAACGTACTGGGGTTGCAGGTTAATTGGGAGCACAGACTCATGGGCCTAAATAGCCTGTTACTGTGCTGCATGTCCAAATTTAAATTTAATTTAAAAAGATCTAGAGCTAAGTGGTCCAGGCAAAAGACAAATAAAGGAGATAAAATGTCCATTTAGCACTTCTAGCTTTTCATCAACAGTCACGTGTTGCGTCCTGCCATCGTTGAGCAGGGATATCTTCCTGGAACCGTCTCCTGTTAGCTATTTAATTGTCGACCAACATTCACTAGAGCGAGGGCTTCAGAGTTTTGATTTATTAGTTTAGCAGCAGCATGTGTCTTAGCAGTCCTACACTGCAACTTCATCAGACTGGAGCTTAATTTTTAATATATGCTTGGTGTTCTTCCAGGCACATCCTTCACTGAACAGTCAATTTCATTGCTCGATAACAGTGATGAAATGGATATTTCTTCAAGTTCACATTTATTGTTGTCCAGTACAACCTGAACAGTTCCTGGTTGGGGAGGGAGGGGGCAGGAAGAGAGATCCTCTCTGCCACTCTTATGGTCCTATGAATTGACCTCCAACCCAATTTTCAAAAGCAACTGCAGAACACTGTGATGCAGCCAGCCAGGATGCTCTTAATAGAATTCCTATAGAAGGTTGACTTGATGGTGGCCGGAGGCCTTGCCCACTTCAGTCTTTTCAGGAACTGTTGCAACTTTCTGACAAGTGAAGAGATGTGTGTCCACAATAAGTTATGTGAATTTCAAGGAACTTGGTGCTCTCAACTCTCTCCACTATTGAGTTATTGATGTAGAGTGGAGGGTTGTCATTCATGGTCCTCCCGACATCCACAATCATCTTGTCCACATCGACTCTCACGTTGATTCTCGCACCATACCATGAGATTTTCCATCTCTTCTCTGTAATGCAACTCATCGTTGATGCTAACGAGGCCAACTAATGTTGTGCCATCTACAAACTTAATGACTTTTGGAGCTGGTCCTGGCAATGGAATAATGGGTCAATAGTGTGAACAGGACTGGACTGAGCACACAGACAGCCCTGTGATACACCTGTGCTCAGCATTCTGCTTCTGACCCAGACATAGTGGTATTTCTCATGGTAAGTCCAGAATCATGTTAGAGAGGGGTGTTGAGTCCCAGTGAGAACAGCTTCTCCACCAGTCTCTTGGGAATTATCATATTAAACACCAAGCTGAAGTCAATGAACAGCAGCCTGGGATACAAGATGTCATTCACCAGGTGGGTCAGGACGAGGTGAGGGGAAGGGAACAAAGCTAGAGCATCATCAGTGGAAGGTTTCCTTCTAGTGGCAAATTGAAATGGGCCCAGCATCTCTGGGAAATGCTCTTTGATGTATTCCACCACAAGATGCTCCATCCATCTTAAGAGCTGGCTTAAGAAAATAATGCACCAAATAGCTTATCTCTCTTTATTCCATCTAGTCAACTTAGAATAAAAAGTTCAATTCACAACACAGTTTGAATAGTGGTAAATTATTTCATTGCACAAAATAAAGCTTGGAAAGTACATCTTATGCCAAAAGTCCTTCTAGGAGAGCTATATCAACAGCTTGTATTCTATAATATGAAAGTTGGAGTGAGAGGAAGTACATAATATTTACAACTGCACAAAATTGAAGTCATTGAGACAGAATATAAAGCAAGGTTTCAATTATAGTCAAAATTGATACAGAATATAAAGCAGGGTTTCAATTATAGTCAAAATGAAGGACAAGTGGCAGTAAACAAGGAGAGTCAGAATGAGTGTTTGGAGTGATAAATATCATTGCAATTGGTAAAGAATGCAAGCTAACAAAGTAAAACTAAATCTGTAGTTTAAAATATAATTTTACTCACATTATATACTGCATGCAGGTATCATTGTACTAAATGAAAATTATAATGGCTACAAAATCCACACTCATCTTTTCCACTCCAACCACATTTACACCACAGCCATACAGGAAAAAATCTAGAACAGTCATTAATGACATTCTATGATTCATCCTGTCTATTACCCCACCCTGCCAATGTACCCACCAATTTTAGCTCTCCTCTCAACTGTCAAATTTAAGTACATAATATGTTGAAATTACTCATTTCATTCCTTTTTAACCAGAGGCTAGGCATTGTTGAGGCCTCCCGCTTCATCCACCCTCCCCAATCAATCCAAAACCCAGAATATATGCCAAAGCCACAACTCCATTAACCCTTCTTCTGCTGATCTTGTCATACTGCTTCCCATATTCAGCCCTGAACAAGTCAGTTTCTTCCAATAAAACTTTGGGAAGATTGGATTCAGGCTTCAGCCCCTACAACGATTCCTTCAGCTCAAACAGAACAAAAGACCTGACATCTTGGCTGCCAGGTCTTGAAACTTTTCCAATCCTACCCTGCAAAATGACATCCAATCCTTTCTTCTATCTTGCCCCCATCTCAGCTTCTCCACAAACAATTATTCAAGTTCTGAATAGACTCCACAAGAGCTCTCTTCACCTGTCACCCATCTTCCATTGAATTCATTTAAATCCCTGCTCCCCATTTTCTAAAACACACTTGCTTAGCTCTTGGCCCTATTCTCAAAGGGAAAAATAATGTACAAGAATTCAAATCTCTTCAGAAAACAATCTCTGGTTATTGCCAACCACCCTTACTCGACAACATTCCAATAACTCTGCTGCCTTCAGCTCTAGACTCAAGTCCAAGCCTTCAACCCCTGGTTACCAAAATCTAAGTCAACCTAGACTTATGTTCACATCTCTGAGCTGCTATAAAATAATTGATTCAGAAGCAAGACGTAACAGTTGAATGCAAAGCAGCTGACCAGAAAACACTTCTTTGAGACCTTAAAATTCACTTTTGTTTTTCTTTAACTGTAAAATTACTGAAAAGGCATTTAGATGTTTGGGTTGAGAGTGCGATGCAGGGTAGCAAGGACAGTAGTGGAAAACAAGGTAAAAGCAGAAACTTCAAGGGCACCATTTGCTAAATTGACTTACAGTAGCTCAATGTACAAAGCACAAAATTGAAAAACAAAATTACTTAAAACAAAAAAGTGGATCCAGGTCAAATAGAAATCAAAGAGATAAAGTTACAAAATCCACTCAAAAAGAAACTCAACCCAAACTAGACTCAAGAACAACTTTTAGATTTTTTTTAAGCAGTGCCACTCATGGTAAAGGAAATGTTTTGCAACCAAAAGATAAATACATTCCTATATTTACAATCTGTACAGTACTACTCAAAGTGCTAAAAAATTTTTTACAAACTGTAGCCCAGAGGCTGCCAACCAAGTTCAGTTGACAAGTTTGTCTACCTCTTGCAGCCTCTATTTAGCGGTGATATTTCCGTCCACGATCGTCCCGCATATTTAGTGCAGGCTAATTCCCGGGTGGAGTTTGGCATCTGATTTGGTTAGTGGCGATCTCGGAATTAAAGCAGACCAAATAGCGCACTCTAACTATTGAGGAATGCGGGTAGATTGGGGGTGGGGGGTGGGGAAGAGAGAGAGGATTTAAAATCGGGCCGAAGTGGCAATTCCGCTGAGAAAAAGGGGAAGCCAAGCCTTAAGATGTACTCAAAAAGAAAGTCAACACGAAACAAGGCTCGAGTCTACTCTATGCAATGCTTAAGTTTTGGTCGGGTAGTGCCAAATTCAGACAAGGTAACGCTTCATTGTCAAAAAGATCAAACCCTGATTCAGTCCCTAAAATCCAACACCAGCTGGGTCGAACAGTGCACATCCCTTTAGCAATTTTCCCCCAAAGGGCAAGAAGTGACTCACAAACACAAAACGGGGAAGAGAAGCATGTCGAAAGAACAAAAGCATACAATAAAATTACAAAACTGCAAGGCGGACGCATCCACAGCGAGTGGAGGAAATGAGTGGGAGAGTGAACACCGCCGCCTGCCCGGGAATGAGTCAACTGATCGGCACACCCTCCGGGGTGTTAAATCCACCAGATACCCCTCACCCAGTGAGTTTCAAGCCACACACCGCCGAGCCTCCCGCCTTCAACTTGGGACCGAAGCCGAGAGCTGCGGCGCCGGATCAAGCGAGCAACCCGGAGGCGTGGGCCGGCTCGCCGGCGCTGGGACACTGTGAGCGGGCCCAGGTCGGGCTGGGAACTGGGCGCCGCCGCCGCCGCGGTGCCCTCTTCACCCGCGATTTTTCCCTTGCTCTTCAGCCTGCGACCAGCCTTTACCTGGACATAGTTGGTCTCGCAGTAATCAGCCACGCGACCCAGGTTCTGGTAACTCTCTATCAGCGCCCTCTTGCCGGCGGGGATTTCCTCCTCGAGTAACATCTGCAGCTCTGCCATCTTACATCTTTCTGCATCGCTTTATTACCCGCTCACGACTGCACGACTTACTCCCTCCCAACCGCGCCGGGAACTCTGGGATTCCACGCCTCGTCCTCACACCCGCACGAACTCTGACCCCTCCGTAGCCGCCATGACCCGGCAGAGCATTCTGGGTGTTGTAGTCGTATCCAATCCCCACGGCACTCGGCCGGTCTCATAGCATCCAGAGGAGGTAAAGATGTACTTGCTGATGTTTCGGGCCTGAGCCCCCTTTTCAAGGAATAAGCAAAAGCAGGAAGGCATCACAAAAAAAAAGGTTAATTGGAGGTGAAAGGGGAGATTTTAGCTCTGTGAAAGGAAACCGAGGGAAAAAGAGAGAGAGACTGAGCGGGGAAAGGCGACGGGGCAGAAGAAGAAGAGGAGGGTTGAACGGAAATGTTAATGCCATCCATTTGAGTGCGCCCAGGCAGATGATGAGGTGTTGCCCCTCCAATTTGCAGGTGGTCTCAATCTGGCCATGCATGAGACCATCCACAGACACAACAGCAATGGGATAGGAAAATGAAATGGGGGGCTACTGACAGATCCACGATATTACGGCTGACAGAGGCGGGGTGCACAACAAAGTGATCTCCCAGTCTGTGTCCAGTCTCTCCAATGTAGAGGAACACTGTGATCCCTGCAGATTCACAAGTGAAATGTTGCTTCACTTGAAAGGACTGTAAGGGGCCCAGAATGGTGCTGAGTGAGGAGGTGTTGGTGCAAGTAGAGCATCTCCTGCGGTCACAGGTGTGGGTGCTGAGGAGGTTAGGGCTGATATATGGGTAATGAAGGAGACGAGTATGAGTGCCAAGTTGATGGTGAGAGAGGGAAAGCCACATTGTTTCTGAAGAAGGAGGACATCTGGAATGGAAGACCTCATTCTGAGAGCAGATGTGATGGACAAGGAGGAACTGAGAGAAGGCACTAAAATCCTTACAGGGGACAGGTTGTGAAGAGATGCAGTGGAGGTAGCTGTGGGAGTTGGTGGGTTTGTGGAAGATGTCTGTTGAAAGTTTGACTCCTAAAATGGAGACCGAGGGATCGAGATAAGGGGGAATTTTGCTAGAGGTGGACCTAGTGAATTTAGGGTTGGGGTGGAAGCTGGCAGCAAAATGGATAAGGTCAACAAGCTCATCGTGGGTGCATGAGGCAGCACCAAAGTAGTCGTCGATGTCACGGAGGAAAAGTTGAGGGGCCTTGTCTGTATAGACTTGTATGGATTGCTCAACATAGCCAATAAAAGCTAGGCATAGCTGGGACCCATGTGGGTACCCATGCTACTCCTTTGACCTGGAGAAAATGGGATGAGTCAAAAGAGAAGTTATTGAGGGTGAGGACAAGTTCTGCCAGTTGGAGGAGGGAGGTGATAGAGGGGGACTGGTTGAGTCTATTGTCCAGAAAGAAATGAAAGGCTTTTAAGTTTTTGGTTTGGGGGATGGAGGTGTAAAGTGATTGGATGTCCATGAGGCAATCGAGTTCATTCAGGGAACTGTAAGCTGTGGTAGTCGTATGCTCATTCAAGTCCTGTATTTCCGACTGGTACCTGACATTTCAACATCAGGCCTTTTTTGAGACAAATCATAGGTTAAGAAAGATCTCAGCATATTACTACAGACACTGGAAATCTGATATAAAGGTTGGAGGTGCCCATTAGAAAGGAGTATAGAAATACAGGAGAATGTGTATGTGGTGCTATCAATTAGACCCGACAGACCAGTCGTCAAGATTAATAGGCTATAAAGTTAAAGGCATATCTTACATGCTGATGGCCCAATTCCAAGGCACTACTGAGGGAAGGAATTGAGCAGTATCACCTTTATTAGAAATCCTGAGGGGGAGGAGTTACAGTATTAGGGGCGGGTCAACCAGTACAATGGATGGATTACAACAGGAGTTCCTAACCTGGGGTACATGTACTCCCAGTGGTACATTTGCACTTTTCAGGGTGTACATTGGTACTACTGTAGAATTCACAGTGTTGTAATCTGCAGTCAGATTGCACAATGTTGTGTTTTTTTTATCCTTAATTTTTAGGGGTACACGGGAACCTATAAAAGTGCCCAAGGGGTACAGAGGAACAAAAAGGTTGGGAACCCCTGGATTACAGTGTTCCACCACAGTGAGCACATTGAAAGTATCAATGCAGTATGCAAAAGGGCTGGAGAATGAGTAGGACATGGAGTATCCATCAATAGTAAAAGCATTCGATGTTTCAGGCTTGAACCATTCTTCAAGTCGGGCAAAAAAAATCAGTAATCAAGTTATACCTAGCTTTAAACATTGTTAAAAGAAGCATCCAGTATAAAAGCAGAGAAGTTACAATGAATTTTCTTAAAGCACTGGTCCAGCCTCTGTTGGAGACTTGCCTACAGTTCTATTTGCTGCATAACATCAAGGATGTGAGGGCATTAGTGAGGATCTAGGAAGGATTTATATTTTCCAATGATAAACTAAAATATTTTTATTAATTTCAATAACAGTAAATTTGTACAGTACAATTATGGAATGTGCCACAGGAAAAAGATAAAATTGAATAGGGTAAGGAAAAAAGTGCCTGGTCATAGATAGGGGACCAAGTGATGTAAGATGTATGGTGCACAGGAGAGTTGCTTCAGTTCTCCTATGAACCAGCACGTAAACACACCAGATGGCAAATCTAGTCCATGACTAACTCTTTACTTGGCCTAGTCCCATCGACTTGCAGCTGACTATAGCTGTCCATACCCCCTCTGCCACCTCCACTCCCCCCCACCTCACTCTACACTTTAAGCTTTTTATGATTCTATGTGAATATTTCAGGTGTAGGGCCTTTTATCAGAATCAGGAGGAGTCAGAAGTGTTAAAGAGATAAACTGAGCCTATTCCCCTTAGTAGATGGTTCCCCTCTTGTGGAAGAAGATGTTTGCTGGTACATTTGTGGCATGATTGTTACTTGCCTCTTCTTGTGCATTACCATATCTTGATGAGGAGTTATGAATGGAATTAAGCAATGCAAGATTATCAAAGAGCATTCTCACTTCAACCTCCTACTTTAAAGGTACCATCAAACTGAATTTGGTTCTGTTGGTGAAGGTTGAGCAGTTAACTGCTAAAAACGATGAGGAAGCACTCACAATGTCTCGGAATGCTCTTTAACAATTTCTACAGTTGCATATTAGAAAATATCCTGTCAAGATGTATCACACATTGGAAAGGAGCTTCTCTGCCCAAGATTGCCAGAAACTGCACAGCTCAGGTCATCATGCATTTGAACATCTATGCCTTCAGATGTCTCAGGAAAGCTACCAACACATTAAAGGACTCATTCACCCCAGGCATATACTCTTCTCCCTCCTTCCATCGGGCAGAAAATACACGAATTTGAAAACACGAACCTGCAAATTCAAAGACTATTTTTTTTCTTGTACAGATTCTTGTTAGTTAAAGATGAGGTCCTTGGACTGTTTTAACTGTACTTTTCCCCACACCCTCAATTCATCTTTGCGTCACTATACCTTGTACTTTTTTTTTGGCTGCATTACCTGCTGTACCTAAAATATGGTGCATTTGCCCGGAGAGCATGCAGAACTAAACATTTCACTGTATCTCAGGGCATGTGATAATAAAAATTAAATTCACTAGTTTGAATATGGATATGCATCCTCTTGATATTCTCACATTTCCCACTGCCAGTCTTCTGTCAATGTGATTCACTTCAATGTGATATCAAGAAATTGTAGAAGGTGTCATGGACAGGGCCATCAAGCAGCATTTACTCTCCCATAGTTTGCATGTTAAGGTCTAATTTGAATTTTCTAGAACCATTCAGCTGCAAACCTCTTCATTTCATCTCCAGGCTTCAAGACGCATCGACCAAAGAGCTGAATTTGCTTGGATTGAGTTTTGCCAATTTTCCAGAACTTGAAGTTGTGTCACCTCTGCATGCATCAAGGAATATAAGTGAAAACAAATGCCCTTTATGTTGGTGTATTTACTTTTGTTCATATTTTTTTCTGTTGGAGTACATTTTATTCCACATTGCAAATTTTGGGTAGCAATTTGTAATTTTACAAGACCGTCATAATATGGGGGCCTACCCGGCACAAAGCCATGCTGACTATTCATGATGTCCATGTTTTTTTGAGATGCAAGTCAAATCTTATGCCTAATTTTCAATAATTTCAATACTACTGATGTATGGCTCACTAGTTTGTCCCTGTTGCACTTTAAATAAAGGAACATTATTCTCTATTCTCCAGTCTTCTTGCACCTCACCTGTGGCGAAGGAGAATCCAAAGATCTCTTAAGGCCCATCAATTTCTTCCCTTGACTTCCTTAGTTTCTTGAGATAGATTCCATCAAGACCTGAAGACAATGTTTTTCAAGACCTCCTACGACTCCAACTCATTAATATTGTCATGCCCTAAAATATCACATCCCCCTCCCTGATCGCAACATTGTCATTGACCTTCCTCTTGGTAAAGTGATGTATTTATTAAGGACTCCGTTTCTTGTACTCCATAAATTCCCTCATTAGTCCTTGAGTTAACTTATCCTTTTCCTTGCTAACCTTCTTCTTCTATAAAATGCTCCTTAATCCAATTTTTGCCAGTGACGTTTCATGTCCCATTTTAGCCCTCCTTATTTCTTTCTTTCTTTCTTCCTTTATACTCCTTGAAGACTGTGAAAGATTTCAGCTTTGAAAATCTTACACCAAAAATTTATTCAGATATATAAAGAATGAAAGAGAGGGAAAAGTGGACATTGAACTGCTGGATAATGATACTGAAGAAGTATAAGTTGTAATGGGGAACAAAAAAATGGTAGAAGAACTGAATACTGTCGATATTTTCCATCAGTCTTCACTAGTAACATTCCAGAAATTTGAGAGAGTCAGGAGACAGGACTGAGTGTAGTCGCTATTACTAAAGAGAAGGTGCTTTTGAATTTGAAAAGGCTAAAGGAGGATAAGTCACCTGGAACAGAGGCATTGCACTCCATGGTACTGAAAGGTAACTGAAGAGATTATGAATGCATTGGAAGTGACCTTTTATGAAATGCTAGAGTCAGTATTGGTTCCAAAGAATTAAAAATTGTCAATGTCACCATTTTTTAAGCAGGAAGAGTGGCAAAACACTGGAAATTATAGGCTCGTTAGCCTAATTTCAGTGTTTGGCAAGTTTCCAGTATTCATTATGAAGGATGAGATTTTGAGGTACTTGAAAGGAACCAGGCTGAAGTCAGCCTGGTTTCTTTCAAGGGAGATCTTGCCTCACAAATTCATTGAAGTTCTTTCAAGAAGCAATGAGCAGGACAGATAAAAGGAGAGCCAATGGATGTAGTTTACTTGGATTTTCAGAAGGTCTTTCACAAGCTGCCATACTTGAGGCTGCTAAACAAGTTAGAAGCCCTTGCTGTTACGGGAAAGGTTCTTGCATGGATAGAAGATCATTTGACTGGTAGAATGCAAAGAGTTGGAATAAATGGGACCTTTTCTGGCTGGTTGCCAGTGATTTGTGGTGTTTCACAGGGGTTGGTGTTAGTTCTGCTACTTTTTACACTATGTAAATGATTTAGATGACAGAATTGATGCCTTTGTGGGCAAATTTGCAGATGATACAAAGATAAGTGGCTGGACATGTAGTAGTGAGTCTGCTGAGGGACTTGCATAGGTTGGAAGAATGGGGAAAGAAATAGCAGATAGAATATAGTGTTTGGTCATGCACTTTGGTAGTTGGAATAAAGTAGATTATTTTCTAAATGGGGAGAGAATTCAGAAAGAAGAGGTACAAAAAGACTTGGGAGTGCTTCTGCAGTATTCACTAAACGTTAGTCAGCAGTAAGGAAGGACTGGAGTATAAAGGAAAAAATACTGAGGCTTTACAAGATGTACATTAAGTTTACATTTGGTGTATTGAGAACAGTTTTGGGCCCCATATATGAGGAAACATGTGCTGGCATTGGAGAGGAACCAGACAAAGTTCACAAGAATGATCCCAGGGATAAGAGGGTTAACATATGGGGAGCATTTGATGGTTCCAGGCTTGTACCAGCTGGAGTTCAGAAGGATCAGGGGGGATCTCATCAAAACATTCCAAATATTGAAAGAGGAAAATAGAATATTTCTAGTAGTGGGAGAGTCTAGGGCCAGAAGGCACAGCTTCAGAATAAAAGGACATTCCTTTAGAACAGAGATGAGGAGACATTTCTTCAGTCAGAAGTTTATAAATCTGTGGAATTCGATGCCACATAGCCTATTCTTTGCATATATGTTCTTGGCATCAAAGGTTATGGGGAGAGGGTAGAATGGGGTTAAAGGAAAATACATAAGACTCAAAGGGTTAAATGGCTTTATTCTGCTTGGGCTTATGGTTTTATATACTTCCTGTTTCTTTTTGACTAAACTTTTTCAAAATTTTATTTATTTATCATAATAAATACAATAAAAATACAAGTACATAATATTTTGCCCCATATAACTCCCCACCCCCAACCCTAACCCACCCACCCCTCCCAACCCCCTCTAAACTACCCCAAAGAAAGAAAAAGATAGAAATCAACTTACATAACAAACTTCAATTATTGCCATGGTTTAGTGCAACCCCATCATTGTGGGAAAAAAAACTATTACAAATTCAATCTCATATATCTCATATACGGGCTCCAAACATTAACAAAGGAAGAATAATTGTTACGTAAATTATAAGTTATCTTTTCCAATGGAATACAAGACCTTATTTCCAAATGCCATCGTGGAACACTCAAATCAGTCTAATTTTTCTAGCCACAGCTAAAGCCAATCTCAAGAAAGCGATTTATCTAATTTTAATTCCAAACTCAATTTCTTAATATAACCCAGTAAAAATACCATAGGATCAAGTGAAATTTTAAATGTAAATAAAGTCTCATGGTTTCACATGTCCGAGTAGAGTGTAAAAAAGAACCAACTTGTTTATGGCACCTAAAACATAAATCAGAAGAAATAAACTTGTATTTCCTTAACTTCTCAGGGGTTAAATATAACTGATGAATAGAATTATAATGAACCAATCTATTCCTTACCTTTACAATTTTGGTCATACTGTCTTCACATAAAGTCATCCAATCTTCCTGAGAAATAGATATGCAAAAATCTTTTTCCCATTTTAATTTAGATTTATAAATATCCATCTTAAGCATTTTATTCTGTAATAGAGCATACATCTCAGATATAAATCCTTTCTTACC
Source organism: Narcine bancroftii (assembly GCF_036971445.1). Taxonomy (NCBI): domain Eukaryota; kingdom Metazoa; phylum Chordata; class Chondrichthyes; order Torpediniformes; family Narcinidae; genus Narcine; species Narcine bancroftii. The sequence goes on along the minus strand of NC_091469.1, from coordinate 449,985,625 downwards.
TAGTAAACTTTCAAATTTAGACTGTCTAGGTAACTAACATACGCCCAAAATTATCCAACAATAAAGCTCTAACATGATAATAAGAAAACAAAGAATTTCTCTTTCATTGTTTGGAACGATATAAAATACCCAGCCTCATAACAATCTTCTACCAATCTAATTCCTTCCTGTTCCCACTATTTCAAAAATTAATTATTTAATGTAAACATAAAAAGCTTATTTTGAAATAAAGGAGTTTTAGCCGAGATTTTTCCTTCAGTTCCTATAATTTTATTCTTCTTAGTCCATAATTCCATTAAATCTTTCAACACTGGTAAATTATAACCCTGTAAAAGCTGAGAATTCCATTTATAAATAAAATGATCCAATCCTGAGATCATTCAATATTAGCCCATACCAAAGGTTTATCCACTTCAAACATCCTATTAATAAATTTCAACTGTGCCGATTCATAATAATTCTGAAAATGAGGAAGTTGCAGTCCTCTTAAAGCATACTTCCAAGTCAATTTTTGCAATTACACCCTCGCCATTTTACCTTCCCACAAAAATTTCCTCACCGAGGTATTGAAATCTTTAAAGAATTTTTGAGGAATCTTACAAGGAATAGACTGAAAAAGATATTGAATACAGGGAAAGACATTCATTTTCTCAAAATTAATATGTCCTATTAATGTTATAGGTAAATCTTTCCACTGATTTAAATCATGTTTAATTTTAGACAACAAGGGTAAATGATTATAATTACTATCTATTATAGTACCTAAATATTTAATCCAATCAGACCACTTAAATTTCGCAATATGCCTACAAGACGAGTAGTCCACATCAACCAAAGGCATAATTTCACTCTTATCCCAGTTAATCTTATATCCCGATATTTCACCACACTGCTCCAATCTAGCATGCAGACTCCCCAAAGATTGCATAGGTTGTGTTAAGTATTTCAAAACATCATCTGCAAATAAATTTATTTTATATTCATCCACTTTCACCTTAATACCTTTAATATTACTATCTTGTCTAATTAACTGAGCCAGAGTTTCAAAGACCAATGCAAATAGAGCTGGTGACAAAGGACAGCCCTGTCTAGTCGATCTAGATAATACAAAAGAAGAAGATACCTGTCCATTTATCACAACTCTAGCCATAGGATTTTTATATAAAGCAACCAGCAAAAAGAGGCCCAAAACTTTAAACAAAAATCTCCACTGCACTCTGTCAAAGGCCTTTTCTGCATCAAGAGTGATTACCATAGTTTGGTCAGATCACTCCCGAGAAATATTAATTAAAGAAATCAACTTCACAATATTCTCTGCTGAATAGCGATTTTTAATAAAATGTGCCTGATCTACATGAATCAAATCTGGTAAATATTTAGCTAATCTATTAGCTAGAATCTTGGCAACAATTTTATAATCTACATTTAATAAAGAAATAGGTCTATATGATCCTACTTTTAATGGGTCCCTATCCTTCTTAGGAATAACTAATAATTGGTCTAGAAAAAGAATTCAGAAAATAATCTCCGTTGCCTGATTCAATACATCCATCAATATAGGAATTAATAAATCCTGAATTTTTTTTTATAAAATTCAGAAGTAAAACCATCCTCTCCTGGAGACATCCCAATAGATATAGATCAAAGTGCTTCCTTCACTTCTGTAACAGTAAAGAAGGCATATAAATCCTTAATAATCCATATCATTCAAAGAAGGTAGGGCCAATTCAGACAAAAAGTTAACATTATCTTCCAATACTTCAGAAGTATACAATTTCTCATAAAATGTACAAAATTCATCATTAATTTCCTGAGGTTTATGTAATCATCGAATCATGTCTAATAGCATTTATTGTTCTAGAAGCTTGCTCTGTTTCTAACAGCCACACAAACACTTTGTGGACTCTTTCACCCAACTCATAATAATGCTGTTTAGTTCTCTGCACTAACTTCTCATATTTATGTTTGAAGTAAATTATACAGCAATTTCAATTTAGTTAAACAAGATTTCTCAACTTCCGTAGAATCCCGCAGCAAGTCTTTTTGCAAAATCTCTATCTCCTCCAATTTATTAGTCTCAACCATATGTTGTTTTTTTTTAATTTTAGCTGTGAAACTAATAATCTGACCTCGCAAATAAGATTTCAAAGCATCCCATAAAACAAATTTACTATCAATGAAATCTACATTTATTTTCAAAAACAACTGTATTTTATCCCTCATAAATTTAATAAATTCAGGATTTCTCAGCAACATAGGATTAAATCTCCAACAATATGTATTCTCTACTCTCTCTGAACCAGTACAGGTAATTAATAATAAAGAATGATCAGACAAAATCCTACTCTTATATTCAGCTTTAAAAACTCACCCTTGTAATTTTGCTGATAAAATAAATCTAGAATAAGAATCATGTCAAGGTGAGTAAAATGAAAAATCTTTCTCCTTAGGATTTAGTTTCCTCCAAATCTCTACTAGATTCATATCTTTCATTAATGTCATTAACTGTTTAGCCATTTTTGTTCTAACAATCGATTTTGGAGATTTATCAACAATGGGTCTAAGCAACAATTAAAATCATCCCCTACCAAAATGTTATCATATGCTTGACTTAAATTAAAAAGAGTCTATCATAAATTGCTCATCATCTCTATTAGGGGCATGAACATTCATTAAAGTCCAAGATTCCAAAAAAAATTACAATTAACAATCAAAAGCCTACTTAACTGCATAAAAAACTGAATCCAATTTAAAAGATCACTTTTTATGAATTAAAATAGCCTCTTGCTTTAGAATTAAAAGAAGATGCTATAACTTGTCCAACCCAATCTCTTTTTAACTTCTGATGTTCCTTTTCATTCAAATGTGTATCTTGTAAAAAAGCATGATCAACTTTAAACTTTTTAATGTATGCTTTTTGACTAAACTTAAAACATTTCTAGTCATTCAAGGTTCCCAGGCCTGGCCTTGTTTAACTTTCATCCTCATAAGAAATAGTGGATTTCAACTTTATTCAACTGCTCGTTAAACATCTCCCACGTCAGATGTGGATTTAGGGTTAGGGTCAGACACCCAATATATTTTCTCCAGTTTCTCCCCAATACTGTTGTAATTACCCTTCCCCAATTTTTGCACTTTGACCCAAGGAACAATCTTATCCTTATCCATAACTGTCTTAAAACAAACAGAATTATGGATATTGTTTCCAAAATGCCGTCTGTTCATGCTGAATGTGAAGATTCTGATATAGGTAATGAAACCACCAATTTAACATTACAATTTGTAGATGACAACTGCAGAAATTATCCATCACAGCAGATACACTTCTGAAATAAATCTATGCGTGTAGCAGCCTGCGAGCCGACACAGCAAGCAGGTGTCGAGCACGATGATTACGAAGACAGCAAGCGGGATGAGATGCCCGCTCCCATAGGCTACAGGAATAGAGGTCGAATCGACCAATCATCGCCAGCAGATTGCAAGGGATCCAATCCAGGCCCACACATCTGGGACAGACGATCAGCAGCTGAACTCGTTCAAACCATGGCCCAGTGGTGACATGGCTGGTTGCCTATAAAAGGCAGAGCTGCAGCCCATTAAAGTCAGTGTCGATTATACTCCCTTGGTGTGCAAGTTTTGTTTTGACCTTGAGCTATAACCCATTATACCCTGTACCTCAAGCTATAACTGTAGCGACCCCACTACAGTGGTGACCCCGACTGTCCAAATGGCGTTTTGAACCCAACAATGGAGGAACAACCTACAATCACCACCGTAGTATTGAAGCTGCCGGGCTTCTGGATGTCACAACCACGGGTGTGGTTCCAGCAGGACAAGACACAGTTCTCTATTCACCGGATCTCTACAGATGACACGTGCTACTACCACATGGTCATCCAACTGACCGATCACCCGATCAACGCACCCCACCTGTGAGCAGTACTGTTTCTATCATCAACAGTGGGGTACCGCCCATCTATTCCACTCCCCCTATGCGTTCCAGGGAAATGTCAAGGCTGGCCATTGTTGATGGCCGTGGGCCGAGAGCTTCGAGCAGCAAATGGCTCCAACATTCAGACCTTTGCCACCCGTACAGTTCCCCTCCACGTTGAGGACAGACAATTCACTTGGAAGTTTACGGTGCCGATTTACTGAGAGCCAGCTTGCTACTGGTGGACATTAAGGGATGTCGGCTGGTACATACCCGGACATTTCAGACACTCTCGCTCAGGGGCACTGAACTAACTAACCCCCATCTGCACTCGATGAGTACTGCCGATGACGAATTCGCTCAAGCCTTAGCTGAATTCCCCTCCATCATTACGTCCCATTTCAACTCGGTGAAACCCAAACATGGGGTGAGACACCAAATTATTATGGAGGGCCCTCCCCTCCATGCCAGGGCACAGTGTCTTCCCCACCCCTCTACAAAATTCAACCTGGCTAGAGAAGAGTTTTGAAGGATGGAGGAACTCAGCATTGTGCGGCACTCCGATAGCCCAGGACCTCCCCCCTTCATATGATACCTAAGGGAATGGGAGGTTGGAGGCCGTGTGGAGACTACCACTGCCTAAATGCCTGATAGGTATCCCATGCCCCATATCCGGGACTTCATCGCTAATCTGCAAGGGGCATGGACCTCATCAGGAGTTATCATCAGATCCCAGTCCACCCCAATGACATTCCCAAAACTGCCATCATAACCCCCTTTAGATTGTTTGAATTTCTTCGCATGCCATTTGGGCTGAAAAATGTGGCTCAGACTTTCCAGAGGTTGATGGATGCAGTGGGCTGGAATCTGCACTTCACCTTCGTCTTCCTTGATGACATTTGGCATTTTTTAATAGCTGGCCACACCCGCACCAAGTATGCCACTCACTTAAGACTATTGTTCTCCAGGCTAAGTCAGTTTGGATTTACCATCAATCCAGTTAAGTGCCAATTTGGCCAAGTGACAATTGATTTCCTGGGGCATCACATTGATCTTTATCCACCCCAAAGTCGACACTATTCGTTCCTTCCGCAGACCATTGACCATGAAGGGACTACAAGAGTTTGCAGGTATGGTCAATTTTTATCATCGCTTCATGCCAGCAGTGGCTTGCATCGTGAACCCTTTATTTCCCCTCATGGCAGGGCCTAGTAAAGACATTCAATGGACACAAGAGGCGACCGAGGCGTTCCAAGCAACCAAAGACGCCCTAGCCAAAGCCACCCTCCTTGTGCATCCAAGGACAGATGCCCCAATCGCCCTCATGGTAGACACCTCCAGCACAGTGGTTGGGGGTGTACTTGAGCAACTGTTTAATGGACAGTAGCAGCCGCTGGCCTTTTTCAGTAAACATCTCAGGCCACCAGAGCTCAAGTACAGTGCCTTTGAAAGGGAGTTGATACCACTATGCCTGGCAATTTGGCATTTCCGTTACTTCCTGGAGGGCAGGAAGTTCAAAATTTACACAGACCACAAACCACTTACCTTTACATTCAGCAAGGGTACAGTCAAGTGGTCAGCCAGGCAACAGTGGCACCTGTGCTACATATCTGAATTTTCAACAGACATTGAACATATTGCTGGCAATCCCAACGTGGTAGCCAATGCCCTATCCCGTCCAGCAATCCTAGCAGTACATGACCCCACCCCGGGTATTAAATATGCGGCCCTGGCAGTCGTGCATCAAGCAGATCGTAACATACCGGACAGCACTTACTGGCTTGCAACTGGAGGGCATCCAGATTGCCCCAGGTAACCAAACGCTGCTCTGCGACACCTCAACTGGTAAACCGCACCCTGTCATTCCGATTGCATGGAGGAGGTAAGTTTTTGATTCGGTCCACAATTTGGCTCACCCCATTATCAGGACTACAGTTAGAATGGTGGCCAACAGGTATGTCTGGCATGATCTCCATAAAGAAGTCACTCAGTGGACCAAAATATGTACTCAGTGCCAGGCATCCAAGGTCCAGACCTACATTAAAGCTCTTCCACAGCCCTTTGAACCAGTATGCCTTCGTTTCAACCACATGTACATAGACATTATAGGGCCCCTACCTATATCCAGAGGTGCACGTTATCTGTTGACCATGATCGACCGGATGTCTAGATGGCCAGAGGCAGTACTGCTACCTGAAATCTCTACAGACACATGTGCATGGGCATTACTGAACATCTGGGTGGCACATTTCAGGGTCCCCGAACACTTAACATCTGATGGGGGGTCCCAATTTACTTCCAGCCTGTGGACTTCCTTAGCAAATCCCCTGGGTGGGGAGACTCAACTCCACCACACCACAGCACCTGCATGCCAACAGGTTGGTGGAAAGGTTCTACAGGCACCTGAAGACAGCTCTGATGGCCCAACTCAACAGATGGAACTGCACAGATGAACTTCCTTGGCTCCTGCGAGGTATTCACACCAGCCCGAAAGAGGATCTTAAGGCACCCTCTGCCGAGTTGGTATATGGCACGCCCCTAGTCATTTCTGGTGAATTTGTGGCAGCTTCTGAGGACTTGAGGGAGCTCCTGGCAGCCACATTGTCTCGACTGCACATGCGCCTGAGCTCACTAACCCCAATTAAGCCCAGAGCTCACAGGCAAGCCAGCACCTTTGTCCCAAAGAACTTTGCAGATTATCACTACATATTCATCCAAAGCGGGCCCACTGGCCACCTTTTCAATGACCTTATGAAAGGCCATACCGCGTCATCAGGCACAATGGTTTCACCTGCGTGTTGGACATTGGCAGCAGGGTGGAGAACTTCCTGCTCGACTGGCTGAAACCGGCCCACTTGGACGTTACCCAGCCAATTACTCAACTGACCCCATGGCTCAGGGGTCGGTCACCAAAAGACAGTGTCCTGATCATTGGTTCTGGGGGGGTCATTGTAGCGGCCCGTAACAGCCATCGAACACAACGATCGGGTAGACAGCATGCAGGATGAGATGCCCACTCCCATAGGCTGCAGGAATAGTGTCAAATCGGCCAATCACCGTCAATGGATCATAGGGGGTCCAATCCAGGCCCGTGCATTTGGGACAGCCAATCAGCAGCCAACTTCGCTCAAGCCACGCCCAAGTGATGACACGGCCAGCTACCATAAAAGACAGAGCTGCAGCCCAATAAAGCCAGTGCTGATTACACTCCCTTGGTGTGCGAGTTTTCTTGCGACCTCGAGCCATAACCTATTATATCTCAAGCTATAACCGGGAGCATAAATTCTGAAACTAAATAATCAAATAAATATCCAAATAAAGATATGTAACTATTTTAAAACAGAGGATTTAAGTTATCCTTTGATCAAGGATATCTGAAGAGTAGAAAGATAAAATTTAACCCTAATCACTCTACTCCCATGACTTTGTGGTGAGGCAGAATTCAAATACTATCTACAAATTTACCAATGATTCCACAGTTGACTGTAGAATCACAGACTGCAATGAGAAGCATACAGGTAGATTAGTTCATTGGGTGGTGTCACAACAACAACCTTGCAATCAACATTATCAAAACCAAGGAGATGATTGTGGAATTCAGAAGGAAATCAGGAGAATACAAACTAGTCCTCATCGAGGGGTTAGCAGTGGATAGGGTCAAGAACTTCAAATTCTTGGGTGTCAACATCTCCGAGAATCTGTCCTGGGGCCTCTATGTCAATGCAATCACAAAGAAGGCTCATCAGTGACTATACTTTATGAAGAACCAAATGGTGCCCACTAGAATCCCAGAAAAGGCTGAGAACCCTGTGATATCTATCTATGAGGGCGACGTCAGAACATTATTCAAGAGGCTGAACCCTTGCAAGGCATCAGGTATACCTGGAAAGGTACTGAAAATCTGCACCAAACAACTACCCAGAGTGTTCATGGACTTTTTCAACCTCTCATTGCGGCAGTCAGAGGTTCCCACCTGCTTCAAAAGGGCATCAACCATCCCAGCACCCAAGGAGAGTAGTGTGAGTTGCCTCAATGACTACCGCCCAATTGCACTAATTTCTACTGTGATTAAATGCTTTGAGAGGCTGGTCATGGCCAGAATTAACATGTATGTGAGCAAAGATCTGGACCCACTGCAATTCGCCTATCATCACAATTGCTCCACAGCAAATGCAATATCGCTGTCTCTTCATTCAGCCCTGGATCACCTCGAAAACAGCAATTCATACATATGGCTGCTCTTCATCGACTATAGCTTTGCCTTCAGTACCATTATTTCCTGGTGCTGGTTAAGAAACTACAAATTCTAGGCCTCTGTATCCCCATCTGCAACTGAATCCTTGTCTTTCTCATCAGAAGACCACAGTCAGTATAAATTGGAAACAACGTCTCCTCATCATTGATTATCAGCACAGGTGCACCCCAAGAATGCATGCGTAGCCCACATTACTTTGTGGCCAGACACAATTCCAATGCCATCTGCAAGTTGCCAATAACACCACAGATTCAGCAGGACCACAAATGGCAATGAGGCAGTGTCCAGGAGGAAAACTGATCACCTCATTGAATGGTGTAACAACAACCTTGCCCTCAATATCATCAAAACCAAGGAGATGATTGTGGACTTCAGGAGGAAATCAGGGGAACACAACCCAGTCCTCATCAAGGGCTCAGTAGTGGAGAGGGTCAAGAACTTCAAATTCCTCGGTGTCAACATCTGTCCTGGATCCTCCACGTTGATGCAATCACAAAGAAGGCTCACCAGCAGCTATACTTTGTGAGATGTCTGAGAAGATTTAGTATGGCACCAAAGACTTTTATAAACTTCTACATTTGTACCATGGAGAGCATTCTGGCTGGCTGCATCACTGCCTGGTCTGGAGGCGCCAATTCTCAGGACAAGAATCAACTCCAGAGGATTGTTAACTCAGCTTGTGACATCATAGGCACCAGACTTTACTCCATTGAAGACATCTACATGAGGCAGTGATTTAAAAAAGCAGCCTCTATCCTCAAAGACCCCCCACTACCCAGGCCATGCCCTCTTCACTTTGCTACCATCGGGAAAAAGGAACAGCAGCCTAAAGACGAGTCTTCAACGGCACAAGGACAGCTTCCCCTTTGCCATCAGATTCCTGAATGAACAATGAATCACAGGCACTACCTGACTTTGACTTTTTCTTGCACGATTCTTATTTCTATTTTTAAGGTGGTTGATATAAATGTTTGCACTGTAATCCTGCGCAAATCAACAAATTTAGTGATATGTTCAGTACAATAAATTCTGATTTTGATTCTCATGTCCCAAGAGAACAGATATTGAATGTGTTATATTCAGAACATTCCAGTTCCACAAATGTAAAAGCTTTTGCCGGAAGTTTCTTAAGTAGTGTGGAACAAAACAGGTAAAGATGCCATTAGATGTGGAGGTGGGCAATGTAGCTTTTTCGAACATCAAATTCAATTTTTTAACAGAGGCAAAAATGTGAGGCACACCAGAAATGGACTGCATAATGCCAAAGAAAATTGACGAGTTGGGATTGATGACAGATCACTGTTTATATATCTTATTAATGCATTGCTTCATGGCAATAATTCCTAGGCACTCGCTGGTCTTTACTGATGCAGCTGACTAGCTCTTGCTTCTGAAGGAAGTCTTGTAGAGACCAGTTCAATCCAGTTTGACAATGAATCATTGGTTAATTATTCTTGTTTAACTCCTTAGTTATCTATTTGTTTAAGCATCACACAGTGCCACAGGCTTTATCTGATCTGAGCTGCTGTTGTATCATGAACTTGAAATGTAATTGAGTTTCATTTAGCCTACCTACCAAAAAGCATAATCATAATTTGCATTTAAAATATAGATTAAGGCAACAGAAATATGTATGAAGTATGAAAAGTATGAAAACATGAAAGTGGGATATTAGTGAGATAGTGCAACCTGTGGACTGCAACAATTTTTGGTATAATTTGGTGGGGAAGGGGAAATATCACAACTGAACATTTTAACCAAACAAAATGCAGAAAATATTGAATTAATAAGTGACGATAAATGTCTTCCAAAGTAGACATCAAGCAGGAAGGTTTGCAAGTGCTGCACCAGGGAGGTCAAACTAGATTTGCAGAGAGATGGGAACCAGAGTGCCTGAGCATGTAATGGAGTAGGGGTGGAAAAAGGGTTATATTAAGACTCCATACAAAGATAGGAATCAAAAGATTGTGGATGGTGGGAACAATGATCTGAGGTGCGTCTACTTCAATGCAAGGAGTACTGCAGGAAAGGCAGCCAAGCTTTAAGCATGGATTGGCATGTGGAATTGTGATATTGTGGTCATTAAGAGCAAAGGAAAGGACTAAATTGGTCCTCTTCGAAATCAGAGTGGTCAGCTCTGTATGAAGCCAAAGGAGATGGAGAAGATCTTAAATGGGTTCTTGCATGTGTATTTACTCGGGTAACTAGCATAAGAGTGTATGGAAGTGAGGCAAACAAGCAGTGAGACCATGGAACCTCTACAGATTAAAACGGAGGTGGTGCTTGCAGTCATGTCAAATAAGGGTAGATTAATCCCCATGACCTGACAAGATATTCTCTCAGACCTTAAGGGAGGCTAGTGTAGAAGTTTCAGGGGCTCTGGCAGATATATTTAATATTTCCTAAGACATGAGTGAAATGCCGGAAGGTCATATAATGCTGTAATTTAAAAATGGGTCCCTATCAACCTGCACAGCAACCTACTAAGATTTATGGATTTGGATCCCAAGGTTCTTTTGTTCTTCCACACTGTTAAGTGTCCTGGCATTAACCATGTATTCTGCCTTCAAGTTTGACCTTAGAAATGCATTACTTCACACTTAGCCGGATTGAACTCCATCTACAACTTCTCTGCCCAACTCTGCATCCAGTCCATATCCTGTTGTAACCTATGGCAACCTTATACACTATCCACAACATCTTCGACCTTCTGCAAACTTACTGACCCATCTCTCTACTTCTTCATCCAGGGAATTTATGAAAATCAAAAAGAACTGGGGTAATTGACCTCCAAGTAGAATACTTTCCATCTACTACTATCCTTTGCCTTCTGCAGGCAAGGCATTTCTAAATCTACACTGCCAAGGGCCTTGGATCCCAAGCCTCATGACTTTCTGAATGTCTACTGTGTATTTTTTCATATGCCTTTCTAAAATTTATATACACCATATATACCATCCTACCTTCATCAGTTCCTTTTGTTACTTCCTCAAAAACTTTAATTAGGCTCATGAGGCATGACCTACCCCTGACAAAGCTATGCTGACTATCCCTGAAAGTCTATAATTCTCTAAATGCTCATAAATCCTGCCTCTAAGAATCCTCTCCAACAGTTTGCCCATCACTGATGTAAGACTCACTGATTTATAATTCTTAGGATTCTCACTATAACCTTTTGAAACAAGGGAACCAGATTTGCCCTTCTCCAATCCTCCAGTACAGTACCTTCCCTGTGACCAGGGAGAATGCCAAAGCCACAGCAATCTTTTCCCTTGCTTTTTGTTATAACCTGTGGTATATCTGGTCCAGTCCCATGGACATATCAATGTTTTTTTTAATAAATTTTACTTTCCATTTGTGTCAAAACATATACAGTATTTATCCATAACGTAAGAATAATAAAAACTATGACACAAAAGTAATACAGTTTTTATATATTTTCTCCCCCCCCACCCACACCCCTCCCCAAAAAAGTAGGAAAAAAAGAAAAAGAAAAGCCTGTCCAATAAAATAATATATTTTAATTAATTAATTGCAGTTTACATAACAATCTTAAACCATAACTAATTAGGGCGGGTTGGATGAGGTTTGGTGGACGCTGCAGGCAAAGTTGTAGCAATAAAATCCATGTAGGGTTTCCAAATCTTATCAATTTTTTTTGGTTGATTTTGTAAATTATACATTATTCTCTCTAATTGTATATAATTTAATAATTCTGTTTGCCATCTATTCAACCCCACAATATCACCAGATTTCCAATGTTACAGCTATAGATTTCTTTGCTCTTGCTATTGCTACACTTAAAAACTTCTTTTGATAAATATCTAACTTCAATTGGGAAATAAAATCTCCCAATAAAAATACTCTAGGATCTTTCAAAATTTGCATCTTTAAAACTCGTCCCAATAAAATACTTGTATCCTTCCAAAACTTATCTACCTTTTTACTTTGCCGGACTGCATGCAGGAAAGATCCTATTTCTTTATTACTTCTAAAAGATTGATCAGAACAATTGGAATGAAGTGCATGTAATTTGATATGGAGTATAATATAACTGATGTAAAAAAATTAATTTGTACCATTTGATATCTAACATTAATTGTATTAGTTACACGTTCATATCATAATTTTGATCATACTTCTTCTTGAACATATCAATGTTTTTAAGAAGAACTAACACTTCCACTTTCTTAAACTAAACATGTTCCACCACATAAACTTGTTCTAAACTGACCTCACATTGACCAAGATCCCTTCCTCTGGTGAACACCTAAGCAAAGTAATCATTTAGGACCTCCCCTACTTCCTCTGCCTCCAGGCACATGTTGCTTCCTTTATCCTTAAGCAGCCCAACCTTCACTCTCGTTATCCTTTGAGTTTTCCCAAATCTTATTTTCCAAGGTCTTCTTGTATGCCCTTCTAGTTTTCTTAAATCCTTTCTTAAGTTCCTTCCTGTCCACCATATAATTCTCATGCACCCTTTCTGTCTTGCTTCCAATGCTTCTATATGCTTCCTTCTTCCTCTTAACTAACTGGCTCACCTCTTTTGTCAACCATAGTTCCCTTATCCTGCCATCTTTAGGAGTGCGGTAGAACAGAGGGATCTGGGAATACAGATTTATAATTCCCTGAAAATGGTGTCACAGGTAGATAGGGTCATAAAGAGAGTTTTTGGCACATTGGCCTTCATAAATTGAAGTATTAAGTATGTTATGGTAAAGTTGTACAAGAAATTGGTGAGGCCAAATTTGAAGTACAGTTTTGGTCACCCAACTACAGGAAAGATATCAATAAGATTAAAAGAGCGCAGAGGAGATTCGCAAGGACGTTGCCGGGACTTAAACTGAGTTACAGGGAAAGGTTAAATAGGGTTGCTCTTCATTGACTAGAGCGCGACCTTTAATACCATTATTCCCTCAGTGCTTGTCAAGAAATTACAAACTCTAGACCTCTGTACCCACGCTGCAACTGAATCCTTGACTTGGTCAATAGAAGACCACAGTGAGTATGAATTAGCTTGGACTTTATTCCCTGGAGTGCAGAAGAATGAAGAGATACTTGATAGAGGTATTCAAAATTATGATGGGTATCGATAGAGTAAATCCAAGCAGGCTTTTTCCACTGAGGATAGGAGAGATAAAAACTAGAGCACATGGGTTAATAAGGGTGAAAGGGAATATTAGGGGGAACTTCTCGGCTGATTGATGGGATTGTGGAATGAGCTACCAGCTGAATTGGTAAATGTAGACTCAATTGTGACATTTAAGAAGAATTTAGTTATGCACATGGATGGGAGGGTTATGGAAGGATTCAGAACGGGTACAGGTCAGTGGGTTCAGGCAGAAAAATAGTTTGGCACACTCTAGAATGGCCCAAGTGTCTGTTTCTATGCTCCAGTGTTCTATAGTTCTCTGGCTATTAATAAAGTGACACAATTCAACAATGAGCTCAGTCAAGAAATAACTACAAGACCAGAGATTCAGCTAGAGCTGATAAACTCTAAGCATCTGAAAAAAATCAGTTGTTAGATGGAAAGGTTTCCTCTATTTCATAATCATAAATACTATATATAAATATCAAGTCAGTGAGCAATACTTAGTAAATCTCAGGTAACTGTATAATTCACAAGATGACCAAAACAGGGAGAGATAGGGTCATGGAGGGATTTAAGAGCAAAAGATCTGAATTTAAAATTGAAGCATTGCCAAACTTGGATCTAATTAAATAGAGGTGTACAGGGCGCTTTGGTAAACAGGGGGCTAATGGAAGAAACAGATTATTTATGACCTGATGCTTACAGAAGTTCTGTTAACATTCATTTCTTCCTATCTTCCATGCGATCACAGATTTTCCTCGCTCTCTCCTTCTAATCATTAGGTTACATTTTAAAATTAGTGAATTGAATTGAATTGAGTCACAATAGTGACCACAGATGCTGGAATCTGGAGCAACAATCAATCTGCTGGAGGTAATCTCAATGAAGGGTTTTGCCCCAAAACAACAACAATTATCTTTCTCCATCTGTTGCTTCTCAACCCACAGAGTTCCTCCAGCTGATTGTTCGATGCATTGAACTAAATCAAATTGTTTATTACCACTCAAACTAAAATACAGTGAAAAGCTTTGTTTTGCGTGCTATCCAGGCAAGTCATCATACTTAAATACAGCAGGTAATGTAATGATAAGACAAAGTTGCCAGGTACAGTGTTCCAGAGAGTCACAGAGAACAGGGTTTCATGTTACAAAAACAAAGTGCGGAATATAAAGAAAAGTACAATTACACAGTGCAAGAACATCATATTTTACCAATGAGAGGTCCATAGTGGCAAATAAACTGTCCTTGAATTTGTAGATTGACGTTTTCAAGCATGTGTATTTTCTGCTCAACAGAAAGGAGGGGGGTGGGTGTAGAAGAAGAGTATGAAAGGTCCTTTAATATGTTGGCAGCTTTCCTGAGTCAGTGGAAGGTACAATGATTTTAATGGAGGGTAGGTTTTCATGTTGACCTGTGCTGTGTGCACAACTCTTTGCAGTTTCTTGCAGTCTTGGACAGAACATTCCTGTAATAAGATGCATCCGTACAAGATAGTTTCTATGGAGTATCTGTAAAAAATTGGGTCAATATCTCTCTAACTTTCTGAAGATCATTTGATCTATTTCTCCATCTACCAATGTTGCCTATCTTGCTGAGTATTTCCAACATTTTCCATTTTTGGCTTGTCCCTAAATTATGTTACTTTCATGTACTTTCTGTTGTCAGGATGAGATAACAACCAATAATGAGAAACAAGAAGAGAAATAATTATAACTAATCTTGTGTATAAAAGATGAACCTGTGATCAACATGATTTAATGCTCAGCTCATTTGTATATAAAATGAATGTTAGTTCTTCACGCTCTTCCTCAGGCTGGTCAGTTTGACCTTCCAAATCTGGCAAGCATTTGCTGTCATTTTGACAATTTCCAGTTTCCAAGTCTCTACTAGCTCATTTTCTCCATGGAACTCCAATCCCTCTATGCATCGATCCCTCTCAGAAATATGCTGGGAACCATTCGCTTCCTCCTTGAACAGAGCCCTGGCAACTCACTCTAAACCATTGCCCTTCTTCACCCAGAGCAACTTGTTCTTTAACTTTTTAACTTACTTTCTCCAAATGAAAGGTGTAGTCATGGGAATCGGCAGGACTCCAATTTGAGCCTGCCTCTTTATGAAATACTTAGAAGTGTTCTAGTTACAGCCCAACTCAGTCTTCCCTGCCTTACTTCTTTGTCCAGTACATGGTGCTAAGTACTCTCAAGCGGAACTCAAATATTTAATCATCTTTGTTCCTAATTTGCACCCTATATCTGGTCTATCTCTTCTATTCCCTTTCTCAACATTTTTACCTGCATCTCAGGGAATAGATTAACAGACAATACCTATTACAAATCCATAGACTCCACTCCCATCATGCTTCCTATAAAGGTTTCATTCCTTTCACCCAGTTTCTCCACATCATAGCTCATTTTCTCCATGGATCTCCAATCTATGTTCTGAGAAATGGCAGCTTCCTCATAATATTTTTGAGAAGTCCTCTTTACTTTTTAACTGCAATTTCCATCCAATATTGTTGAGAAGACTTTCCATTTTTTTCAATTTCTTGAACTTACCTCATTTCTTCCATGTAGAGCAAAGAGAGGTTCTCTTTCCCCTCACCCTCAAGTTGCTCTCTCATTTAAAATATAATCCTCTATAATTCATATTTAAGATAAAGGAGAAACTAAATAAACAATATAAATAGGCAAGCCTGCTTCAGGAATAAGTAATTTTTATTTTCTCTAGGCAATTTTGTGTTTTAAAGCATGGATTGGGATCGGCCCATGCGAATGTTATCTCAATAGATTAACCTGAAATCAATCAGAGGCTAAAAAGATTTCCTGTCAATTAGCTTGTTGCCTCTCCTTGGTAAGAGTTGAGAATGTCTGACATAATATTGAAGAATCTCATAGGAAGCTACCTTTTGTTTACTTAAGATTCTCTATTTTAATTTGTAAATTTTCATAAGGTGAGGTGCATGAAGGAAGGCATAAATGTTAGATATGTTTAGATATATGTTTAGATATATAATGCTGTTTTAACTTCAGAATCTCCTCCAATAAGAATGAGTTATACCAGGGGTCAGCAAACTTTTTAAACCATTGACCTCTTCATGGAATCCTTGATCTCTCATCAACCCCCAAACAGGTAAAATAAATAAATATTACCAATGATAAATTTCTCTATAGCCTAAACATTTATTGATCCCTTTGATAGTCCCATTGACCACCAAGGGTCAATATAGAACACTTTGCCAACACCTGAGTTATACTATTGGTTCCAACAGTTTGATATTTGAACCAAATATTCTGGTTGTTAATTGAGATTCACAAGAATGTAATGTGATTGAGTTCAAAAAGGTTAATATAAGCACTAACTTCTACTGTGATGAAATTCCTTGAGAGGCTGGTCATGACCAGAATTAACACGTACCTAAGAAAAAATCTGAACCCACTGAAATTCACCTATTGCCACAATAGCTCCACAGCCAATGCAATATCACTGGCTCTCAGCTCTACTCTGGATCACTTCAAAAACAGCAATTCATACATATGGCTGCTCTTCATTGACTACAGCTCAGCCTTTAATACTATTATTCCCTCAGTGCTTGTCAAGAAATTACAAACTCTAGACCTCTGTACCCACACTGCACTGAATCCTCAATAGAAGACCACAGTGAGTATGAATTAGCTCCTCACTGACTATCAACACAGGTGCACCTCAAACATGCGTGCTTAGCTCACTGCTCTATTCGTTATACACCCATGACTGTGTGGCCAGACACAATTCCAATGCCATCTCCAAGTTTACCGATGACACCACAGTTGTTAACAGAATCACAAACGGCAATGAGCCAGCATACAGGAGGTAAACAGATCAGCTTGTTGAATGGTAGAATGACAACAACCATGCCCTCAATGTCAGCAAAACCAAGGAGATGATTGTGGACTTCAGGAGGAAGATAGGGGAATACGACCCAGTCCACACTGAGGGCTCAGTAGAGGAGCAGGTCAAGAACTTCAAATTCCTGGGTGTCAACATCTCTGAGGATCTGTCCTGGGGCCTCCATATTGATGCAATCACAAAAGAGGCTCACCAGCAGCTATACTTTGTGAGGTGCCTGAGTAGATTCAGTATGTCACTGAAGACTCTCGAAAACTTTAACAGGTGTACCATGGAGAGCATTCTGGCTAGTTGCATCACTGCCTGGTATGGACAGGAATAAACTCCACAGGGTTGTTAACTCAGCCTGTGACACCATAGGCACTGGACTTCACTCCATCGAGGACATCTACATGAGACGGTGTCTTAAAAAAGCAGCCTCTATCCTCAAAGACCCCCCACTACCCAGGCCATGCCCTCTTCACTTTGCTACCATTGGGAAAAAGGAACAGCAGCCTAAAGACGAGTATTCAACGGCACAAGGACAGCTTCTTCCCCATTGCCGTCAGATTCCTGAATGATGTACAAACACTTCAAAACAGACCTCATTTAAAACGCCAGAGCTCTACTCAAGTCAGAAAGTCCAGGCTCCGGGTGCCTTTGCAAAAATTTTGAAGGATGCCTATAAGGACTTCACAAGTGGGTGTTAATTGGACATGCTGTGGAGTAATGGATTATTGTTTTGGAAAGCAACAGATGAACGAACTCAGAAGATTAGGTCTGAGCCGTAGTCTGTCTGAGTGCAGTTGGCTGTTCTAAGAGGGTCATGTGGTTTTCTCTGAGTTAGAGAGAGAAAGGGGGAAAGAGAGAGAGAGAGAGAATTCAGTTCTACAGTTCACCAGCAGCAGGTGGGACTGGAACATGACAAGCTGGCAAGCTTGTGGAAAAACCCTATTTTGTAGATGGGTTGTGAGTTCTTAGTTCAGCCTGGTCAAAGCCCATGTGGTCCTTACAAGAGGAGAGGGCTTAGTTCTTAGTTCAGCCTGGTCAAAGCCCTTGTGGTTCATGCAAGATGAGAGGACTGGCTGTCTAATCTTTCACTTGGAATAAGAGAAATGAAAAGGAACTCTGTGGTGTCCTGAAAGAAAGAGGTGATCATCTGTAGAACCCTGAGGGGGTGAGTTTCGTCAGCAAGACACTGGAGCGGCTAATTAAAAAGGAATCAGTTGTGGATGAACTGGAACAACAAATCTCTCTCTCTGAAAACCAACAAGAACCTTCCTAAGCGGTGATCATTTACCTTTCGAGCACCAAAGCCTGGTGATCTTTATACATGTTAAATTCTGTGCACAGTATAAGAATTGCCTGCAACCAGTGAACTTGGAGGAATGAGAAGTGAGATTGGACTGCAAACCAAAGAACTTTTCTGAACGTACACACACATTTTATATATATATCTATAGATATAGATTATATATTTATATCTATAGATATATATATATATCTATATATAGATATATAGTCTATATCTATAGATATATAGATATATCTATAGATATATAGTTATATATCTATATATATAGATATATAGTTATATATATACACGTGTGGTTAGAATTATAAGGGGTTAAGTTAGGTTTTAGTTAAGTCAATAGTGATAAGTTAAAGTGTGATCCTGTTTTCATGTTTAAAGATAATTAAAAGCAACTTTTGTTTAAGTAACCATTTGTCTTGGTGAATATCTATTGCTGCTGGGTTTTGAGGTCCTCTGGGCTCGTAATAATACATACAAATTTGTCTATGTGCTCAGAATTCTGAGATTTGTCTAATTGGATTCTCAGGAACTGCAGAACTACAATGCAAAATTTTTTTAAAATGCATAGTCTAACAAGTCACAAAGAATCCTTTGACTTCAAGTAGAGATTCTAACTATAGTCTTCAGTGCAGTGACACAATATGTGCTGAGCTGATATCAGTAAAAATAGTACAAGCTCAGACAGGTTTAATTCCACCAGAACAAAGAAATGGAAAGCATGATCTTGTGTGTCTAGTTCCTTCAAACAATTATTTCAAATACATTCCAAAATCGCATTTACCAGTAGTTTCCCTGGATCTTTAAAGCTTAAAACTGTTTAGCTATGTGAAGCGTTCAAAGCATATATCCTGCATTGCTAAGAAAATATAGATGAATGGATTGATTCTTAATCAGTTGTTTCTGGGTTCAAGTCTCACTACAGCATTTTAAGAACAAGAATTTAAGAAATCAATGGAATATTCAGAAAGTTCTCCACTAACAGCGATTTCATTGTGCTTTCTTAAGTGAATGAAGACAATTTACTTGGTTATCCCCAGCGTCCTTGCCAATATTGTTTCTTAACCAAGTTCAGTTAAAAAAAATAACTTTAATGGGAATTTTTGTATGCAAGCTCATTGCCAAATTTCCTACACTGCACTTCAAAGGCATTTTATCAGCTGTAAACAATTTTTGGGAGATCCTAAAATCATGAATAGCATCAAAAACACTTTTTATTAAAGACATAAAAAACATTCAATATCAATGTTTAAATCCACTGTCTTTCTTTTTTAAAATTTGCAAAGTTACTCATTAATCTCTGACATAAATGCAATTCCAACTGCTGTTTTTCATTGCTGAGGTTAGAATCAGTTGGGATTCCAGGTCCTGCTCATAACAGCTAATAATTGCAGGTGGAAAGTGAAAGACAAGTTGGCAGTTGCACTTGACAACTTTGTTTTGTAGTATAATCCTTTGTTTGAGACACATTGTGTTTCAAGATTTCCTTTCAGACTTCAAAAGGGGAAACTTATATTTCAAAACCCCAAGATAAATGAATACAGTTTCATATTTCTTGGTGTGTACTTTCGAACAATGTGTGTACAGCTTTAATTCTTGCCCAATACCCAAACTTGATTTTGCAATTTAAGGTGATTAAACTTGTCACTTGCACCCCAGTATTGATTACATCTCAACTACATTCTAAAAGTATGAGAATTTCAAAAATATTTTTAATAAAAAGTTAATAGGCTGCCAGAGTTGAAGTCCCAGGTTGGTGACCCACGTGTGGGCCTGTTCATAGAGTACACTTCCGCGTTGCAGAGGGCGATATCCAGTGACTTTGCAAGAATGATTGCCCCTTTTAAGCCTTAATTACTTTGCTTGAGTAACCTCTGGCACACGTAATCAGATCTGATGCCTGCAACATAGGCATCCTGGATTCTGTCCTCCATATTTTGGGCGACCGATACTGCCTGGAAGTTGCGAGTCCTCACAGGGCCCGGAGGAACTCATCACCCGATCCGCCCGGTCACTGTCTGCGGGTGGCCAGCGTATGCCTGGCGTATACTTCGTTAACTTTCTCTCTGTACTGCCCCTTGAGTATATCCATTGCTTCCACGAATGTGGTGGCATCCATGATCATTGGGAATACTTTGAGTCTGACCCCAGAGAAGAGAAGCTGAAGCCAGTTTGCATCAGTGGCCAAGATGCCGACTGAGTTTTGAAGGAAGACCTCAAAACACCATAGCCAGAGTTTGAGCTGTATGAGGCATCAGGCGACTGTGGATTGATCTCCAGGTTGTTGGCTTTCAGGAGTTGGTCCTTTAATAGTGATGAAAACAAAAAATTGTGAATAAAATTGATGCACGGGATGGAACGGAGCCAGGTAATATGGAATACAGCAGTTCACCACAAGAAGATATATTTGAAGTGTGATAAAGAGCCATATAAATAAATATACATTCTTTCAAATATAAACCAAATGTAAAAATTGCTTCAACTCAGGAAGAAACTATCATCTTGAATCAAATTTGAAAGATAAAGGAGGAAGAAAAAATCATTCAGATCTTCAACCATCTCTACTATTCTATATATTATAATGGCTGACAAATGTCTTGCTTTCTCTCCATACTCCTTGGTTCCTTAAGCCAATTGGGTCACATCCAACTCCCTTTTGAATATATGTAATGAAGTGGCTTGAAAAGAAGTTCCACAAGTTTATAACCCTAACTCTGTGTGGAAAAAGTTTCTCCCTATCTTAGGTATAAATTGTTAATAAACCCCTTATCCTTTACACACACACACACACACACACACTTTTTGCAGTAAAAATAGAAAATGCTGGAGGAACTCAGCAGGTCATGCAGCATCTATATAAGGTAAATATATCAAACCAATGATTCGGGTCTGAGCCTTTCAAGGAAAGCACAAAAAGCAGCCTCCCTCCCTCCTCCTCCAGGTGCCTAAATAAAAAAAGTGGTAGAGGAGGGAAGAAAAGGCAAATGGAGGTGCACAGGCAAAAGGCCATAACTGGAAAAGAGGACAGAAGAGGAAAACTGAGAATTGATCAGGGGAAGTGGAGGTGGGTGGCTCTCTGAATGCAAAGCTGGGGGAAAGGTGACAGAGCTAAAGGGAAAGAGAGAGACAAAGCTATAGAAAAGGAGACATGGGGATTGGGAAAGGGGAGACAGGGTTGGGGAAAACTAATGGAAACTGGAGAATTCCATGTTAATCAGATCAGACACTATTTATTATTATGTAATAATACAATAATAGTATATGAAATTGCTTTTAGTCTGCCATAGGCAGACAAAGATTTTTCATTATCATTAGCGCTGCCCAGCTTTCCTTACAGTCAAAGAAAGAGAAGCAAAAGAAGAGTCCTCCCAGATTCACTGAATATCCATGGAATCTCATCCAGCACCCCCACACGTTCTGAAGTCTCACAAGATTCCAGTTCAAACCATCGACAAGCTGAGCCCAGATCCCAAACTTCAACTTGATGAAGAAATCTTAAGTGCCCAGGGCCTTTCGGGAACTTATCATGCCCTAAGCATCCTCTAGAATCCCGGTATAGACACCTGGTTCTCATGAGCCAGTCTCCAGCAGCTGCAGCCTGATGTGAGTTTCTTCCACCTCAAATCACCAAGCAGCCCACGGATTGTGTGTTTTCTCACCCACAAGTCGGCAACAGTGTCCTTCAACCACAGAGCCCTTTGTTGGTCTGCCACTACTCTACTCTCCTTCTCAACAGGGGTGGGGGAGGGAGGTGTTCTCCTCATTACTGGTGTCTTGTGCCAGTCCACTGCACCCCCGGAGTCTGCAACCTCTTGAGGCTTCTGCCAAACACAGGCGCTGCCATTTTCCACTCAGACCCGGTCGCAGGATTTTAAGAAACACTGTCGGCTCCTTTTAACAGCCGGTTTAAAGTCTGTACGGTGCCAGTGGCAGTAAGACTAGGCAAATAGGTCCCGGTAAGGGAGTGTTGTGTCTCCGCCTCCCACATTACACACGTCTGGACCAGTGGCAGCGCTGTCATTACAGCAGCTGTAGTAGCACCAGCATTTTTTTTTGTTATCTGTTTGGAGGATGCCCAGATCAAAATATGAGGTGTTCTTCCTCCATTTTATAGGTGATGTCAGTCTGGGAGTTCATGAGACCATGGACAGACAGGTTGGCATGGGAAGGGGGTGGGGAATTAAAACGGGCTGCCACTGTGCAGTGAACTGAGATTCATTGGTGATGGGTTGTGATGATGGCTGGTTCTTCCCTTAGGCTCTGCCCCCATCTACTCATATATAACCCAGGTTTCCCACCTAAACCCTGAGCCCTGATGAAGACCACTGTAAGACCCTACCCTTTGTTATAAGCTAATAAAAGCATGTTCCCCCTCCAGTTGTGAGAGCTTTTATTCGCGCCACAATTTTATTCGCTTCTAACAAGAAGATGGAAGTGCTGCTCAAGCTGAGTATGCTTCTGGTCGACCCTCTGTCTCCAGATGCTGCCACAAAGTTTGCTTACTGGCTGGACTGCTTCCAGGCCTACCTGAATGAGACCAAGGACATGTTCGACTTGGATGAACTCAAGAGGTAGGAACTAATGGGTATGCAATCATTTAGGACTGTGCAACCTATGATGCTCATTGAGGCTTTGAAGGGTTGGTACCTGAAATCACAAAACAAGGTCCTAATGAGGCATCGACTCGCTGCCTGGAGAGACCATTGACGACTATCTGTTTGACCTGTGGACTCTTGCTAAGAAGTGCCAGTATGAAATGGCTACCAACCATGTTCGTGAAGAGGAGCAGATCTGGGATACATTAGTTGTGGTTGTCCGCTCGAGATACGTGAGGCAGCGACTTCTTGAGTCAGGTAAGAAAGACTTGGCCATCTGTATTGAACTGCCAAGTCCCTTGAACAGGCCCAGCTCGAAACTGATGACCTCAAAGCCAATGACAATGCTCTCCCCAGTGAACCCTTCAAGGACCGGCAGCCCCCGCTACACCTGCCCTAACAGCAGCCACCTCCCATGCTAGGGAGTGCTCCCACGCTAGGGAGTGCTTCTTCTCCTGTAGAAGCCAGCATCCTCACTCACAATGCCCAGCTAAGGACTCTGTCTGCTCCAGCTGCGGCAAGAGGGGACACTGGGTGAGGGTCTGCCATGCAAAGGGAACCCCTGGGAAATCCACAGCCTGCACAGGTCCCGGCTCCAACATCAGCCCCAAACCATCACCCTCAGCCCCGAACTCACCAAAGCCTACCTGCTGCGTGACTCGCTGAAGGAGGGTGCGAAAAGTCTTGGCAGCCATCTGCTGCGATTCGAATTTAGTGCCATCATCGTCAGAGAAGGAAGAAGGGTGGCCATTTTGCCACCCCACGAGGTTGACGCCAACTTTCCTGCCGAGACATCAGGAAGGAGGGGACTACTCTCCGGGATCCTAGCATCGATGGTTCTAGACCAAGACAGATCACATCAACTCAGCAACTCAATGGTAACTGTCAAGGTAACGGACACTCAATTAGATGCTTAATTGACACTGGCTCTACAGAAAGTTTCATAGACTCTCAGATTGTTCAGGAATACAAACTTAAACTGTATCCTTCTAATTGCCATATATTTTTAGCATCCCATTTGCACTCTACTTGTATTCAAGAACACGGTACTGTGCATTGTCTTTTGAAGGCGGGGAGGTGGGGGGAATTTTGTAAACCTCAGTTGTATGTGCTTAATGATTTATGTGCTCTGGTACTGTTGAGTCTTGACTTCTTGTGTCACCTTAAAAGCATGACCTTGGAGTATTCTGGTCCCTTTCCTCCCATAACTGTTCGGAATGGAAGGCCATTATAATCTGAGCCCACATGCAGCCTCCATACTTAATATCGACCCCTCACCTCTTCCCAAATCTGTCTCCGGATTGCAAGCTGATTGCTACAAAGAGCAGGCGGTGCTGCGCTGCTGATCGAGAGTTCATAAAATCAGAGACTCAACGCCTGCTCTTTTTTTTTTAATTTTTTTTTTTTTTTTCACACCATAAATCACATTAGCCATGATATACACTATTTCTTTTTCACACATATACAGTGACTTTTTCTCCCCCCCCCCCTTCCTCCCAAGCCACCCCCCCACCCCCCCCTCTCATCCATTTTAGGTATACAATCTAGGTTGCATTAAGCCAGTCAGACAATGTTGTCATTCAACAAAAATACACCAGAAATTCTACTGAGTCCATTCTTTTCTTTCCTTCTCCTTCCATCAACTTAAGTAATGTTTGTCCCCGGTAGGTTTTCGCTATTGTATTTAATGTAAGGCTCCTATACTTGTTCGAATATTTCAATATTATTTCTTAACCTATGTTATTTTTTCTAATGGAATACATTTATTCATTTAAATTTAGTAGTTTCTTCCTTTTAATTTGGTTATGTATTCCATTAATATTTAAAGTCATATAGTTCAGCGTAGCCCTTTTATATTTTGTTTATCTTCTCTTTCCGTTTTTCCATCATTACCTTTCCTCCTTTTCCATTTCTGTATTCTTATTTTCAACTCTTTATAAGACAACATTCCTACAACATCCAACATTTTCCTTATTCTCCTATTTCTATCTTATTTATCCCCAAACTCCCCTTCCCCTCCTGAGTTGTCCTTTATCCCTTGTCGGACAACCACATCTCCCCTCTCCATTTGGATTTGCGAATCCACTCGCAAGCGTCAACTGATTTTGCAGTGACCGCTATTTCCCCCCACCCCGCCCCCCCGACTCAACGCCTGCTCAACGAGAAAATTATTGAACCCAGCACCAGTCTCTGGAGAGCGCAAGTGGTGATAGTAAAAGGGGAAAATAAGTCCAGGCTAGTAATTGAATATAGCCAAACAATCATTTCACACTCCTGGACGCATACCCCCTTTCTCGAATTTCGGACATGGTGAATGATATTGGGTTTATTCGACCATCGACCTGAAGGCTGCCTATCACCAGCTGCCAATCCATTCTGAGGACTGTCCCTATAGTGCTTTTGAGACAAACGGCCGTCTCTATCAATTCCTGAGGACCCCTTTCGATATTACCAATGGGGTTTCTATCTTCCAGAGGCAGATGGTCAGAATGGTGGATGAGTACAGGTTGAAGGCTACCTTTTCCTATCCTCGATAACCTGTGGCCCTACCTTGGAGGATCATAATGCCAACCTTTAGAGCTTTCTCCACGCAGTGAAAGCCCTGAACTCACATGACTCCAGGACTAAACGACTGGCTATCCCTAGCTACATGGTGGAGAATGGTATTATTGGCCCTGACCCCCTGTTAGAGCTCCCTATTCCAAGGACCATGAAAGCTTTGAGGAGATGCCTGGAGTTTTTCCTCATATTACACCCAGTAGGTCCCTCAATATGCTGGTAAGGTTTGCCGCCTCTTAAAATCCACTACTTTTCCCCTCCCAGCTGAAGCCTAAATGGCTTTCACCTATGTCCGAAGCCACATTGCTAAAGCCACCATGCATGCGGTGGACGAGAATGTACCTTTCCAAATGGAAAGTGATGCTTTGGACGTGGGTCTGGCCGCTACCTTTAACCAGGCTAGCAGGTCGGTTGCACTTTTCTCTCGGACCCTGCAAGGCCATGAGCTTTGGAATCCCTCTGTGGAAGAAGAGGCTCAAGCCATTGTAGAGGCCATCATGCACTGGAGGCACTATCTGGCTGGTAGGAAATTTACACTCCTCACTGACCAGTGCTCTGTCGCATTTATGTTCAATAACATCAAGGGGGCAAAATTAAAAATGACAAAATTGCTAGATAGAGGTTTGAGCTCTCCACGTACAATTATGATATTGCCTATCAGCCAAGTGCCCTTAATGAGCTCCAGATGCCTTATTTGCTTAGGCAGACATTGGCCACCTGCAGACTCTACATAATGAGCTCTGCCATCCAGGGGTTACTCGTATGGCTCACTTTGTCAAAGCACGCAATCTGCCCTTCTCCATGGAAGATATGAGGGAAATTACCATGTCCTGCCAGGTCTGAGTGGAGTGCAAGCCGCACTTCTACCGCTCCGCTAAGGCACACCTGATTACATCATCCCAGCCCTTCAGGTATCAATTTTAAGTGACCTCTCCCCTCCACGAACAGGAATACATTTTTTTTCTCCATCATTGATGAGTACTCCCGCTTCCCTTTTGCTATTCCATGTCCAGACACCTCCACCTCATCAGTAATCAAAGCCCTTGATTCTATTTTCACCCTGTTCAGGTATCCCAGCTCTTCTTCTTCTCATTGGCTTGGCTTCGCGGATGAAGATTTATGGAGGGGTAAATGTCCACGTCAGCTGCAGGCTCGTTTGTGGCTGACAAATCCTATGCGGGACAGGCAGACACAGTTGCAGCGGTTGCAGGGGAAAATTGGTTGGTTGGGGTTGGGTGTTGGGTTTTTCCTCCTTTGTCTTTTGTCAGTGAGGTGGGCTCTGCGGTCTTCTTCAAAGGAGGTTGCTGCCCGCCGAACTGTGAGGCGCCAAGATGCACGGTTTGAGGCGATATCAGCAAAAAATGGGGCTCATCATTTATGAGCGAGGAGCTACGTCAGTACCTGTTGGCAAAAGGCATTGCATCTAGCAGGACTACTAGCTGCAACCCCTGGGGGAATGGGCAGGTTGAAAAAGAAAATGCCACGGTATGGAAAGCTGTCAAATTGACCTCAAGTCAAGAGGCCTCCCAGACTCACGTTGGCACTCCACTCCATTCGGTCACTCTCTGTACAGTGACGAATACAACTCCTCATGAGCTTTTATTCAATTCTGAAAGAAGATTGGCACTGTGAACTACACTCCCAACCTGGCTCACCACACCACGTCCGGTCCTTCTAAGAAAGCACTCAAGGAGAAGCAAAGCCGATGCCCTCCATTCCAACCTGATGTACACCTATGTGGAGGATCCAGATGGCAGGGAAGACCCTGTCTCTATCAGGGACCTGGCACCTGCCAGAACCGAGAGTCCATTGCCTCAGGTGAACCATGAGTTCCAGCACTCTTTTTCACCACCTCCAATCAGGGCCTCAGGAGATTTGGTTCAGGAGGAAGAATCATCCCCCTCCATCATAGAACCGAGACCCTACCACCCACTGTGCCTCCCCTAAGAGGAGACCAGGAGACTCAAGGATCCCAAGGCCCACCGGTGCTGAGGCGCTCCTCCAGGATTTCCAGACCCCTTGATTGTTTAAATTTATAAATAATTGTATATAATTTTTTTTTTCTTGCTGAATCTGTGTTCTCTGTCTTCATCCACAGACCCTAATTCTGCAGGAAGGGGGGAATGCAGTGAACTGAGATTCACTGGCGATATAACCACTTACAGCACAGAACAGGCCAGTTCGGCCCTACTAGTCCATGCCGTAACAAATCCCCACCCTCCTAGTCCCACTGACCAGCACCTGGTCCATGCCCCTCCAGTCCTCTCCTCTCCATGTAACTATCCAGTCTATCCTTAAATGTAACCAATGATCCCGCCTCAACCACGTCTGCCGGAAGCTCATTCCACATCTCTACCACCCTTTGTGTAAAGAAATTTCCCCTCATGTTCCCCTTATAATTTTCCCCATTCAATCTTAAACCATGCCCTCTAGGTTGAATCTCCCCCATGATGGGTTGTGCTGATGGCTGGCTCCACCTTCATCTACCCATATATAACCCAGGTTTCCCGCCTAAACCCTGAGCCCTACTGAAGACCATTGTAAGACCCTACCCCTTGTTATAAGGGGTGTGTTCTCCCTCCAGTTCTGAGAGCTTTTATTCACACCGCACACTGGGAGATCCACACTATTGCAACAGGCAGAGCAAAGGTGCTCAATGAAGTGATCTCCGAGTCTGTGTCCAGTCTCTCCAATGTAGAGGAGGCCACAAAGGAAGCACCGGATGCAAGTAGATGATCCCTGCCCATTTACAAGCGAAATGTTGCTTCAAAATACTTCTGTTTCTAACACTTGGAAGGACTGTTAGGGCTCTGGAATGTGGTGAAGACGGACGTGTACTCAAGTGTAGCATTTCTTGCAGTCATAGGAGTAGATACCAAGGGAGCGATTGGTGGGAAGGGAGAAGTGAATGAGGGAGTCACGGAGGGAGTGTTCCCTGTAGAAAGTAGAGAGGGGAAGATGTATCTGGAGATGGGAAAAAAAAGTACAAAGTTTTTTTCTGATCATATTTCGTTATTGTGTTCACTCTACCCGTAACCTTCTCAAAAAATTCTTGATTTCTCAAGCACAATTTCCTTTTTGTAAATCCATG
Organism: Narcine bancroftii; assembly: GCF_036971445.1. Classification (NCBI taxonomy): domain Eukaryota; kingdom Metazoa; phylum Chordata; class Chondrichthyes; order Torpediniformes; family Narcinidae; genus Narcine; species Narcine bancroftii. Next base: position 449,956,923 of record NC_091469.1, on the reverse strand, counting down.
CTGACAAAGACTAATCCTGACAGAGTGAAAACAGAATGCTGGAGAAACTCAGCATGTCAAACTATATTTTACATAGCAAAGACTTAACCTGTCACCCTGTTTAGCTCTTAAAAGGTGTTTTAAGTCCCCGGCCCAAATATCCGTGCCCACGACAATACTTTTCATTTTAATTTCCCAAAGAGCTTCAGGACCACTTGGCAGGCCGGTGGGCCGCCGCCGCCGCGCAGCGCCTGCCGGGAGTTGTAGTCGGCCGGATTCGTGAGTCAGGATGAATCCGGGTCGCGGTGGCGGAGCCGAACCACATTTCCCAGGGGACTGCGGGGTGAGGCGAGTGGGTCCGGACATTTTCCGGAGGATCGCATAATCTAAAGGCGGATTAAAGATTGCGCTCGGTAATCCTTGTCAGGATCCGCGGCTCCGCACTGACATTTGGTCTATTCCAAAATATTGCCGCCGGATAAGAGTGGACAAGTTCTGCCTTGTCATTAGTCCGCGAATTTGTTTGATGTGACCCTCTCCTTGGTTTTTAATCTTCTGGGGGGGGGCGGCGGGGGGGGGGGGGGGAGGGGGGGGGATAAACTCGAAGTTCGGACACTCATCGTCTGCAAAAGATGGCGGATCCCAAATCCATTCACGAGAGAAGATTTGAAGCTGCTGTCAGTGTTATTCAGAGTTTGCCTAAAAACGGTGAAAACATTTTTCTTCCTTCACGTAGTTCGTGGGTGGGTGGGTGGGTGGGGGGGGGGGGGATGTTTTAACGCAATTCCGTGGCCACTGAATCTGAATGTAAATTCTCCTCGGAGTTTAGTATTTCCCCCTTTCTGCATAATGTGACCCGAAATTGTTCAATGAATCCCGAGGGAGCAACTTCAGTCGTTTAATGTGGCCCACCCCGACCTCTGCTTTGATGTGCACATGGGGGACCTGACAGCAGAGGGGAATTCCCTCACAGCCCTGATGGCTGGTTAACTCGAGGCGCCCCGACTCTAGTTCGGCCTTTCCTTTTGAAGTGATCCTCTCCTTTGAATTTATCTGATGAGAAATTATTCTCAGTTGCGTCAACATATCAAGGGGATGGTAATCGAGCAAAATAGATGATTTCTTTTAGAAATGAACAGGTTTTGAGCTATTTTCGTTGAAGCAAAGTTTTTAAATGCATGAAAACGCTTGATGATGTGGGCCAATGTTGTTTTTCACTTTGGTGCAGCCCTTCAGTTCAGTTGCCCTTTTTAAGTTAAGCACACGTGCAGGTACTTGTGTAAAAGAAACCCTGCAAACCCACTACAATACTTAATGATTTTAATTGAATTAGAACAGTCAATAGATACAAAAATAGGTAGATGGTAAATATTCACAGTTGTTCTAATGCAAAAAAAAAGTGAGTTGCCAATAGTCCTTTTGTGCTTTCAGAGCAGTTCCTGATTTGTGTCACAAGGAAAGATTCAAGAGCCTGCTAGCAGTTGGAAAGAAAGTGCTCTTGAACCTGGAACTGCTGCTTTTCGGGCTTCGATACTTTTTGCTCCAAAGTTGCAGTGAGAAAAAAAGTTGTGACTCGGGTGGTGGTGTGGTGGGTCTCCACTGTAGCAGGTGGTGAAGCAACAAAGAACACAAGAGATGCTGAGGTGACCATTTAATGGTGTCCTTACAGTCGTTTAAAATAACGAGATTCATGCGCTCCCCACGTCGCGTGACTCCCAGAAATGACTTGGCACCCATTAGAGCCATTAGTCCCCAGGAAACTCCCGGGCCCACGGAGACCTGCGACTCCAAAGCTCCGGTGAGGTTAATAGTAGCGTGGTTCACCACATGATCCCCCCCCCCAAGAACTGCAGTCAGGAGTTGACACCCCAATCCTGTTATCATGAGTAGTATTGGTCGGTGGGTGCCCCCTGTGCCGGCTGATCTAGTGTTGGCTTAAGGTGATCAAAACTGTTTCTTGCCTGCCGCCAATATCTATAACAAAAGTGGAGCCGTCATTCCGTAGCATCTTGAAAGGACTTTCATATGGCCGTTGGAACAGTGTCCTGTGCACATGCCTGTGCAGGAATACATAAAGGCAGTCCTTGACTTTAGGCGGAATGTATGAAGTCGTAGGCCTATGCCGGGTGGCCGGGATAGGCATCAGAGTACCCACCTTATCCCTCAAGTGTGTGAGTACCGAAGTGGGATAATCCTGCTGCTCATGTGCTGCTTGAATGAAATCTCCTGGGACTTTTAGGGGGACTCGTACATCAATTCTGCAGAGGACATAACCAGATCCTCCTTCAGTGCAGTAAGGATACCTAAATGTACCCAAGGCAGTTCATCCATCTAATCTGCTCCATTCATACGTGCCATGAAAGTGGTTTTCATATGATGGTGAAAACATTTCACTAAGCCATTGGACTGGGGATGATAGGCCATCAATTGATGAAGCTGTGTGCCCAGCAAACAGGGCGATTGTGGACCATAGCCTGGATGTAAACTGAGCTCCTCGGTCAGAGGAGATATGCATGGGTAGTCCAAAACGTGCTATCCATTTGGTGATGGGGGCACTCACGCAAGCTGAAGCAGAGGTGTCGGAGAGCAGGACAACTTCTGGCTATCGGGTGAACCTGTCTACTACTGTGAAGAGATGAATAGCACCCTTGGACAGGGGAAACGGGCCGACGATATCAAATCTACGCTGCGTGGGTGCAAAATCCTGTAGTGAGGATTTGGTGTGGCGCTGGATGCATGTCCTTGCCCAAGCGTTGAGTTTCTTGCACAGGCCATGCCACGTGAATTTGTCCACCACAAGCCTTGCTGAAATCCTAATCGAAGGGTTAGCCAAACTGTGTATGGCATCAAACACCCGACATCGCCACACAGCAGGTACAATGGGCCTCGGTTGGCCGGTGGATGCATCACAAAGTAGGGAGGCATTTGTTGGACCAAAGTTTATGTCCTCCAATTTCTGTCCTGAGATGGCTGTGTGACACGTGGCCATCTCCTCATCTTCCTACTGAGCTGCTGCCAAAGCCGTGTCGACTATTCCGGGGGCAGGCGAATGGAGGGAAATGATGGCAGTGCAGGATAGCTTGTTGTAGTCATAAACTCTGAAATGTAAGTGAGTTGTTGTCGTGTCGACCATGGATCTTGCATCTTGGCGAAGGCAAAAGTGACTTGTGATCCATATAGACTGTGAACTCTCTGCCCTCTATGAAATAGTGAAAATGCTGTATGGCCAAGTAGAGGGCAAGGAGCTCCTTGTCAAAGGCAGTGTACTTCTGCTCCAGTGGACTTAAATGATGACTAAAGAAGGCCAAGGGCTTCCAGGTGCCATTGATGAGCTGCTCCAGGACCCTGTCTACTGCAGTGCCTGACACATCCACCATTAGATCCGTTGGCACATCAACCCGCGGGTGCAAGAATATAGTGGCTCTTGCTAGTGCTCCTTTGGCATTCTTGAATGTGGTCATGGCCTCATCATCCCATTTCAGTTTTTTGGGATGCCTGGACAAGAGTTTGATCATGATAATAAATTTGTGCAAGTCCTTAATGATCGAGGATCTTGGAAGTTTGCAGATGGGCTCAACCTTGGAAGGTAGTGGAATCACTCTGTGCTGATTGATGCAGTGGCTGAGGAAATAATTGATGCAAGGCCAAACTGGCACTTGGCCAGATTGATAGCTAACCTGTGGTCATCTAGCCGCTGACATAGTTGACGGAGATGGGCCTGGTGCTGCTGCCTCAAATGGCTGGCGGTAAGGATATCATCCAAATAAATGAATACCAAATTCAGGCCCCGGGTCACTGTCCATTAGGTGTCGAAATGTCTGGGCTGCGCTTTTTAAACCAAAGGGCATATGAAGGAATTCAAATAGCTGAAAAGGGGTAATTAAGGCAGTTTTAGGCATGTCATCCAAGTGAACTGGGATCTGATGGTACCCGTGCGCCAAGTCGATTTTGGAGAAAGGATCACAGAGGAATCTTGTATATGGGGAACTGGGTAGCGATCTGCCATAGTGATGTCATTCAGATGCTGATAGTCCCCACAAGGTCTCCACCCTCCAGAAGCCTTAGGTACCATATGCAACAACAATGACCAAGGGTTGTCGGAGCAGTGAACAATCCCCAGTTCCTCTTTGTGGCTCCAATAAGATCTTTCATCTGTTGCCTTTTCCATTAGTGAAATCTCTTGGGCACTCTCCAAAGCTCTTGCAAAAGCTGTGGAGCCGATAATGTCTAGCAGTAGCAGAGCTCCAGTATTTCAAATAAGATCTGTTTTAAAGTGTTTGTATGTAACCTACTCTAACCAACCTTTCCCAATTTATCTCACAAAAATATATCTATATACTCTGTCACACAGTGTTGTAAAATCTTTGTTGAGAATGAAAACATATAATTTAATCCATTCCTGCAGTATTCTTTTTCATGCATAATGGTATCCAACTATTATGAATAGCCTTAATATTGTCTACTTCAGTGTTTCCTAGCAGGTCATTCCAAACACTTTTCTTGATCAATACCTCTTGTTTGTTTAAAGTTATGTATCAGTCTCTGCATGCATTATTACATTAGAAAGAGTTTGCTTAAAATCCATTTAGAGATTGAAATTTTTAATTCATGTTTATCTCAGCATTGTACCAAGGACATAAGAGTTGAACAGTCAGAGGAGACAAGGTGCTAAACCAAGTTAAAACACAATGCTGGTCAAAGTCAGCAGGTCAAACAGTATATACTGGAATTGAAATGCTAGTATTCATACTGGTGACTACAAAGTAATCAGGCATCATAAAAAATGTAGTTCAGTGCTGTAGATCAGATTTAAAACCTGAAACATTACAGCACAGTACAGACTGTGCTGACCTATGTAAACATACTTCATGGCAATCTAATTCTTGCCTACATTACAGCCATAATTCTCTATTTTATTTGGATCTATGTGTCCATCTAAGAGTCCTTTGAATGTCCTATTGTTCCAGCCCCTACCACCACCCCTGGCAATGCATTTCAGTCACCCATCACTCTGTGTGTCAGATAAACAGACTTACTTCTGACATCTCCCCTAAATTTTCCTCTATTCAATTTAAACAGATTTGCTGTGATCATCCTGGGGAAAAATGTGCTGGCTGCCCAGTCTATCTAATGCCCTTATTATCTTGTATTAAGTTACCTCTTACCTTTCATCGCTTAAAAGAGAAAAGTTCAAAGTCTGTCAATCTTGCAAAATTAGACTTGGATTAGTTGAGTTTGAAGGTGTCGGCAGATCCACAGTAATTTGCAAGTTCAGATTTATTGTCAGAGTACATACATGGCATCACATCCAACCCTGAAATTCTTTTTTCCTGTGGGCCAGGGAGAATTTCTATGCATTCGTATTGCAAAAAATTGTACTCAACAAAATGTCTTTGGCTTGGCTTCGCGGACGAAGATTTATGGAGGGGTAAATGTCCACGTCAGCTGCAGGCTCGTTTGGGGCTGACAAGTCCGACGCGGGACAGGCAGACACGGTTGCAGCGGTTGCAGGGGAAAATTTGTTGGTTGGGGTTGGGTGTTGGCATACTTTCCACTACACATCGATAGAAGTTTGTCAAGGTTTTTGATGTCATATTCAACCTCCATAAACTCCTTAGAAACTAGAGGTGCTGATGTTCTTCCTTCATGATGACATCTGTGTGCTGAGTCCGGGAAAGGTTCTCTAATGACTTCCAGTAATTCACATTTGCTTATCCTTTGCACCTCTAATCCCCGAATGATCACTGGATTGTACACCTATGGTTTTCCCCTCCTGAAGTCCACAATCAGCTTCTTGGTTTTGATGACATTGGTGAAGTTGATCTAATTTCCACTGATTTGACTTCAAATTCTACTAACTGCTATTTGGATAATTGGGATAAATTGGGACAGCAGAGTTAGCATTGTGGTTAGAGCAACGCTATTACAGTGCCCAGCAGCCAGATTTGAATCCAATGTTGATTCTAATGAGTTTGGATGTTCTCCCTGTGTCTGTGTTGGTTTTTCCCGGGTGCTCTAGTTTGCTCTCACCTTCCAAAACGTATGGGGATGTAGGTTAATTTGGGTTTAATTGGGCTGAATGGGTTTCTCCCATGCTGTAAAGAAAAATGTTTAAAAATTGCACTGGTTGAGATTCTAATCTAACCTGGGAGCAAAATAAGCAAGAGCAAATTTTACAAGCCCTCTGAAGCTGCATTACAGAACTATACAATTAATGCTAAGCAGCAGAAGTAAAATGCTATAAACAGAACCAAGCAAATCCTAAAGCATTGGCTATATTGTTCTGCCACATCTCAGATTAAATGGTTGTGATCAGCTAAAGAACTAATGGGATGAAGAACTTCCATGAATGTTACCTTGTCTTGACAATAACTGCCAACGTGCAAGTTGAAAAGATGATGTTAAGGCATTTACATGTGGTTACAATTAGAAGTTCCAAGTGATCCATTTCATCCTTTCTATGATTGTAGACGTCAATTTGATTCAGTCCATATGGTTTAAAATAATGACGGTCCATTGCATACAGCTACAGCACTTGCATTAATTCTGATCGAGAACTAACAGTGACTTTAGTTTAACTTTTCCAGGTTAGATGGTTGGTGTAGGTGGTCCAGAACTTAGAAATGCATTGGAGGACATGGATCACAGTAGACCATGAGTTTTGTGTCGGACCCAACATCTTAAAAGTCTTTCCCTCAGTTAATGAAAAGCACCACTGAAACATTAAAGGCAGCGATGAATATTTCTGTCTGCCTTTGCCATGAGGTAGCTTGGGAGGTGAGGGAAGTGATCCATGTTTTCTAGCGTCTCACCTTGACTTTTATTGTTTGAAGGCAGTATAGCACTATTTAAGGCACAGACAAAATAACATGAGTCCTTGTTGAGATTCATCCTGAGTGGCTACCTAACAGAGAACCCTCTGATATGGTACTTTGTTGAAGGGCTCAAGCCTGAACCATTGGTTATGTACCTTTATCTCATAGCTGCTATAATTCCCCCATATACACACAATTTAAAGAGTACATTCACTCATTCCTCAGTACCAAATGGAGTTGACTCTTTATTCTTCTCAGTCACAACTATGCAGTCTTCATCCCACAAAACACTACCCAGCCAAACCCCTCTCTGCCACATGGATGATCTCGACACTTTCAATCTCCTCCTCCTGTGTCTGAGATCCATCACAACGTATGCTGCCTTCTGATCTATTTCTCACGCATTGCCCTGGATACTGATGGACCCAACTGATCTAGATAGTGTTGTAAACATAAATATCTTTGCTCACTCTCCAGTCTCCTGTCATTTTGGTGACATCTGCCAATATACTGATCAAGTTAACTTTAATTGGCAATGTAGTTAACATCAGATACAAACAGAGGTAATGCCTCTGCAGGCACTGGCCTCCGATTAAAAAAAAAGCAGCCTTCCACTATTACCCTCTGCCTCCTTTCACTAAGTCAGTTTTGAATCTAATGGGCCAGCATCCTTTGGACCTCATGTGAATTAACCTTCCAGATTAAGTGCCATGCGGGATCTTATCAAAGTGCTTAATGATAAGTAGGGATTTTGTCATCTGACTCCTGACTTGTAGAAGGTGAAAAGGTATTGGGTATCAAGTGATGGTTTTCCAAATCTTGAGTTTCAGAGAAGACTTGATAAGATAGATGTTGAGAGAATTTTTTTTTTTCCTTAAGGAGAAATCTAGACAGCTCACTTAAAATGGAATTATGCATGAATTTCTGAAGGTTATACATTTTTGAAGTTCTCCCCAAGAGAGCAGTGGAGGTTGTTATTGACTATATTCAAAGCTGAAATCAGCAAGCTTTTGAACTACAGTACAACTCCAATCATCCGAAATGGTCAGGACCAGGCCTAATTTGGATAAACGGTTTTTGCGGTGAACTGGTCATTTTCAAAAAACATCACAGTAGCAACAGCAAATCACTTGTAACAGTGTTTAAACAACAAGGTTTTTTAAGCATTAAAATAATATTTAATTCTTAGCAAAAAACAATGCTGGCCCCCGCCAGGACCTCGAGGTCCCCACTCCAGCTGGCATCCTGAGATCTGCACTGCTGCTGGGAGTCAGATGTCCCCACTGCCTCCGGGACCCCAACTTCCCCAGTCATTTCGGCTCTGAAAATATTTTGGATAAATGAGGATCTCTGATTTGCTTCAGAGATCCTCATTTATCCAAATCATTTAAAAAAAAATTTGGATAATTGAGTATGTCGGAAAATCTGATTTCAGATAATTGGAGTTGTACTGTATAGGAATATTGGGCAATATGGAATAGATAGTAAAATGGAACTGAGGAATTAATCTTATTGAAATTACTGCTTTTGTTTTATGCTCTTCCCCACCTCAATAACATTCCAGACAGAATGGGGATGTTTGCTGTTGATTGCAAAATTCAAATCTCCTTCTGCAGCCTTAGCTCTCATACTGTTCTCCACAGCCATATTGCATTTACTGTTTTTGTGATTTACAAGATATTGTAGCAATTTGCTAAGACTTTGACAGCAGTTTCCAAGCTTTAGTTTGGCCTGAGTCTGCACCACCTGCAAGTTGTACACTGAATCACTCACCATTGTTATGAGGAAATATGATTCAAATTCCTTGTTTGGTCACAATATAGAATCGTCTATCTAACTGCACTATGGTTGAACTTTAAATATATTATCTAGAGGAGATGAAAAGATGGCTCGATCACTTTCCTGTGGGCATCTAGGGATGAGCATTAAATATCTTTACTGTGACCGAATGCTCTACCTATTTAGCTAACAAACTAAAAATGGCAAATGCTGAATGCACTCAACAGGGTCCTTTTTCCATTTTTATCTTGAAAATTTATTTCTCTGCTGCCTCAGAGAAACTTTGAAGGTAAATTTCAAGCAGCAATATCTTAGAGTTTCATAATATTAATGATTCTCATGAAATCTAGAAGAGTTAACATGTTTAATTGTGATTTGAGCTATGTTGTGCAATGTTTTAATGGATATAAAAAAACCCTCAAGTAAAGAATATTGAACATTTATGAAGTATTTTGCTCTGTCTATATTCTTGCACCATCAATAATCCAAAGACTAGAAGTTACGTAAAACTGATAGGCTTTTATAAGCAATAAAATGGAGGAATGTCCAAGCTGGTCAACTGTCCTGAACTTGGGAAGGGACTGTTGGACAGTCATCTTTATTCAGGAGTCAGTGGGAGGAGCCACAGGTACAGTTGGCCTAAGGGTATGTCCAGACAGTTAAACATACGTACAGTGGTTGAGCACATCTATGCAATCAACAATACCAGAAAGGATAATGAAGCATGCAAAGGAGCCTTCTGAACAAGGGTATTGAAGTGACTTGCCAATCCAAAACCCATTCTACTTTGTCCAGATTCCCAGTTAGCCACATATATAACAATGTAATCAAAGATCAATGCAACACAGAAACAGGCCCTTCAGCTCATCTAGTCCATGCTGAACTACTTATTCCGCCTAGTCCCATAGACCTCCATACTCCTCCCATCAATATATACATTTTCAAAATTGAGCCCCCATCCACCACTTCTGCTGGCAGCTTGTTCCACACTCTCACCACCCACTGACTGAAGAAGTTCACCTTAATTTTCCCCTTAATCCATGTTTTCTTGTTCTTGTCTCGCAAGTGGAAAAAACCTGCTTGGATCATAATAGTGGATACTTTTAACAAATCTCCCCTAATTCTCTGGAATAGTCCTAAACTGTTCAAGTCCCAGCAACAACCTTGTAAATTTTCATTGCACTCTCAACTTTCAATCTTATTGTGAGCTTTCCTTTGGGTAGGTGAGCAAAACTGCACATGATACTCCAAATTTGGCCTCACCAATCTCTTGTACAACTTCAACATAACATCCCAACTCCTGTACTCAGTACTTTGATTTATGAAGACCAATATGCCAAAATGTTTTCTTTATGACCCTATCTACCTGAGATGTCAGATTTATGACTATGGCCTGGTATGAGTCTGTACCTTATTAGTTTAATGGAAACCAAATAGATTAAGACCACTGATGACATATTTTCTGCTCTGACCAAGGTTTGTTGACAGCAATGTTACAGTCTTCCATTTGTAACAGAAGTTGCAGCTTTTCTAATATGTTAACTGAATTTAATAAGTTAAATATTTTGAAATGTTTTCTTTGATAGGTTCATTTCAACCATCAAATGAACTTATGCTGAAGTTCTACAGTTATTACAAGCAAGCAACCTTAGGGCCCTGCAACACCACTAGGCCTGGGTTCTGGGATCCTATTGGCAAGTACAAATGGTAATGATATTTGATTTACTGAATTACAGTATTGAGAACTGGCTTAATTTACTGAATGTTTAAAATTGTCTTCATGTCATTTTTCATTCCCACTGTCAATTTGAGCTTGACTTTTCTTGCCTTTTCAGGGCAGCACAGTTGGTGAAATGCCTTTACAGTGCCAGTGATTAGGTCCGGACCTCTGTTCAAATCCCACATTGTCTATAAGGAGTTTGTACATTCTTCCCGTTTCCTTCCACTATTCAGAACATACCAGGCGTGTAGGTTAATTGGGTGTAAATTGAGCAGCACCGGCTAGTGAGCCAAAATGGCCTGTCACTATGCTGTATGTCTAAATTTAAATTTCAAAAATTTAAATATAAAACCACAATACAGACTTTTAGATAGGAGTACATTTTGAATGCATTTCCAAATATGACTTGTGCTGCCCGTTCTTATTTGGGGGAAAGAGTGTATGTACGTAATTAGCTTGCATATGAAGCTTCATTTTATGACCGAGCTGTTTCTTAAAATATAATCCAAACAGTGAATTCAGCTTGGAGATCACATTGAAACAACATAGGATGGATTGCAGATTCTCCACCAAAACGTTGCTACTGTTACGAGTCCAGTTGGTTTTAATTTTATTTAAATGTAAAAACAGGATTGAACTTTAATGTATTATTATTAACTTAACCGAACTATTACTATGAACTTAACTCCCTTCTAAGCGCACCTGTATGTAATGTGTATATGTTCAGGAAAGTTCTTTGATTCATAGTCCAATCTCACTTTTCACTTCTTCAAGTTCACTGGTACTTTAGGCAATTCTTATACTGTACACAGAATTTTAACATTTGTGAATTTTCTCCAAGCTCTGGTGCTTAAAGTTAAAAGGTTACCACTCAGGAAGTTTGGTTTCAGAGAGAGATTTGTTGCTCGTTGGACACACAAAAACTGATTTACTTCCATCAGTCACTTCAATGTCTTGCCGAAGAAACTTACCCCATTAGGGTTTTCCAAGTGATAGCCTCTTCTTCCAGGTTATTTCAGGTGAAACTTTCTAGCCAGCCATTTCCTCTTGTAAGGACCACGATAACCCCTCTTCAAAATGGGGTTTCGACAGCTTGCCAGCTTGTCCTGTTCCAGTCCCAGCTGCTGTTGCTGAACTGAACTCTTTCTCCCTCTCTCTCTCTCTCTCTCTCTGTCTCTCTCTCTGTCACTCCCTCTCTCTATGTCTTTCTCTCTGTCTGTGTGTGTGTCTCTCTCTCTCTCTCTCTCTCTGTCTCTCTCTCTCTATCTCTCTTTAAGAGAGAAATCCTGTTTGGTCTTTTCTCTCGCTTTGCTTGTTAAACCCAGAAGCTCTTGGAAGGCTTACCCCATCCTTGAAAGATCTTTATCAGCACTTTGAGCCTGGACTGCTTATTTGCAACTGCTTTTTAAAATTCCCTCCAAAACAGTCCCACTGTCTTTTGCAAAGCCACTCGTGCCTGCATGACTGGCTTCAGCCAAGCTCTTGCATTTTAAATGAGATGTGAAGTGTTACTCTGTGGTGACCGACACTAAACCCCCCCACACAATCTATCTCTTTAAAAAACAAATTTATATATAATATAACCCATAACACTACGTGGATTCAACTTAAAGTTCACATAAAATACTACCAAATCACTTGTTTTTATCTTTGTTATTTTAGTGGCAATATTGGCCAATTCTTAACATTAGAAATGTGTGTTCAGTTCTTAATCAGTGATAACTCTAAAAGTGTACCAAAATTAACTGGATTATAACCTTAGATTTTAGGTTTTATATATTCTGATATGGATATGGTGCAATTCCCTTCAAATTTCTCCTTTAACAAGTGTTGAGGAATTAATGGTTCATTTTTGTGTTCTGCTGCTTTGGTTCAATCCTTTTCTTTCTTGCTCAACAAAAAAAATTCACCCTCACCTGAGTCAGAATTCATATTTTTCCTCAGTTTTTCTCCTGTTTCAACGTGCCTTTTCAAGTCCATTTTAAAGCTTTTTTTACTCTGTTGTCAGTAAAATTCTTTGCTTTCCTAATCAGTTTTCACCTGGCCTGATATTAGAAATTATTATTTTCTCTCAAGTGCAGTCCCTCTTTTTCAAAAATGTTATTAGCCTGAAAATGACAGCGTCAGTGAGGGGGAAATGGGGCTGATGTTTCAGATCCTTCATCAGAGCTGCAGTTGCAGAAATAGGCAGGATGAAGAGAATGCAGGGAATGTAATATGGTGCAGACAAAGTTGTCATTGGAAAAGTGAGTTTAAAAATGAACAGTTAAAGACAGGAAAACAAAGTAGTAAATTAAAACAGAAAGATGCAGCCACATCTATGAAGAGAGGGAAGTAAGTATCATCTGCAATTATTACATTCAGTACAAAGTTTATAAGTCTGCAACATACCCAGACATTGAGTTTGCATTAGTCAATGTTGGAGCAGTGTAGGAGGAAGGCAAATTTTGGAGTAGGAACGTGATGGTGAATTAAAGTGACAATCAACTAGGAGAGCAGGGCACACCTAACAAATGTATTCTGGAAAGCTATAATCAAATTTGTGTTTAGTTTAATTCTCCCGCTCTTGGTACTTTGCAATGCAACAATAGAAAATACACCACATTCATTTTTATCTGTGACAGGACCCAAACTGTCTTTCCAAGTAAAGCATTTGTGCAACTTCCATTGTAGGGTATTTGGTGTTTCCAATATAGTTTTCTCTGTTGTTTGACCACTTTGCCAAATGACCTTAATCTTCCAGTTACTTGCCACCATTTTCATGATCCACTCCCGCTTTGAACTCCCTCAAAAATGAAAAGTTAAGGAATAGTACCTCAGAGGCGGTTCACAGGGATGATTCTGGGAATTAAAGGATTATCATATGAGGAGCATTTGACAGTGCTTGGTCTGTACTTGTTGGAATTTAGGAGAATGAGGTAGGAACTCATTGAAACATTTTAAATGTTGCAAGATGTTGTCAGAGTAGATGTAGAAAGATTGTTTCCCATAGTGGGAGAATCTAGGACAAGAGGGCACAACTTCAAGACTGAAGGAAGACCGCTTAGAAAAGAGGATGGTAAATTTGTTGCCACAGTTGATTGTGGATGCCATGTCATTGAGTGTATTTAAAGCAGAGCTTGATAGATACTTGATTAGCAAGGGCATCAAAGGTTAGGGAAGAAGGCTGACAGTGGCACTGAGTGAGAAATAGATCAGCTCATGATTAAAAGGCTGTTGCAGACTTGATGGGCTGAATAGCATCTTATAATCTTGCCTCATCTTATTGAAGATTGTGAACCGCAGTATCTAATATTTAAGTTACCGTAACAGCAAGTATCTATTTCCTGTTTCCTTTTTCTTCACGGATCTGGTGTTCCTTTCTACATAGAATATATAGCCCAAAATAAGCCCTTTGGCCCAAAATATTGTGCTGACCTATATAAACCTACACAAAACAATCTAGACCTTCTGTGTCTGATGCCCATAAACCTCTATTTTTTCTTACATACATGTGCCTATCTTCTTCTTCTTCTTTGGCTTGGCTTCACGGACGAAGGATTATGGAGGGGTATGTCCACGTCTGCTGCTATCTAAGAGTCTTTTAAATGTTCCTATTGTACCAGCCTTCACCATCACCCAGGCAATGCATTCCAGGCACCCATCACTCTTCACATTAACAAAAAAAATACCTTTAACATCTCCCTGAAACTTTCCTCCACTCACTTTAAATAGATGTCCTCTGGTATTTGGTGTTGTCACCCCAAGAAAAAGGTGTTGGCTGTCCACCCCATCTATTGCCTCTCATAAATCTTGTATACCTGTAAGTTGCCTCTCATTCTTTGTAACACAATTTAAATTTGTTTCCTTTTCACTTTTGTGCCTTCACTGCTAGATTTTAAAGTGTTACTTTGACAACGAGGTATGCATCCTATCACAGAAATTCTTTGTATTCTCTCAGTCTCTGCATTATAATGCAGAAGGCAGGCAGAATACAGAGAATCCCTGTGATGCATTATAATGCGGAAGGCGGAGAGAATACAAAGAATCTCTGTGACAGGGTGAGTACAATGTTGTCAAAGTAACACTTTAAAATCCAGCTGTGAGGCACAAAAGCAATCTGCAACTTAAATCATGTTTCCACTGCTCATACTGTTTCTTGGTGTCACATGATGATCGAACCTTGTCCACCTCCTGTCTCTCATCGATCGATATGACAATGTTCAAAAAAAAATTTCTCATGTTTACTTATGACATGAAAGCCGACATCATGGTCAAATCTTTTGATCTCTGTTAAACAAGAAAGTCTGCTGATGCTGGAATTGAGTGCAGCACATTAATGTGGTGGAGAAATGCCGGAGGAACTCAGTGGGTCAGAAAGCATCCATGGGTCAGGCAAGATTTAAAGTTTGAACCCTTCATTAGAACTAAGATAAGAAGATGAAATTACATGTATAAAGAGGGAAAGAAGTTGGGGGAGGTGTCCAGAGGTGATGGTGTGAGAAACAGAAGTACCTTCACAGATTTCGCTCGAGACAAAAAACATTTATTGTACAACACTGCAAAGTTGGGTGCTTCCCCTTACCCTGGGAATACACACACATACTGGGGCTCATCCAACTTTTATACATTTCATTTCAGTGTAGAGGTACCCTCCCCCCCTAACATTCTTCTGCCTCCTGGATTGGTTTGGCATTTGGTAATTCTGTCTGCCTATGCGCAGTTTCTGTAAACTTGAAAGACCATGGGGTATCCTGTCTGGGTCCCATCATGTCATTGTCCTTATTCATGAATCTGCCTTTGTCCTTATTCACACATCTCAACCCCTAGGACTTACTAATTCTTTTATGCAGAACTTGCTAATTCTGTCTATCACTATAAGACCCTTATTCTATTATACTTGCGTAACCCTTGCTCACACTCTTAACGGAATTCATCCCTACTCAGCACTTACTTAACTTCCTCTAGTCTAGTCTAGTATTCCTTATTTCATTCATACTAGTTTTACTTCCTATATTCTATTATCTCTCACAATCCATACTTTTTCTTTAGCTACGCTTAGTAAATTCTCAACTGGAAGCTTGGTCTTTTTCTCAGCGAGTCAGCAAATGAACTGCAATCTCAGCATCATCAGTCGGAGTTTGGGAAACATACATCCTTTGGGTTGTAGTGATCTGACGAAGGGTCCGTTGAATTAAACACTGCACACAAGTCATTAGGCAGGGAAGTATCATGATGGCTAAAATAACGAGTCCAACTGCTATAAGGGCTGTGTGTGTGTATCCACCTCCAGTCACGAGTAAAAAGTTCAACCGCCTGACCATTGTGATCATTGTCATCAATCGATCTTCCACAAACGCCGCCCTCAGCAGCCAACAAGTAATCGAGAGCCAGGCAGTTTTGATAACCTGTAGCTCGTATCTGTCGTTGTTCTTCAGCCAATAAATCCAAGGCCGTCGCTGTCTGTTTGGTGATAATCTCCAAAACTGCCTGGAGTCTGATTAAACGGTTTGAATGCCAAACAGCTGTGGTATTCTGGAGCAGCTTAAGCCGTTTCCAACTGGAATCCCCCTTATAGTGATGGCCTTTAGCCTTCCAAATGTATTTGTGACCAAAAGGATGATTTACAAGATGCCAAGTTGGGGGGGGGGGGGGGGGGGCGTTTATTGTTACCTAACCTGTGAGTAGCAGCTTGTCTGCGAGCATTAGCATATATACCCCCTTTATCCCTACTCCAGGTATAGCCCTGACTAATGTTCTGCCTATCATTTTCCCACCATCTTCTTTGTACCATATTTTTAGCACTCATCTTTTTAATATCTGTAGAGGCCGGGACGCAAACCCAATCCACTCCCCTAGGGCAGTTCTGTTTCCCTGGTCCATGTTGGGATCCTAAATTAAACCATACTAAATAAGGCACCCCACTATGAATACACTCTATACCTGTGCTCTGTCTGCATTCTAAAGGTAAACTTGTCCATTCCTCAAAGTAATTATCACCTCTGCTGCCCCTATTCCAGGAGGACTTAATACATTGTGTACAATTGGGTGGTTTCCCAAAAATTGGGAACCAGCAGAAAAACAATACAGCAAATAATAAAAATAACATTACAGCACTTTTTTCCGGCGTAGTGTAACTTTCACACCAGAAATATGCGAGACTGCACGCCAGGTGGAGGGTATTATTATCAACGTCTTTAGTCCGTGGATTTGCTTGTTTAATGCGTTGTATGTGAGTCCACCCCTTTTGTTTTTACTGCAGTGTCTGTAATCAGAAGTACACATATCGGTTTTAGTTTATGGTCTTGCCACACTTTTACGTATACCCAATCACCAGGTTTAACAGAATGAATAGGATAGTCCAGGGGTGGGTTTTGAGCTAATAAACCCTTCTGTCATAAGTCATATAGAGAAGTAGAAAGTCCCTGTAAATATTTAGATATGTACTGGTCAGCCTCAGGGGTAGGGATATCAGTGTGGAATCCCATGTAAGGAAGACCAAACATCATTTCATATGGTGAGTCCTGATTAAAGCTAAGGGTAAGCATTTAATCCAGCAGAGGCCAGTTTCCTCATGAAGTCGAGTGAGTTGATTTTTCAGGGTCTGATTCATCCGTTCAACACGGCCTGAACTCTGGGGGTGCCATCGGGTATGTAACTGCCAATCTATTCCCAGGATTTTACACACACCCTGGAGTACCTGAGAGGTAAAATGTGTAATTCGATCTGAGTCAATGGTTTGAATAATGCCATAATGCGGAATAACAAACTCTAGTAATATCCGGATAACGGTGCTAGCACGATCATTAGGGGTCGGGAAAGCCTCAACCCATTGAGTAAAATGATCCACCATCACCAGGAGGTATGTATAAACCCCTATCTTAGGTAATTCTGTGAAGTCAATCTGTATTCGTTGAAACGGGCGTACGGCTATATCGCGACGGTCAGGCATTACCTGGCGCATGACTTTCTTATTCACTTGCTGACAGATTGGGCACCCCCAAGTACTTTGCTTGGCTATGGTGTATATTTCTGAGCAATTAAAGGACCGTACAAAAGCATCAACAAGTGCCTGTGTTCCCCAATGTGTCTGCTGGTGGAGCTGATCAATAATCTGATGAGCCAAGGCTTTGTTCAATACTTGGCGTCCCTCTGCCATCCATCACAACCCACTGGCAGTTTTTAAAAATTTTTTATATTTTTCACACTATAAACCATATTGACCAAGATACATACAGACATTTTTCTTCTTAAATATATACAGTGTCGTTTCTCCCCCTTTTCCCCCCTCCCTTCCCTCCCTCCCTCACCCCCTTCCCCATTTATTTGAAGTTCAATCTATAAGATACATTAAACCCGTTAAACAATGTTGTCACTTAATAAAAATAAACAAGAAATTTTACTGAGTCAGTTCTTTTCATTATAACCATATAACCATCTTCTCCTTCTGTCATTTTAGGTGGTGGAAGTCCATGGTAGGATTTCTCTATTGTGTTTCATGTATGGCTCCCATATTTGTTCGAATATTGTAATGTTATTTCTTAAATTATATGTTATTTTTTCTAATGGAATACATTTATTCATTTCTATATAACTTGTATTCTCAAGTTGTCTTCTAATTTTCAGGTTGACATAATACATTTTTTTGCTACAGCTAGGGCTATCATAACAAATCTTTTTTGTGCTCCATCCAAATTGAGTCCAAATTCTTTGTTTCTTATATTACTTAGGAGGAAGATCTCTGGGTTTTTTTGGTATATTGCTTTTTGTGATTTTATTTAATATCTGGTTTAGATCTTCCCAGAATTTTTCCACTTTCTCACATGTCCAGATTGCATGAATTGTTGTTCCCGTTTCCTTTTTACAGCGAAAACATCTGTCAGATACTGTTGGGTCCCATTTATTTAACTTTTGAGGTGTAATATATAGCCTGTGTATCCAGTTATATTGTATCATACGTAACCTCATATTTATTGTATTTCTCATAGTTCCTGAGCATAACTTCTCCCATGTTTCATTCTTTATCTTTATGTTTAGATCTTGTTCCCATTTTTGTTTAGTTTTACTATTTTTTTCATCGTTCTCCTTTTCTTGTAGTTTAATATACATGTTTGTTATAAATTTTTTGATTATCATTGTATCTGTAATCACATATTCAAAATTACTTCCCTCTGGTAACCTCAGACTGTTTCCCAATTTGTCCTTCAAGTAAGTTTTCAGTTGGTAGTGTGCAAACATTGTATCGTGAGTTATATTATATTTATCCTTCATTTGTTCAAAGGATAATAATTTATTTCCCGAAAAACAATTTTCTATTCTTTTGATCCCTTTTCTCTCCCTTTCTCTAAAGGAAAGGTTATCTATTGTGAAAGGGATTAGCTGATTTTGCGTCAATATTAGTTTTGGTAGTTGGTAATTTGTTTTATTCCTTTCTATGTGAATCTTCTTCCAAATGTTGAGCAGATGATGCAATACTGGTGAATTCCTACGTTGCACCAATTTTTCATCCCATTTATATAGTATATGTTCAGGTATCTTCTCCCCTATTTTATCTAGTTCTAATCTGCTCCAATCTGGTTTTTCCCTTGTTTGATAAAAATCTGATAGGTATCTTAATTGTGCGGCTCTATAATAATTCTTAAAGTTTGGTAGTTGTAAGCCTCCTTGTTTGTACCATTCTTTTAATTTATCTAGTGCTATCCCCGGTTTCCCCCCTTTCCATAAGAATTTCCTTTTTATTTTCTTTAACTCCTTGAAGAATTTCTCTGTTAGTTGTATTGGTAATGACTGAAATAGGTATAGTATCCTTGGGAAAATGTTCATTTTAATACAGTTTATCCTTCCTATCAGTGTTAGTGGTAAGTCTTTCCAATGCTCTAAGTCGTCTTGTAATTTTTTCATTAATGGATGGTAATTGAGTTTATATAGATGGCCGAGGTTTTTATTTAGTTGTATACCTAGGTATCACATTGCTTGTGTTTGCCATCTAAATGGCGATTCTTTCTTAAACTTTGTGAAATTCGCATTATTCATTGGCATTGCTTCACTTTTATTTGCGTTGATCTTGTACCCCGATACTTCTCCATATTCCTTCAATTTCCTATGTAATTCTTTTATTGATATTTCTGGTTCTGTTAAGTATATTATAACGTCATCTGCAAATAGACTGATTTTATATTCCTTCTCTTTTATTTTTATCCCTCTTATTTTATTTTCTGATCTTATCAGTTCTGCTAGTGGTTCTATAGCTAACGCGAACAGTGAGGGAGATAGTTGACATCCCTGCCTTGTTGATCTGCTTAAGTTAAATTGTTTTGATATATATCCATTTACTGTCACTTTCGCCGATGGCCTCTTATATAATGCTTTAATCCAATTAATATATTTCTCTGGTAGGCTGAATTTTTATAGTACTTTGAATAAATAATTCCATTCTACTCTGTCAAAGGAGTTTTATTTCCTTCTACTGCATGAATTAAGTTAATAAATTTACAGATATTGTCTGTTGTTCGTCTTTTTTTAATAAATCCAGTTTGGTCTAGATTTACTATTTTTGGTACATAGTCGGCCAATCTGTTTGCTAATAGTTTAGCTATTATCTTATAATCTGTGTTAAGTAGAGATATTGGTCTATATGACACTGGTGCAAGTGGATCTTTCCCTGTCTTTGGTATTACTGTAATTATTGCTGTTTTGCATGAATCTGGTATGCTTTGTGTTTTATCAATCTGGTTGATTACTTCCAGGAGGGGAGGAATTAATAAGTCTTTGAATGTTTTATAGAATTCTATTGGGAATCCATCCTTTCCTGGTGTTTTATTGTTCGGTAGTTTTTTTTAATACCTCCTGTAATTCTTCTTTTTCAAATGGTTTTATTAATTTATTTTGCTCCTCTGTTTGTAATTTCGGTAGTTCAATTTTAGTTAGAAATTTATCTATTTTGTCTTCTTTCCCTTCATTTTCAGTTTGATATAGTTGCTCATAGAATTCCCTGAAGTTTTCATTGATCTCCGTTGGATTATATGTAATTTATTTGTCCTTTTTCCTTAATGCCAATATCCATTCTTTTAGTTTGTTCTGTCTTAAGCTGCCACGCTAGAATTTTGTGCATTTTTTTCCTAGTTCATAATATTTCTGTTTTGTCTTCATTATGTTCTTCTCCACCTTATATGTTTGTAGTGTTTCATATTTTATTTTTTTATCTACCAATTCTCTTCTTTTAGTTGTATCTTCCTTTATTGCTAATTCTTTTTCTATATTTGTTATTTCCCTTTCCAACTGTTCTGTTTCCCGATTGTAGTCCTTCTTCATCTTAGTTACATTACTTATTATTTGCCCTCTGATGAACGCTTTCATTGCGTCCCATAGTATAAACTTATCTTTCACTGATTCCGTATTTATTTCAACGTACATTTTAATTTGTCGTTCAATGAATTCTCTAAAATCCTGTCTTTTAAGTAGCATGGAGTTTAATCTCCATCTATACATTCTTGGTGGGATGTCCTCTAGCTCTATTGCCAATAACAGGGGTGAGTGGTCCGATAATAGTCTAGCTTTATATTCCGTTTTCCTAACTCTCCCTTGAATGTGGGCTGACAACAGGAATAGGTCTATCCTTGAGTATGTTTTATGTCTACCCGAATAATATGAATATTCCTTTTCCTTTGGCTGTTGTTTCCTCCATATATCCAAAAGTTGCATTTCTTGCATCGATTTAATTATTAATTTGATTACTTTGTTCTTTCTGTTAGTTTTTTTCCCAGTTTTATCCATGTTTGAGTCCAAATTAAGGTTAAAATCCCCTCCTATTAGTATGTTCCCTTGGGTATCTGCTATCTTCTAAAAGATATCTTGCATAAATATTTGATCTTCTTCATTAGGTGAATATACATTGAGTAAATTCCAAAATTCTGAATATATCTGACATTTTATCATTACATATCTTCCTGCTGGATATATTATTTCCTCTGCTATTTTGATTGGTACATTTTTATTGATTAATATAGCTACTCCTCTGGCTTTTGAATTATATGATGCCGCTGTTACAGGTCCTATCCAATCTCTCTTTAATTTCTTGTGTTCCACTTCAGTTAGATGTGTTTCTTGTACGAATGCTGTATCAATTTTTTCTTTTTTCAGTAAATGTAACAATTTCTTCCTTTTGATTTGGTTATGTATTCCATTAATATTTAAAGTCATATAGTTCAACATAGTCATTTCATGCTTTGTTTATCTTTCCTTTCCGTTTCCTCATCACCACCTTCCCTTCTTATCCATTTCTGCTTTCTTTTATTGAACACATTATAAGACAACATTTCTAAAACATAAAATATTTCCACTATTCTCATATCTAAAATTCCTTTAACCCCAATAGTCCCTCCCCTTCCTGAGTTGCCCTTTGTCCCTTGTTGGGCAACCACATCTCCCCTCTCCATTTGGATTTGCGAATCTGCTCGCAAGCGTCAACTGATTTTGCAGTGACTGTTATTCTTCCCCATCCAGCCCCCCCCAGAAAAGATTTTAATCTTCATATATAACAAAGGTCACTCTCTTAATTTTCTCCTTACTTCCTTTCTTCCCTTTCTTTCCCTTCTTAGTTCTTACCTATACTCTATTTTATATATATATATATATATGTGTATATATAGTTTGTTGTCATTTTTATTCTTGTTACATTTCTTCATCTCTCTGTCTGTTTTGTTGTTGTTCTGCAAATTTTCGTGCTTCTTCCGGATCCGAGAATAGTTTGCTTTGCTGCCCCGGAATAACTATTTTAAGTACTGCTGGGTATTTTAACATAAATTTATAACCTTTTTTCCATAGGGTCATTTTTGCTGCATTGAACTCCTTCCTCTTCTTCAGGAGTTCAAAACTTATATCTGGATATAAAAAAAATTTTTGACCCTTGTATTCCAGTGGTTTTTTGTCTTCTCTTATTTTTTTCATTACCTTCTCCAATATATTTTCTCTTGTTGTATGTCTTAGGAATTTTACTAGAATGGATCTTGGTTTTTGTTGTGGTTGTGGTTTAGGGGCTAATGTTCTGTGTGCCCTTTCTATTTCCATTTCTTCCTGTAAGTCTGGTCTTCCTAGGACCCTGGGGATCCATTCTTTTATAAATTCTTTCATATTTTTGCCTTCTTCATCTTTCTTAAGGCCCACTATCTTTATATTGTTTCTTCTATTATAATTTTCCATTATATTTGTCTTCTGAGCTAACAGCTCCTGTGTTTCTTTAACTTTTTTATCAGATTCTTCTAATTTCTTTTTTAAGTCATCTACTTCCATTACTATGGCTGTTTCTCGTTCTTCCACCTTGTCTACTCTTTTTCCTATATCTGTCATGATCATCTCTAATCTATTCACTTTTTCTTCTGTACTTTTTATTCTTATTTTTATTTCATTGAATTCTTGTGACTGCCATTCTTTTACTGTTTCCATATATTCTTTAAAAAAAAAATCCATGTACTTGCCCTTCCCTTCATCTTCCATTTCTCTGTGTTCTTCCTCCTCTTCTGAGTCCACTCCAGGATCTGTGTCCTTTACCTCTGTCTCTTCTGGTTTTCTTGTTGGGTTGTTTGTTTTATTTTGTTGGGTATTTTTGGTCTTATTTTTATTAAAAGTGTCTTGGTGTTGGTCTTCTTCCTCTGGGTTGGTCATCTGTTGTTTCTTTGATTTCTTATTTTTATTCTCTTCCTTCTTGTTCTCGTGTGGAGATTTACTCCTCAGCTGGTCCCCCCTCCTGTCAGTGTTATTTTTGTCTTGCGCATCGCGCATGCACGGTTGCGCACTTTTGTTTGGCTCCGTGAGCCATTTTTGTAGTCCCGAGTTCGGGGTTTCCACTGACTTCAGGGAGCGGGCTTCTCTCTCCACGGCGGGCCTCCTCGTACCGGTAAGGCCTTCACCTTCCTCCTCCGATGTCCTTCCTTCTTCTTTTCTTCCCGTTGTTTTTGGCTTTTCTTTCTTCGCTGCCATTTTCTCCACACTTTCACTTTCACTTTGTTATAGTTTCTATGTTTGTGCCTTTGTTTTCTCTCTATCTTTTTTTTACTTTTCTGGAGAGGGCTGGAGTTCCCCTACCGGCCACTACTCCATCACGTGACTCCTAACCCATCGGCAGGTTGTCGCATTCCCTGGTCTTTCATATAAACCTCCTCTTCCCGTGAAAAGATGGGAGTCTTTTGAACCTCATGTGGGGTTGGGAGTAACAGCTGCATGTCTATTTTTTCTGTGAGTGCAGCCTGTTTGGCAGCTTCATCTGCCCGTCTGTTCCCCTGTGCTTCAGGACTGTGAATAATTTGATGGCCCCGTACATGAACTACAGCTATCTCCTCAGGTAACATAAGAGCATCTAAGGATTGAACAATTAAGTTTTCATGGATCAACTTTTATCCTTTCCTAGTTATCATTCCCCGCTCTTTCCAAATCTTTCCAAAGGTGTGCACTACACCAAAAGCATACTTTGAGTCGGTATAGATTGTGCCCACCTTTCCCTCTAAACCCTGGAGAGCTCTACAGAGGGCATATAATTCACTTTTGTGCCGACCAATGACCGGGAAGACGACCGGCTTCAATCACAACTCCTTCTTTCCCATCCACTACACTATACCAGCTATACCGAATGCCGTCAATGCAGTGGGAAGATCCATCAATAAACCATCTTTCACCCTCCAGTAAAGGTTCATCACTTAAATCATCTCTAATTTTTGTCTGTAAATTTATCACTTCTAAACATACATGCTCTAAATCATTGGGGACAGTATCAGAATCTGGAGAAACCAAGAAGGTGGCTGGATTCTGTTCTTTGTTTATAATCAGTGTCAAATCATCCCTATCCATAAGAATCACTTCATACTTTAAAATTCTAGAATCAGTAAGCCACCTTCCGGCACATTGTAAGAGAATGGTGCGGACATTGTGAGGGGTGTGAACTATCATCGGGGCACCAAACGTAATCTTTCGTCCTTCCTCGACTAAAATAGCAGTGGCTGCAATTGCTTGCACACATTCTGGCCAACTCGACAAACAGGATCTAAAATTTTTGACAGAAAGGCAACTGGTTGTCTAAAGCCTGCCCTCTCTTGCGTTAATACTCCCATGGCCACACCGTTTTTCGCATTGGTATATAGGTCAAATGGCTTATTTAGGTCGGGTAAAGCCAAAACTGGGGCACTAATAAGACGCTGTTTCACCAAGGTAAAATCTTTAATCTCCTCCTCCTTCCAGACAACAGTTTCGCCCCCTAGAGTCGCAAGTTTATCATAAAGAAATTTGACCAGGCTAGAATAATTCTCAATCCAAATTCTACAGTATCCCACTAAACTAAGTTCTCGAGCACTCTTTGGAGGCGGGATCTGCAGAATACCGCGTGTTCTCTCTGGACTTATCTTCCTAATTCCTTGACTAACCAGATGACCTAAGTATTTAACTTCAGATTGAACAAATTGTAACTTTGATTCGCTCACTCTAAGACCCTTATTCCCTAGAAAATTCAAAAATTCAACAGTGTATTGTTTAACCACATCATACGTTTTTCCTGTGATTAATAAATCATCAACATATTGTATTAATTGACAATCCTCTCTCCGAGGGGCCTCATCTAGTACCTGTTCTAAAACTTGGCCAAACAAATTTGGTGATTCTGTAAAACCCTGGGGAAGGACCGTCCACCGGTATTGATTTTTCCGTCCTGTAAAAGGATTCTCCCACTCAAATGCAAACATGTCCCTACTGTCTATTGCCAACGGACAGGTCCAGAAGGCATCTTTGAGGTCAATTACACTAAACCACTTACTATGGGGATCAATTTTACCCATTAACTTTAGGGGTTAGGTACAACCGGATAACGGGTGAGAATAATTTTGTTTACATCCCCCAAATCCTGCACTAATCGATAGGTACCGTCTGGTTTTTGGACAGGTAAAATTGGGGATACCATCTTTCACCAATTGGTCAATTACTGGCTGCAGCCCCTTTCGGCCAGCCATAGGAATTGGATACTGTTTTCGTCTAATTACTTGGTCAGGGTCTTTTAAAGTAACTTGTAGGGGAGGAACATCTAACCCTCCTCTATTGCCTCTTTTTGCCCAACTCTAGGATTTATTAGTTCCCAATCCTCCTCTGTTAGTACATAAAATTTAACCCCGATACCTGATCCCTGTGGTCTGGTACCGATAGCCAATTGATTCTGTAAATCCCGTCCCAACAAGCAAACTCCAGCTTGGGGAACTAGTAAAATATCCTCTGTTATTATCTTTTCTCCCATTTGTATCCTTACATTCTTTAGTATAGGGACCATAAAATCTCTTCCTCCCACTCCCGAAATCATCACTGTCCTTTCTGTTTTAACACCCTCGGGCTGTTGTAAAATACTAGACCGGGCTGCCCCAGAATCTACTAGAAAAGTCATCTTGTCACTGTGGGGTCCTATGCTTAAATTTACCAATGGTTCTCCGTGCAGCCCCACGGTGTATATTGACTGAGAACCGTGACCCCCCTATTCATAATCTGCCTCCATCAATGCGTAAGATCGCATCTCCCTGGCTCGCATTGGGCATTCCCTCTTAAAGTGTCCCTCCTTTTTACAATAATAGCAAACTAATGCTCCTGTTTCCCAATTTCTACCAGGGTCTCCACGGGGTCCCGGTCATCGTCCCTGGAATTCTCATCTACCCCTGCCTCTGGTCTCTACTTCCCCACTCCCGGCGCTCCTCCCAACGTCCAGGAGCTGGCACACAGCTCCTAACATTTCCCTGCTGTCCCTCCACAACTTCCTTGACTGCCTGCATCAAAATCTTAGCCTTTCCTTTCTGTTTATCTTCAGACTTCTGGACGTATGCCCTTTGTGCGATCTGTAAAAGCTGTGTTATTCCCTGTTCATGCCAATTCTCTGTTTTTTGTAATTTCTTCCTGATATCTGGGGCTGAATTAGTAACAAAGCCCGTCAATACCAACTGTTCACCTGCTGGGGATTCTATATCCAACCCCCCATATTGCTGTATGGCCGCAAGCAATCTATTCAGAAATACAGAGGGGGTCCCCTCGGGACCTTGGGGAACCTCAAATGCCTTCTTAAAGTTCTGTCCTTTTGGAACAGACTCTTTTATTCCTTTTATTAGATTAATCCTATACTCCTCCATTCGTGTGTGACCATCATTAGTATTCTTATCTCAATTCGGGTTTACCAGTGGGAACTTAAATTTACCAGTGGGAATTTAAGTTCCCCAGGTATCGCCTCTGGTCCCCCTTGGTGTTCCCTATCCCAGACTCTAATCCCTGCTTGGCAAATCACTCCACGCTCATCCAAAGTGAATAGAGCCTTAAAGATCGATATTAATTCATCCCAGGTATATATATTCGGTCCCAAAAATTGATATAATTGTTCTGCAGATCCCTGAGGGTCTTCTATCAGGGAGGTCATTTTCTTCTTAAAATTGCGCACCTCTGTACTAGTCAGAGGCACATTTACGAACCCGAGACCCCCCACATCCCCTCCCAAGGGAACCTCTCGTAAAGGACTCATCCAGTTAATTTCTGGCTTATCCCCTCCTCTATGATATTTAGGTTCCTGCCCTCCGGGAGACAAATCAAAGGGTTCTGCCCTTCCCTTCCGAAGGGTCTCACACTGTTCTGAATGACTCTCATAATCAAAGTCTCCTCCCACTCGTGTCATTTGAGGCGGTAATCTTGTACTCTGTGAGCGGGTCATCATACCACCCCTACTTTCTTCTTTCTCTAACTGTGGAGGAGGAAGGGAAGGTAAAGAAGGGTAAAGCGTAGGTGAGGGGGGGAGATAGGAGCCAGCACAGGGGGAACATAAGGTGGAGGAAGGGAATGTAACACATCCCATCCTTGTATTTCAGGGGCAGAAGGTTCCTCATCCTTCTTGTTCTTACATTCCTTTTCGCTCAAAATCATTTGATCAACCGATCCACTGAGCCAACAGGCTGCATGTTCTCTGCTCTCGGTATTACCTCCTTGATTTTGGTAGAGCCAGATGTTCAATGCCTGACACATCCAGTCCTCGTCGGATCCGAACTTTGGCCAATATACCGAACTCCCTTTTATCGGATTCTTAACCCATTCCTGATAGCAATACCTGACCATGGTCTGTTTAACTTTCCCACGGGCTTTCCCCACAGCCCAATCAGATAACATTAATCCTAATGGACTATGTTTAGGTATCTGATCTTCCTGTCCTTCTTTAGGACTGTTTCCCTTGCTACTTACTCCTCTCATACTAGCAGGTAAATAAAATTCTTCTCACCGGGATCCAGTAGTTATTCCTAGTGCGCTTCCTTAACGTTCTCCCGTCGTTTGTTCTCAATGCCTCTTCTTGGATATCACTCGCTTCATCCACTGACCAGTCACCCGTCGTTCGGGAGTCCAGCTGAATCAGCCGGGGTGCACCTGCCCCCGTCGTCAGGCACTCTGACAGTGGAGGGAGTGCGATCCCGGATGAACCCCCAATTGTGAGAAACAGAAGTACCTTCACAGATTTCGCTCGAGACAAAAATTGAGAACAAAGAACATTTATTGTACAACAATGCAAAGTTGGGTGCTTCCCCTTACCCTGGGAATACACACACATACTGGGGCTCACCCAACTTTTATACAGTTCATTTCACTGTAGAGATACCCTCCCCCCCTAACATTCTTCTGCCTCTTGGATTGGTTTGGGATTTGGTAATTCTGTCTGTCTACATACAGTTTCTGTAAACTTGAAAGACCATGGGGTATCCTGTCTGGGTCCCATCATGCCTTTGTCCTTATTCACACATCTCAACCCCCAGGACTTACTAATATGCAGAACTTGCTAATTCTGTCTATCTCTATAAGACCCTTATTCTATTATTCTTGCGTAACCCTTCCTCACACTCTTATCGGAATTCATCCCTACTCAGCACTTACTTAACTTCCTCTAGTCTAGTCTAGTATTCCTTATTTCATTCATACTAGTTTTACTTCCTATATTCTATTATCTCTCACAATGGGGTTTAGGAGAAAAGGTGAGGGAGGTGGAGAGACTAGTATAAGGAGAATCATGGGGTGGGGGAAGGGTGGGAGAAGAAACATTAAAATACAGGAGTAGGTGAAAAAATGGAAACAGTGGAATCATTAGAGGTGTGGGTTACCTAAAATTAGAAAATCAATGTTCAAGCTGTTAGGTTTAAGCTGCTCAGGAGGAATATGATGTATAATTCCTCAAGTTTATGTTTTGCCTCATTCTGATCATGGATGAGGCTGAGGACAAATTAGTCACTGTAGGAATGGTTGGGGAAGTTAGAATGGTTGGGGAAGTTAGAATGGTTGGGGAAGTTAGAATGGTTGGGGAAGTTAGAATGGTTGGGGAAGTTAGAATGGTTGGGGAAGTTAGAATGGTTGGGGAAGTTAGAATGGTTGGGGAAGTTAGAATGGTTGGGGAAGTTAGAATGGTTGGGGAAGTTAGAATGGTTGGGGAAATTAAAATAGTGGGCTGCAGGAAGCTCAAGTTTTAGATCCACAGATGTTAGGTGCTTTGCAAAGCAATAATCCTGTCTGCCTTTGGTCTCACCGTTGTAGAGGAAGGCATGCTGAGTCACTAAATGTAGAATCTTAGGTTGGATGATGTGCATGAAAAGCTCTTCCTCAACTGGAAGGTGTGTTTGAGGCCCTGGATTGAGGTGAAGAGGGAGATGTTGAGACAAGTTTTGGATTTTCTGTGGTTACATTTTGAAGTACCAAATGGGGTGGAATGGTTGATAAGGAGGGAAAAGTGAACTAGGAAGTCATGGAGAGGCTTGTCCCTTGAAAAGCAGATATGTGTGGAGAGGGGAAGACTTACTGTGCTGAAGTTGGCAGAAGTGTCAGAAGATTGTGTGTTGGATGTGGAGGTGTTCTCATTGAAAATTCTGACAGGACTATTCAGGTTAAATGCAGGAAGAATGTCCCCAATGTTGGGGAAGTGAAGAAGAAGGGGTCACAGTCCAAGGAGATGTGGGGGAACCTTTTCACTCTGAAGCATGAACTTGAACTTCCAACCACAGAAACTCCCTACCATGCTAATGTTTTAAGATGCATTTAGACAGACACAAATAGACAGAGTTTGGAGGGATACAGATGGCATGCAAAGAGATAACAATAATTACATTTGCATCATGGTCAGCACATGCATGGTGGGTTGAAGGTCCTGCACTGTACCTTTCTATGTTCAAATGTTAAGGAAAGCCAAGAGATTATTACTACTGATTTCAATTTCCTCTGGAATGGTAAAAAAGGGAAAAGAATTTCCTCTTGCAATTAAAACCCTGCAGCTTTTATTAAATATTCCAGGAGCTGGAAAATCTGCACCAGTTAAACTTTATGAGGAGTTTAACACAATATTACACAGTGCAACATAGTACTACAAGGCCAGCATTTTTCTAGGTCTAAGACTTTACTGAAGAATTGCTGTATTATGAGCTACATGATGATGGACCCAAGCAAAGTAACATCAGCTGCACTAGTTGAGAATTAAAAAGAAACATGAATACATTGAAAATAGAAGTAGGATACTGTTTCACCATTCATACCAGTGAGGCCAGTTCACTGGAGATATTTAAAAGGAAGTTGGATATAGCCCTATGGGCTAAAGCAGTGGTCTCAACCTTTTTTGCCTTAGGCCCCACTTTAATTTTTCAAAAAAATGTATGCCCCACTAATAGAAAAAAGTTATATATTCAAAAGAAGTTTTAATTAAATCATTTACTGAAAGTGTACTTCAATGCAATTAAGGTTCACACAAAGGAAAATAAACAAGAAAAATGCGTCATCTATTTATTACACACTGAATCTAGTTGTTTTGTCTTCTTATCATTTTCATTCTCATTTTAGGGGATTGAGGTCGTAGGCAAGCTCTCTCTGATATGTTCCATGTATGACTCCCAAATTTGTTCAAACATTGTGACTTTATTTTTTAAATTATATGTTATTTTTTCCAGTGGAATACATTTATTCATTTCCATGTACCATTGCTGTATACTCATGCTCTCTTCCATTTTCCAAGTTGACATTATACATTTTTTTTTGCTATCGCTAAGTCTATCATAATGAATTATTTTTGCACTTTATTCAATTTGAGGCCTAATTCTCTACTTCCTATGTTACTTAAAAGAAATATATCTGGGTTTTTTGGTATGTTATTTTTTTTGTAATTTTATTTAGTATCTGATTTAATTCTTCCCAAAACGTATTTACTTTCGTACATGCCCAAGTTGCATCTAATGTTGTTCCCATTTCCTTCTTACAGTGAAAACATCTATCTGATAATGTTGAATCCCATTTTTTTAATTTTTGAGGAATAATATATACCCTGTGTAATCAATTATACTGTATCAAGCATTACCTTGTGTTTATTGTATTCTTCATAGTTCCAGAACATAACTTTTCCCATACTTCATTTTTTATCTTTTTCCCACTTCTGCTTAGGTTTATAGTTTATTTCATTTTCCTTCTCTTGCAGTTTAATGTACATGTTGGTTATAAATCTTTTGATTATCATTGTGTCTGTAATCACATATTCAAAGCTGCTTCTCAAGCTGTTTCCCAATTTATCCTTTAAATAAGCTTTCAATTGATGATATGCAAACATTGTACCATGAGTTATTCCATATTTGTACTTCAACTGTTCAAATGTTTGGCATTTAAATGGTGATTCTTTACTAAACTCTGTAATCCGCATTATTCATTGGCATCGCTTCACTTTTATTGCTGTTGATCTTGTACCCCGATATTTCTCCATATTCCTTCAATTTCTTATGTAATTCTTTTATTGATAATTCTGGTTCTGTTAAGTATACTATGATGTCTTCTGCAAATAAACTGATTTTATATTCCTTCTTTTTTATTTTTATCCCTTTTATTTTATTTTCTGTTCTTATCAGTTCTGCCAATGGTTCTATTGGTAAAGCGAACAGTGAGGGATATTTTGGACATCCTTGCCTAGTTAACCTGCTTAATTTAAATTGGTTCGATATATATCCATTTACTGTCACCTTCGCCATTGGTCCCTTATATAATGCTTTAATCCAATTAATATATTTCTCTGGTAGGTTGAACCTCTGTAATATTTTGAATAAATAATTCCATTCTATCCTGTCAAAGGCTTTCTCTGCGTCTAAAGCAACAGCCACTGTTGGCGTCTTATGTCCTTGAACTGCATGGATTAAGTTAATGAACTTACAGACATTGTCCGTTGTTCGTCTTTTCTTAATAAATCCAGTTTGATCTTGTTTTACTATTTTTGGTACACAGTCGGCCAATCTGTTTGCTAATAGTTTGCTATTATCTTATAATCTGAGTTAAGTAGAGATATTGGTCTATACGATGCTGGTATTAGTGGATCTTTCCCCGTCTTTGGTATTACTATAATTATTGCTGTTTTACATGAATCTGGCAAGTTTTGTGTTTCTTCTATCTGGTTCATTACTTCCAGGAGAGGGGGAATTTATAACTCTTTAAATGTTTTATAGAATTCTATTGGGAGTCCGTCCTCTCCAGGCGTTTTATTGTTCAGTAGCTTTTTTAATATATCTTGTATTTCCTTTATTTCAAATGGTTTTATCAATTTGTTTTGCTCCTCTTCTTGCAATTTTGGTAGTTCAGTTTTAGCTAGAAACTCATCTATTTTGTCTTCTTTCCTTTCCTTCTCAGTTCAGTATAATTGCTCATAGAATTCCTTGAAGTTTTCATTGATCTCCATTGGGTTATATGTAATTTGTTTGTCCTTTTTCCTTGATGCTAATACCGTTCTTTTAGCTTGTTCTGTTTTAAGCTACCAAGCTAGTATTTTGTGCATTTTTTCTCCTAGCTCATAATACTTCTGCTTTATTTTCATTATGTTCTTCTCCACCTTATACGTTTGTAGTGTTTCGTATTTTATTTTTTTGTCCGCCAATTCTCTTCTTTTTGATGTATCTTCCCTTGTTGCTAATTCTTTTTCTGTACTTACAATTTCCCTTTCGAGCTGTTCTATTTCCCAATTGTAATCCTTTTTCATCTTAATCACATAACTTATTATCTGGCCTCTAATGAAGGCTTTCATTGCGTCCCATAATATAAATTTGTCTTTCACTGATCCTGTGTTTATTTCAAAATATGTTTTAATTTGGCGTTCAATAAACACCCTAAATTCCTGTCTTTTAAGTAGCATGGAGTTTAATCTCCATCTATATGTTCTTGGTAGGATGTCCTCCTGTTCTATTGCTAATAATAGGGGTGAATGATCTAATAGTAGTCTAGCTTTGTATTCAATTTTCCTAACTCTTCCCTTGAATATGGGCTGACAACAAAAACATATCAATCCTTGAGTAACTTTTGTGCCTACTGGAATACTATGAAAATTCCTTCTCTCTTGGTTGTTGCCTCCTCTACATATCCGTAAGTTTCATTTCCTGCATTGATTTAACCATAAATTTGGCTACTTTATTCTTTTCGCTTGTCTTTTGTCCAGTTTTATCTAACATTGGGTCCAAATTAAGGTTAAAATCCCCTCCTATCAATATATATCCTTGCGTGTCCGCAATCTTCAAAAAAAATATCCTGCATAAACTTTTGATGCTCCTCATTAGGTGTGTATATATTGAGCAAATTCCAAAATTCTGAATATATATGACACTTTTTCATTGCATACCTCCCTGCTGGATCTATTATTTCCTCCTCTATTTTGATTAGTACATTTTTGTTAACTAGTATGGCTACACCTCTAGCTTTTGAATTATAGGATGCTGCCATTACGTTTCCTACTCAGTCTCTCTTTAATTTGTTATGTTCCGCTTCAGTTAGATGTGTTTCCTGCACAAATGCTATATCTATTTTTTCCTTCTTCAATAAATTTAGTAGCCTCTTCCTTTTAATTTGGTTATGTATTCCATTAATGTTTATAGACACATAGTTCAACATGGCCATCTTATATCTCTTTTCCACCTCTTTGCCACCTCCATTGACCTTTTCCCCATTTTCATCTCTTAGTTTTCTCTTATTACACTTAATATACAACAGCACATTTAAGACATAAAGTACCCCCGCAGTTCCCACATCCACTAATACCTTAACCCCAAAAGTTCCCCTCCGCTCTGAGTTGCCCCATATCCCTTGCTGGGCAACCACAACTCCCCTTTTCGTTTGGGTTGCGATCTTGTTCGCAGCGTCAACTAATTTTGCAGTTATTCCCCCTCCACCCAGCCCTCTCCAGAAAACACTTTTTTTAAAAAAAAACACATATAACAAAGCTCTCTTTTTTCCCCCTTAATCCCTTCCTTCCCTTCTCTTTTACCTCTTTAGTTCTTTACATATACATGGTTTTTACATTTTTATATATACTTTATCATCATTCTTCATTCTTGTTACATCTCTTCTCCTGTCCTGCAAACGTTCTGCGAATTCTTGCGCTTTCTCTGGATTCGAGAACAGTCTGTTTTGCTCCCCGGGTATAAATATTTTAAGCACGGCTGGATGTCTTAACATGAATTTGTAACCTTTTTTCCATAAAGTTGATTTTGCTGTATTAAATTCCTTCCTCTTCTTTAAAAGTTCAAAACTTATGTCTGGGTAAAAAAAATATTTTTTGACCTTTTATTCCAATGGTTTATTACCTTCTCTAATTTTATTCCTTGCCCGTTCCAGTATATTTTCTCTTGTCGTATATCTAAAAAATTTTATTAAGATGGATCTTGGTTTTTGATTTGCCTTTGGTTTCGGAGTTGATGCTCTGTGTGCCCTTTCTATTTCCATTTCTTCTTGCATTTCTGTCGTTCCCAGAACCTTTGGGATCCACCCTTTTATAAATTCCTCATGTCTGTGCCTTCTTCATCCTCCTTCAGGCCCACTATTTTTATGTTGTTTCATCTACTATAATTTTCTAACATATCAATTTTCTGAGATAACAACTCTTGTGTCTCTTTAATTTTTCTCTTAAGTCATTCACTTCCATTTCTACAGCCGTTTCCCGCTCTTCCACATTCTCTACTCTTTTCCCTATTTCTGTCATTACCAGTTCTAACCTTTGCATTTTATCTTCTGTCCTTTTTATTTGCCTTTTAATTGCATTAAACTCTAATGAAAACCATTCTTTTAGTGATCTCATTTGTTCTTCAAAAATGACTTTATATTCTGTTCATCAGATTTACCTTTTATTTCTCATTGTCGATCAGTTTTACCTTCTATTTCTCTGTGAAGATCTTGGTCTTCTTCTTCCTCTTCTTCTGTGTCAGTATCTGTGTGTCTTCTTCACTTCTTTGTGTCTGTGTCTCTTCTGTTTTTCCTGATGATCTGCTTGTACCTCTTTGTCGGGCCTCTTCTTGCTGTTCCTCCTCTCTTGGGCTACTCATCTGTTGTGCTTCTTGACGTTGGTCTTCTTGTCGATCTTCCCTCCGTCTTTCTTCCATGTCTGTTTCTTCGCACCCTCTTCTGCTGTCTTCTTTATCGTCCAGCTGAGAGCCCTGGTGTCGGGCGTCTCTCAGCTGCTCGGTTTGTGACAGCCCACTCCTCTGCTGATTCCCCCCTCCCTCTAGTGTCCTCTTTCTCCTCTGATTGTGCACTTTTGTTTGGCTCCGAGAGCCATTTTTGTAGTGTACTAGCTGATGGGTCGTGACTCTGTAGGGCAGGTACTGGCCTCGATGGTCGGGCGCTCCTCGTCACCACAGCATCCTGTTCTTTCCTGCAGGTAAGGCCTTCTTCCTTCTTCTCCGGTGACTTTTTTACTTCTTATTTTCCAGCTGTTCTTACTTTGTCCTTCTTGGAAGCCATCTTCTTTCTCTTCTCTGAATCTTTATCTTCTATTTCTTGTACTTTATTTCTGTTATGCTTTGTTTTTTCCTTTTTTTTCTATTTTCCTGGACAGGGCTGGTTTTCCCAACCGGCCACTACTCCATTACGTGACTCCATTCAAACAATAGAATTGACTGAAATTTATTGCAGAAATATTCCTTTGGCATAATTCTAGAAGTGTCATGAATCCAAATATCTTTGTTTTTCCATCAATGAGTGTCATATTTGCGACTTGGAATTGCTTGTTCAATACACTTAGTTTCTCAAAAATGTCTGTTAAGTAACTCACATAAGCTTTGCCATCTGTTGTTAGTTGTTAGTAAGAGCTTCATTTCAGATTTGTCCTTAAAAAAAACTCACTGAGGAGATCAAAGAATTCCATAAACCTTCTGAAGCAGTTTCCCTTTGACAACCACCTTAATTCAGTGTGAGTCAATAATCTCACATGCTCTGCATTTTTATCTACACAAAATTCCATAAACAGATGTTCACATTTGGGATTAGCTTTGATGGCATTGATACACTTGACCACAGAATGCAGTATCTCGTGTAGCACAGGGGAAACTTTCTGGGTAATTAAGTTTCACAATGCACAACCAACACATTTGGATTTTCATCCTTCATTAATTTTAAACATGCTGTTTTGTTACCCATCATAGCAGGTGCACAAGATGCAATGTTCCCTTTTGATATTTCATTTTCATCCAAGTAATTTCAGCTTGCTGTAGATATCAACTGCAGTAGTGATTGTTTCTAATGATTCACAAAACAACATCACTTCTTGAAACTCCTCCTGATCAATATATCTCACGTATGCCAATAACAGAGCCTCACTGCCCCATACAGTAGATTCATCTAGTTGTATTGAGAACTTTTGTGATTTCAACTTCTTAATAAGCTGTTTTTCAGCATCTTGACCCATGTCATCTATTCTGTTGCAGACAGTACTATTACTCAATGGCATTGCTCAGACACCTTCTGCAGAACTGTTTTGAGAAACAATGATATTGTGGGTTTAATCAGTTCCTCCCCCATCGTATGATTCTTCCCATGTTTTGCTATCAGCAGAGAAATTTCATAACTAGCTTTAAGGGTACGATTCAGGGCTGTAGTTGGTGCAGCGAATAATGAAGTAATTTTTTAATCTATTTTCAAACTTCTCTTTCGTTGATTTAAAATATTCCAATTTTGAATTGACATGGTTAGGATGTTTTACCCTCAAATGAGCTTCAGGATGACCTGCTTTCATTGAGTTATTTGTCAAAGTCTGTTGGCATAATAGGCAAAAAGGTGCATATTCATTGTGTACAGCAGGTTTAAACCCGAACTTCAAGAACTCCACTGAATATTGATGAACCTTTTGCTTGCTTGGTCTGGTCATTTTGAATATACAACATGAGCTCCCCGAAACAGATTAATCATTATTTTTATTATGTCTTAGAATTGAAAAATGTAATAAAAGTAATGATCGAATCAAAGGAAGAAAACTGACTCTCAGAAAACACTAGCGCAGTTTCTGACATTTTTTTTCTCGGAGGTGCATCAACACTACTTTCTGGGCTCCCTTTTTTCCAATTTTTGGTGTCCCCCTCAGGCTGGTTCCTCCTGGTGTGGACCCCCCCCCCCCCCCCCCCCAGCAATCAATATGCTAGTGCACAAAGATACATATAGATATAGAAAGGAGTATTGAAGGAGACATGATGAGATAATTAGAAATCCTCGTCACCAGTGAAATTATTTGGAATGGATGATAAGAAGACCGGTCAGAAAAAATATCATTATAATGTTAACAAAGGATAACAACAGTTAAAATAAGAGAAACATTGGAAGAGCAAAAACACATTATGAAAATAAAAAGAACAAAGTGATTTTACATGGAAGTTACCACAATTGTGTTGTACTGACAGCATTGCCAAGTCACACCTTTCGCACCAACATAACGAGTTTATTTTTTCAAACCAACTTTTTAATTATTTCCCAAAATATTCCTACGCCCCACTAAAATATTCTTCAGCCCCACACCCCAACAAAATATTCCCACTAAAGTGATGAAGGAGTAAGGAGAGAAAGCAGGTACTGATTTTGCATGAACAGCTATGATTGTAATGAATGTTGGAGCAGGAAAAAGATCCTAACATCTAACTTAACTATGCCCGTTACTTTTATAAATTTCAATAAAGTTATCCCTCAGCTTTCCACATTCCAGTGAGAATGAACCCAACCTTTCCAATTACTTTTTGTAACTACAGCCCTCCATGCCAGTTAACATCTTAGTGGACTTGTTCTGCAATTTCTATAATTCTAATGCTACCATAACCTTCCTGTAGTGTGGCGATGAGAATTGTACATAAATAATATTCCCGGGTTGTGGCTTGACCAAAATTGTATGCAGCAGCCACATGACAACTGAACTCTTGTACTCCATGCCTCAGTCTATAAAGGCAAGCATTTATGATCCTTTTCTACCCATGCCACTATTTTCAGGGACTTATGACCTTCCACACCAAGGTTCCTTTGTAGATGAACACCTCTGAGGTCCTGTAATGTATTGTTAGTATTTCTCGCCTGTTACGAGCCCAAAGGACTCCAAAACCCAGCAGCAATAGACATTCACCAAGACAAGTATTTACTTAAACAAAAGTTGTTTTTAATTATCTTTAAACATGAAAACAGAATCACACTTTAACTTATCTCTATACTTAACTAACCCAAATTAATCCCCTTCTAATTCTAAGTGCACGTGTATGTAATGTGTGTGTAAATTTAAGAAAAGTTCTTTGGTTCACAGTTCAATCTCACTTTTCCTTCTTCCAAGTTCTCTGGTTGCAGGCAATTCTTAGACTGTGCACAGAATTTAACATGTATAAAGTTCACCAGGCTTTGGTGCTCAAATGTTTACCGCTCAGGAAGGTTCCTGTAGGGTTTGCAGAGAGAGAGAGTTGTTGTTCCAGGATTTCCACAACTGAGGTGCCACCATTAGTCACCTCAAGGTCTCACTGATGAAATTTGTCCCATCAGGGTTTTCCAGATGGTAACCTCTTTCTTCAGGCTACCACAAAGTTCCTTTCCATTCCACTTATTCCAAGATAAACATCAGACAGATAGCACTTCCAGCCATCCACTGCTCTGGAACTTTCTGTTTCTAACCAGCTCTTCCTGACTTGTTTCAGACGTGACTGTTCAGTCTCTTTTCAGTGTCACACACACTAGCTGAGAGAGCTTGTTGAGCTTGTCTTCTCTCTCTCCAACTGAGACTGCCAGAAAGCCCATGTGACTCTCTCACTTGCAAAAACCCCCACCTTCTTCAGCAAACAACAGGAGTTCTCCTCCTTGGTCAAGCTGTTGTCTTAGATAAACAAAACCCAGTAGTGACCTTTCTGTGAGCACTTTGCAGAAAGGTCAGAAGCCTTGTAGTTATCCAACCATTCAGCCTGTCTTCAATTCCAAACACTGGTCTATGCATTTCATGATGTCATTTCAATTAGCACCTACTTGTGAAATGTGCATAAAAGTCTCC
The DNA here is from genome assembly GCF_036971445.1 of Narcine bancroftii. Classification (NCBI taxonomy): domain Eukaryota; kingdom Metazoa; phylum Chordata; class Chondrichthyes; order Torpediniformes; family Narcinidae; genus Narcine; species Narcine bancroftii. The sequence continues at coordinate 449,918,351 of NC_091469.1, read as the reverse complement.
AAAGATCCTAAAATGTACTGAATATGAATTCTTCAGTCTTTCAAATAAGATCTGTTTTAAAATATGTGTATGTATGTAACCTACTCTAAATCTTATCAAATTCTCCCAATATTTATCCATTACACGTCCCAATCACAAACCCAGCTTTCTAATTGATCCATATCCCTCTGGATTTTGTTGTCATCAGCAAACTTATGAATCTGTCTTCTAAGATTTTCATCTAGCTGAAAGTCAAATTTTAAGAGCTCGAGAGTGAAAATAAGTCAATAGATATATGCCATATATACTTGTGTAATCGTTAACATTGTGTAATAGTTGACCCTCCTGTTTTTTGGCCCAAAAATTCCATTTTCGTATGGGCCATGTAAAAGTCGACCCCCTCCCCCCTTCTCATGGCCCCATCCACCCACCCATCTGAACTCCCGTCGCCCCAACTGCAGATCCTTGCCCTGGCTGCCTGCCCATTGGAGTTCTCAATGCCCTGACCATGGATCCTTTCCCTAGCCACCTGACCACTGGAGTTCCCCACACTCCCGGTCGCCCACCCACTGGAGCTACCAACACTTCAGCCACCACACACCAGAGCTCCTGCCCACCAGATCCCCCCGCCCCGCCCCCACCAGTGGATCCTCGCCTCAGCCACCTGCCCATCTGAGCTCCTGATACCCTGAATGCAGACTTACTGCTCAGTCCCGGCCATCTGATCTCCCAACACCTTGTAGGTAATTACCAAAAGTATGACCTGTGTAATAGTCGACCCCCCCTACCCTGAAACTTGACCTGAAAAATTGTTCCAAAAAAATTCATGTAATTTATTTTTTATTTAGATTTTTTCCTAAAGTGATAAGTTTTGAGATTAAGAGGTACCTACTATAGATAGACATTTGTCTGCAATTATTGAGCAACAAAATTATTATGCGTTGTGCTGAGCAAGATTATGAGATGTAACCAGAATTATCCCAGTTTTCATATTATTGTGATAATTTGCTAATATGATCTCTAACATTGCCAATCTTTTAAATAAATTAGGGATATTTCAACCTTTAATTCATTATAAACTGTTCTTTTTGTTCTTTAACATTTGTAAAGCTAATTACAAATGTTAAAGTGAAATGTGATGACCTATTGTGCAACCCCATTCCTGATTTAGAGCTGATTAGAATTTATTTTTAGCATTTTATGGCATTTTGTTCCAGCATTTCTTTTCTAACTTTTCACATCTTGGTAGGAGAGATAATTTTGACTTAACAAAATTTTAGCCACCTTCCTTTTATTTGAAACTCCTGATTGGTCAGCAAATTATATAGGCTTTTAAAGAGAGCTGTGGAGCAGCTGCATTTCTACTAAGCAAACAGAACAAAATTTTTGGAAGTGTCTGTTTATAATCTGCCTAACTTCTTTAGGTCTCTGGTCAATTACACTTTGTGGTTTCATTGTTTCCTGCTGATTTCCACTTCAGCAGCATTGCAAACCATTTTTGCAGCAAGTAACAGGAAACAAGCAAGTGCTGCATTGAGAGAGACCGACATTGTTAACTTTGTTTATAAGGCATTATCCAAATCTAATAAAATAATGAACAAGATTTTACTTTCTAGATTTTGCACTGGAAAAACATGGACACAGTTTTAATATTAATGTGGTTCATTCATCATCCCCTTCTACAATCACTTATTATGCATTCACTCTTACAACCTTTAGATGTGTTGCTGTAGCTTTTCACTCCCCTTCTGATTCAAGAGCCTGTGCAAATAATTAGTTTTTAGTAATAACAAGATAAAGTCTAAAAATTAGAAAGGGGAAACTGTGATTCTATAAACTGGGCAACTTCATAAAAATGTTCCAATTAGTACCCATCCTCCAAAAAAAATTGGATTGAAATTTGTCGGAAGTCTCTGGCTCTGCATTTCCAAGTTCTGCCGCAATGAAAAAAAACTTGAATTCCATGCTGCATCTTTCAAAACTTCGAGATGCCAAATAAAGATTTTGATGTATAGTCACTATTGTAATAAACAAATGTGAGAGGCACACTGCTCCCTGTGGCACGATTAATGACCATCTGCAGAAATGAAGCAAATAGTCAAAGGCTTTATTATTAAGAAAACCTTAGACATGTCTCTACATGCTGCTGGCTCACGACCAAGGCAGGTATGAGGGTGGAGACTAGAGCTCTCAGCCTTTATTAGGGGATCTATGGGGAGGAGCTACAGGTACATCACGACCAAGGCAGGTATGAGGGTGGAGACTAGGGCTCTCAGCCTTTATTAGGGGATCTGTGGGGAGGAGCTACAGGTACATCACGACCAAGGCAGGTATGAGGGTGGAGACTAGGGCTCTCAGCCTTTATTAGGGGATCTATGGGGAGGAGCTACAGGTACATCACGACCAAGGCAGGTATGAGGGTGGAGACTAGGGCTCTCAGCCTTTATTAGGGGATCTATGGGGAGGAGCTACAGGTACATCACGACCAAGGCAGGTATGAGGGTGGAGACTAGGGCTCTCAGCCTTTATTAGGGGATCTATGGGGAGGAGCTACAGGTACATCACGACCAAGGCAGGTATGAGGGTGGAGACTAGGGCTCTCAGCCTTTATTAGGGTTTCTATGGGGAGGAGCTATAGGTACATCACGACCAAGGCAGGTATGAGGGTGGAGACTAGGGCTCTCAGCCTTTATTAGGGGATCTATGGGGAGGAGCTACAGGTACATCACGACCAAGGCAGGTATGAGGGTGGAGAGTAGGGCTCTCAGCCTTTATTAGGGGATCTATGGGGAGGAGCTACAGGTACATCACGACCAAGGCAGGTATGAGGGTGGAGACTAGGGCTCTCAGCCTTTATTAGGGGATCTATGGGGAAGAGCTACAGGTACATCACGACCAAGGCAGGTATGAGGGTGGAGACTAGGGCTCTCAGCCTTTATTAGGGGATCTATGGGGAGGAGCTACAGGTACATCACGACCAAGGCAGGTATGAGGGTGGAGACTAGGGCTCTCAGCCTTTATTAGGGGATCTATGGGGAGGAGCTACAGGTACATCACGACCAAGGCAGGTATGAGGGTGGAGACTAGGGCTCTCAGCCTTTATTAGGGGATCTATGGGGAAGAGCTACAGGTACATCACGACCAAGGCAGGTATGAGGGTGGAGACTAGGGCTCTCAGCCTTTATTAGGGGATCTATGGGGAGGAGCTACAGGTACATCACGACCAAGGCAGGTATGAGGGTGGAGACTAGGGCTCTCAGCCTTTATTAGGGGATCTATGGGGAGGAGCTACAGGTACATCACGACCAAGGCAGGTATGAGGGTGGAGACTAGGGCTCTCAGCCTTTATTAGGGTTTCTATGGGGAGGAGCTACAGGTACATCACGACCAAGGCAGGTATGAGGGTGGAGACTAGGGCTCTCAGCCTTTATTAGGGGATCTATGGGGAGGAGCTACAGGTACATCACGACCAAGGCAGGTATGAGGGTGGAGACTAGGGCTCTCAGCCTTTATTAGGGGATCTATGGGGAGGAGCTACAGGTACATCACGACCAAGGCAGGTATGAGGGTGGAGACTAGGGCTCTCAGCCTTTATTAGGGGATCTATGGGGAAGAGCTACAGGTACATCACGACCAAGGCAGGTATGAGGGTGGAGACTAGGGCTCTCAGCCTTTATTAGGGGATCTATGGGGAGGAGCTACAGGTACATCACGACCAAGGCAGGTATGAGGGTGGAGACTAGGGCTCTCAGCCTTTATTAGGGGATCTATGGGGAGGAGCTACAGGTACATCACGACCAAGGCAGGTATGAGGGTGGAGACTAGGGCTCTCAGCCTTTATTAGGGTTTCTATGGGGAGGAGCTACAGGTACATCACGACCAAGGCAGGTATGAGGGTGGAGACTAGGGCTCTCAGCCTTTATTAGGGGATCTATGGGGAGGAGCTACAGGTACATCACGACCAAGGCAGGTATGAGGGTGGAGACTAGGGCTCTCAGCCTTTATTATGGGATCTATGGGGAGGAGCTACAGGTACAGAAGGCAGACCAGCCTGCCCAGCACAGTGAGGTTGTAGTCTTTGCTAATGACAGCGCTGCCAAAATGAGATACGTCCACACAGCACGAGGTGAACCAGTAACTGAACTTTATTTTGAATTACTCACGCTGCTCGAGGAGACTGCGCACTTCCTGTGAGGGGTGCATTGGCCTTAGGAAGTGGCGTCAGCGGCACGTAACATGGAAGTGGTGCTTTGCCCGGACAACACGTGTTTCCAACTACAGGCTTCTCCTTGAAAGGAAAGGGGGGCCCACACCATCTTGCGCTGGACAACTGGGGCGACTATTTGGCCTGTCTAACTGTGTCGTCGCTCAGCCTGCTACATCCCACCCCCCCACCCAAGAATTGCTGCCACCTTTTAAGCAAGTTACTGTACTGTCTTTCGGTGGGTGACCTCTGAGTCTGACCTGGGGATCCAGGGGGGCTGGTCTGAGTCCCGATGCACTGCCTTGAGGAGGTCAGTGGTAAACCTGTTCTGCTTCCTGCCAATGTCCAAGGTGAAAATGACACCATCACGCTACAACACCTTTAATGGGGCTTTGTAGGGGCATTGTAGGGGTGTCCCTTGCTGTCCTCTCTGAACGAAAATGAATTCGGTGGACTGCAGGTTCGCAGGTACGTGGCAGGGTGGAGAGCCATGTTGGGAGGATGGCAGAGGTTCTGTTTACCAGTTCCCACATCGCTGGAGGACATCTAGAGCACTGGGCTGTATGCTAGGAGGGTTGAAGTGAATGTCCCCTGGGATGATAAGCGGGAAGCCGTACACTATCTCTACTGAGGATGCTGGTAGGTCTTCTTTTGGTGCTGTGCGAATTCCCAACAACATCCATGAGAGTTCATCCCTCCAATTAGGACCTTGTAGTCTCGCTTTCAGGGCTGCTTTTAGGTGGCAGTGGAAACGTTTGACGAGGCTGTTTGACTGAGGATGTTAGACCATGGTGTGGTGTAATTGGCTGCTACAGAACTTGGCTATGTTGTCCCAGAACGAGGACATGAACTAGGCCCCTCAGTCTGAGGTGATGTGGGTTGGGACTCCAAAGCATGCAACCCAAATGGACAAAACTCCTGCGCAAGTCTCTGTGTCGCATGTGGGCAGGGGTATTGCTTCCGGCCAGTGGGTAAAGTAGTCGATTACTGTGAATAAATACAGCATACCTTGGCTTATGGGGAGTGGGCCAATAATTTCCACGTGCACATGGGGTCAAATCGGCGCTGCGCCAGGTCGAAGCTCTGGAGTGGGGCCTTGGTGTGTCTTTGACTTCAGTGTGTTGGCAATCCAAACAAGTCTTAGCCCACAGGGTTACATCGCGGTCGAGGCCATCCCACACAAATTTGTCAGACAGCAGGTGGACTGTGGATCTTATGGAAGGATGTGAGAGACTGTGTATTTGGTCGAACACCTGCCATCGCCAGGTTGGTGATAGGATGGGTCTGGGCTCCCTGGTGAAGGACAGAAATCACTAACCTTCAGGCTAGTGAAGGTGGTCCGGTAGGCCTGGACATCCGCATCCTCTGCTTGATCTTTGGCTAGCTGAGCCATTCTGAGGTAGCGGTGATGGCCGGTCTGGACAGCACATCGGTCACCATGTTGGATTTCCCTGTGACGTAATGAATGTCCGTTGTATCTTGGAAATGTAGGAGAGGTGTCGTTGGTTGCCTCGCTAACCATGTGTCGAAGACTTTGCTGAGTGCATGGCTGAGTGGTTTGTGGTCTGTGTAGGTGATGAAGACCCTTCCTTCTAACATGTACTGGAAATGTGGTATTGCCAGGTACAGGGCCAACAGTTCATGGTTGAGTGCTCTGTATTTAAGTTCTGGTGTCCAGAGATGTTTGCTCAAGAAAGCCGAGGGCACCACTGTTCATTGACCTACTGCTCCAGTACCGCGCCGGCTGCTCTGTACAATGTGTCTGTTGTCAGGGCCAGGGGGAAGGAAGAGTCTGAATGGGCCAAAGATGTGGCCTCCGCTAGTGCTGTTTTGGTTGCCTGGAATGCTTCAATGGGTTCATGTGTCGCTGAGTTTGATGAGGTCGAATAGTGGTTGCATGAGGGTAGCCCCTCCTGGGAGGAAACAATGCTAGAAGTTCACCATCCCTAGGAATTCTTGTGGGCCCTTGATTGTGCTCGGCCTTGGATTACATTGGATGGCTTCCACCTTGTCCGGCAGTGGTGTGGCCCCCCCTCTCGGGTGATACAGTGTCCCAGGAAATCGATAGTTTCCAAGCCGAATTTGGCACTTAGCTGGGTTCACCGTGAGTCTGAACTCCTATAACCTGTTGAAAAGATGAGTCAGGTGCGTCCTGTGTTTGCTAGCTTCGGGGCTAGCAATGAGAATGTCATCCAGGTAAACGAAGATGAAATTGAAGTCCCTGCCAACCACGTCCATGAGACTCTGAAATGTCTGAGCTGAGTTCTTTAGACCGAAAGGCATTCGAAGGAACTCGAAAAGGTTGAAAGGTATAATACTGGCCATTTTCAGGACATTGTTAGGATGCACCGGAATCTGATGGTACCCTTTGACGAGGTCCACCTTGGAAAAAATCCGGCAGCCTTGGAGCCTTATGGCAAAATCCTGGACATGTGGGATAGGATATCTATCTGGGATGGTGGTGCCGTTGAGTCATCTGTACTCACCACACAGGTGCCAACTGCTGGAGTTCTTCTGACCATGTGCAGCAGGGACGCCCAGGGGCTGTTTGAATGGTGGACGATACCCAACTCCTCCATGGCACCGAACTCTGTCTTGGCTTGAAGGAGTTTGCCCTGTAGGAGATGCCGTACCCGTGCGTGCACTAGGGGCCCAGTGGTCTCCATGTGGTGCTCAACGCCATGTGCTGGTTTAGCATCATGGAAGTTAGGCACCAACAGTAACAGATACTTGGCCAGTAGGCAGGCATATTCATTATAGTCCAGAGCATTAATTTCTAACGGCAGAAAGGAATGTTGCCTTAGAGTAAGGGGAATGTGGTAGCATTGACCAAATAGCATCCACTCACGTCCTCTGGGAGTTCGTGTGCTCAGAACTGCTCTGAGTAGGGCTTGTCCCGTGGACGCAATTGTATACTTCCAGTGGAAAACCATGTCCATGGTGTGGATTGTGACCAGGCGGGAGCTGAAACTCAGAATGAAGGAACTGTTGGATACCTGTAAAGGAAGGCCCTTGGGATTATATTTGAGCTTGAAATACATTGGTGGAATGAGGCTTATCTCTGCGCCTGTGTTACCTAGGAAATCCCTGTTTGTTCACCGGTCCCTGAGGTAGAGTAGGCCTTTATCTGTGCCAAACGCTGAGGCTACTATCGGCAGCCAGCCTAACTGCTTCCCGCTGATGTGCTTGACTTGGTGTTGGGGTATGAGCATGGAGGGATGCATCACTGGATGTTATGGCCCCATCTGTGGTGGTAAAAACAGTAATTGCTCTGAGCTCTAATTACGTTGTGGCTGGGCCGTGTCTGCTGCTGGGGGGCGTAGATCGGTTGAACATGTATGGGGCTCTGTTGCGGGGTGCAGAAAAGTCTGCTTCTTTGGCTACCAGGTGTGGGGTGCTGAAATCCATGTCGGATATTGCCGAGGAAATGTGCACCAGTAGATTGGAGAGAAACAGGGCCTCAAACAATAAACAGTTTGTGTGTCTGTCCGCTAAGGCCACTATTTCGTGTATGAGCACAGAGGGGCTCCCATCACCCAGGCCTCACATATTCAGGATGCAGATGGCACTCTTGTGTCAGCTGAGTTCCAGGGAATTGAGAAGGAAATGCTGGAATTGTTCATAATTACGCTCCATAGGATTTTCCGCGAACGAGCTTAGTTTTGCTGCGGTAGTGGCATCCAGGGCACTGACGATGTGCCTGAACTTGGTATCCTCCGAGACAATGCCTCTGATCTGGAACTGTGACTCAGCCAGTTGTAACCAATTCCTGTAGTGGTAGTAGCATCCTGCATTTTGTCGCGTTTGAGGTGGGTTCCCAAGACATTGGAACTGTCAGGGTCACCATCATAGCATCTGCTTAGAGCAGCGCTACCGAAATGAGAGATGTCCACACAGCACAAATTGATCCAGTAACTGAACTTTATTTTGAATTACTCGTGCTGCCCACTTCCTGTGAGGAGCGTGCTGGCCTTGGGAAGTGATGTCAGGGTGTTACACTGTCACTCCCTGTCCAGCGGCATGCAGCACGGAAGCGGCGCTGTCCCCCGAACAATGCATGTCGCCAACTGCGGGCTTCTCCTCAGAAGGGAAGGGGGTCCTGCGCCATCTTGTGTTGGCCGACTGGGACGGCGATTCGGCCCATCTAACTGCATGGTTGCTCAGTCTGTTACAAGATCATGCCTACAGTACCATGTTCCACCACACTCCCAAAATCTAACAGCTGAGGAACTGCTCACAAGGGTTGATTCTGCTCAAGATTGATCAGATTCACTCTTATGTTTAAATGGTGTTGGTGTAATTGGAAAAGCTGTAGCTCTGTAACAATTATATAGGGAATTGGTGAGTTGGTACCTGGAATACTATATTCATTTACAAACCCTTTGAGAAAGAATATGTTAACATTGGAGACTCCTAGAGGTAATTCTTGGGATGGAAGGGGTAACCTATCACAGATGGCTAAAAATGTTTGATCTTTAACATTTAAAATTGAAATTTATACCTAGAATATTAGAAGAATGATGGTTGATCTTTTTCAAATTATATGATTCTAAGGGGGCTCAACAAGGTAGATGTTGAGGTATATCCACTGTGGGAGAGTTTTGAATGAGGGAAAATTATTTGTAAGATGAAGGGGCAGTCATTTAAAATTGAAGTAAGTAGGAATATTTTCTCACAGAAAAAGATAGATCGCTGAAATTCTCTAACTCCGAGGGCTGTGGAGGCTGTTCTCCAAAGATTGCAAGATATTTGGAAGTGGTTTAGAAGAGAAATTAAGGTCTGAGGCTGATCAGCTCTGATCATATTGAATGACCCACTCCACTTCCTATTTACTTGTGTTCAATCTTCACCAAAATACCAGTATCAGAGGAAAAGGGAGAAGGGTAATTGGAAATAAAAGTAAAACATTTACTCTGTGAAAGTTTATTAGAGTTGAGTGTGAAAGTTGAGGTTGGAAGAAAAGAATTGCCATGGGTGTCATTCCTACTCAGTGACATCAACTTGTATGCAGGAACTGTAAGGCCTGTTGCTATTGATCAGGCTGCTTGCACATAATGTTTAGACACACATGGAATGGGCATTTATTATCCTAGATAGCGTGTTGGGAATCATATTCCCTTAGCAGTAAATGCCTCCAGTAGTTAAGGTGTGTATGTTTGGGAGGGGAGGGGTGGTGTTGGAGGAGGGGGTGGAAGAAATAAAATGGTGGGACTTGTTAAATACAAGCAAAACTGCTCAAAATAACCAACTGATTTGTCAGTACCTATACACGAAGAAATGCAGTTTACAATTTTGTTAACTGGGAAATGCTAACATTATTTCTTTCTATACAGTCACTGCCTGACCTGCTAAGTATTTCCAGCATTTCCTGTTATTATGTCAAATTTCCTGCATTTGCAGTGCGTTGCTTTTCTCATAAAGTTAGCTCATTTACCTCCTTTGGTCCTAAGATCATGAGCTCTGTCTTATTTCATGAGTTAAGAACATAATACGAACTGACATTTCAGTTCAATACTGTATCATGCAAGTACTCCAGTTATTTTATTTCAAGGCTCTGAATTTTATCTGTCACGTCAACTTTCTTAGTTTAACATAAGCATTCCCAACGTACATTTTAAATTAGAACTGAAGAATTTTTCTGGTGAATTAGATCACATTTAGCCATTGACCAGTATCACTAAACTATATTATCTTAAATCTCTCTGGTACCTTGCTGACTGCAAACTTGTCTATTCTAATGATGAAAGATTGCATAATTTGTCATGGAACATGCTATCTTAATGCAATTTCATTAAATTTCAATTTTATTTTCCTTCGGAAAAATGTTTGGCATTTTAATGCCACAGAGTTGTAGCTTGCCCTTGCCTCCTGTGGTGACCAGTCGCTTGAACTTACTTGGTCAACTCGGCAGGCTAATCTCGCTTGTCAAGACATTGCTGGGCAGAGGTGGGGGTTCATGTAATGTGTTCGTTGGAGACCCATCACCCACAACTCTAGAATAGTACTGTCAGCAGCTTCCCTGACCCATCTGTCTCAGTTATTTCATTCATGATTTTTCTTCAGTCACAATTGGGGATGTTCACTGATGCTTGCATGATGGTCAATTCTATTCACAACTTCTTGGCAAATGAAGAAGCCTATGCTTGCGTGCAGAAAGATCCAGACAATATTCAGACATGGGTTGATAGGAGGCAGGTAATATTTGTGTTAGGTACTGACCATTTTCAACATGATATTTAAGTGCTTTTAGTACCTCTTCTGAAATCCTGGGAGTTTTGGCCAGAAATTCAATTGGAATGAGTTGCTTATATACTGTTGTTAAAAATAGCAGGTCAGAGGCTGATCTTGGCTGGAGGCCGCTGTCTGTGGCATATTTAAATTCAGGTTTATTATCATCTGACTGTATCTCTACAACCAGATGAAATAGTGTTTCTCTGGACCATGGTGCACGGCACATAATCACATACATGTACATAAAATTTATAATATAAAATTAATATGTATAAATATTTTGGAACAATTTACTCATTTCATTTCTAAGGGACCCCAAGTTACAGGATACTGTTAATCAATCTCAAAGCCTGCAGAAAGAAGCTATTTCCCAGCACGGAAGTCCTGAATTTGATGTTCCTGTACCTCCTTCCTGATGGTAGTAGGTGAAAGATCCTGTGTGATGGATGGTAGGGATCCTCAATAAGAAACACTCTTGATGAATTTCATACTAGAGGAAAGGGAGATCCCAATAATCTTCTCAGCCATTTTAATGGTCCTTTGTATCGGGTTCCGATACTTTGCAGCTACTATTACCACACAATGATACAGCCAATCAGGACACTCTCAATTATGCTCCTGCAAAACATTGTCAAGATGAGTCCTATAGCCTTTTCACATGTGTAGAACACAGGTCAACAATCATGGAATACTTTTCCATTTGAGTATGACTGACAATACGTATTCAAGAAGCTAGACTCCATTCAGGACGAGTTTTCTTTATTGGCATCACATCTACCACTTTTTCTACCACATCTACCGCATCTATCACTTTTTCTACCTCTGAAAGCAGCTCCAAAACCCTCGACCTTGAGAACATCAAAACAGTCTCCTCCAACCTCACTATGAAATGTATTGCCTTTCTTATTAAAACCCAAGAATTCTCCATCTAGCAACACTGAGGAAGTACCATCTCCAGAAAGACTGCAGCTATTGAAGAATGATAATAATTGGGACGAGTCATTAATGCTAGCTTTGCCAGCCCTCTCACTTTCTTTAAATGACATAAAAAGAAAACAATGGGAGTGGCTACAATAAATTATACATCCTTTGGGAGCCTTTGATCAGAGGCCTTGCTTCCAAGCTTTGCAGATTGTCAGTGTAGTTAGTCATTGGATTGGTGCAGAGATTAGGAGAGCATTCTCTTTCATCAGTGTGAGGGTACTCCAACAAGACAAATAGGTGTGTTGTTGGATTCCATGTTATTTAACAGCAAAAAAAAATCCAGGCCCATTGAAGCTAAGATTACACTGAATTGTTGGGAAGTGCTAGGGGATTGGCCCTCTTCTGGTTGATTCAACATCATAACTACTAGCGTGTTTTTTTTTTAATGACTCCACAGAAGATATATTTGTAAATTTATAATATTCTACACTTACTATGTTAATAAAAAACTAATATGTGTTTGGAAAACTAATTTGCAACTTTGTGAATTCCTATATTGAGCTGAGGGATGGAAAAGTGTTCAGTATAAATGATTTATTTAAGCATTGGTTATGGTTGTTATTTGAAATATGCAGGCATTCGACATTTTTTCTTGTCTGGGACTTGTGGGAAAATACATTGCAAGCAAGTTACTTTGAAAAGTTGGGTGTTTCCTTATAGCGATAAAAGTTTGTTTGTCTGACATCATCATAGTGAATTATTCTTGGCTTTGAAGATTTGTTTGAAAATGAATTTGTACTTTGCAAGTCATTAACCAGCACTCCTTCCTGTGTTTATTGTAGGGATGCTTGGAATTCCCTGGGAGACATGCTCAAGGAAGAAGCCATGATTGCTTATGTTGATGAAATGAAAAAGGTAATATAAACTGACAATTAAAAAAATTAACATTACATTTGCCAAGTAAACAGTTTACCAACTTTTATATATCAAGGACTCCATTAATTCCAATGATGTCATCGTGAGAAATGCAGGTTCTTTGCAGTCAAAAACTAAGTAATTGAGTTTTACAACACAAAAATAGGCCTTTTTGGCCCAAAGTCCATGTCAATCAAAGGAATTTATAATGGAGAACCAAGAAATTAATAAATACATAGGTTTTCTCTTCAGAACAGAGGATAGAAATACTCCCAGAAATATTAGGGAACCTAGGCTCTTTTGAGATAGAAGAACTAATGAAAGTCTACATTAGTCCTCCCCACCTACTTCCCCATCTACTAGGATGCCCTAAACAGAGTGACCCCACTGTCGCCAGGAATAAATGTTACCAGTTCTCAGAACTTGAGGCATCAATCAACTAATCCAGTCACGTGTGTGAGATGGCTGTTGGGACCAAGGGCATTGTAAATACCATAAATAGTTCTCTAATTGTAAATAAAAGGGTTTCTTCTTTGGATTTGGGAAACACTGGGGTCTGTTGTTCCACTCTGGGTCTCACAAGGTGGAAGCTTGTATTCCACACTATGTGTGCACAGCACAAACATTAGGCACATTTACAATATTTGGGTGACAAGGTGACAATGTCAGTCACAATGGAACAGCTGCAGGCTGTCCTCAAGCAGCAGGACAGAAAATGTCTGTTGCAACTCCAGCCACTGTAGAAGATGAGCCTGAAAATTCAAATTTGGCAGATGCTTTAATGAGCTCCTAGTTCTCATTTAACCCAGAGTCAAGCACACTTGAAATTTGGTTTTAAAATTATGAAGACTTATTTGCAGTCGACTTTGCCAAGCTCAACGATGCGTGGAAAATTAGGTTGTTTTTACGGAAGTTAGGCACTTGAGAACATGAGCGCTACACGATCTTCCTTCTGCCAAAACTTCCCTGTGAGCTAGGCTTCAGGGAAATACTTCATGTGTTAGTTGAGATATTCGGTGAGCAAACATCATTGTTCAACATTTGGTGTCAATGCCTCAAAATGACTAAGAAAGATGCTGAAGATTTTATGACATACGGGGGTTTGTTGAGTCGACAGTCCAAGCGTTTTTAAACTCCCTAGGCTGACTGAAGACCAGTTTAATTGTCTAATCTTTGTAGTCGGAATGCAGTCGCACCAAGAGGCCGACCTCAGAACGCGTTTGCTAATGAAGATTGAGCAAGAGTCAGATATGACTCTTCAAAGATTAACAGCCGAATGCCAACACTTAATTACCATAAATTTTCGTGTATAATCTGTTTTGTGTATAATGTGACTCCCATTTTTGAGGGGAAAAAGGGAGAAAAATTTTACCCCTGTGCAATATGACCCCCCCTCCCCTTGCCCGCCCGATTAGTGCTGCCGTCTCTCCTCCCTCGCCTGCCCGAGTCGTGCTGGCATCTCTCTCCCCCCTTGCCTGCCCAAGTCGTGCTGGCATCTCTCTCCCCCCTCGCCCATCCGATTCGTGCTGCCATCTACCCCCCACCCCCCCCCCACTCAACCTAATCGCACTGCTGTCAATGTAGGCAGCTGCTGATAATCTTACTGATCGTTCAACCTGACAGAAAAAAATTGTTAAAATAATCGACCCCCTACTTTGATCTCGAATATCAGTACAAAATATTTTGCATTATACATGAATATTTACAATAATCTGAAACACAATAGTAAAATGGTGGAAGCGGAACACTCATCTTTAGGCGGTTGGGTCCAGATAGTTAAGTCAGCAGACCCTGCTAGACAAAGCAAAACTGTGACCCACCCAGCCAAACCACATAGTGGCTGTTGGAGCTGCAGTAAGTGGCACTACACTCATGACTGCCCATACAGATGGCAACGCTACAGTAAATGCAAGTGCCTGGGGCATAAAGCAGAATGCTATAGAGCTGGAAGATGGAAAACACTTGATAAGTTTCCTTCACCCTCAGAAGTGAAACCTATTACAGTGACTTTCAAGGTGCCTAATGCTAAATGCAGGAAATATGTGAAAGTGCACATTAACGGCATCCCAATGAGGCTTCAAATTGATGCAGGGTCTGATATTACCCTCGTATCAAAGAAAACGTAGAAACTGATTGGTCAGTCAGAGGTGATTCTAACCAAAAACACAGCATGGAACGCTTCCAGGGGGATCCTGGAGTTGTTAGGTTCAGTTGACTGTTGCATCAGCTTAAATCTATACCAAACGAAAATGGAACATGTTATCTGGTAAAGTGTCCTAACTTCGATCTCGTGGGACTTGACTGGATTGAAATGTTGAACCTTCTAGACCAGCCACTCAACAATATTTGCCACAAGTTGCAAGTGGCACATATCCCAAAAATGGCAAATACCCCACAAAAGTTCCTGGTACAGCTAAAGCAATACCATGCAAAGGTATTTTCCGAAGGCTTTGGACAATGCCCTAAAACGAAGGCAAAACTTTGTCTTCTGCCAAACGAGAAATCGACTTTTAAGACAAAACGACCTGTCCCATACACAGCACTGCAAGAAGTGGAGCAAGAATTGGAACAGCTGCAACATGAAGCAGTAATCGAACAGGTCATGGTCATCATGGGCTGCACCTATCGTGGTAGTGAAAAAAATCGAATGGTTCCATATGTCTGTGTGCTGATTTCTCAAATGGTCTGAATGCAGCATTGGACACCCATCAATACCCACTGCCATTGACTGATGACCTCTTTGCTAAGTTGAATGGTGGCAAATGCTTTGTGAAGATTGACTTAGCAGAGGTTTATCTACAGGAAGTTGATGATGAATTCAAGGAATTGCTAACCATCAACACACACTGGACTGTTCTGATACGTCTACCATTCGGAATGAAGACTGCTCTAGCTATCTTTCAACAGGTCGTAGACACAATGCTGAATGATGTTCCAGGAGTTGCAATATATCCTAGATGGCATCCTGATAATGGGAGCACATGCTTGAGAATTATTTGATCATCTTGATTGTGTTCTGTCCTGCATCAAAGACTACAATTTTTGAGTGCATCCAGAAAAATGTACATTTTCATGAAGTCAGTGAAATATCTTGGTTTCATCATTGACAAATATGGGCAATGGCCAGATCCACAAAACACTGACATTATCAAGTGCATGCCTGCACCACAGATGTGACCACGCCATGTTCATTCCTAGTGTTACAGAGTTCTGTGTTGTGTATTGGCCTATGTGTTGTGCGGTTTTATGTTAAAAAGTGACAGATTGCCTGAGAGAGCCACGGTGAAGGTGGAATGCTGAGAGAGTGGGAGACGGACTGAGCATGTGGAGAAAATGATCTAAAAATTTCTCGACTTGGACGATAAACCACCACTGAGAGGTGCTGTGGAGAGGAAGGAGGCCCAGAGCATG
Source organism: Narcine bancroftii (assembly GCF_036971445.1). Taxonomy (NCBI): domain Eukaryota; kingdom Metazoa; phylum Chordata; class Chondrichthyes; order Torpediniformes; family Narcinidae; genus Narcine; species Narcine bancroftii. The sequence continues at coordinate 449,902,687 of NC_091469.1, read as the reverse complement.
AGTCATGGTCTGGGGGACAGTTTAGAATGTTGGGATTTCAAAAAGGATGAACATTCCGAAGGCAGCCAGATGGATCCGGACCAAGCCAGTTGTTCCTCTCTCTGCAAGCAACACAAGACAACTTCGAATTTTGTCTCTCTCTCTCTCAAAGATCTTTTGGCTTCAGTTTACCAAACAAACTGAATTTTGTTTATGATCTTTGCTTTGGTTGAGATCGAAGTTTTGTGAGTCTTGTGTGTTTTGTGTTTGTTTTGTGTCTTTAAGTTTTTCTGTGGGCTGGTTGGAAGTGTAGCTTAGATGTTAATTACATATATTTAGGCTGGGGAATTTATTAGTTTTACACTGTTATAGAAATTTGCATAGTAACCAGTGGGCATTGTTATAAAAGGGGGGATTTTGAATTAAAGTTTAAAGGTGAATTTTTTGTTAATAAAGTAATTGTTCATCTTTACTCCTGTGTGATATGCCTTCTTTTTGGTTGCTGGCTTGATCTTGTAATACTAGATCTTATCAATCACTACAGTTTATTTCTGCCAGAGATACATAAACTCTGTGGTACACTCAACAAGCTCCTTACCATGTGTACCAAATGGAAATGGACATCAAAATGTTGAGAATCGTTCAATTGAGTCAATACTAAACTCGAACGTTCTTTTGATGCATTACAATCCAAACTTGGAGATTGTCATAGCTTCAGATGCATCACTGTCTGGGGTGGGTGCAGTCATTTCTCACATGTTGGTGCAGTCACTTCTCACATGTTGGTGCAGTCACTTCTCACATGTTCCCAGATGGGAATCAAAAGGCCATAGCGCATGCTCTCTAACAGCAGCAGAGTGTAACTATGGACAAACTGAAAAGGAAGCTCCAGCAATCATTTTGTAGTAAAGAAATTCCATAATATGCTCAATGGACAGCATTTCACTCTTCTGACAGATCACAATCCACTCCTCGCAGAATTTGGTTCAAAGAAAGGAATTCCAATTCACATGGCAAACCGTCTGCAAAGATGGGCAACCACGCTACTTGGTTATGACTTCAAAATTAAATATCTTCCAACCACATTAGTGAGCAGGAAACAGAGCTGGAAGATATTTTTGTAGTGGAACTCTCGGTAGAGGCAGAGGTCAACCAGGTATTCAAAGATGTTATTAACTCCCTGCCAGTCACAGCAGAAAGAGTCAGACAAGCAACAAGCAAAGACGACCTCCTACAAGAGATGGTGCATTATCAACAATTAAGGTGGCCAAAAACTTGTCCACGAATGAAAATCCAGCCATTGTTCAAAAGACGGGAATCATTGGCGATCACTAATGGCCGTCTTGTTTGCAGAAAGTATTGTGTTTCCCACAGTTTCCAATCTACAATCCTCAAATAGTTTCACAGTGGACATCCTGGAATGATCGAGGGAAAGCACTTGCACGAAGTTATGTTTATTGGCCTCTGATGGATGACCAGATTTAACAACTGACACATTCATGTATCCGATGTGCCTCAGAAATTCCCTGTTAAGACGAATCTACATTCTTGGCCTCAACCAAGCGGGCCATGGAATAGTCTTCATATTGACTATGCAAGACCATTTAGTGGGGAGTACTACCTAATCTTAGTGGACACATACTCCAAATGGCCTGAGATCATTAAAGTAGCCCAACAAACTACATCAGGTACAATCATGGAACTCAAGTTCATATTCATTTGCTTTGGTGCTCCTGTAACATTAGTTTCAGACAATGGGACACAATTCATTGCAGCCGGCTTCAATTTTTTTATTTGCGAGCAATACAGTATCACGCATATTTGCTCGCCTCCATATCATCTTCAGTCCAATGGTCAAGCAGAGCGTTTTGTGGATACGTTCAAGCGAGCTTTCAACAAGGCCAAAGGGGAGGGTCCAACGTAGGAGATATTGCAGACATTCTTGTTAAATTACAGGATGACTCCAAACCCATCACTCCAGGTGGAACTTCACTTACTGAAACCTCTTTGATAGGAAAATTTGAGCACCATATGATGTCATATTTCCACAAAGACCATAAACTGGACTGAGAGATTATGATATGGAACAGTATGGTCGTCTGCATGGATCCAAAGAAAGCACGTTTCATGATGGTCTATGTGTGTTGGTGTGGAAATACAGAGATAATCAGATGTATGGCATCTGGGGAGAATCTTAAGAAAAATTGAAGACGTTTTCTACCATGAACAAGTTGGACCAGATATACCACCCAGTTGCAACCAACAGAATGCAATCTCACTCTACCACACCTGCGCAACTCAGCCTGGATGCCCTGTTGGGCACATTTGAACTTCAGAAATCATTGAACCATCAATCACACCCATCACACGGAAACAAGCCTATACCCTCTACATCACTGTAACCCGTAAGGAAGTCTCAAAGAGTTTGGAGACCAGTGAAGCCCTTCCAAGTGGATTTCAGACTCCACTCATAGGGGTAACAAGCTCAAAGGGGGAGATACTAGGATGCCTTAAACAGAGCAACCCCACCTTCACTAGGAGTGGGTGTTATCAGTTCTCAGTACTTGAGCCATCAATCAACTAATCCAGTCATGTGTGTGAGATGGCTTGGAAGAGTTCCCTCTGGTCAAAGGGCATTGTAAATACTGCACTATAAATAGTTCTTTAATTGTGAACAAAAGGATTCGTTCTTTGGATTTGGGAAACACTGGTGTCTGTCGTTTCTCTCTGGGTCTAATGAGATGGAAGCTTATATTCCACACAACACATGCACAGCACATTTACAACATCATGTTAACAAATTGATGGGATTAAATGCTAAAAAGAGCCCTTGGCCTGATATCTGCATCCCAGTATATTTAAGGATGCATTGGTAAGTTTCTTCCAATATTACTTTGCTTCTGGAACAGTTCCATTGGATTGGAAGGTAGTTAATAATATTAATAATTAGAAAACAGGGCATCGTGGACAAGTTACTCTATTGGTGGTAGTAATAAAAAAAATCTGAAATCAGTAGATAAGGAGAATGGGAGGTGCAGCAAGGCTTTGGTGGCCTTGCGTATTTAAGGAGACTAAAGAGGTAAATGATACATTGGCATTCATAGTGAAAGTATTTGAAAGTATTTCAGTAATTTATAGGCTTTTTATGAGGCATCCCCTTGAGTATTGTATATCATTTTGGTAATTTGATAACCACGTTGTAGCAGTGGAGAGACTGCAACAAAAGTTTTTCTTTAAATTTAGATGTACAGCCCTGAACAAAGGCCCTTCTGGCCCACGACCCCATGCCCTCAAATACACCAATTAACCTACAATCCCAATATGTTTCTGAAGGGTGGAAGGAAACCAGAGCACGCAGTGGAAACCCGCACAGAAGTAGGGAGAACATACAACCTCTTTAAAACAGCACCGGATTTGTATCTGGTCGCTGGTGCTGTAACTACTATGTTAACCATAACCATACTGAGACCTTGGACAATAGAAGTATTGTATGAATAGATATTGAGATAATTGACCTCGCCTTCAATTGAGTTTGTAAGAATGAGAAAGGACCTCCTTATGATCTGATTGGACAGATTAGATTTCAGATTTATTGTCAGAGTACATAACATGACATCGCATACAACCCTGTGGTTCCTTTTTCATGTGGGTGGAACATAATTACCATTAATTCGTAATGCAAAAAAAATAAACTGTGCACAGCGTTAAACATGTAAACAAAGAACTGTAGACAGATAAGGAATATAGAGAGAACAAAAACAAAATCAATAAAGTGCACAAGAGTCCTTGTTTGTTTTTGTGGAATCTGATGGTGGAGGGGTAGCAGCTGTTCCTGAACTTGGTGGTGCGAGTCTTGAGGTACCTATACCTCTTTCTGATGGCAGCAGCGAGAATAGAGCGTAGGCTGGGTGGTGAGGGTCTTTTTTGATTGCTGCTGCTCTCTGACAGCAGCATTCCCTGTATGCTTTAAGCAAAATTCTGAGTTTAAAATAGCTTAGATACATAAAGTTGAATTATGAAAGGATGAAGGAAATCAACATAATAACACATGCCAATTTGATAAATTCACTTTTTTTTTCATTACTGATGTTTTGTCAGTTCACCAAGACTACAGTGTAAACAACTACTGTTTTTGAAATATGCAATGCTGCAAATTAATAGAGATACTGTACCAGAGTGATTGACTTATGGTGTGAATGATCCATTTATAAAAGTATAAAGTAAAAGGATAAAGATATTAACTGCTTTTATTCTGTTAGATCTGGATGATTCCACATGCACAACTACCCTCTGAAATACCCAGCAGGCCACTCATTATCTCTCTGATCTCTTTAGAATTATTTTAAGTACAGGTATATTTGTCACAAAATACTAGGTAGTGATAAGGGTTCTTCTGTAAACGGAGCACCATTACCTCTCACATTACGTACAGCCGTGTACAGACAACAATTTAGAGTATACAGTTAGAATGAAAAAGAAAATCAATTTGCATCAAGGGCATTGTGATAGCAATGTTTCTGAACTTCATATAGAAGCCTGATGGATGCAGGGAAGTAACAGTCTTTAAGCCCGATGGAGTGTGTTTTCACACACTTAAGCCTTCTCCCAATGGGAGGTGGGTAAAGAGAGCGTATCCAGGGTGTGATGGGCCTTTCAGTATGTTCGCTGCCTTTCATAAGCAGCAGGGGGCATAGATGGAGTCCATGGAGGGGAGGGAAGTTTTTGTCACGTTCTAAGCTACCTTCCGTGGGTTCTTCCGGTCCTGAGCAGAACAGCTCCCATAGCACTTTGTGATGCATCCTGCAAGTATGGTTTCAGTGGTGCATCTGTAAAAGTTGTTGAGGGAAGAGGTGACATGTTGAACTTCCTAAATCTTCTGAGAAAGTAAAGGTGTCAGGATATTTTCTTTATTGTTGCATCATTGTTCTTGTTCAAAGTCTGGTCATTGGAGATATTTGTTCATTAGGTCTTGAAGTTATCTACTTTTTTTGACTTTGGTACCATTCATGCAGACTGGGACGTTGAGAGAGGTTGTTACTTTGTCACGATGGCCCTCGTCTTTCAATTTCTTTCCTGCATTACAACATCATTATTTGATACCTAGTCCACTACTGTGGTGTCGTCAAAAAAGTATTTCGCTGTATAGTTGTGGGTGTAGAGCAAATAAGGTAGGGGACTGAGCTCTGTAGTGCTCCAGTACTGATGGATTGTGGAGATGTTCTTCCAAATCCTCACTGATTGTGGTCTGAAGGTGAGGAAATCCAGGATCCAATTACACAATAGGGTGTTGAATCCCAGGACTTGGAGATTGCTGATCAAATTTGAGGGGATGATAGTGTTGAATGTCAGACTGAGTCAATAAAGAATATTCTGATGCACACATCTTTGCTGTATAGGTGTTCCAGCGTCTTCCCTGATAGAGAATTCCACAGGTTCACCATTCTGCTTGAAATTATTCCTCCACATCTCCATGTTATGTAGCTTTTCTTGTAGCTTTGGTCCATGATTCTCAGTTTTTGACTTCCCCTCTATCACTTCTTCTGTCTAATCTTAGTCCCCTGCCCTACTCACTTTACACCTACAACAATAACACCATCTACATATTTGTTGACAAAACCACAATAGTGGGTTGTATAAAGAAAGGGGATGAGTCAGCGTACAGGATGGGGATTGAAAACTTGGCTGAATGGTGCACCAGCAACAGCCTTGCACTCAATGTCACCAAAACCAAGGAGCTGATTGTTGACTTCAGGAAAGGAAAGCCAGAGGTGAACAATCCAGTGATCATTGGGGGATCTGAGGTGGAGAGGGTGAGCAACTTTAAGTTCTTGGGAGACACTATCTTGGAGGATCTTTCCTGGACCCAACACACCAATGGCATTGTGAAGAAATCTTGTCAGCGTATCTACTTTCTTAGGAGTTTGCGGAGATTTGGTATGACATGAGAAACCCTGGCAAATTTCTACAGAGGTGTTGTGGAAAGCATGCTGACTGGCTGCATCACGGTCTGGTATGGAAACACCAATACCCTTAAGTGTAAAGCCCTCCAAAAGGTAGTGGACATCGCCCAGGGTATCACAGGCAAAACCCTCCCCACTATCAAATTGGCATATGTTGATTTCCTTCATAATTCAACTTTATGTATCTAAGCTATTTTAAACTCAGAACTTTGCTTAAAGTGAAAACACAATCTGATGATTACTTCAGGTCTATAGTTTTATTTATGTGCTTTCAATAGAAATTATGGTTGATCTAAGACTCCTCAGTATTGGTTATAGTGTTGACTTTAAATTGTAGCCTTTATACTTTCAATTAAGGCTTAATTATTAAGTAGAAATAATTATTAAGTAGAAATAATATAGTTTTTCTGGATCCTGAATTGAAATGCCTAAAGAAAACATTGGTTGCTGGGCCAAACTGAAAATTGAATGTCAAGTTGACAGAATAAAGTATCAAATAAAATGAAAGTTATTTTACAGTGTACTCTCTTAATTATGTGGAAACAATACTGAGATTAACTTGTAATACTTGAAGCAAAGTACATGAAATATGCCAAATGTACTGGATTAAAAAAAAAGAAACATTAAAAATCAGAAATCCAGAAAATGCTGAAGGTATTTAGCATGTCAGCTGGTATCTGGGTAAAGTGAAATGGAGATGATGTTTTGGGTCAAAATGATCATTTGTCAGAGCTGGGATAAAGAAAAACAAGGAAGTTTTAAGTTGCAGTGAAGGTGGGAAAAGGATGGATAAAACATAGGGAGTATCTCAGAAAGAATGAAGCCAGGTCAGATAGTTTAATGGGAGAAGTTATTTTTCTTTGCCTGCATTGTGTGTTGCTAACGGGACTGCGAAAGATGACCAATGGTTCAGGCTTCACCAATGGAGAGAGGAAAAATGGAGGCAATGTCACTGATGGAAGATTTGCAGCAAAAGCTTGCACAGCATCTCATAAAACATGTTCTCTAATCCAGACAGAATCTTGAAAAACATCTTCTGTACCCTTTCTAAAGTTTCTATATCCTTCCTATAATGAGGAGACCAGAAACAAACACAATGTGTTGTAACCAGAGATTTATAGAACTGAACCATTACATTATGGCTCTTGAACTCAGTCTTCTGACTAATGAATGTCAGCACATCAAACAGGATCATAAATGACGTATAAACTTGCATGACAATCTTGAGGGATTTATGGACTTGAACACCAAGATCCCTCTATTCCTTCACACTGCTAAGGATCCTGCCATTAACCATGTTCTCCATCTTCAAGTATGATCTTTTTAATGAGTAATACTTTATACTTTTCCTGTTTGAACTTCTGCCACTTCTCTGCCCAACTCTGCATCACATTATAGACCACGGCAATCCTCTACACTTTCCACAACACTTCCAATCATCATGTCTTCTGCAAACTTACTACCCATCGCTCCACTTCCTCATCTATGTCATTTATAAAAATCACAAAGACCAGGAATCGTAGAACAGATCCCTCCAGAACACCACTAGTCACTGACCTCCAGGCAGAAAACACTCCATCTATTACCACTTAATGCCTTCTCTAGAAAAGCTGGTTCCAAATCCATGCAGCCAAGTTTCCATGGATCCCATACCTCTTGACCTTCTGGATGAGCCAACTAAAATCCAAATACACCATTTTACCTTCATCAGTTGGTTTTATCTCTTCCTTGATAAACTCACAAAGCCATCCTGACTATCCCCTAATAAAACTATGCTTTTCCAAAAGGCTTGTAAATCCTTTCTCTAAGACGCGCTGATCTCGAATTCCCAGGATTCTCTCTGTTCCCTTTCTTGAACAACATTTTCCACTCTCTAATCCTTCACTACCACTCCTGTGGCCAGGGAGGACGCAAATTTCATTGTCAGCCCTCCAGCAATCTCTTCTCTCACTTCCCAAAGAAACCTGGGGTATATCCCATCTGGCCCCAGGGCCTAATCTATCTGAATATTTTTCAGAAGCTCCAACGCTACCTCTTTCTTCACCTCTGTATCTATGCTGCCCTCACATTCATTAAGGTCCCCACCCTGGTGAACACCAAAGCCATGTATTCATTAAGAACCTCCCTTGTTTCCCCTTCCTGCAGGTAAGTTTCCCTCTTTATCCCTGAATGGTCCTTCCCTCACTCACGTCATTTGCCTGATATTCTTGTACATGTGAAACACTTGGAGGTTTTCCTTAATCCTATTTGCCAAGATCTTTTCATGTCCCCTTCTAGCTCACTTAAATCCTTTCTTAAGTTGGAATGAAACAAGAAAGTCTGCATACGCTGTGCTTGTAAAAGAGCTGGAGAAACACAGCAAGTTCCATAGGAGGCAAAGATATAGATCCAAAGTTCCAAAATTCTGAATAAAGCTGGCATTTCATCATTACGTATCTAAGGTCCATAACCTGACCAGGTTCATTGCCTGTTACTATAGCCGGTATGTCCTCTTCTCTATTCGGCCTGTCCACATACTGGGACAAAATCCTCCTTGGAGGATAAATTCTCCCATATCTAAACCTTTTGCATTTAAAAAAAAACAACATAGGAGAAGTTGATTCCAGGTATTGAAACCCATGCCACCTAATAACTATGGGAAGAACATACAAACTCCTTTCAAACAGTGCCAGATTTGAACCCCGGTTGCTGGTGGCATAAGAGCATTGCACTAACTGTGCCGCCCTAAGGAGTAAAAGGTCTGAATGGTGCAGAATCTGAGGGAAGTAGAGTTTACTGGGAACAGAGATCTGAACTTTGTTTAAGATTTTGTGGAAGAATGCCAGTAATTGAACTGTTGGCAATTTCCAGGAAATTTCCATATGTTCTGACAGTGGCTGGTGATTTTTCTGACTGCTCTCGTACTAGAAGCCAGAGCAGTGATTCTCAACCTTCCTTTCCCACTCACATACCACCTTACTAATTACAGAGCACCGATGGCATAGACATTACTTAAAGTGGTATGTGAGTGGAAAGAAAAAGGTTGAGACCACTGTTATGGTGACTAGCTTTCTGCTGCAGTGCTTATCCAATGAATTTAGATGAAGAGCTTTACAATTTCAAGGGATACCTTTCACACCCTCTGGGTGCATCAAAGCAATTCACACTGAGGTCTGATGCATATTCCTTTTTGTACCACAGAATTATGCAATTTGAATGCTGCATCTGCTCAATTGACTTGTGTTTCATCAAAAATAAAAATATACCGGAGGAGGCATAATAATATAACAGCGGAATACTTAAACAGAATGTGATTTGATTGCAAATATTAAGCTACAGTTGCAAACAAGAAATACCGGTAGTTGCCTCTATCAGTTCTGCCTCTCAACTTGTTCCCCATAAATAATTCAGTCCCCTCAGTATAAATTAAAATGTAATTATATTTCATAAGTACTTGTTCCCTCAGTAGTAATAATCAGTTTATAAGCAAATTAATAGAGGTGCTGGAATTCTTAAATAAAATTAGAAACTGCAGGAAATGCACAGCTCAGACAATTTCTGAGGGGAGAGAAAGGAAGGTGATCTCTTTTGTTCATTGTCCACCTCTCCATTTTCCATGCTTTTATACAGTATTTTCTTTGAAATATTTTCTTCGGTATTTCTATTTTTTCTTGCTTCAGATACAATGTTATCATCCTGAAATGTTACCTTTACTTCTTTCTCCACACATACTGCCAGACATGCTCAATGTTCATTTTTGACATCATTAAAAATTATGCTTTGCATACTTGTTAAATAGAGCATTACAGCACAGTGGAGGCCCTTTGGCCCATGATGTTGTGCTATGTAAATATACCCCACAATAATTATTCCTTCCCTCCCTCACATCAACAGCCCTCTATTTTTCTTATCTAATAGTATTTTAAATATCCCTATTTGTATGAGCCTCCACCACCACCGATGGTAATGCATTCCAGGCACCCACCACTCTGTGTGTAAAAAAAAAAGCATGTCTCTGTTATCTTCCTTCCTCCCTTCACCTTAAGCACATGTCTCCATGTATTTGCTATTGTCACACCAGGATGTGTTCACCCTATCTATGCCTCTTATAATCTTATATACTTCTAATAAGTCCCCTCTCATCCTTCATCTCTCCAAAGTAATAAATCCAGCTCTGTCAGCCTTGCTTATAAGACACATTCTCCAATCCAGGCAATATCCTAGTAAATCTCCTCTACATCCTTCCACATACTTCTTGTAAGGAGGCAAACAGAACTGAACAAATAGTCCAGAGCTTTATAAAGGTACAACATTACCTCATGTCTCTTGAACTCAATCCCCAAACTAATGAAGGCTAACACACCATATTGCTTTCTCAACCATCCTATCAACTTGTGTGGCAACTTTGAGGGATCTAGGGACTTGGACCCAAGATTCCCCTGTTCCTCCACACTGTTAAGAATCCTGCCATGAACCACATGCTCTTCCTTCAAGTTCGACCATCCATAGTAATCACTTCACACTTATCTGGATTGAACTCCATCTGCCACTTCTCCACACAACTCTGCATCCTTACTGTATCCTGTTGTAAGCTATAACCTGCAATACTATGTGAAGCTCTTCCAATTTTCTTGTCATCTGCAAACCCACTGACCTACTGCTCTACTTCTTCAATATGGCATGGGAATTGCTGCAATAATCGTTGACATTAATTTGATTAAAACCATTTCACAAATTCTTGTAATTTGATAGTCTTTCATTGGTTAATGAATGGAATATAACTCTGTCCAATGTCAGTAATGCTTGGAAAACCCTGCTTTTTTTCCTGAAACTGCCAAATTAATATTTTGAATCCTGCTAGTTGCATGAAATATGCACAAACACTCCATTCTTAGAAGCAAACTAAAGATCAAGATCTTTTTCCTCTTACTTAGCCTGATCCTCTATTTCAAAAAGGCATTGTACAATGTGTATGACGATAAACTCATCAGCATCTTCATTCATTTAAAACCTCTATTAGCTGTTTCTGAGGTGATGTCCTTCAGAAACATCTCCAAGTACTTCATAAGAAATAAATATTTGTTGCTCTCATGTTGATTATTTTGTGTAGAACACATTACTTTTTCATCACCTCTGTTTGTAATCTTGGTATCATATTTTACCTTTGGCTCAACTTCTGAGCCCAAGATCAGCACTCTAATGCCTGTTTGATGTCATCCATCGCAGTTTATCAGTTGCTATAGTTCTTCAGAAATATTTTTGAAACAGTTACGTCTGAGGTTACAGACTTATATTGATAGTAACATTTTTATATTTTTAGTAAAGTTACTCTGTAGGATGGACAGGGAAAATACACACAGTTAACACATACTGTTTGTCTGGACCAGGAGAAGTCATAAAACCAGAGTTATTATTCAGTTGAAATCCTGAGACAATGGAGTGTTTGCTGAGAGAGGCATCTGTTCATATAAAAAGACCATCTGCTTGTTGTCTCATCTTTTTTGGAAAATGAAACTACATGGCCAGTAGTGATCAAAACAGTCATGTGATAAAAGACACTTGAAGCAGCAATTTCGGATCATGAACAAAAATTATCTGAAGCCAGAGATGCAGTGACTTTCCATGAGATGGACTGCTGTTGTGTTCTTGTTAGCAGTGGGACACAGAATTAAAGTGGCTTCAGAGAGGATGGCTACTTTGATTGTTTCTCATTGTCAAGAGACAATGTTGCTGTGGCTATAGTAATTGTCACATATCTGGATAAACAAATGCAAGATCATTCTTGCAGTTGGATCATAACCATTTTGATGGTTATTTAGTTTAACATTTGCCTGGGTTTGTGAAAGCATCACAGAAATCACAAGTTCTGTAACCTCTATGCAAGAGCGGGGAATTGAGAAATCATTCATATGAAGAAACATTTCTCTGAAAGCAACTCGACAAGAATTTGTGAGTTTTGAGAAGTCTGATGACTAGGTATCTCAAAATACTTTGTAATTACTTCTGAACATCAATTTGAAGATTCAAAGTTTCAACACAAGATGTTTGAGACTCAAGTTGAATTTGAATCATCTCTTCAGAATTGTGCCTGAGCTGTAATCATTTGGTATCTGCCCCCACCACACACACACACACACACACACACACACACACACACACACACACACACACACACACACACACACACACAGACACACATTTGCGCATAGTTGGGGGTTAAGTTTAGAGTTAAGTAAGATTTTATATTATTAATAGTTATTAATAAAAATTATTGTTTTGAAGATACCATTGTCTTGGTGAATTTCTATTGCTGCTTGTGTTGTTTTAACACTAAAGATAATTGTTTTCTAAGCTTGCATTCTCTGCAAGTTTGTGCTTTTCCAATCCTTGGTGCCAGGTCATGCTTCATGACTGACAAGGGTTCACAATTTATTGGTACCTTTTTTTAAAATAAAAATAATCTCTTTCAAATCTATTCTTGACACCTATGATTCTACAACTATTTTGAATTTCAATATGTACTCTGCTGTTGTGACCTTTTCCAGATCCAAGATTTTACATTCTTGGTGCTAAGGCTTTAATTGTTTATATCCTTATCTTTGCAATCACCTCCCTCTGTTATTCTGCCTCTCTATGCCTCATATTCTTTGACTGTTCTTAAAACCCACCTTCTCACCCAAACGTATGATGACATGTCCTAATAGCTCTTAATGTGAATTGATGTCTGAGAGGTTTGATAATACTGCTGTGAATTACTTTGGAACAATTACCTGGGTAAAGTTAAATGTAAATTGTTGTTGTTAATCCACCAGGTTCAGTGAACAGTAATAAAGTGAATGATCATTGAATTTCTTTTGGTGTTTTACTTGTTTTTCTGAAACAATGGCGAGGAATAAAGTTCTAAAAGTATCAGAATTTAAAATAAATTTTTATGCCTTTCAATTTAAAAATGCTGATTTATCAGCTGTTTCCACAGAATCAAGCTCTTCAGCCCATAAATGCTGACCAAGTTGTTATCCTGAGCTAGCCTCATTTGCCTGCATTGGCCCCATATCCCCCTAAATCTAGCCTATTGATTTTAAAGGTTGCAATCGTAAGGGGTGGTCATGAAAAGAATAGATTGGGTGAATACCGAGAGTCTTTTGCCCAGAGAAGGGGAATTGGTAATCAGAGCACATAGGTTTAAGGTGAGGGGGTGAGATATACCAGGAACCTAAGGATAACGTTTTTACATAGAGAGTAGTGAGTGGCATCGGACTTGCCAGCCACAAACGAGCCTGCAGCTGACGTGGACTTTTTACCCCCTCCATAAATCTTCGTCCGCGAAGCCAAGCCAAAGAAGAGTGAGTGCATGGAATGAGCTATTGAAGGAGGTGGTGGAGGAAGGTATTATTGCAATGTTTAAGGAAAAGAAAAATTGGACATATATGTGGATAGAATGGACTTAGAGCGATATGGGCCCAACATGTCCATGGGACTAGTGTGAATGGGACATTTTGGTTGACAGGGTCAAGTTCAGGCAAAGGGCTTATTTCAGCACAGTATGATCCTATGATGTGCCTCTACCACTACCATCAGGGCCCTTTTAAATCTTTTTCCTCTCATCTTTGCCCTCAAGTACTCTGCGAAAAAGACTGTTCATTCACCTTATCGGTGTCCCTCATGATTTCATAAACATCCACAAGGTCTCCCTCAATCTCCTATGTTCTAGTGAGAATAAACCTTGCTTATCCAATCTCACCTTATAACTCCACCCTCTAGTCCCAATAGCATGCTTTTAAAACTCTTCTGCATTCTTTCTAAGTTAATAGCATCCTACCTCTAGCTAGGTGACCAGAACTGCACACAATCCTCCAAGTACAGTCTCACCAACATCTTATAGAGCTGAATGACATCCTGTCTCTTGTACTCAATGCCCTCACCAATAAATGCAACCATTACATAAGTGCCTTCTTTACCACTCTACATGCGTCAAAATTTTCATAGAACTATGTATCCCTAGGAGTCTCTGATCTATAACCCTCCAGGGCCCTACCATAACTGTATAGCCCTGGTTTAAACTGCAAAAATACAACACTTCCTACTTGTCTGAAATAAATTCAATCTGATGTTCCGTAGCTCACTTCCACAGTTGATCTGGTTCATGTATGCTTTGAAAAGTTTCTTCATTGTCCACATTACCACCAATTTTGGTGTCATCTGCAAACTTACTAATCATGTCAACTACATTCTCATCCAACTTTCATACTGAGATTCTTCTCCAGAAACACACTAACATTAAGAATGAACTACAAATGATTGCATTTGTAAAATTTAATTCTAGGATTCTCTCACAATTGTTGCAATTGACCTTCTTTGAACCCTCATGGCTGGTGCAGGCTCTTGGGATGCTTATGGTTTTACCATTATCTTTATTTGTCTATGTCTGATTTTAGTGGTGTTACCTGGAGAGGTTATTTGCAAAGCATGATTTAATTATGCATGGGATGTTGCAGGCACAAAAAAATCTAATATACTTCTTTCTGAGAAAATCAGAATATCCTCTTTGTAGGAACAGAGCTTTCATTTATGTTTTTGAATATCGGTTTCAAAAATCATTTCTGTTTTGTAGATACTTGAGTCTATGCCAATGACGAAGGAAGTAGAGGAACTACTTCATGTTATTGGACCTTTCTATGAACTTGTGGATGACAAGAAACAATCATTATCACCGTATGCAATATCATCAGGTCAGACCTTTCTCAAAATTTACCTGATTTTATGTCCTCTTTTGGGTACCTTACTTATGCCTATCATTGTACCTTGAAAGGTTTTTTTTACTTTAAATATAATCAATATCTTTATTTGCTGAACCAATTTAAATAATAAGTGACCTGCTATTCTGTTTTCTGCATCATGTGATGATTGTGCAGGACGTTTGGATAAAGTGGTTAAGTCACTTGAAGGTAAGAATAAATTAAAATCCATGTATGCTAAGCTTCATTGTAGTGTAGTGTTAATATTGGAAGGATGTGAATATCTAGTAAAAACTCAACACTGAATCCTTTGGCTACAAATGACTGTCACATTCAAAAGAACCAAATTTTTTTTTTTGCTGTTTTGTGCAAGTTTTGCATTGGTGACAGAAATATTATGTAGATGATATGATCTTTTTGGAGTTACTCAATTGATTGTGCTCTGGAGACTGGGCAATCTACACAGGTAGAATAAATGAAAAGCATCCAGCTTCACCACAGCAGAAATGTTCTTGCTAAGAAAGAGCTGTGTAAGTGCAAAATTGAAATGGGTGTCATGCAATGGAGGATCTGTAAAGCAAGGTACTATGAGCCTAAACCTATGGGAAGCTCTTGTGAACAACCTTCATTTAGTGGAAGATTTGATGCAATAGAGAGGAAACATGAGTGTGTTATCAGAGCTACAGAAATTTTCCTGTGAAGAAAGATTAACTAGGTAAGACTTTGGCACATAGAAGGGGAGGTTGATTAAATATCACAAGATAAAGGAACAGAAGCAGGCCACTAGGCCCATCGAGTCTGTTCTGTGACTACACTAAGCTAAACTATGCTCACACCTAGTTCCAATTTCCAGCCTTTTTCTCATATCCTTGACACCTTTACTAATAAGATACTTATCCATTTCCTGTTTAAATACTCCCAGTGATCTGGCCTCCACTGCTTTGTGTGGCAGTGAGTTTCACAGTTCAACAACCCTCTGACTAAAGAAGTTCTTCCTCCTGTCTGTTTTAATTGGATAACTTCTAATTTTAAGACTATGACCCCTTATCCTCAATTCACCCATCAAAGGAAACAACTTATCCTCATTCACTCTGTCAAAACCTTTCAATATTTGAAATGTCTCTATGAGATCCCCCCTCATTCTCCTAAACTCCAATGAGTACAACCCAAGAGCTTCCAAACACTCCTCATATGCTAGCCTTTGCATTCCAAAAATCATCCTAGTAAATCTTCTCTTCACCCTCTTCAACAACATCACATCCTTTCTAACTTAGAGGGCCCAAAATT
Organism: Narcine bancroftii; assembly: GCF_036971445.1. NCBI lineage: Eukaryota > Metazoa > Chordata > Chondrichthyes > Torpediniformes > Narcinidae > Narcine > Narcine bancroftii. The sequence goes on along the minus strand of NC_091469.1, from coordinate 449,886,747 downwards.
GTACACAGTCCTCCAAATGGGGTCTCACCAGTGCCCAATAGAGTCTCATTAACACCTCTCTACTCTTATACACTATTCCTCTTGAAATGAATGCTAGCATAGCATTTGTCTTCTTCACTACCAATCCCACCTGGACATCAACTTTTAGATTACTTACACAAGGATGCCCAGGTCTCTTTGCACCTCCGAGGATTGTATTTTCTCCCTATCCAAATAGTACTCTGCCTGTTTATTTCCACTGCCAAATTGTAGAACTGAACACTTCTCAACATTGTACTTCATCTGCCATATTTTTGCCCAGTCTCCCAAACTGTCTATATCTCTCTACAATTTTACAGTTTCTTCAACACTTCCTGCTCTGCCACCTATCTTAGTGTCATCCGCAAATTTGACCACAAAACCATTCATTCCATAATCCAAATTGTTAATATAAATTGTAAACAGCAGCGGCCCCAAGACCAACCCCTGTGGAACACCACTTGTTACAGGCATCCATCCTGAACGGGATCCCTTAATTTCAGTCCTTTCTGCCTATCCGCCAATGTTCTATTCAGTCTAATAAGGTCTCTGTAATTCCATGGTCCCTCATCTTATTTAGCAACCTAATGTGGCACCTTATTGAAAGCCTTTTGAAAATTCACAGCCTCCCCTTTGTCTATCCTACCTGAGATTTCTTCAAAAAACTCTAATAGGTTGGTCAGGCAGGATCTACCCTTTAAAAAACCATGCTGACTAGGATGTTTCCTGTCATTCATTTCCAGGTATTTCATAACTTCATCCTTGAGGATTGACTCTAATATATTCCCAACCACCAACGTCAGACTTATAGATCTATAGTTTCCTTTTTTCTTCCCATCTTTCTTGTACAGCGGAACCACATTTGCAACCTTCCAAACCCCTGGAACCATGCCCGAGACTATTGATTTCTGGAAGAAATCACCAATGGATCCACAATCTCCAAAGCTACCTATTTCAAAACCTGCAGGTGTACCTCATCCAGACCTGGAGATTTATCTATCTTTAATCCATTCAATTTATCTAGCACAATTTCTCTAGTAAGCTTAACTTTATCCAACTCTACTCCCTGAAGCCTCTGCCTGTCAGGGATATTAGTAATGTCTTCCACAGTGAATACTGACATAAAATATTGATTTAATTCTTCTAGCATTTCTTTATAGCCCATTATAATTTCCCCAGCAACATTTTCTATCGGTCCTATGTCAACATGTGTTTCTCTTTTATTCTTTATATATTTAAAAATCCTTTAAATTTAATTATCGTTTTTGGCCCCTCCCACTGGGACTATTGTGATGTCAGCCCAGTGCGAGCCTGCACTTCCATGACCCGGTTCACTTGTGGATCAGTGCAGCTCGCTACAAAAATATAGATTTAAAGTAATTGATAAAGATTACTTCAAATTATTCACCGAGGCTAGAACTTTCTGTTTTAAAAGAGGCAGGAATTTAATAATAGATGATGCATGACCTGCAGAGATCCTTCAGTGAACAATGCCTCAAATTGCTTATGGACTCTTTCCAACCAGATGGCATTAACACCAACCTCCAATTTCTGTCAAACCCCCAACTCAAATCTTCCTCTTTCCCTACCGCTCTGTCTCTTTTTCTTCAGCTCCTCATCATCTTCCCTTCCCCCTCCTATCAGAGAGCTACCCTCCCCATTACCTCAACTTTTAAAAATTTTCTACCCTCCCACCTATATCCACATATGACCTCTTACATGTTAGTCTGTGCTCTTCTCTTGCTCTTTCCTCCATCCTCTACTCTTCTCACCCCTTTCCCCCCCACCCACCACACCTTTTTATTTTGGTGCCTTGATGAAGGGTTCAGGCCCAAAACATGGATTATCCTTTACTTCCTATAAATGCTGCATGACCTGCTGAGTTTGTAGCATCTGCAGACTTTCTTGTTTAAACTTCATAATTTAATAACTTGGAAAGGTACTTGAAGTTTGAAAATGTAAAAATCCATGAACTAAGTGCAAGAAAGAACAATTTGACTGAAATACTATTTAGAGTAGTTTTTTTGTGTGTCAGCATTTTTCACTTCTGCACACGATAGTGCTGAGTCCAGGAAAAGTTCCTTGTCTACTTGAGCGTAGGGTCAGGATACACTTTGTAACTGGATCCTTAGCTTTATGCCAGTCATCTGGAGAAAAAGGGACTTCCCCATTTAAAGCAAAGTAGTTTGTTCTACTCTTGGACCAAAAATTATATTTTTACATTGGTTGTTGATAGAAACTTGGAGGGATTAAAAGCCATGTGGAAAATGTGAAGAGGCTTCAACAGGATGTAGATAAACTAAGTGCGTGGGTGTAGACAAACTAATTGAGACTCAAAGCCTGATAGATAACATGAAATTGCAGAAAGTAGCTCAAAGGTCTGCTTAATGAGAGGATTTAAGAAAAATAGAAACAATGTCTTACTGCAATCATATTACCTCAATGAGGCACACCTGAAATATTGTGTAGTCTTGGTCTTTTCATCTTAAAACATGCGCTTGGCATAAAGGGAGCGCAATCAAGATTCATCAGCTTGGTGCGAGGGATGATGAGGGTGCCACATGATGAAAGATCAAGTAGGCCAGGCCTATGTTTTCAGAATGTGAGCTGGTCTCACTGAAACAGGCAAAATTTGTCTGGGGAAGGGCAGGCTGGATGCAGAGAAGATATTGCCTCTGGCTGAGTCTGGAATTACACTTAGAATTATGGAGAGGCCATTTAGAATGCAATGGAGGAGAAATTTCAATAGATTATGGATAGAAAGAGAATTCAGGGATAAGGTGGATTACAGGAAATTGCTGAGATAAAAATTAGCCACAACCTTGATGAATTGTAGGGCAGGTTAAAATGACTTACCCCAATCATCCTTCTTGCATCGATTCGTCCTTACAAAATGATTGCATTAAAGTATTGTAGGTGGGCTTGAAAGGTGAGTGTGCCACCACTGATTCAATGAAGATTTATTGCATCCTTGGAAATTTAAGTAATCTCATTTATGATAGGTAAATACTATGGAAGGTTTCGGAGCTTTTCAATTTGGATATTTATTATTAATCTTTTATGTATGATCTAAAAGAATTAATGTTTTTAAATATAGCCTGTTTTTAGTCCATGTCTGATTTTTGAGGTTTTGACTATTCATTTCCCCCCCCCCCCCTCCCAAATATGTAGATCTTGGCAATGTTCTTAGTTCACCAAAGAATTGTAACAAGATGAATGGGAAAGTTGAAGGCAATGATAGTGGTGCAGAATCAGAACAGGGGGAAAGTAATGAAGATATAACAGATAATGACCTTGATGATGACAAAGGTAAATATGTTCAACTATCTAATGATTGTTTTATTTTCATTATCTCATTAAAAATATCTTGCAGTTAAAAGCTAATTTAAAATGAATTGATATGAGATGTTATGTATTTATTTAAATATGAGATTTGATTTATTCAAAAATAAAAGATAGCACTTTAATATTTTATTCCTCATAGGAGCAAGTCAGATGAATTAATTGAACACGGTAAAAGTGATTCATGTATTCTCGCTGAATGTGTGTTTACTCATGTTATGGTAGATCATGAGTCATTCATAACTGAAAACTCCTTTAGAACATGGTTGCTCAATATCACAGTTCCATTTTACTTGCCTCTTATTCCAAATTCCTTGAGAGCCCAACCATGATGGTTGCGGTCTCTGGGAAGCAACTGTCCAGTGCAAGGCACCAGATTGGGAGAATACCACTGCCAAGGAAGAGAATCCTAGAAGGAGAAGACTCTACAGGGTAGGAGACCAGAACAATGAATCAGTGAGAGGCTCAGCTGCTAAAGGATCTGCACCGGGTCACAGGCTGCAGGAGATTTGCTCAGTTTTACCATTGGGACAAAAAGGAGGCCATGCAGCTACAGAGGTTGTGGCAACACAAGAGGCAGTGGCCTCGGAGGAGGTGGTGGGATCCACGGACATTTTTTTGTCTCTGAAAGATCTCTCTTTTGCTTCTCTTTCTCTCCTTGGTAGGGGCACCAGAGTAGTAGTGCCTCCTTTATAGGCAAACAAAAGTTGTCTATTTATGTACATGATAAAGGAACCTTGAACCTTGCACCACTGCTATCAGGAGGAGGTAAACAGCACAAAGTCTTGTAAAGGGTGAGGTTACAGAGTATTTGGAGGCACATGACAGGATAGGCCAAAGCCCACATGATTTCCTGAAGGGAAAATCTTGCTTGACTAACCCATGGGAATTCTATGAGGAAGTGATAAACAGGCTGGATAAGGGAGATGCAGTGGATGTTGTGCATTTGGATTTTCAGAAGGCCTTTGACAAAGTGCCACATATGAGGCTACTTAACAAGATAAGAGCCCATGGTATAATAGGAAACATACTAGTGTGAGTAGAGCATTGGGTGTTTGGCAGGAAGCAGAGAGTTGGGATACAAGGATCATATTCTGGTTGGCTGCTAGTTGCTAGTGGTGTTTCACAGGGGTCAGTGTCAGGGCCGCTTCTTTTTATGTTGATGATTTGGTTTATGAAATGAATGGCGGTCTGAAATCAGCGGTTTCTAATATATTCTATGTATGGTTCCCAAATTTGTTCAATAAAGTATGTTTGTCTTTTAGATTATAGGTAATTTTTTCTAATGGAATATACTTGTGAATGATATGAAGCTAGGTGAAGGAGCAGGTAGTGTGGACAAAACAGGGAGGCTGAAGAAAGACTTAGGAAGATTAGGAAAATGGGTAGAGAGGTGGCAATTGAAATATCATGTCGGAAAGTGTACTGTCATGCAATTTGGTAGAAAAACAAATGAGCAGACAATTTTTTAAATGGAGAGAAAATTGAAAATACTTAGATACAAAGGGCCCTGGGAGTCCTTGTACAGGATAGCCTGAAAGTAAACTTGCATGTTGATACGGTGGTGTAGAAGGCATGCAATGCTGGCATTCGTTTCAAGAGGAATAGAATATAAAAGTATGGATGTGATGTTAAGGCATTATAAGGCCCTGCTGAGACCTCACAGAATATTGTGAGCATTTTTGGGCTCCTCATTTAAGAAAAGATGTGCTGAAGTTAGAGAGGGTTCAAAGGTGGTTTACTAGAATGATTCCAGGGTTGAAAGGGTTATCATATGAGGAGAGTTTGACAATTCTTGGCCTGTATTCATTGGAATTTAGGATTATGAATGAGGATCCCATTGAAATATTTTGAATGGACAGAGTAGATGTCAAAAGGTTGTTTCCCATGGAGGGAGAGTCTAGGACAGGAAGGCAGAACTTTAGAACTGAAGGGCAACTGCTTTGAACAGAAATGCGTAGGAATTTCTTCAACCAGAGGGTAGTAAATCTTCCTGTTAAACAAGATAAAAGACAAAGAATTAAGCCTAAAATTAGACAGAGCTACACAGATTATATGTGACAGCACAAAAGTTAAAAGAATGGAATCCAACAATATCGGACAATATTACACGCAATTTTGACATGTACAAAAGTGAAAACATTTTGGGAGGATTTAAACTTAATATTAAATAGAATTACAAAAATTAAGATACCAAAAGATCCATAAATTTTCCTGTTAAACAGCATAAATGACAAAGAATTAGGCCTAAAATTAGACAGAGCTCAAAAAAGATTTACTCTGCGCTTGCAACAGCAAAAAAGTGCATAATGATAACTTGGAAAATGGAGGCAACCTTAAAAATACAACATTGGTACAAAGAAATGAACAAGTGTATTCCATTAGAAAAAATTAAGTACAATCTAAAAGACAAACATACTTTATTGGACAAATTTGGGAACCATACATAGAGTATATTAGAAACCGCCGATTTCAGACCTTCATCTCTTAAAGTGATAAGATACAAGTACAAAAATACTTAAATATGGAATTTTGGATGACACAATTTCTTTTTTTTCTTTTCTTTTATGTTCTTTATTGATTATTTATTTTTCTTCTTTTTATTTCTTACTTTACATTATGGAGGGTGGGGGGGAATGAAAATGTCATTGTGTATATTTTATCGATGAATATTTGTATATATTGTTATTGACATGGTTCACGGTGAAGTATTAAATAAAAAAATATTTTTAAAATTCCAAAAATTATAAAAAACAGAAGATAGTAAATCTGTGAAATTTGTTACCATAGGCAGTTGTGGAGGCCAGGTATTTGGGTGCATTTAAGACCAAGATTGATGAGTTCTTGATTAGTCAGGACATCAGATGTTCTTTGGAGAAAGCCAGGGCTGACTAGGATAATGGATCAGCTCATGACTAAATGGCGGCTGGATTCGATGGACTAAATAGCCTATTTCTGCTCCTATGTCTCATGGTCTTATCGTTTATTTTTACTGAACTCAACCTATTGTGCTTTTAATGCCTATTACCTGTACTGAAATCCCTTAATTCAACTGCAGTAATTGTCTGTTGCAAGCGTTGCCAGTCCTCCTACTTTGCTCATTTCTGAAGCTATTACAGACCAAAATATTTTGCTTCATAAGTTCATGAGTGGTATCTCAATTAATGAATAAGGGCTGATGTCTTCATTTCTATTAATAAGTTGTCAATTTTTTTATAAATGACATCATATTGTGGCAATGACTTGGATACATCTGTTTCCTGCTTTCAGTCTATTTGGAAATGGTGTTTAATGGTGTGTTTAAAAAAAGGTCTGGTAAAAGATTTGTGGAGAAATGAAACTGCTGTGCAGCATGGATCGCTTTGTGCAGAAACACTCAAGAGAAAATGCATCTCAAAATAGAAATGCTCAAAAATAGTAATGAAGATGGCTTTTTCCTTTTGTATATTACATGCAAATGCATGTGATAAAATTGGAAAGTGCCCACAAAGTTTGATGTAAGGACCATTGAAATGAAGGTAGAAGCAGTGTGTGTGTGTGTGTGTGTGTGTGTGTGTGTTGAATTGAATTGGGTGGGGTGGAGAGGAAGTCATTGTTTATCAGCCATCGTTGCCAGGATTATTTTTTCATTCCCCACCCTACTGCCTCAAATCCAAACTATAATACTTCAATAACTACTTGTTTCAAAATTACTGTACATATAATTTGGTGTAGGGTAAAATTAAAGACCAGGCTGTGTAGTGAGCTGTATTCTAAGTTGTTTACTTTTCTTTAATGTTTTACATTAAAACCCAGAACTAATTTCACTAGAAGACTTTTCCATGGAGTATAATCAAATTTGAGATCATGGACTTTTGACTGTATCTTTCTGCGGAAGGTAATTGTTTTGAGTGACTTCAATACGTAACTCCAATGTAATCTGTACGAAAGAAGTTTCCTTTTTCTCTCTTTCCACTTCGGCAAATTTAATATTACTCTTATTTTAAAGACAGACACCTTTTTTATTCCATACTTTTCAATAGTTTTGTCTCTCTGTCCTCCTTTTCTCTCCCTCTATTCCCTTCCATATTAATTTTATTTTCAAAATCTTTGTCTTCGTCATAAAATGGGTCATTTTTTTTCTTTTGGGTAAACGGGCATCTTTAGCAATTATTGCTAATCCCCAGTTACTCTTGAGAAAGTGACAAATTGCAACCTTGCACTTCTGTGTTACTGCTGAAATTAGACCCTTAAATGCTGGTGTGGTAGTGGAGGGTTCTAGTATTTTGACCCTGCCATAGTGAAGGGCTTATGTCAACATGATGTGCAACTTTCAGTGAAACATGCAGATGAGAGAGTTTCATTCTCCTGCCCTTGGCCCTGTATTTGGAAGGTACAATCAGAATTACGAACCTGATGTTGGCAATGCACGTTGCACATACTGGAGCCATGCTGCAGGTGGGAACTACTGTTTAGGGTGGTATATGGGGGTCTATTCAACTGGACTGCCTTGTCCTAACACTTCAATTCTAATCTGCTGCTCTGCATTTTTATCCCCTTTTGCCTTTGGGCCTCTTCCTCAAAACAGATGAAATCTTTGTCCTAAATTTTCCCACTTTGCTATGTTTCATTATGTACTGACAATAACCACACCAGCAGTGCAAGTATAAGACAGCTTTAATAAACTAATAGGTACACTAAGAGTCTTGTCTCTCTGCAAGACAAACCTGAAAGGCTAGACTGTAGCTCTAGACAGCTTTATATACAAGGTCACCGGGATGTCCCCTGGTGACCTAGTGTAAGGTAAAACATCATGAGATGGGAATGTGTAAGGAGTTACCCTGTACAGGGCTGTAACAAGATGTGAATGCATCCTTGTACTTACAAGATAAGAGAGACATTGATGGATTGAGAGGCAGGAAGCTAGCAGGGAAAGGATAGCAACAGTTTTAGTCATTGGACAAGTAATGATATGATGATGTTCTAAGCACGTATCCAAGGGTATAAAAAATCACCATTTTGCTGATAACGGCAGAATGCATTCTCCGACTAACATCGTTAGTCGCAAGTGTTACAATCCGGTAATAAAGAACAAAGAACCCTGATTTCGACTCAGTCTGGTGTTTGTCTCACTCATTCATGAACAAAGCAGACCTAACACTAGTGGTGTAATTACATATCACCACATTCACCCCCCCTTAAAAAATTGTTATTCCACCCCCCCCCCCCACCGTCCTCCTTCCCTTGTTTGTAAGTTCATAAGTCCAAAATTTTTTGTTGCTTCCATTGCCTTCTGGACCTCCTCGGTAGTGGTATTGGGGTTGGGAGTGCGATCTGCCTTTCGGCCTTTCTTGGTGGAGGTGTGGGAGTGGGAAGTACTAGATGGCTATGCAGTTGTGTGGGCTGGGGATCCTCTTGTATGGGATTAGGTCATCAAGTCTAGGGTGGTGATATTTTGTGGGGCGGGTGTACCCAGGGTCCTGATTTCCAGGGTGGGTGGTCTAGTCCTCTGGGCTGACTGGATGGATGACTGCTGCTGCGCTCCTTGTTGATCCGTAGACATCTGTGTTTCTTCCGCATTGTTCACACATCCGGCCGGCGCGAGATCCCTGGTGGCCACCAAGTCTTCTCTTCAATCTGGGAATGTGATGAAGGCGTACTAAGGATTCGCGTGCCTCAACTCCACTTGATCCACCACCGGGTCCGCTTTGTGGGGTCTGCAGTGCTTCCAGAGGAAAACAGGTCCCGGTGTCATCATCCATTTAGGCAGCACTGTGCCCGTCGTGGCTTTCCTTGTGAAAGAAAAAATACGGTCATGTGGGGTCATGTTAATGGCTGTACACAACAAAGAACGTATAGAGTGTAGGGCTTCTGGCAACACTTCTTGCCATCTAGTAACAGGCAGGTCAAGAGGACCGTTTTAAGGTCAAGAGGACCGTTTTCCAGATAGTGGCATTTTCCCTTTCGACTTGTCCATTCACCCTGGGATTGTAACTTGTGGTGCGGCTGGTAGCAGTCCCTCTCTCGTGCAGGTACTGGTGTACTTCTGCACCCCTGTCTGTGTGTATGTAGTTCTGGTACCCAAATATGCTGAAGATGGGTTGGAGGCATTTTATTACAGTGGCTGCTGATGCATCAGAACACAGGATTGCGAAGGGGAAACGGGAATATTCATCTATTACGTTTAGGAAATAGACATTTCTATTATTGGATGGGAGCAGTCCTTTAAAATCGAAGCTGAGGTGCTCAAAAGATTTGGTAGCTTTTATCAGGGTGGCTTTGTCTGGCCGGTAAAATTGCGGTATGCATTCTGCACAGATGGGACAGCTCTTGTTCACTGACCTCACTTCCTCTACCGAAAATGGGTTTGGGGTTTTAATGAAGTGAAACAGTCTAGTGACCCTTGGGTGGCCCAGTTCATTGTGCAAGCTCTGCAACTGGGACGTGTGGTTAAGGATGGCACAAGTCGCTCTGGACAGCGCGTCCGTGGGCTCATTTGAGTCTTCTGGGGCGGTATAGAATGTTGTAGTTAAATGTAGACAATTCTATCCGCCAGCACAGGATTTTGTCATTCTTACTTCTCCCCCTGTTCTGGTTATTGAACATAAAAGCCACAGACCATTGTTCCGTGACGAGGGTGAAGTGTTTGCACGCCATATAATGTCGCCAGTACTTTACTGCTTCCACAATGGCTATGGCCTCCTTCTCTACTGCTGATCTCTGACCCCTGTAGGGTTTACAAAAAAAAGGCCATTGACCCTCCATCTTGGTTTAGGGTGGCTGCCAGAGCCACATCGGATGCATCCATTTCTACTTGAAACAGGATCGACTCATCTATGGACTGCATGGTAGCTTTAGCGATATGATCCCTAATGTCCCTGAATGCTCTGGTGGCTGCTGGGCACATGGGAAAACTGAGGCTTTTATAAGTGGGCGGGCCCTGTTGGCGTAGTTAGGGACCTATTGGGCATAGTAAGCGAACAGTCCCAAACACCTTTTTTGTGCTTTCAACGTGTGTGGCACTGGGAGGTCTAGGAGAGGGTGCATACAGGCTGGGTCTGGGCTGATTTCCCCATTCTGCACTATGTAGCCCAGGATTGGCAACTTCCTGGTGCTAAAGATGCATTTGTCCCTGTTGTATGTTAGGTTCCTTTCCTCGGCTACCTGGAAGAAGTGTTTTAATGATTGTCATGTTGTCTAAGTAGGGGAACACTGCTTTCAGTTGGAACTCATCTACTATTCAGTCCATTTCTCTCTGAAACAGGGGCACTCCATTGGTGACACCAAAGGGGAGTTCCAGAAAGGTTACTTGTTAGCTAAGTGTTTTGTGCTTTCTTTTCTTTATATTCTGTTACCTGCAATATATCCCATTTTTCCACACCCTTATTGTTTCACTGTCCATTTTCATTTAAAACTCATTTAGTTCAGTTGTCCAATTATGCCAGTTGAATTCTGGAAAATTATTGTATTAAAATATAGGTGACTGCTCTAGTGCTAAAAGATAAGCAACTGTTGATTAATCAAATTTTCTTATAAACTTTATCAGAAATTTGTTGATTGAGAGGGAGGAAGGTTTCTGGTTTGCATTATTTTGCCTGTGTGGAGTAAAAGCCTCTCATCAAACCATCATTTGCAGTCATCAGACATTAGTTTACCATTTGCAGGTGGCAGACTTTTTTTGCACCTTGTGGTTTGGCCTTATAAACTGAATGCTTCAGAAATGTTGCATTAAACCCATAATTGCAGACTTGTCAGCACCTAAGAGCCTGAATATGCCTGGGATTGTTTGATCTCAGAAGGTAAACAGACACAGGACTCATCGGTACTTGGAGGAGAGAGCATCTCGGAACACTAGGTGCTGTAGGTTTCTGTGAGGGGCGCTGGACCAAATATCAACTCTGTCTGCCTTACAGTAGACAAAAGTTTAAGAACTTCATGTATGTTTCATTCTAAATGTAGTATTACATGACAATAATGGAACCTTTGCCTTTACCTATTGAATGAATTTGTTGGGTAACATAAGGTTGCATGTTTATTGATTTCATTTAATTGTGTGGTCAAAATACCATGCATTAATTTTTCACAAGATGTGGAAATGCCGGCATTTATCATCACACCCCAGTTGCTCCTGAACTGGGAAAGCGATTATGTATTCACGATACTGGATCTGTGGTCACAATGTGGAATATTTGAACAAAAAAATTAGGAGGGCCAAGTCAGGGAGGTGCATGGAATAATCACTGCCGGACAGGGTTAGAGAAAATTCCAAAGCATTTTATAAGTATATTAAGGGCACATTCCATCAGACATTCTTTGGACCACTTTCTCAGTTGATCTCTATCTTCTTGTAAGTAGACAACCTTTTTCACTGTCCATAACACCTCCAATTTCAGTGCCACCTATAATCCTATTATCCATGCTACCAACATTCTCGTCCAAATCATGAGAATCAACAACACTGATCCCTATAACACACCACTCGTCACAGGTCTCCAACCTGAATAACAACCTTCCTCTATCACCAAGCTAATTTTGTATCCAATTGGCTAGATTGATCTGGATATTGTGCATTTAACCTTCTGGACCAGCTTTTGATGCACATCTTGTGACAAGCCTTGGTTAAGTCTCGCACCCTTCCCTTGTCAAATCTCTTGGTCATCTCTTCAGAAAACTCAAGTCAAATTCATGAGACAATATTTACCACACATAAAGCCATTCTGTCCAAATCGGTCCTTGCCTTTCCAAGTGTAAATAAATTTTGTCTTTCCAAATTCCTTACATTAACTTTCCCACCATGCTGTAGTTCCTTGGCTTACTCCTTCTGCCCTTCATAAATAAAGGAACCACATTAGCTGGCCTCCTGATTTTCGTCAGTTTTAGTTAAGTTAAATTCTGCTCTATAACTTCAGCAGCCAATAATGTGGTTGAAGTTACAATGTAGCTGCATGTAGATAGAAATAATGACAGATAAAATTCAATAAAATAAATGCAAGGTTTACAGTGATAGAGAAGAAATGAATGATTGAATAGGAAAGGAAAAAGCTAAAATATATGAATATGTTAGCTATCGTCACTCAATAAAAGCAGCTGTTAATGGCACCGTCTTGCTGAAATTAGGCCTGTAAAGTACTGTGAAAATTGTAATAATGTCATGTGATACCAAACTCTGAATAACGTACTTGGTCTGGTCATCAGGAAATTTATAAGTACAGGAAATATGACAAAGAAAAGCCAACAGGCTGAACTTTAGTGTGGTCATTCTCAATGGGAACCATAACACATTTAAGGGGAGGGACGACAGACTGAAATTGTGAATTGTTTTTACTGTAGTTGGTAGGAGCGAAGTACGGAAGAAATCAGCTCAACTTGATTGGTTGGTTTATTTTGATTTGAGAATTTTCTATGAAATAGACTTCTTTGCCTATACTTATCAAGAGTAATTTTATAAAAATTAAATCAAATGGTTTGCAGGATTTAATGTTTCTCTGGCTCATCAACTGCATCTGCAAAATATCCTAAATTTATTCCAAAGTTTTTACAATGTAGTACTTGCTCCCCCTTGAGGAAATTCAACTCTTTCTATGAAATTTTGCATGAGTGTGATGTTTCAAACACTGGAAGAATATTTTTTAAATGAAATTCCAGTAACAATTAACTATAAGTTATGCAAATAAAGAATAAAATTAAACCAATATAAAGATTATTATCAATAAATATCAATTTATAGATATATAAAAATATTAATCTCTGTAACTTAAACATTAAAGATCGGATTTGTATTGATTTCTTCCCACATAACCCTAACTGCAAGTGCATTTCAAAGTCACTAGAATGCTGATTAAATTATTAGACACAAGTGTAAATAGCCATCTCTTTCCTCAGTAACCAGATTAAATATTAAAATGGTTTCTTTCTCAGTTTGTCCTTTTAAGTTTTACTTTAGTAGTTTGTCAGAAATGTAAATGATTTATTATTTATTAACCTTCTTATTGCCATATTTTGTCTTATAGATATCATTACATGCATCTCAAATACATCTGACTTTTATGGTTGATTAGATGAGATGTCACTGCTGCTCAACCTGCCTCCTCTTTGCTACCACCCTTGCCGTTTTGTTGAAGGGGGTCGAAATACAAATGGGAGAAGGTGGAGAGGCATGTAGTGTGGATATCGTACCAATTTTTAACTATTGACAGAACTTTTTAAAAATAATTGTTAACTTAATCTATTGGTTCAAATATTGTTTTTGTTTCTGTTATTTTTTTTGTAGAACTAAGTGGGGTTGTGAAAAGGAGAACCGTAACACAGGAACCAGCAGATGTGAAAATAGAAGATGTGAAACCAGAGTTTGTAATTTTCCAAAACACAGAGGTAGCAAACAATTGTATTCTCAATGGACTTCTGGATCCTCAGACTGCTCTAAAACCATGCGATGGAGAGAAAGAAAAGGAAATAATAGTTCATAACATACAACAGCCTGCACTTAATGGTGAAATAGGTGATTAAAAATATCTGTGTCTTCTTCTGTGCATTATGTACCAACGACCAAGCATGTTTCAAACAAGTATTAGCCATTATTACAAAGGCTTATTTTTTAACATGATAAAAAGTAGTGTGTTCTGTCACTTTGGTTACTCAACATGAAATTGATAAAGGATGAGAGAACTCTATGTGTGCATATTAATAAGGACATAAGATTTAAAAAATTTTTGAATTTGGCAGAAACAAATTGAATGTACTTTCTCAATCATGAAAGCATTAAAATTCTCAGAAAATCCAGAAGTCCATCACATTTATATCTATCCTTAGGTAGTCCATTATTTTTGATCATGATGACTGCATAAATTATGCTAACCAAATAGTACCTGTTCGCTTGTTTCTAACACATGCTTGCATCTAAGTTACAACTTTAAGTGATTTTGAGTTGATTTTATAACCAATCCTATGCTGACATCAGAAAATCTAAAGGAGATATTTATTTATTTATTTCCTGTTTGGAAATTAAGGAAATACATAGGAACCAGCCCCTAATGTGATGTATACCGCCATCATAATTAATGTTATCAGTATATAGATCCTCGTTTGCTAGGTCACTGTAGAACAGGCTAATGTGCTGGAGCATATCAAAGTGAAGAAAGAGGTAGGAGTGGAGCTTCTGAAAAATACCAAGATAGATAAGTCCATGGGGCCCAACAGGATGTGCCCCAGGTTACTATGGAAAGTGACGGAAGAGATTTCTAGGGCGTTGATGATGATCTTTGCATCCTCCCTGGCCACAGGAGTGATAATGGAGGATTAGAGGATGGCAAAAGAGAGAATCGTGGGGATTATAGCCCAGTGAGTCTTTTGTTAGTGGTAGGAAAATTATTGGAGTGGATTCTTGGGGACAGGATTTAAAAGCTTTTGGAGAAACATAATTCTCATTAGGGATAGTCAGCATGACTTTGTGTGGGGCATGTCGTGCCTCACGAGCCTAATTGATATTTTTGAGAAGAAAACAAAAGTAAGTGATGAAGGTAGAGTGATGGATGTGATGTATATGGATTTGAGTAAAGAGTTTGACAAAGTTCCCCATGGTAGGCTCTCCAGGAAGTCATGAGATCAGTGGAAAATTGGGCTGTGTGGATTCGGACTTGGCTTGACCATAGAAGACAGTAGTAAATAGAGCGTATTGTGACTGGAGGTGGTGATAAGTGGTGTTCTGCAGAGATTTATTCTGGGACTCTTGGTGATTTTTACAAATGACTTGGATGAAGAAGTGGAGGGTTAGGTTAGTAAGTTTGCAAATGACACAAAGGTTGGAGGTGTTGTGGATGGTGTATATGGTTATCGTAGGCTACAACAGAATATAGTCAGGATTCTGAGTTGGGCAGAGAAATGGCAGATGAAGTTCAATCGAGGTAAGTGTGAAGTGATATTCTTAGGAAAATCAAACTTGAAGGCAGACACATGGTTCATGGCAGGATTCTAGCAGTATGGAGGAACTGAGGGAGCTTGGTGTTCATGTGCAAGTTGATAGGCTGAGGACGTATAGTATGTTGGCCTTCAGTAATTGGGGGATTGGGTTCAAGAGATGTGAGGTAATGTTTCAGCTCTGTGAAACACTTAAAAATGATCTAACCAGAATAATTTAATTATGTTAATTTTCGGTCACCTCATTATATCAAGGATGTCTTATGAGGAAATGTTGAGCGAGGCTAGGGCTTTTCTCTTTGAAGCCATTATGAGGCTGAAAAACAATAATATAATAGTTAGAGACATTGCCCAAATCTTAGGATTACCGAAATCAACTGTTTGGAACATCATTGCACTGTAATAAGAAGGAGCGTACTGGTGAGTTCAGTAATCGGGAAGGAAGGGATCGGGAAGGAAGGGGTCGGGAAGGAAGGGGTCGGGAGGGAAGGGGTCGGGAGGGAAGGGGTCGGGAGGGAAGACCCTCCACTTCTGATGATAGAAGAAGTCTCATCATAAGAAAGAAAAATCCCCAAACACTTGTCCGACAAATGAGAAACACTCTTCAGGTGGCATGTGTGGATATGTCAATGACTACTGTCTGCAGAAGACTTAATGAACAGGTATACAGAGGCTACACTGCAAGATGCAAATCACGAGTTAGCCACAGAAACAGGATGGCCAGATTACAATTTGCTAATTATTTAAAAGAGTTTGCAGAATTCTGGAAAAGGTCTTACATATGAGGACATCTGAGACTAAGATTAACCTGTATTAGAGTGATGGCAAGAGCCAAGTATGGAGGTTAAAGGAACTGCCCAAAATCCAAAGCAGACCACCTCATCAGTGAAATATGGTGGTAGGGGTGTTGTGGCTCAGGCATGTACGGTTGCCACAGGTACTGGCTCACTTATCTTCATCGATTATGTAACTGTTGTTGACAGTTTCAAAATGAATTCTGCTTAAGTTCAAGTAAATACCTCCTAATGCATTGGGCAGTGCTTCATCCTACAGCAAGACATGATCTCAAACATACTGTGAAAGCACCAAATGAGTTTTTCAAAGCTAAAGACTGGAAAATTCTTGGATGGTCAAGTCAGTCACCTGATCTAAATCCATTTGAGCATGTCTTCCATATGCTGTAGAAAAACTTAAGAAGCTGAAGATGGCTGAAGTAGAGGCCTGGCAGAGCATCACCAGAGAAGCTCCCCAGCACCTGCTGTCTATTAATCAGACTTCAAATAGTTGTTGCATGCAAGGGATATTCAATAAAGTACTAAACATGATTCCTTTAATACCATTGCTATGTCCAAAATATTATGGTGCACTGAAATGAGGGGACTATGTATAAAAAAGTGATGTAATTTCTACATGGTCAAACCAAAATATATACAAATAACCTTGAAAAAAATCTGAAATGTGCTCTTTAATCTTGTTCATTATTTGATTACAAATTTAAGACTGGAGCACAGGGACAAATCAAGGAAAAAAGTGTCCTTGTCTCAGATGTTATGGAGAGCATTGTGGAGGCACCTGAGAGCATTATTTCCAGTATACACAACTATTTGATTTCTGCCTTTATATGCAGTCCTAATCTCATCTTCTTCCTCATCCACTACACTTTATGCTCTGGGCACTCTGGTCCTCACCCCCCTGCAAATCTAGTTTGAATACCAGAGCAGCACTAGCAAACCTTTTTATAAGGATATTAATCCAGCTCCAGTTCAGATGCAAACCGTCCCTCCAATACAGGTACCACCTTCCTTTAAAGATGATCGAGAAATCTGAAGCCTTCCCTCCTGCACAATCTCTTTAAGCTGCATTATCTCCTATTTTTAACCTCACTAGCATCTGGCACAGGTAGGCAATCCTGAAGATCCTTTCTCTTCTTCAGTTTTTAGTGTACTGCCTTGTACAATTTCCATGCTGCCTTTATCCTCAGATACTGAAAATGAAACACATTCTGAACATTCATTCTCCGCATCCTTGTGATCACATTTTCAAAAACAATGAAGCATTTCAGTTATTTAAAAGATAACATCGGTTCCAATTAATGATAACATGTATCTTGTATGAAAGACATTGAAATACTTTTGCTAAATATAGTCATTTCAGCTTCCCACCTGTTTCACAGTGATATGGACTGAGAGCAGATGCAGCGTTAGTTGTATATGCAGGATCTTCTGAAAGTGGTCAGATTTTAAATTCCTGCTGATGCACCTTCCCAAAGCACATAACATTTTATTTCCCTTCCCCATAAACCTATTGCAGATTCATAATTCAGTCTGCTTCTGTGATCCTGCTTCTCTGGAATAACTGTACTAATTCTTTTCGGTGCTGTCTCCAGAGTGTAGTGATCAGAATTAAATACAAACTCTCATTACCCCTGAACCTGTGTTTTATTAAGGTTACATATAAACGTCCTTTCTTTTGTACATCATATCTATATTTGTAAAGCTTAAGGTACTGGATGTATATGTTTTGATCATTTTTTTTTTCTCTCTGTCCTGTACCTTCACAGATTTGTATATTGTGAAAAGGTGCATGGGAAAAGAGAAGTTCACCATAATTATTACTGGCTTTTCTCATTGCTAATACCAAAGGGTTTCACTTAGTATGAATGTCATCTGTTGCATGTATTTCCATTCCATTGGCCTGCCTACATCTTTCTGAATTCTCATTGTTTACCACATTTAGTGTCATCTGCATATTTTAAAATAGTTCCCAATGAACCATTGAAGTCCCTAACAAGAACTGAAAAAATTAGTGAAGAACATTTCACCAGCCAAAAAAAATTAATGCTCTCCAGTACCACCCTTTATTGCATGGTCTTTTGCACAGAATAATCTGACCACCATCAAGATTCCTTTTCAAGATTCCTTTTATTGTCATGTAATAATACAAAAAAATTAACGTACATGAAATTCCCTTTTGCTTGCCTTAATGCAAACAAAGAGACACCATCTCGGACAATGCAGCCCATTCAATGAATAACCCCTTCATCATTCAAACCATTCGCTCTTTCCATCACTGTGAACAGTTGTTGAGATGTATACCATCTTCAAAGTCCACTGCAATTATTCTCCAATATAATTTATTTGGTCCATGCCATATTACTAGGGAAGATGAGGACTAGCAGACTCATGGTTTCACCTGGGGGTATTCCATTTTGAAAGTCTACATTCATACTATTAAATGCATTCTTTTTAACAGTCTTTGCTGTAAACATCAGAAAAAAAGAAGTCACTACCACTTTTATTCTTAATAGGATGATGTGGATACATACATTTTGAAATTGGTGAATTTTGACAACACCATTGTATATCTTCAACCTAACAGAAATTGTAGATTAACCATAATCAGTCAGAATACCACATTATTTCCTGAAAAGCACATTCTATAATTCTACCAGAGGAATGCAAGGTTGCAAAATTGTCTTTAACAAAATCTCTTCTGGCCTTAATTAATTATCTGCACAATTAAATAGCTTAGTGTGGACGTTTCTGATTGTTTCCTCAATAGAACCTAGAACACTACAACACAGTACAAGCTCTTTGGCCTTCAATGTTGAGCCGACCAATATATTTCTACCAAAAAAAAAGCAAAACCCTTCCTGCCTCATAATCCTCTATTTTTCTTTTATCCGTGTGCTAATCTAAAGTAAAATTATCTGGCCTATAATTGCAACTATCTTGCTGGTATTTGATTATTTTTTTACTGATAAGCATTTCTTGTCTCATCCTAATGACATTCTGTTTTACTGCTGGTAATCACATTTTGTATGCCATTTAATTACAGATGGTGTGGGAAACCAATGTGATGAACATTCAGGAACTCAGCACCTTGCAAGTGATTCAGATAATGAGGTTTATTGTGATTCAATGGAACAGTTAGGATTTGATGATGAGGTAAATCACAATATTGAGAATGGCAAGCAATATTGGTTAAAGCTGTACCATCCAAAAATAAAATGTAAATAAAAAGTGCATTAATAAATGCACTTCAACATTGTCTATATAATGGCCATATAGACTGTAGTGATCAAAATAACAAAGAAGTATTATAACATCAAATATTTGATTTTTTATAGGCGTTGTGACTTTCAGTTTCTTTGTTAAATAGAAATTTGCAAACTGTTTTTGAAACAGATAATGTGGTATTAATTACTTTGATCTAGGTTTGGAGAGTGTGGACTAGTTCAAGACTCTGGTTTGATGTGGCTCCTGCATTTCTCGTCAGAAGTGGTGGAGGATTGGTGATGGAAGAGAGACAATAGATAATAGGTCCATCAAGCCAGCACCGCCATTCATTTAGATAATGGCTGCTCTTCCACTATTAGTACCCTGTCTCTGCCTTCTCCCCGTAACCCTTTATTCCACCTGTCCACAAGAACCTAATCTAGCTCCCTCTTGAACTCATCCAGAGAACCTGCCTCTACCACCCTCTGCGGCAAAGCGTTCCACATACCAACAACTCTCTAGGTAAAAAAAATTCTTATCTTTGTCCTAAAGGGCCTTCCCTGTATTCTTCAACTATGGCCTCTAGTCCTAGTCTCCCCCAACATTAGGAACATGTAATCAGCTTCTATCATGTCTAATCCTTTAATCTTATATACTTCAATCATATCTCCCTTCATCCTTCTAAATTCCAATGTATACAACCCCAGTTTATCCAACCTTTCGGTATACATCAATCCTGCCATCCCGGGAACAAACCTTGTGAATCTATGCTTCACTCCTTCAATAGAGAGAATATCCTTCCTCAAATTAGGAGACCAGAATTGGACACAATACTCCAAGTGCCAGGGCCCCTGTACAACTGTAGAAGGACATCTTTACTCCTATGCTCTATTCCCCTTTTTATGAAGGCCAACATGCCATTTTCCTTTTTCACAGCTTGTTGAACCTGCATGCTAGCTTTTAGTGACTGATGTACAAGTACATATAGATCACATTGCATTACTGCACTCCCTAACTTGACGCCATTTAAATAATAATCTGCGTTCCTGTTCCTACCAGCAAAGTGGGTAACCTCACATTTATCCACACTAAACTGCATCTTCCATGCATCCGCCCATTCACCTAACCTGTCCAAATCCCCCTGCATTTTCCTGACATCCTCCTCACACTTCACACTTCCACCCAGTTTCATGTCATCTGCAAATTTGCTAATGTTATTTATAATCCCCTGATAACAACTGAGGACCCAGCACTGAGCCCTGCGGGACCCCACTTGTCACATCCTGCCATCCCGAAGGTGACCCATTAATCCCTACACTGTGTTTCCTGTCTGTCAACCAATTTTCTATCCATGTCAGCACCCTACCCCCAATACCATGCTCTCTGATTTTGTCTACTAATCTCCTGTGCGAAACCTCATCAAAAGCCTTCTGAAAGTCCAAATGCACCACATCCACTGGCTCTCCCATGTTCACCCTCCTCATCACATCCTTGAAAAATTTCAGAAGACTAGTCAAGCATGATTTTCCCTTCAGAAATCCATTCTGACTTGTAATTTCTGTCTAAGTGTTCTGTTATTTCTTCTTTTATAATAGATTCTAATATCTTCTCCACCACTGATGTCAGGCTAACCGGTCTGTAATTGCCTGTTTTCTCTCTCCCTCCCTTCTTCAAAAGCGGCACAACATTAGCCACCTTCTAATCCACAGGCACCTCTCCTGAATCTAGAGAACATTGGAAAAATGTCGGCCAATGTCTTCACAATTTCAAGAGCAGCCTTCCTAAGCCCCCTGGAATACAGACCATCAGGCCCTGGGGACATCAGCCTTCAGTCCTTTCAATTTACTCAAGATCACATGCTTCCAAATCCTATCAATTCCTCCATTACGATCGGAACTTCTATCAATTCCTTCAATACCACAGGACCTCTACTCCCTATCTGACCTTTACCTGTATCTTCCCTGGTGATGACAGATCCAAAATATCTATTAAACCCATCAGCCATTTCCTTGCTTCCCATAATAAGTTTGCCTTTTTCTGCTTTTTAGGGCCCGATTTTGGTCCTAACTAATATTTTCCTCTTTACTTACCTAAAGAAGCTTTTACTATCCCCTTTTATATTATTGGCTAGTTTACCCTCATTCCTCATTTTTTCCTCCCATATAGCTTTCTTATTCATCTTCTGTTGCTCTTTGAAGGTTTCCCAATCCTCTAGCTTCCCACTCTCTTTGCTATATTATATTTCCTCTCCTTGGTCTTGATACTATTCTTGACTTCCTTTGTCAGCCACGGTTGCCCTTTGCTCGCCTTAGAACCTTTCTTCCTCTTTGGAATGAACTAGCCCTGTACCTTCTGTAAAATGCTCAGAAATACCTGCCGTGTTTGTTCCACTGTTCTCCCAGATAGGATATCCTTCCATTGTATTTTGGCAAGCTCCTCCAGCCACAATCTCCACTGTACTCCTCCTAGTCTTCATGTATCAAGGGCTATATTAAAGAAAGTAAGTATTCTTTAGGACTATTCCCAGATATGTAAGGGAATAGCTAGTGTGGTAAACAGCAGATGCAGCATAGCAGGACTGCAAGGACAGTGAGTATGGTCTAGTCTGGATCATTGATATGAAAGCAAACAGCATCTGATTCATAAATATTTTTCAAAGAAAGAAATCCATCATTCCCTGGTCAGGTCCAGAGCTGACTGAAATATTTGCTGCCTGAAATATTAAAGCAACCTACTCTGATCAAGTATAATTAGGGTGGGCAGTGATGGCTGCCAGTGTGCACACGTTGTCTGAATAGGGAAAAAAATATTTACTTGAATTAAAATCTTGGTTTTAAGCTACAGTATCATCTCAACCATGAATATTGCATTTAAGAAAATGTGTGGTTTTACTTTTTTAGGCTTTGGGAGCTGACTGCACTGTCAGTGAAAACTTAAACAGTTCTCAGATGATCTCAGAACTTGAACACATTCAGCTCTTAAATATCAAGAGTCATTGCAAAACAGAGTTGGAATGTTCTGTAAAATCTCATATAAATCCTGTAAAAATGAGGCTGCAGGATTGGAGAAAAGGTGGTGTTACCCATGGGGGTGAAGAAACAAAATCAAGTGGAAGTGCTCCTCAGAAAGTGACTAGCAAAAGACCTGAGTTTCACATGTCCAGCAGAGGCCAAGGTATATATTTCATTTACTTTTCTTGAAATGTTTCCCTAAATTTCCCACAAAATTTTGTTTTCTTGCGGAACTGCTTTGTGGGTTACATTTGTCATTTATTTTCTTTACACTTTTCCAAATTTACTGCTGTAGATTTTATTACCCTACTGTAACAAGATGTAAGGGACCTTTCAATTAATTTATTGTTGGTTTCCTTATTATACATGAGCAATATCAGGAGATCAAAGGTTAGGAGAAAGAAATGTCCCTTCCCAATTTTGATAAAAATAATTTACAATTGAATTTGTAATTATATTCATTATAGCAGTTCTTCACTTGAATTGTCATGTACTGTCCTTGGAAATGGAATGTTACAACACAAGCAACAGGACTTTTTGGAGCAACCGAGGATAATAGAGGTGTTTAAGATTAAGAGAGTAAAATATAGAATGGACAGCCAGCACCCTTGGCAAATTGCAAATATCAGACACCCGTTCAAGATGAGTGGACGAAAGATTAGGAGAGATATTAGAGAATTTTTTTAAAAAGCGCAGAATGTAGTGGGTACCTGGATTGGCCACTGGTGGTGGTAGGGCTGCTACAATGGGTTCATATAAAAGTCTCTTAAGGTCTCATATTTTTGGTACACTATTCAGTGGGAAATGGCTCAGAAGCATCCAGTGTAAATAAGGGAAATTAATTAAAATATTCATAGAATGGATCATGGAAATGTTTTAACACCTATTGGTGAGGAAAGGCAGCCAAAGTCATGTCAAAATGTCAAAGGTATTTTTCTCTCCACAGAAGCTCTTTAAATAAATCAATGACCTCCACTAGACGATAAAGTCAACAGGAGTGTTGGAAGATCATTGACTTTCCTTCCTGACTTGCACTTTTAATACCATTTCTGCACTATTGCAGGCTAAAATCCTGAGGCCATTGTGAAAGCATCACCATACTGTTTGTAGAAGTTCAAGAAGGTGGTCATCACCACATCCTGGAGGGCATCTGGAGGACAAACAGTGGCCTTGCTAGTAACACTCATGACCAAAGACTTTTTTAAATTGTTTGAGAGTATTGTGTTTCGGAGCAGAAAATTCCATATCCTATCTGCTGTCTGGAATAATTTATTTCTTGATTTCCCTGTTAAACATTGTCATTTTAATTATTCATACTAGCTGACTAGTTTAAATGATTCATTACGATTTAGTTCATCGTAATTCTCCATAATCTTTTTGACACTCATAAACTTCTTTGGATTTACATTTCCTATAAGATCGGAGTATTTTTAACCTTTGCTTTTAATTGAACAATCAGTTCAGTATAGCTGCGAGAATAGGAGGCAAGAATTGAATAATGTTCTTTTTTTTCTCCTGCAGGTAACAGGACTCAACAATCTGGGGAAGGTTTTCAGTATACACAACTTGGAAACGGTGGTGAGAAGGAGCGACGAGGGTCAGACCATATACAGAGGAGCAATGTAAACGAACAGATTGCAGTTGCAGTCATGAAGCTGCAGGAAGATATGCAGAATGTGTTGGAAAGGCTTCATGTTTTGGAATTAGGAGCTACCACTCATGTAAGGATTAATTATAGTAAACCAAAGATACTAATGTTTTGCTAATGTTCCTACTATTCATGATTTTAGATTATATGTTGCAGGATCACATGATGCAGCCCTATAGTTGTGTATACTGTATTGTGGTAAAACTAAGTATTGTAGTAGGATTGTAGTAGGATGTTAATTTGCATCAGCATGCTTTCCCAAGCTAAATTAGTATTTGGTGAAAGAGGTACCTATGGAAATAAAACAGTACCGCATAGCACAGGCCCTTTGGTCCACAGTGTTGTGCTGACCCATGTGTTCAAAATACAGTCTGCTGGAGAAACTCAGCATAAGTGTGAGAAAAATATTTGATCATCTCTTACCTCTTACGTGTTACCTGTGGAAATATAAACACAATGCTGGAGATACTCAGCAGGTCAAACAGTGTACTTTATATAGTAAAGATAAAGAACCAATGTTTCGGGCTTGATCCATCAAGGTATGGAGAAATGTCAACAAAAAGGTAAGGGGGGGGAGAGGTGGGAAGAGGACCATGGTCCCAAAGGCATGAGGTAATAGGTAGAGAAGAGAGAGAGGGCACAGCAGCAAGCAGAGGGATGGCTGGGGTGAATAAAGAGGGAAGGAGGTAGAGAGCTCAGGGAAAGAAGACAAGGGAAGGGAGGGAGAATGGAGAGTGGATTAGAACAAATCAGAGAAGTCGACGTTAATGCCATCCAACTGGTGTGCCCAAATGGAAAATCAGGTGGTGTCCCAGGTGGTCCCGGTGGGATAGTACATGAGTCCATGGTCAGACATGTGGGTATAGGAGTGGGATGCAGAATTTTTTTAAACTTTATTTAAAATTTTATGACATGAATAAAATAAAAATTACATTTAAAGAAATAATAAAAAATAAGATAATAAAAATTAGAATACTACATCATTAAACTACACAAATTAACCCCCCAATAATTATAACACAACATTAATCATCTAATTTAAAATTAGTCCAACTCTCCCCCCAAAATAAAGAGTGAAGAATTAATTAACAATATTGTAAATAAAATTAAAAAAACCCCACTTACAAAAAAAGGATAAAACTTAACAACAAAAAAAATTACTAACAACAAAAAAAATATCAATACTAAAATAATACTCATAAACATATATTTAAATCAAACATAATACATGTTTTTAACAAATGAAATCCACTTTAAAACTAAGTTCAAATATTAAAATCATATATCAACCACATATCTGTTATTCAAAAAAATCATAATTAATAATACATAAATACAGAATTTCTATTAATACCAAGTTTCCTTTATAATTCATCAAGAGAACAAAAACATTCCTTAGAAAAACAATCAGATAAACTTTTTATTCCCTTATATAAAAAAGAAAAAAGTTCAAACTCTTATAAAATTCTCCATATTCTTAATTTATAACATCTTCAAAATTCTCTAACGAAATTAACTTAATTTTATTAAACTCTTCTCCCTCAATGTATTTGTACTTTTTCTTCTTATCACCTTTCCCCTCATCTTCCTCTTCATCTAATTCAACATCCTCAATTTTTGACTTATTATCTTCTGTGACATCATCCTCTTAAAAAAGAAAGAAAAAAGAGAAAACCCCCACCCAAAAAAAGAGTAAAAAAAGGAAAGAAAAAAAACACTCCTAATTCCCTCTCAATTACAATCAGAAAACAAAAAGAGTTTTAAAAAAAAAAAATTTTTATTTAAAAAATAATAATAATAAAAAAACCTTCACTTCTTAACCCAAAAATTAAAAATAAAAAAAAACAGGTCGGAGGTCACAACTACCTCCTCCTGTTTAAACCGCCCAAAGCGGTAACTCCTCCAAAATATTGGGTGTGAGATAACTCACAGGTAGCTGATGACTTCTGGAAACTAGTGCCCACCCAGTTCCCTCTCCCAACTCCCATTTCATTAAACTATCATCATTATTTAAACTATTTAAACTCTTCTCAAAAAAAAGATTAAAGATTTATTTTTTTAAATCAACGTTACCACTTCGGTCACCATTGCTTCCATTTCTTTTAAAAAATTGGATCCCACCTTGCATCTCTACTCTCTTTGGAGACCTTGAAGGACTACATCGTTCCTGAAACTGCATGATTGGTAGAGACTGAGCAAAGTCCATAACCTCTTTAGGATTGTCAAAGAACTTTGGCTAATTTCCATCCTAAAAAATCTTCAGTACTGCAGAATACCTGAATGTTCCCTTATGTCTTTTTTTCCACAACCGTTCTTTCACAGAATTAAATTCGCGTCATTGAAACATAATTTCTTGACTCAAATCTTGATAGAAGAAAACAGGATTATTCTGAACCATCAAAGGAGATCTATTTTGCTGGGCATTTCTAATAGCCGTACGTAAAATTGTCTCTCTGTCACAATAGTTTAAACAACGGATCAAAACAAATCTTGGATTCTGTCCTGAAAAAGATTTTCTTCTTAAAACTCTATAAGAACGTTCCAGTATTAAACCTTCAGGGAATTTATCCTGTCCTAACACTCGTGGAATCCATTCAGTAAAAAAATTTCTTGGATCTGGTCCTTCTATGCCTTCTGGCAAACCAACAATTTTCACGTTGTTCCGTCTAGATTGATTCTCCAAATAATCAACCTTTTTTGCTAAATTTTTATTTTGGATCTGCAATGTTTCAATTATTCTATTTTCATCTTGCAGTTGATCCTGTGCATCGACTAAACCTTGATCGCACATTTCAAATCTTTCAATGGTTTCAAGCTTAAAAGCTCCATTAATGACTTCCGCCATCGCATTAATCTTGGAAATAAACAGGTTCACAAAATTAGCTAAGTGACTCGATACAGAATATATCTTATCTTCAAGATCCTTAACAGACATTTCAACAGAAGTAGATTCAGGCATAATGGGGTCTTGCTGTTCCTTAGAGACCACGGGATCTTCTGTCCCTTCCCTTAATTTAGTATCTTTTCTAGCAGTTTGACTTCGTATAAAAATCCCTCTCAAAGTCCCCCCAGCAATGCCAGGAGACTGAAGATCAGGGTTATCTTTAAGCCAAATCTCTTTAATCATCTTCACTGAATCGATGTCTGGAAAAACTGTTGTAATTGAAGATGCATTTTGCAGCGCCACCACTATAGCAGTCGAATGACAACTCTTTAACTCTTCAGCTGGTGGCGCCCCAGCTGATTCAACTGTCAAAACCTCAGCAACAACACCTGCAGTGGCCACCGTGCGAAACACTGGCACCCGTCCAGCCCCTTGTTCTGAAAGCTGTTGAGTGCGACCTTCAGAGAGCCTCACCGGCTTAAAACGAAGCTTCAATGCCGAACTCTGCACGTCCTCCTCTGGATCCATTCTACGTTAAGACCTGGCTTCTTGTAAACAAGTAGGCTCAGACAATTTTGGAAAATGTAGTTTTTTAACAGTCTGTTGATATTTTCCTTTACCTTTTTTTTTGCATATAAACCATTAGGCACTAATCCAACACCTCTTATTATTTATAAACTTTTAAAAGAACTTTAACAGGCACTTAAAGACAAAACAATAAATCAGAGTCAGGAGAGGTCTGGAAGACACGTCTGTTCCCTACGCCATCTTGCCACGCCCCCCCAAGTGGGATGCAGAATTGAAATGGTTGGCCACTAGGAGATCCCTGTCACCGATGCGGACAGAGAGAAGGTGCTCAGCAAAGCAATCTCCCAGTCTGCGCCCAGTCTCTCTGACGTAGGGAAGGCCACAAAGGGAACACCAGATGCAGTAGATCACTCCTGCGAATACACAAGTGAAGTGTTGCTTCACTTGAAAGGCCTGTTTGGGGCCCTGAACTATAGTAAGTGTGGTACTTCCTGCGGCAAAGGTGTTGTGAGTGAGGAAACTTGGGTAGGTCTCAAAGGCAAGGACTCTGGGCACACAGTTTTGATGGGGAAGGATTTTATTTACAGAAAGCAAGAGTGGGAAATGGTAACAGATGCAACACACACACACACACACACACACAGTTTACAGGTGTGCTAATAGCGGACAATTAATAATGAACGTGGGGAAAATAGCATGGAAACAAAATATACACACACGCACACATACTCTCCCAACCCTTTTAATAGTGTACACCTTACCAACAGTTTCTCTAGCACCCTTCCACGTTTCTAGGTCTGGAGTGAAGCAAGGTGGTCCCAAGCTGACAAAGAGAGAGAACAAAGAACACATGGCACCTTCATAGTGCTGGAGGGTCCATCCCAGGCTGTTAGCTAGGATCAATGGGTTAGTGCCAGGAGGGTTAATCCAATTACAACAGCCAATGGCCCATGGCCAAGTACAGGTAGGTTAGAGATAATTTACATGGGACCAACAGCAAGGTGTGCACTAATGGATGGGACAGAATCAAACCTAGATTGCGGGCTGGTGTGTCCTCTGACTAGCTAGGGGGTAGTGCTGTCACAACCCTTCCCAATACAATCCACCCCTTGGAAGTCACACCACTCACCAATCATGAGAATCAATAACTATGTATATGTTATAATTAAAAACAAAAAGACGTGACAGAGTATATAGAAATGTTTTTTGGGAAATAAATTGGGAAAGGTTTGTTAGAGTAGGTCACATGCAAACACTTTAAAACAGATCTTATTTGAAATACTGGAGACATAGTGGCTTCTCACACCTTTTTGCAAGAACTTTGAAGAATGCTCCAGAGACCTCACTAATGGATTATTGTTTATCAAGGCAACAGATGAAAGAGCAGGCTGGCGCCACTATTATCTGTAGGAGAGGTTTGCTGTTGTAAGAGGGTCATGTGGTTTTGCAAGCAGAGAGAGACAAACAGGCTTTATCTCAGTCTCAGTGTGTGTGTGTGTGTGTGTGTGTCTGTGTGTGTCTGTGTGTGTGTGTGTGTGTGTGAGAGAGAGAAAAGCAGAGATCACTTGACCGTGTCAGCCAGCAGAAGTTATTGGGACTGAAACAGGACAAGCTGACAAGCTTTTGGAAGACAGCCTGGTCGAAGCCCTTGTGGTTCAGGCAAGAGGAGAGGACTGTCTGTCTAATGTTTCACTTGGAATAAGAGAAACAAAAAGGAACTCTGTGGTGACCTGAAGGAAAGAGGTTATCATCTGGAGAATCCTGATGGGGCAAGTTTCATCAGCAAGACACTGAGGTGACTGATGGAAGTACCTCAGTTCTAGGTGTCTTGGAACAACACATCTCGCTCTGAAAACCAACAAGAACCTACCTGAGCGGTAACCAT
The DNA here is from genome assembly GCF_036971445.1 of Narcine bancroftii. Classification (NCBI taxonomy): domain Eukaryota; kingdom Metazoa; phylum Chordata; class Chondrichthyes; order Torpediniformes; family Narcinidae; genus Narcine; species Narcine bancroftii. The sequence continues at coordinate 449,857,541 of NC_091469.1, read as the reverse complement.
TTATCTTACAAGCACCAAAGCCTGGTGAACTTTATACATGTTAAATTCTGTGCACAGTATAAGAATTGCCTGCAACCACTGAACTTGGAGGAATGAGAAGTGAGATTGGACTGTGAGCCAAAGAACCTTTCTAAATTTACACACACATTACACATAAGTTCACTTAGAATTAGAAAGGGGTTAAGTTAGGTAAAGTAAGTTAATAGTGATAAGTGAAAGTGTAATTCTATTTTCATGTTTAAAGATAATTAAAATCAACTTTTGTTTATGTAACCATTTGCCTTGGTGAATATCTATTGCTGCTGGGTTTTGGGGTCCTCTGGGCTTGTAACTAATATTTTTTTAAAACAATACTAATCAATTGAGTCAATATGTACACTAGTGCCTTCTGAATGCTGGACAAGGCAACAGGGTCGTAGGAGGAACTGCTCCCCAGTGTCAGAGGGGACGATAGATAAAGATATTTGTTTGGTCACCGAGTCCTATGCCTGGGTGCTCCGGCTTAGCTGGCAAATGTGAGCACCCTTACCACCAACACCTGCGAGCAGGTAGTGCAAGATCATCTATCAGGTGCCAGAGCCCTCTCTTAGCTTGCGCATCCCGCACCTTGGCCTCATGCTGAGCGCTCCCTACGCACAGAGCCCAGATGCCTGTCACGGTGCTATCCCGTGGTGAGGCAGGGGGCAGGCCAGCAGGTATACATCCAGGGTGTACCTGGTGTGCCCATTTTTCTGGGCTGACATTTGACACCAGGATGCCATTCCCACTTGTGTCCTCTTTCAATGGGTGCCCCAAGTGCCTGTGTTGGATCCCTGTAACGATAGCCAGGTGTAGTCAGGACAGAAAGTTAGCTAATTTACTGTTTTTAAATCAGTGGTTTTCAACCTTTTTCTTTCCACTCACATACCACTTTAAGTATTCCCTATGGCATAGGTGCTCTGTCATTAGTTCACATACCACTTTAAGCAATCCCTTACTAATGACATAGGGAGTACTTAAAGTGGAATGTGAGTGGAAAGAAAAAGGTTGAGAACCTTAAATAAAGGCTCCCACAGCCCCCACCCCATGAGGTGTCTTTCTGTTAATGGGACTTCTGATGTGATGCTGTCATTATGAAACAAAATATATACAATGTTTCCTACCATGGTCTGATCAATGCTGTCAACTTACAAACTCTAACTGCATCCACAGACTGATGCCAGTTGAAAAAAAAAAGTCCATTACAAAGGCTTGATAAGGGACAGTTGACACCTCTGGGAGAGGTTGAATAGGTTGGACATTGCAGCAAATAATGGGACTGGAATCTGTCTTGTCTTCTGAGTTACAGACAATCTTGGAGGGAGAGGGGACAACAACTGGTTCCCCTTTGGCTGTTCCAGCTTCAATTATGGCCCTTGAAACCCCAAACGTAAAGTATAAAGGGACTGTTCGTTAAAACATTGATCCCTAGAATGCATTCAGGAAAAGGCACTATTAAGACCATTAGAGGTATATGTGGCCTCAGGGCCCCCAGGCCGAAGTGGGCAATGAAACAAATGTGCTGGGGACCCTGGCCTTCATCCTATAGGAGGGGGATGGGGATCTGCCACCCCATGGGCGATGGTTCCTGGTGACGTAGATGGGACAGTTTCTGTCTCAGCAGGTCCCTGAGCTCAGCCTTGAGGGCATAAAAAACTGTTTCAAGTGGGGGAGGAGCAGCCCTATGCTTTATCCCAGGGTGGTTGTTGATTTTCCCCTGGCCAGAATTACCCCCACAAACATCTTTCCATAGGGCATAAATGGCAGAGGTCAGGATCCATCTATGCTGGCACAGTCCTCTCCTGTGTGCAGCTGGCAGCGTGTAAAGCGAGGAGGGATTGCGTTTCTAGCCCTTACCGCTGCCCTTTGGATCTGTGTGGGTGCCCCCCGCTACATGTATTCTAGCCCTTCCAGGAGAGTGATGGCATTCCTCACAGTCTTTCCATTAGCCGGTGCCATGAGGAGCAGGACCACTGACTTTAAATCAGGGTGCACGGTGGTGACTAGGTATCCTGCTAGGGTACTGGTTACCTAGCAATTTTCTAAAAAATTATGGTCAAAGGCTCCCTGGTAGATGCCGTTGACCAGCATCCACTCTCTAATAACCCAGGTGCCCTCACTGACCGTACCCCATTGCGGGTGCCCGTGTAGATCCTACTCCGGGGGGTGGGGCACTGGGCCTCACTGTGGTCACTACCTGATCACACAGGGTAGTGCCTTCCCGGATAACCAGCTGGGGTACCTGAAGGGCATTGTTGATGCTTTGTTGGTCAGAGAGGCTCCCCAGGGCAGTTGCCTCTTAATGAGAGAGGCTCAAGTTGGGGACCTCCTCATCCCACAGCCGGAGCACCCACGCACCCAGTTTCTCACCCGGCTGCTGGCGATAGCGATCCACCATCTGAGTCAGCTCCTTTGGGGAGAAATCCCAGGTCTCTGTTGGCTTGGAGTGACTATGGGCATGCCCTCCTGCGCCTTCCACATCCTCCTCCTCTCTATGGTGGACCTGGGACTGCATGGTGACAGGTTGAGTGCACAAGGGTTTGGGTGTATAGTGGGAAGGATGGTTGTGGGACCTAGGCTCATCGGGCACCCCCTCATCTTCACTGTTTAACCATATATCCTCGTCCCCCAGCCACACGTCCAGTTTGTTACTCTGCTGGACCAGGGCTTGGAGTTTTTGAGGGTCTGGCTGCCAGCCAGACCTGAGGGCTGCCCATGCATGCTGCAGCTGTATTAGCCTGCAGGCGACTTCAGTCCCCCTTGACCTCAAAATCATTGACTCGAGTCTGGGCAGCTTGTACTGCTTCCTGCAAGGAACAGCAGAGCTGCCTGAGCTCTTCTAACTCCCTGTCATTCTGGCTGCATAAATGCTGAACCTGATTAGTAATCTCGACCTAGCATCTTAGGAGGGACGCCAATAGCAAAAGGCACCCCTTTGATTCCCTTTGGCTTTGGGGAACCCCGACTTCTGAAGGAGAGAGACCACATGGTTTCTCACCACTTTGGTCCAACTGCTTGGACCAGTCCACTGATTTACTTACCATGGTCTTCCAGCATGCTTGACCAAGCACTAAAATACCTTCCTCTTGTCTCTCCAACTGGGAATCCTATCCTTGATGCCTGCACTGGCTTTGTCCCTGTTCCATAACATTTCCCTACACCAGAGTCCAGCCAAGACCCCTAAGACCCTGCTTGCAGCGCCATTTGTTGTGAATGAGGAAATAGGTTTGGAAGGTCTCAAAGGCAAGGACTCTGGACACAGTTTTGATGGGAAAGGATTTTATTTACAGAAGGCAAGTGTGGGAAATGGTAACAGATGCAACACACACACACACACACACACACACACACACACACACACAGACACACACACACAGAGTTTACAGCAGGCGTGTGAAAGTAATAGCAGACAATAACTAATGTGGGGAAAATAGCATGGAAACAAAATACATACATTGATCAAGGAAATCACTACGATGCCCCACGACCCCTTGACTCAGTGTAGACATGGCTCTATTTTAAAAGGGACACTAATTAAATGCTGCCAACCCTTTTAACAGTGCACATCTTACCAACAGTTTCTCCAGCGCCCTTCCACATTTCTAGGCCTGGAGTGAAGCAGGGTGGTCCCAAGCTGACAGAGAGAGAGAGAGAGAGAGAGAGAGAGAGAGAAAACAAAGAGCACACGGCACCTTTATACTGCTGGAGGGTCCATCCCAGGTTGTTAGCTAGGATCAATGGCTTAATGCCAGGAGGGTTAATCCAATTACAACAGTCAATGGCCCAAGGCCAAGTACAGACAGGCTGGAATGTTCAGTCCAGGTAATTTACATGGATCCTTATGCGCCAATGGGTGGGGCAGAATCAAACCTTGATTGGCAGCTGGTGTGTCCTCCAACTGGGTAGGGGGCAGTGCTGTCACATGAAAGCCACAACCCTTCCCAATACCAAAGGGGAGGAGAGGGGAAGATGTGTCTGGAAGTGGGATGGAAATTTCAGAGAATAATGTATTGGATGCGGAGGCTGATGGAGCATTAACTATACATATACACAGAACCTATATACATATGTAGGTTCATATCTTGTATGTTAAAAATAAATATTATCAATAAATAGTTGAGTCGCAGGGAGTTGTTTTAGCAGTTCAGCAATCTCAATGCCCATGGGAAGAAGCTGTTCCTCAGCCTATTGGATCTGGCTCTAATACTTCTGTATCTCTTTTCCAAAGAGTACCTGAAAGATGCTGTGTCCAGAGTGGTAGGGGTCCTTACAGATTTTGCAATTGGAGCGGCACAGTTGGCATAGCAGTTATAGTGCTAGCGATTGGATTCAGTGTTCAGATCCCACGCTGCAAGGAGCTTGTACGTTCTCCCCCTGTCTGCGTGGTTTTCCCCAGGGGCTCGTCTCCTCCCACTGTTCAAAACGTACTGGGGGTGAAGGTTAATTGGGTATAAATTAGGCGGCACAGACTCGTGGGCCGAAATGGTCTGTTACTGTGCTGTATATTTAAATTGTTATTTTAAATCTCTTTAAAAACCAATCCTGGTAAATCACATCAATGGAGAGGAGGAAGACTTCTTCCAGGGATCCTCTCTGCTGCTTTTATGGTCCTGTGGATACCTACCACCCTTGTCAAGAAACCCACCAATGGATATCTGATACCCTAACACATCTGATCTCCATATGACTCCAGATCACCCCACCCACACCCAATACAATCGATGCTTAACTGCTTCCTTAGTTCAAAGGCACTGACCTTCCATCCACTGAAGAATCAATGTGAGACACTAACACAATAAGGCTGGCAATACTATAAAAGACAGTCTGGTTACAACGTTTGTCTCTGCTTGGAGTGCAGCACCTCTAAGTTCAAGAACAGTTTTCTGCCCCAACAGTTATCAGTCTTTTAAACCTCCCCAATAAACTGGGACCACCTAAAAAATGTCTGCACTATTGAAACCTTTTTTTCTTGCAATAATTGCAATGGAATATTTATTTATATATCCTTTTATATTTATTCTCTCTCTTTTTGTCATGGCATATTGTGGTAATTTCATTTGTATTTTTGGAGTTGATGTATTTTACATTCCTGAGTGGCTGCAGCAAGTAGAATTTCAGTGCATTTGTGAACTACTCTGTGCATTGTACATATTGATTAAAGATGAAAGGAGAAAAAAAATCAAGAGAATTTCTTTGAATATTAACTGGTTTGGGCTTAATTTGACACGGTGCAACAAAAATTACACTATCTTTATTTTCTGTTCCAAAAATTTTTCTGTGCTCTTCATTTATTGCAGGCCAAGTCCGAGAAGGCCCAGCAAGATTTTGCCCATTGTGGAAATTCAAAGGTAATCATTAAAATTCCCATTGTTATTATTTTAATGATTAAATGAATATAATACTTTTGAAATAACAGTGCCAAGTTCATAACATTTTAACCGTTTTAATGATAAGAACTTTAATGATCCTTTTTTGGTTAATTTTTCATTTTGTAATTTAAAGGTCCTTGTTTTGGGAAATTAAGTCCTGCTAAAAAATAATTTCTTTGTTTTTCCCACCCAGAGTCCAACATGGTGGCCATTTGACGTATCTGGCCGTACTCTAGCATTTGCAGTTTTTTGGCCTTTTATTGTGCAGCTCTTGGTACATTTTTATTTGCAAAGGAGAAAGAGGTAAATATAAAATGTCCATCTGCTCTGAGCCCTGCTGTAGAAATGACTGCAAAATGGAATGCACTTTTTTCATTTCTGGTGTACATTCCAGAAAACCGAAATAGTCATTCGCCTGCGATTACAAAGATGTTCTTTAACACTACAGTCTTGTGGAATTGGATAAAATAGTTGGTCTGTCATGATCACTTCCATTTATTTATGCATTCGACAGCATTTCATCATTTTGCTTTAATATTACCATGAATGCATACTATATACAATATAACCAACTCCTTTGATACTACTGTTACTTGAACCAAATAATTACATTCAATGTGGATGAATTTAATAATTGCTTGTTTGATTTTTAATTAATGTAATATGACACTTTGCTGGCATAGTAAACACTGTATTTCACTGCTTGAAGTATGGGTAAAATGGATTCTCTTCTTTATTCCAAAGTTCGTCGCTAGAAATCTGTAAGTAAAAACAACTGCATTTTACAATTCCTCACCTAAGTTCTCGATCAATGTTATCAATTGTTTAAAGATTTAAGACAAAGTCTTTGAAAACAGCACATTTCTGGGTGGCCAGATGATATGCTGATGATGTCATCATTCCCACAATTCCTTTCAATCTGACGTTCATGAGATATACATATATTGGTTGCAGTGTAGTCATAGTCCATGGCTTATAAAGTAACTTCAGACATCCTGAGGCATGTTTGGGGGATGGCATAAACACAAGTTCTTTCTTCTTTAATTTGTATGATAAATTGCTTTTAAATCAAAAACAGCTACCAGATGAGCAGTAATGTCAACCTTGATTTGTGTAACAGTTGGTGTAGTTTGAGCCACTGATCAGTTTGTTTGAATGATTTAATTAATCAGTCTTTTGGCAATAGATTTATAATTGTGTTTAGCAAAAAGTCATATGTGGTAATCACAGTAGACTTTGTGACAGCATAAAATTGATTATGGCATTGGAGAGGGTACTGAGGAGATGCAGTGTTTACTTGTCCTTTCTCATGGATGTAACTTTATTTAATTGTCAACTATGAAGTTTACTTGTATCATTGCTGTTAATAGTTGCACAAATTTTTAGACGATGAAACCAAGTGCAATATTTTCACATTGCTTTGTTAAAATTGCAAATTATAGAAAAGTTTCCTGATAAATTTAGTACCATTTTAAAATGATCTTACTGTTACCAATTTATTAAAGCATACTTAATATTGAAAGCATTTTTATGATTATTTGAGTTCTGCCAAAATCCTAGGCCCTATTTAAAACAGTTAAGCATGAAAACACCTAGATTATAGCTTGAAATATAATAAAGAGTATTTTTATCATGAGCCACAATTTTCTGAAAATTATTTTTTGAACCTGCCATCTGTTTCATCTCGATAGTGCTCTTTAAGATAACTTGGCCTGTTCTAAAATAATTAAACTTTTTCTTCACAATGCAGAAAATATTGTAACATTGCAGAGGGAGGGAGTGATTGGCAAAAGAATTTCAATGAAAACTTTTAAGTTAGTTGCAGAAGAAAAATCATTAGGCAACTGTAAACATGAAAATCAACTGCCATTTAAGTTTGCTTATGGATTGTTCTAAATTACTTCTGGACTGCCATCAATCAACTGGGACTTGGTTTTGGACAAGGTTTTTGACAAGAGATACATGGAACTGGAAGAATGTCATTTTCAGAATGGAAATAATGATTGGCTGAAATGCAAGATATGTCTTGAGAAAAGGGTGAATATGGTGATGGACTGTAAAAGCTAACTTCACTCTAACTTATTTCATTGATGCATGTAGTTTTAAGGGTAGCAACTGAATGAGGGCAGTATAGGGTAGATCTCGTCCATTACTTAAAATTGTTCTGAGTGAATTATTAAAGATGAGAAAACACAATCAAAGAATAGATCCTTTAGCAAGCCAAAAGTTACTCATGCAGGTGTGAATTGCATGGGTGAATATTAGAAACAGCAAGGTCAGTGGCATTGGACAGCAGTGGATGAACAGAAAAAAAGTCACACTATAAACCAGTGGGTTCCTCGTGCCTGCTCCCCATTCAGTAAGATCACGATTGATCTGATTGTAAGCTCAATTCTGCATTCCACTTTACTCCAAGAAACCTTTCACCCCTTGCTCATCAAAAATCTTTGTACCTGAGCTACCATTTTCCTTTTGAAGGATCATCAAGTTCTCATATTAAAATTTCACTTCATCTGCCTGAAATGGATGACCTTTCATTTTTAAAATGAAAATAGTTCTAGGTTCCTACACTTCAGGAAACATCCTCTTCACATCCACCCTGGCAAGATCCTTTAGGGTCTTCTGTTTCTAATTTCCCTAAAATTATTTTAAGCAAGCAAACTCAAGCCCAGCTTGTGTGTGGACAATGTGTACATTCCGGATGAGTTAATTAAACCAGTTCTGATTTGCTTCAATTGATTTTTTAATATATATATATTTTTTTTTTAATTTTTTATAAATATACCTTATAAAATCTTCAGTATCACAAATATATATTTTTTATACAGAAAACAAAGAAAAACCCCTTGCCCTTCCTATAAAATATAAAACCACTTGCCATCTATACAGGGAAATCACATCTGCTTATATTGAAACAGCTTATGTTATTATCATTATTATAATATGGTCCAAATACGGATGCCATAACTTGACAAATATATCATATTTATTTTTTTAGATTGTATGTAATTTTATCCATAGGTATACAACTATTGATCTTTGCAGTCCATTGTGCAATTAATAAAGGAGAGTCGGATTTCCAAGTAATTGCAAACACTTCTTAGTCACTGCTATAGCTACTTTGACAAAAGAGATTTGGAATTTAATTAATTTATTACTTAGCTCAATAAAACTTTCCAAAAGATAAAGCTCTGGGTCGTCCGCGAAGGCCACCCCTGTTATCTTTATTAATATTTTATCAATATCCTGCCAAAAAAGTCTCACCTTCACATGTAAAAAGGTCCCTATTTCTATCCCACATCTAAAGCACATCTTCAGCTTTAATATTTTAGATTTTGACCTATGTATTTTCTGTGGCATAAGATATAATTGATGTCATGCTATCTAAACACCAATCAGACCAGCAACTTTCTGATATTACAACACCCAAGTCCGATTCCCATCTCTCTCAACCTCTAAACGTGGTTTTGCACTTTCACTCTGGAGAGCATAGTACATTTTTGTTATAAATTTGGGTGTATTCCCCAGCCAGATTGTTTGTTCCATTTCACTAATTTCAGGTGGTTCCAAGGTTACCACCCCCCCCCCCCCCATCTTTCTCTCAAAAGTGATAGTAGCTGGAAAAAACAGTAAGAAGTCCCATTAGCTACTCTATATTTCTCTTTTTGTTGATCAAGAGACATAGAAATCCCCTATACAGAGCAGTCTTCAATGTATTTTATTCCTTTGTCATACCAGGAGTTTAATATTCTATTACCTATATTGGCATAAACACATTCTTACATAATGGTGCTCTTAATGATATCTCTGCTTTTTTTCCAATACCCTCATTGATTTCTTGCCATACTTAAATCATATATATTCATATAGGATTATCCGTCTTTTTTGTTATTGACTTAACACTCCACTTAAAAATAAAATCCTTCACTGCCCCCTCATTTCTTGAGTATAATCCCACTCAAATCCAAGAAGGGGCGGGATGGGGGTGGGGGTGGGGTTGTCTTACTCAAAGAAAGATGAAAGAAATCTAGCTTGTGCTGACAAATAATACTTTCTAAAATATGGTAGTCCTAATTTAATTTTTCCAACAAAATTCTCAGCACCTTATATTAGAGGAATTGCCTAATACAATTATTTAATAATTTAAAGAAATTTCTCAGCAAAGAAATAGACAGTGATTGAAAAAGATATTGTAATCTTGGCATCATTTTCATTTTGACACTGTTAACCCTTCCAATCAAAGCAACCAACAAATCTTTTTCTATCTTCCATAACAGGGAAGTATAATTTAATTTGTACAAATTCTGTAGATTATTATCAATCATTATTCCTAAGTATTTAATTCCATCTACTTTCCATTTAAATCAACTTCCTGTTTGATATCTTTCATAATAAAAGTTCATCAATGGTATTATCTCTTTTTTATTCATATTAATTTTATAACCTGAAACTCTTCCATATTTTTCTAAAGATTCTAAAGAATATTTTTCTAAAGAATCTCCAAAGATTCCACCAGGTCAGATAAATAGTACACCATCAGCAGATTTTATTTTCTTCTTGTCCAACTTTGAAGCCCTTAATATCTGGATCTCTTCTTAAAATTTCCGCCAGCGGTTCAATCGCAAGGATAAAAAGTGCTGGGGACAGGGGATACCCTTGTCTACTCGATCTACTCAGAGGGAAAACATCTGACATTTGACTATGAGTTATAATTTTGGCTTGTGGTTTATGATAAAAATATTTTTATCCAATTTATAAATGTTCTACCTATTCCAAAATTTCCAACCTTTTAAATAAAAAACGCCATTCTAAATGGTTGAATGCCTTTTCCGCATCAAGGGAGACTGCTGTACTGGAATTCAATTTTGATTTGGCCATATGTATTATATTAAATAGCCTAAGCAGACTATTTGAAGAATATCTTCCTTTAACAAATCCCACCTGATCCATACATGTATGCATTAATTTAGGTAAATAATGTCCCAGTCTATTATCTAATGCTTTCACCAATATCTGACATTTCACTAATTTCAGGTGGTTCCTAGGTTACCACCCCCCCCCCCCCCCCCCAGCATTCAAAAGTGAGATAGGTCTATATGATGAGGTTTTTAATGCATATTTTTTGGCCACATAGCAATAATAGCTGTTGAAGAGGAATCCGGGAGAGTCTGGGTCTCCACCGCCCAGTCCAGTGCATCCATTATAAGAGGTAGCAACGAATCCTTAAATTGTCTATAGAACTCAGGCAGGAACCCATCCTCCCCAAAGACCTATTGACCTCCAGAGTATTCAAAGCCTTCTCAATTTCTTCTCTTGTAAAAGGAGCACCTAACACCATCTGTTCTCTTACCTCCAATTTCTGGAGCTCAACATTCGTTAGAAGTTTATCCGTCTCTTTATCATCTCCTAAAAATATTAATCTCTTTTTGATTATATATTAGGATATCAGCTTCTGTTTTAATTGCATTTATTATCCTTGATGACTCTTCTGACTTTACTTGCCAAGACAAGACCTTATGTGCTCATTCTCCTAATTTATATTTTTGTTTAGTTTTTTTAAATAATTTTTTTCCAATTTGTACATCTTTAATTTTTTTATTCTCTGAGTCTATATTTTTCTTGTAAACCTGTCCTCTGATATTTTTTCTCTAGTTGAGTTATCTTTTTTCTCCAAACCATTCAATTCTGTATTATATTCTTTTGAGATTTTTTTGTACAAGAAATAATTTGCCCTCTCAGATGAGCTTTAAGCATATCCCATATCAAAATGCTGTTATCAGTGGAAGAGAGATTTGTCTCACAAAATAGTTCTGTCTGACTCCTATTAAACTCACAGAAGTCTCTTCATTTCAACAGCATAACATTAAGATGCCATCTGTTTTTGCCATTTTCTTGTTTCCCCCCCTATTGCAATAGTTAAATAGTTAAAGTTAATGGTGAATGGTCTGATATAGCCTTGCCAAATATGCCATTTTTATCACTATTTTTTAACTGTGCAGGCATTAAAAATAAATCAATCCTTTTATGTGAGTCATGGACCCTTGAGTAGAATGAGTAGTCTCTCTGTAGGTTTGAGCTTTCTCCAGATATCAATCAGATTTAAATCTTTCATGAACATTGCTTTCGACCTTATTACCGTTTTTGCAGTCAGTTTCACCAGGGAATAGGACCCCAAAGAGCAGCTCTTGTAGCACCAATATTTATATATATACAGCCAAGTCTCATTACATCTCTCAATTTCCTAATTTGTCACCATTCAGATAATAGTCTACCTTCAACAATGTAGGTATCCTCACATTTATCTATATTATACCACATCTACCATGAATTTGTCCTCAAAGTCTTCCACACAGCTCAAACTGCCACCCAGCTGGGTGTTACCTGCAGACGTAAATATATTACATATGCATAAAATTCCTTCATCTAGATCATTAATGTTTATTGTAAACAGCCAGGGTCCCAACACTGAAATTTGGAGTACCCAGTTCCCTCTGCTTCTCACAATAATTTTATATTGATTGTATGATCTATGGACCTTTTTGGTCTCCTTATTTCTTCTTCACAGCTTTTGTTTGATGTGTGTGGAGGAAACATGGCCTTCCCCCCCCCCCACCCCATCTGAAATATGTGGGTGGTCACGTGTCCTTTCCATCTGTAACTTATTTGGAAGTCACATCACCTGTCAATCAAGGTTAGACTTCAGCCACCCATTAGTGCAAACCTTGCCATTGGCTAATTTAAATCACCTAGGGTCATTATTGGCTAGGAGCACAGAATAGCACTGTATATAATACCCATGCACAGCACATTTTTCCTCTCTGCCTCGTGGTCCAAGCCCCGAACATCATTTCCACGCCTGGTCACTACTGTTGACATTGCTGCAGGTCGCAGGTAAGGTGTGCACTACACAAGCTGAGCCATAGTATTTTGATAGACCAATGCTTGCAAGGAGCTGCACCCCTGCTCCTCAGGGAACTGTGTGTGTGTGTGTAAAAGAGTCCCTGATTATAGTGTGTACTCAAGTGTGTGAGCGTGTTGCGTATAGGTTCACTATTATCGGAGTCCACCTAGATCCGAGGTGAATGTCTATATCATTGCTTAAGTGAAATAGTAATCGAGTACCATTTATTGTTCTCCCCTGTTTGTCTCCTGTGTGTTAATTAAAGTTACGTGTGATTGTAACACTTGTGTCCATACTTGTTTCTGTGAACCGACCAAACCTGATACATTTCCCAACACAATTAGTGCTGTGAACAGGGTTAAGAGTTTCAGCTGGACACACTTAAAGTCTTAACCATGTGGGAGATCTTGAATGTGTGTGTGTTCCATCCTGTCAGGTGTTTGTGTGATTATGTACCTACACACCAACAAGGGCAGCAGGAGGCGACCCACAGATAGGAAAGGAACTCTGGGGTTGGAATACAAAATCCATGGGTGGACTGACGATTGTCAGGGTTTCAACCATCCAAGACAACTAGATCAACAGATTGGAAGAAATGGAGTTTCCAGAGGCCAAGGGGAATTGTGGGGGAAGGCCTATGGTTTGTTGTTGTTCCTGTTTAGACGTCAGTGGAGTATCACATCAGAGTGAAATAATCAGTGTTCCCTGAAGGATAGGAAGATAGAATCTACACAGCATCATTATTGTGCACTACAGGAGGCAGTGCACACTGCCCAAGTGCAAGTTACCAACCTAGAAATTAAAGTTATGGAGTAGGCTTCCAAGCTGATTGAAACACAGCAGCTGCAAGCAGTTTGTTGGTCTGGCTCACAGCTTGACTCAGGAAAATTCTGAGCCATCGTCCAGCAGGGGAAGGAAATCAACATGTGGTTGGGGGATGAGTATGTGTAGATGGATGGTGATTGCCATGAGGAAACTGTCCGATGGTGCATGTCCTTCCCCGTGTGCCTGAGCCTTTGCAAGCCCTACCAGTGACCACACAGTCCCATGGCTACCACAATGGCACCCCGCTGACCCTCCAAAATGGGGAGGTAGCCAAAAATGTGGGGACCTTGGGTGGACACCTATGTGGTCACTGAAATTATGGAGTCCTAGGACTACTCTGCTAAGGAGCTAACCAGGCAAGGGGTCCAATACCACCACCAGCCATGCTGCTGCTGTGGCTTTGGGACAAGGGGGCTCCTAATGTCCACCTCTCATCAGGAAGCAAGGGCCCATACGGTCAGTCTGACCAACAGACAATGGTCTTGCGGGCACCACTAGAAAAGGGTCTATGGGAACAGCTGGTGACTATGAACCGGGCCAGGTTCCCTGCCCTGCTAAAGTGGGGCCTACATGGCAGACTGTTGGCGTGGGGATATGGGTTGTTAGAGAGCAAGCACTGATCATGGGTATCTACAGGGGCATCCGCAAGCACTACTTCCAGAGAGCACGAAGGTGACTGGTACCTTGGTGGGCTACTTAGTCACCACCACACGCCCCAACATTAGAGGGATGAGTCTTGCTTCTCGTGGGGCTGGCGACTGGGAAAAATGGCCAGGAACCCATGACCATCCTGGAAGAATTAGAGCGGGGAGCACGCACTCAAGTTTGCAGCTCTGAGAGGAAGTTCAGTCGTCACCCTGCCAATAACTCACAGAGACATGTGTGGTCTTTGGAGAGAGCCCTGAGGAGGGAAACCCTGTGGGGGTGGGGCTTCCCACTCCAACCTGAATCAGCCTCCCCTGTGGTCCTCCTTCACCAGATATGAGGGTCATCAAAACAGACTGCTCCGATTCCACCACTGTTCCAGCAACCAGCAAGAAACACATCAACTCGGATGTAAGGAACTCTCAGCAAGACAAGCAAGAGCTGTTGCTAAGGAAACCTAAACTTCAACATTGATACTTAATTACATCTTTTGTTACGCACAGTCCAGGTGTAGATTTTGTAAAGGACCTTTTGTTTTTCTTGGTTTTAATCCCCCTGAGCTGTAGTAATAATGTATTTTAAGCACACTCAGGGAATTGGAGTTACAGTACAGTTTCAAAGTTATTGTTTTTAAGTAAAGTGTCACAGATCAAACACTAGAAAGAAAGAATATACATTTTGTTTCACTTAACAATGACTGTCGCCCCAGTCCTCCCATTAATAGAAACAAATACCTCATGGGGTGGGGGCTTCAGGTGCTTTTATTTAAACATCACAAATTGGCTAACTTTCAGTCCTGACTCCTATTGGCTATTATTACAGGGATCCAATATAGGCACTTGTGAAGGAATGGCATTCTGGTGTCAGATGGCAGACCAGGAAAACGGGGCACCCTGGGTACAACCTGATATACATCTGCCAGCCTGCCGCTGCCTCACCATAGCACAGCGATGGCCATCTGGGCGCTATGCTTAGGGAGCACCCAAATGTGAAGCCAAGGTACGGGATGCGCAAGCCAAGAGAAGGCTCTGATACCTGATGGATGACCTTGCACGGCTCGCTCCCAGATGTTGGTGTTAAGGGTGTTCCTATTTGCCTGCCAAATTGGAGAAACCAACAAATTTCTTTACCCTCCTCTCTGACACTGGAGAGCTGCATCCACAGCACGCTGCTCCATTGGAAACACAGCGACTATTTGGTCAGGGTGATGGGGTGGAAGCTGGTGAGGCAATGTCATTGAATTTCATTGTGTGCTTCATCCAGCATATGGAAGGCACTTGATCCACATTGGTTTTTTAAATTGTTATAACATGTACATAAGAGCTATTGATGGTCTCCGTATGATTACAGTGCTTGCTACTTCTGAAGGGTGGCATGTTATGTGTGGAGGAAACAGCCTCCCTGTAATGTATTGTGGGTGGTCATGTATTCTCCCTGTCTGAAACTTATTTCAAAGTCACATCATCTATTAAGACTACTATGAATGCACAGCTTCCTGATGGCTAATTTAAATTCTCCAGGATCATTATTAGCTAGAGGCACAGATTAGCACAGTATATAACACAGTGCACTGCACATTCTTCTTCTCTGCCTCATGGACCAAACCCCAGACCAGTTTGTACTGTGAACATTGCTGGAAGTGTTGCAGGTAAGGTGCACACTGTACTGAAGCTGAGCTGCAGTATTGCGATAGATCAATACATGCAGAAAGCCGCATCCCCATTGGAAAGGGAACAGGGTGTGTACTCAAGTATGTGAACACGTCGAGTATAGGTTAACTATTGGCCAAGTCAACTTGGGTCTGAGGTGAGGTCGATGTGGTTGCTTAAGTGAAATAGTAATCAAGTACCATTTGTCTCCAATCTTCATTAAAGTTATGTGATACTCTTCCCAACACAACACTGTTCCAACTTTGTCTTCTCCAACCATATCTCTGGTGCTTTCATCCAAGGCACTATACAAGTTATAAAAATTTGATGCTTAATCATTGAATCCCCATGGCACATGTGACCAAATAAATGCTGACCTAAATTTTACTTCCCATTTCTTAGCCTGCCAGTTTTCCCAGCCACAGCAATGTTACCTCTTTCCCCAAGAGCTTTTATTGTTTCAATACTCCTTTTGGCATCTTGTCTATTTCAAGGAGCTTGGTATCTACATTTTCTTCTTTATCCACAGCACAATTGGTCTCCAATAGGTCAAATGTTTTCCCTTTTACAAAAGCATTTGGCTAAGCCTCTACCTTGAAACTTTTACATTTCTAAGTTTCCACCCCCCCTCCTCCTCCTCCTTTCCACCCCCCCTCCTCCTCCTCCTCCTTTCCACCCCCCCCTCCTCCTCTTCCTTTCCACCCCCCCTCCTCCTCCTCCTTTCCACCCCCCCATCTCCTCCTCCTTTCCACCCCCCCATCTCCTCCTTTCCACCCCCCCTCCTCCTCCTCCTTTCCACCCCCCTCCTCCTCCTCCTTTCCACCCCCTCCTCCTTTCCACCCCCTCCTCCTTTCCACCCCCTCCTCCTTTCCACCCCCTCCTCCTTTCCACCCCCTCCTCCTTTCCACCCCCTCCTCCTTTCCACCCCCTCCTCCTTTCCACCCCCTCCTCCTCCTCCTTTCCACCCCCTCCTCCTTTCCACCCCCTCCTCCTTTCCATCCCCCCCTCCAACTTTCCACCCCCCCCTCCAACTTTCCACCCCCCCCTCCAACTTTCCACCCCCCCCCCTCCAACTTTCCACCCCCCTGCCCCCAACCACAACAGATTTTTATGTAACTGACCTGCAGCTTTTGCTTTCTGATAATCTCTTTTGGAAATAAAAATGCATGACATTCGATATTTGCCAATTTAATTTCTGCGAATCTAAGGAATGTTGTAATTTTTAAAAAATACATACAGACAGTGTACACAACAAGCAGGAGAAATCCAACATGCTGAATTGCTATTGGAGCTGAATCAAATCAGTGATAATAACAGCTCTGAAGTAGTATTTACTAATTCTTTTACCTCTGGTTTTCACTTTGGAGTCTCATCTTCAATCTTGCTGATAAATCCAGATGGTCAAAAACTGAACATACTGGAGAAATGACTGGGTATTTGCCAGGCTCAAGTGCTAAAAGAACTTGAGCTGCAGAAGAACAATCATTAATGGTGAGGACTACAAGTGACTGAAATGGCTTCGAACATGATTAGGGATTGAAAGGGCCATAAGAAAGGAGGATGCCAAAAAATGAAAATGCCACAGCCTTATGAACAAATACTACTTGTCAACAAATGTTTAACTCAGAGGAAACACTGGGTTTTTATGATACATGAATGATCCATTTTAAATGTAGGCTTTAGAAAATGTGCATATGGTATAGTTTCACAGTTCTTAAGTTACTAGACCTGCATCCAGATGCCTTGTTCATTGCTCTGGGAAATCATCAAATGAAAAATTGTAGATGCTGGATCTGAAAAACAGAAAACGCTGGAAATACTCAGCAGGTTTGGCTGCAGATGTGGAAAGAGACCTAAAATAGAAATAGGTTGGGCAGATAAACGCTGTTCAATGCAATTACCCTTGGTAGATAACAACTGCAGCATTTATTGAAGCTCATGTTAAATACCATAAATGCTGTTGTATAGGACAACCCTCCCCCTCCCCCCCCCAGAATTTTCACCTAAAATGATGGTCTTAAACAGTATCCTTTGAATAAAAGGTCCCCCTCCCCCCACCCCCACCCCAAAATCTGGCAGTTACCATTGACCAGTGGATGCTGTTAAAAGCAAATAACAATATTTTAATAACAAATTATAATTTAAAGGTTTAACATTTTATTTGGATATTTGAAAATAAACTAGTCAGATTCAGTAATAGACTGTTTAAAGCCTATACGGAGCCAGCAGCAGGTCAGACTTGGCGGATGGACCCATGGAGGAGTCCTGACACTTCACAAATAACTAACGGGGCATGCACGAGATTACATCGGAGCTGGTAGGAAGGTGGCAGCGGAGTTATGATTTCGTCAAGGCAAGAATTTTAGACTCTTTGTATTGGACAACCCCAATTTTAAGGTGAAAATTTAAGTTTTGGATCATCCTATACAATGGCATATATGGTACATGCATTAAGCACCAGTAAAAATTTAGTAATTAACTCACTGGGTTGTTGAAGATCTTTTATGTGCTCATGAGCACCCTTGGAAGAAATTTAAAAATATAGCTTTCTTCTTCCACTATTACCACTTCTTTTCAACACTATTGCTCCAAAATCTAAAAAAAAATATCCTGCAGCTCTTCAGTGACAAAACTATAAATGCCAGAGTAAATATTCAAATCACGAGCATCAACATTTCACGCTTGCCTCTCTAAGTTTATGAAAATCCCAGTTACACCCATTATTTTTTTTATTTACATCATCACATGGGTTACATAATCCAACACAAAAAGTGCAATGGTGTAGATAGTAATGTACTGGCAAAGAGGTATTGTATACTAGTATCCATAGATGTCAGTAATTGGGAGTAACTGGGCAAAAGCACAGATGATAATCTATAAATACTTTCTTGATTAAACAAGACAAGAGGAAATACTGAAGGATACACTGTGATCATACTTGGCCAAAAGCATCATCCAAAAATATTGGAGAAAGCTTTCTTTAAAGCAGCTAACAAAACAAACAACATATTAATTACAACAAAATTAGTCGCATTTATTCTGATTTAAGAGACCTCAGGCCAAGAAATGCATGGAGCACTTCATTTATTCAGAGAAATTATTGATAGGTGACCATGACTACAAATAAATGACAAATATCACCAAAAAAATGAATAAAGGTGTACCAAATTTAGGACATACCCAGACAAACCAAATTAAAACTAACCATATCTAACCATATCACCAGCATTTAAAATCAGCGACTTTTAGATATCCAACTGATAGAAATAAAGTGCATTTAGCATGGTGGGAGAGGGATGGACAGGGTAAGAAGGGTATGTATTGGAGAGAGAATTTAGGAAGGATCTGTAAGACTTTCAATTAATCAATATGGTCAGACTCCACAGAAAACTGTAAGTTGTTTTAAATAAATGATTAGAAATAAACAGAAAAAAGTGAATTAAAATAAACTAATCAAACAGCTTTTTTTAAATATAAACAGAATGACTCAAAAGAATTCCAGATCGCTTCCAATAAATGAACTTCGGTAACAAAGGTGCGTTGTACTGTGATACAATATAATAAGTATTTAGATTTAGCATGAATTTTGCATTCAGACTAGTGCTTCTTTCTCTTTCTTCCACTGCTATAAAAATCCAGCCAAGCTGTTATAAGCTGAACCCTGAAATTGTAAGGTGTTGTGCATTATTCCTGGCTTCAAAATAGGTAGTATCAGTTTCATCATCTGGCTGTGGTACAAAGGGCATTGGGCAATTCTGCAAATTGTCCCAGTCTATATTGTGGAAAAGAGGATGCATCTTCAAGTCTGAAAGGAAATTTAAAAGAATAGTTAGTCACCTATCCTGTCCCTGTATCTGTCCATTTTTTCTTAAATATTGTTATAGTACCTGTCTCAACCAAAGAATGCTACAGTACAGAAAACAGGCCAATCGGCACCTCTAGTCTATGCTGACCACCATCTCCCTTGACCCACTGACCTGCTCCCATCCCATCCAGCAGCTTGTTCACACATCCACCACCATCTGTGTAAAAAATGTTACACTTCAAGTCCTATTAATTGTCACTTTCTCTAATTTCTTTGGAATAGAATGGTATTATATGATTGGATAAGTGGCAGGAGAGTGGAATTCCAGCATGAATGTAGCTGCAAAAACATCCAAACTGCAGCAGTTTTGATTGGATCATCCTATCCATCTATTCTTTCCACCCTAGCTGAAATGTACAAGATGCATTACACTTGCCTAAATTACTGGAAGGGCACGCAAAACACTGAGCGTGTCCTCCCCAAAGTTAACTCCATTAACTCCACTGCGACAACATCCCCAGCATCAAGGCTTGCGTTATACACCTGGTTATATTGGGCAGGCCAAGTAGTTCACATGCCAGATACCACACTGCTGAAAGAGGCATTCTTTTCTGAGTTCTGTCATGAGATGGGATCATCAGGCAGACAAGATTCAAGAATGTGCTCAAACCCTCTCTGAAGAAATGTTACATGGCCACCACTCTTAAATATCTCTGGTCCTTGAATGCTTAAAATGGTGGGACAGTATACAGAGTGGTATTGAGAATTTTGAGGCTTTTCATCAGAATCACAGAACCTTGTGCAAGCAGGAGTGCACAGACTCACCATCTGACCAATCATTTGGTCATAATGGACCCCATCTATAGAAGTCAGCAGTTCCCAAATTAGCCACCTCAAAATTAGTATAAATAAGTTATCCATGACTTCAGAGGGTCCAAGGGCCACAATCTGCGACACTAAATCAGTACAGCACAATACAGGATATTCCTTCCTCAAAAAAAAACCCTTCCTACCCCAAAACTCTCTATTTTTTTTTCATCCATGTGTCTCTTAAATGCTGCCAATGTTTCTTGGCAAGGCATTCCAGGCACCCACAACTCTGTTGCTAAAAAAAAACCAACTTATCCCTAATGTCTCCCCTAAACTTTGTACTCATGTCCTCTGGAGTTTGCTGATCCTACCTGGGGAAGACAGGTGCTGGCTATTCACCCTATCTATGCCTCTCTTAATCTTGAAGACCTCTATCAAGTCTCCTCCCAACCTTCTATGCTCCAAAAATAAAAATCTCAGCTCTGCTAACCTTGCCTCATAGGCAACAACCTAATACATCTCTCCTACAGCCTCTACACATAGCTTCCACATCCTTCCTATAATGAGGTGACCAGAACTGAACACAAAACTCTAAGTGTGGTCCTACCAGATATTTGTAGAGTTACCACATGACCTCTCTACTCCTGAATTCAATCCCCCTATTAATGAATCCCAGCATCCCATAGGCCTTCTTAACTATTCTTTCAACTGAGGATGACAAGAGCAGCAGAAGCTTAATCTTTCACTAAACAACAATACTCTTCAAACCCACATTTAAAAAAAAATTCAGCTTTTCTACTTTTTTGGTACCAAAGCAAATTAGTTCACGTTTCTATATTTTCTTCAACCCACCATATCCTCACCCATTGTCTTACCCTGCCTCTCTGCCTGAACCCTCTTGGAAATATTTGTACACTTCTCACTTCTAGCCAGTTAACCTGAATATACTGAATATCAGTAAAAACACAATGCTGGAGAAACTTAGCAGGTCAGAATCCTTTATATAGCAAAGGTATACTGAATGACAGTTAGTCCCCCTATTGATAGCATTGGTGTGAATTACAGCACCACCATCAATATGCTCTCAAGACACTATTTTCTATTCAGTCCTGTGTTATCTAAATTTTGTTTATTAAACTTTATTATGGCACGAATCTCTACCCAAGATCCACTAAATTCAAGACAAAAAGAAACAATTTTTTGGATAGTAATTGAATCAAAGGCTATGGTTTAGAACAGAAAATAATGTTGATCAGGGTAAAGATCAGCATTTGAATGGCTTTATGGCTAATCCCTTCTATTTCTTAAATTCCTATAAAAATTGCATCTATAAATACTGTACATAATCATGTTCTAATGTTTTGGGATTTCCTGTAAGGCTTGGCTCTTACATTTAGAAATATTAGACCACAAGACATAGGAGCAGAAATAAGCTATTCAGCCCATCGAGTCTGCCCCGTCATTTAATCATGAACTGTTTCATTTTCCCACTCTGCCCCACTGCCTGGCCACCTTCTCGTATCCTTGATGTCTTGGCTAAACAAGAACTTATCAATCTCTGCCTTAAAGCTTGCATTTAATGGACTCTTAGGCAGGTACATGAATGTAAGAAAAATAGAGGGTTACAAGGTAGGAAGGGTTTAGTATTTTTTTGGTTTCAATATATTGGTCGGCACAACATCAAGGGCCAAAAGGCCTGTACTATGCTGTAATGTTCTAAATACACCCAATGATCTGGGCTGCACAACAGCCTGTAGTAATAAATTCCACAGATTTACCACACTCCGCCTCAGAAATTCCTCTGCATCTCAGTTCTATGCAGATGTCCTTCAATCCTGAAATTGTGCCCTCTTGTCCTCAACTCCCCCATCATGGGAAACAACCTTTCTGCATCTACTCTGTCCATGCCTTTCAATGTTCAAAATGTTTCAATGGGATCCCCTTCATTCTCCTAAATTCCAAAGAGTAAAGGTCAAGAACTGTCAAACTTTCTTCCTTTCATTCCCAGAATCATCCTTGTGAACCTCCTCTGAACCCTCTCCAACATCAGCACATCCTTTCTGAAATGAGGAGCCCAAAACGGCTGACAATATTCCATGAGGTCTCATGAGTGTCTTATAAAGCATCAACATCACACCCTGCTCTTGTAATCAATCCCCCTCTTAAAATGAACGAATGCCAGCATTGCCTTTGCCTTCTTCACCACCAACTGAGTATTCAAGTTTACCTTCAGGCTATCCAGCCCAAGGACAGCTCCCTTTGCACTTGAGCATCTTCAATCTACTCCCATTTAGAAAATAATCTGCCCGTTTATTACCAGATTAACAAAAAATGTTTTTAGATATTGAACTCTACCACTAAAATACACTAATTATTTGATAAGATTCTATAACTATGATAAACAAGTGCATATCTGCTCCTGTGTGGAAGTTGCATCATTTAGAGTACAAATGATACTAATTACCAATATCTTGGCTGGATCTTCAACAGAGAAATCTGTACGATTTAAAAAAATACTCAACATAGACATCCAATAAATATTACAACTGAAACTTTCAAGTATCTATTTCAACTTGGTGTTCCAAATTAAAATTAATGGGTCCCATTTTGTTGCCAATATAAAACCTGCTGTTCCAAAATAAACATACTCTTTTTCCCATACACTTGCCCTGCAACTGCAAACTGACATTACCATTTGGGAAACAATGTGGAACCCCGAGTAATGAGATCTTCTCATTCACAAGTTTGAAAAATTCACATCAGAACAGTAGAGAAGAATGCATAAAATGGGTGAAACCTATGTCAAATCAGATTCAAAAAGAAATAGGAAGTGAAAGATCTATTAGACTGGGTGAAAAAAGACAATGTAGATTACATTTTATAATCTCCAACATAAGACCAAACATTTTGTTTACATGTGTACAGTTTGTTTTTTGGGTTGTATATGATGTCATGTACGTACTCTTAAGAATAAATCTGAAATCAATTTTCAGTTAAACAATGAAGTCTGCAGATGCTGTGAATGTTTTTTGAACTCAGGCTTGAAATGTTAGTTATGTACCTTTGTCATAAAGAATGCTGGATCTACCGAGTTTCTCCAGCACTTTCTTGTATTAAACTTTCAATTTTTCAGTTATGGCATCATAATAAAAAGACCAATTTCTGTGATAAGTTTGACTCCATAGAGAAACATAAAAGTAGAGTCTAGAATTGGGACATAACCAATAGTTAAGGCATAGGTCATTTGGGACTATGAATTTTCAATATTCTCCTTTAAAATGGACAGAAGATCATCAGCCATTTATGGCCTTCAAAGCTAAAATAAATGGGTTTTTGGAAAAAAAAAGGTATAGAGAATGGGAAAGAAGGTGGAGTTGAGTTTAAGGATCACCCATACTTTAAGTGAATGATGGAACATGGTGGACATGGCTATACCTACTCCCACTTCTTATATTCTAATGCTGTAATTTTCATATGTGTTCAATTTTTCACAAAAATTCCAGATACAATGTTTTTCTTAAAATATGAAAAAAAGTGACAATATAACCAAAGTAATTTCTACCACGATCCCAGCTCCCTTAAATTCAAACCTTTCAATCCAGCTCTTTTGAAACACTCGATAGTCAATAGAATCTCAATTGCATTTTGGGAACTTTCAGACAATTGTTCATCACCTTCTGGCCAAGGTATATCTGCAGAAGAGAACATGATTAACAATATTTTCTTTATGTAGTGCCCTTGAATATAATAAACTAGTTAACTGACACTCCAGTTTTAAACGTGGGTTGTGCATGAGCGCAGCAAAAAGAACTGAGACAGCAGGCTGTGAGCTTGTTAAGCATAACTGATTTACTTTAAGGCCTTTAAGGCCGTCCAGAGCCTGCCCCTTGCATACAGGAACTCACGTCAAGCTGACATAAGCGCATACGCATACTTCCAGTCTGTACCAGAAAAGAAGGACCCAAGATGCCTTCTTTGCTGCGGCTGCCCTGCTGACCACGCATGACAAGCAGGGCTGGTTCGCCACCACAATCCTGATCTAAACTAAACACTATTTGTCAGCCTGCATTGGTGATGGAGGTAAATGTTAAACATCCCACGAAATTTAAAAGCAAGGAATTTAGAAGCTTGGGATCAATGACTGTGCCTGACTGTTTATTCTGAAGATGCATGTGCTTTGGGTCTCAACAAATGGTCCCAGCTGTGGACTCGTACTGGATTTTCCCAGGCAACATAATAGCAAAAAAACTCAGAATTTTCAAGCTGTTGTGCAATCAGTGGTGCCTACAAGTTGTTCATACTTTGAATCATTTTAATATTGAATTACAGGTAGCAAATTTTACATCTGGCTTCCAAAATGATTCAAAAAGGATTTACCTCTGTTCAAGATATTCTGAAAGACTTGTTGAGGTGTTTCATCGTTGAAGGGTGGAATGCCTGTCAAAAATTCAAACAAGCAGACTCCAAGGGCCCACCAATCTACTGCAGGACCTAGGATATTACAGCAAGAAAATAATTACACTCAACTCTCCAAAAGATGCATTCAAGAAATAAAGGAAAATGATAGAAGTAAAAAAAAAATTGCAGATACTGGAAACTTAAAAGCAAAAATAGAATTAATGTTTTGCGTAAAACACCATCAGGAGTGGAAAGAACAGAAAACAAATGCCCCTCGTCTTCAGAGATAAAACTTAATTTTTTTTTAAATTGAGACATACAGCACAATAACAGGCCATTTTGACCCATTAGTCCATGCTGCCCAATTTACACTTAATTAACCTACACCCCCAGAACATTTCAAATGATGGGAGGAAACCAGAGCCCCAGGGAAAACCCATGCAGACACGGGGAGAACTCCTTACAGACAGCACGGGAATTAAACCCTGGTCTCGATCGCTGGTGCTGTAAAGGTGTTACATTAACTGCTACACCAACTTTGCCACCATAATATTGGTATTTATTTTTTATAATGCTAATAGAGAACCAAGCAAAAGTCCATGATCTTTGCAATACAAAATATGCAAAACTGCCTTGAGGTTGAATAGCTTTAGATGCCAGTATCAGTACTGTAAAGTGCATGCTATTTTTAAGAAGAACAGATTAGATTGTAGGAAAGGATTAGATTGCTTGGAATAGGTTTAAATAGGTCAGCATAACCCATTTGGGCTGAAGGGCCAATACTATGCTGTAATGTTCTATATTCTAGAACTATCCCGTGTGAAAGTGCAAATAATAATTGCTTGGATGTATTAAATGTTTAAAATATTAAATCAGAAAAAGGATCTTGTAAACATATATTAGAAATACAATTAACTGAATAAATTTGCTGAGGATCAGATGACCATAACCTTGTTAATTACAGCAAACTTGAAACACAACTTTACACTGCTCTCGAAACTATTTGAGAAAAAGAACTGCAGCCAAGAGACACTAGGAGACAAACTATTTTGTAAATCTTCATTTTGTCCACTGTATGTTCGTTCCTATTTCTATTGCTAATACTTTCTTTCCAATCATCTTGGTGCATTCCAGAACTCCATAATTTAAAGGCCTAAACATAAATATCCTTAATATTTAAGACTGACAGTGTGGTCAGTCTCGCACTCCACTCCACAGTGTTCACATCAACTCGACAGTGATTCCACAATGGAGAATTAAAAAAAATAAAAACAGTATCTTGTGCCAATTGCAAATACACTATTTACAGCAGCCTGTGTAAATGTTGTAAAGCATGCCAATTTTAATTCAAAATAAGTAACTGGTTTAAAATCCAAACTTATTTTATTTAGATGCTGATGTTCTTCATTTTAACTAAACTTAGCAGTTTGGCTACAAACTGTATGCTACAAATAACAGTTTTCTGCTGGAGGGATTCAACAGTCAAGCAGCAGTGAGAGAAAATGAATAGTTGACTTTTCAGGCCAGAAACTGAGAGCACAGAGAGAAGATGGCTAGTATAATGTGGAAAGATGCAATACACAAAATTTCTGGAGAAACTCTGCAGGTCAAGCAGCATCTATACGAAGTAAAGGGTACCAATGTATTGGCCTGAGCTCTGTAAAGATATGAGCAAAACGCAGGTGCCTTGATAAAAAAGGTGAGGAGAGAGAGGAAAAGGTTGAGGGAAAAACACAAACTATCAGATTTGAGGTGAAATGTGGATATGGGTGGGAGGGTAGAAGAGAAAAATGCTCGTGGGGAGGTAGCTCTCTGAATGGAGAGGGCAGGGAGCAGGAGACAGAGTGATAGAGTAACAGAAAAAGGAGATGTTGATGTTGATCCTGTCTGGTTGGAGAGTGCCCAGACAGAATATTAAGTGTTGTTCCTCCAATTTGCAAGTGGCCTTGGTTTGGGAGTGTAGGATAGGCATGCCATGGATAGGCAGGTCAGTGTGGGAAAGAGGTATGGAATTGAAATGGTTGGCCAAAGAGAGGTCCCCTGTTATTGCAGCAGGCAGAGTGAAGGTGCTCAACAAAACAATCTCCCAATCTGTATCCAGTCTCTCATCTACAGGAAGCCATAACAGAAGCACTGGATGCAGTAGATGACCTCTGTACATTCACAAGTGAAATGTTGCTTCACTTGGAAGGACTGTTTGAGTGACATGTCAGTATGTCAATGGTGTGTGGAATTAAAATGGTTGATGTTTTTGCAGTTGACAGAGTGAGGATGCTCAATGAAATGATCTCCCAGGTGCCAGATAAAGGGAGGGAGAGAAAAGAGTGAACCCTCTTTGGAAGTGGAAGATGAATCACACAGGGCTGAGCAGAGTGATGCATGATGGAGCGGGTCTAGCTACAATTAGATCCCACCAGCAGCTTCATCTGCACTCCTTTCCACCTTCCATAGGGATCACTCTCTTGGTGACTCCCTTGTTCGCTCATCTCTCCCTATCCACCTCCCCATAAACTTTTGAGGTGCAATTCTTGCTCGTACCTTCCACAATCATCAGATTGCTTGATGTTCCAGGTTTCAACATCTCCAGTCTCCTGTGTGACTCCAAATTGGCAGTTTGCCAGTCCAAAAGAGTGACCTCCAGACTTGATTACTATCATGGCTCCCAGCTATTCTCCTTCCTTCATCTCACTCAATCTTCACTTCTTCAAAGTTCTTCTAAACGTATTCAGTTGATTTAGATATGTTATTGTAAGCTTCAATCCTGCGCTCTGCTTTGAATCCTGAACCCTTCTTCTACACGGATCCTACTCTCTGCATAATGCGCTGATATAAAACTCTGAACTCCCTCCTTTAAAGTTTATCTCACAATTAACTACTCGTATCAAATTTTTATGCACTCTACCTATTTGATCACTTCTGGAGTTGGCATCCACTATGAAACTGGCAGTATGCCAAGAACACATATTGCTAGAATCAGGAAACACAATAAAACTGAAGATTTAATATAGACCAGCTGTGGATCACTAGGTCTTATTTCAGTCTTCATGCATTCATTTTTTTGTCCTCTTTTGTATTTACTCTATTTCATTATTTTAATCATTTTCAAGTTTATCCAGTCTTTTAATTGCCTCACAAGATATTTTCAATTATAAATCAAACCATACTTCTATAATTAGAGTGTTTCATGTGATTCAGTTCATTAGTTCCATTTCGAGCAAGAACAGGTTGAAACTCTTGTTCTTTGACAGTCCAGCAAATCCTATGGTCCAGCCCATTTTGAATCTGTGGTACAGATCTACAATTATCCAAGATCCAACTAGGATCCTAAGTTAATTACAATTTTTACTAATCTTTAGCTACCCTACCAACCAATGCAACTTTTATAATCTTAACAGAAGCATTTCCAAGTTGGTGAATCTTCTGATTATCAATTTTTCCCAAAACCATTATGTTTTTCACAGTATGAAAGTATCTATAATTAAAAATAGATTTCCTGCTCATAGGAAGATGATCAGGGGCAATTTTTGTGGTCCAACATCAGCTTGATCCCAAGAATACTGGATAAGCGAGTTTCAACCTGTACTGTATTTGTTTTTTGTCTTTCACTGTTCTTTTCAATAAAGTACCTGGTGAGCTTTAAGTTTGGCTGAGAAAGAACTTGTGTATGCAATTCACTCCACTTTCCTCTTTACAAATATCGAGAGCTACTGAGTAGTTTCACTATTTTCTGTTCTGGTAACATCAAGCTACATGTACAAAATATTAAAAATGGTCAATTCTCCTACCGTGTGTCATTCTCAGGAGAAGCTCAGGGGCCAAGTAATCTGGTGTTCCCAGAATTCTATCCCACTCTGCTGGAGCCGGCCCTCTCCGCACACTTTTTGGAGTTCTATAAGGAGTTTGCATAATAGTTGGCAGTGGAGTCTGAATGGATAAAAAGTATAAGAAAGGATTTTAGTTATGTGTAACATATCAGTTCAAAGGAAGAATAACCACAGCTACATATGATTATGGGATTTTTTTTTTAATTACAAGAACACCAAATGAGATTTTGATTGAGAAATTTTTTTAAAAATTTAGACATTCAGCACAGTAACAGGTCATTTTGGACCTGTCTTGGGTAAACTTATACCTCTCATTTTGTTCGTTTTAGATTGGTCACAGTGTTTGAGCTACCGAAAGAAAATAGACAAACACACCGAGAGCAGTTCAGTTTATACAAATGTTTATTACAAATTCAAAAGCTGATTTCAAACTACAATATGCAAGCCCTTCCCAACTATACTTATCAATGCTCAGACTGGTCCCAACTGCCAAAGCGAGGCATCGACTGCACACTTGTAGTAGGTTGTCAGGGCGCCGGTAGCAGCTTCTCCACCTCCCCTGACCGGGACGTTGGCTGGACTCCAGAAGTTCTTCTTCTTGCTGAGTATCAAACTTCAGCAGTGGGACCATGGCTTATATTACCCAAAAACTGCTTACCCAAGCACCTATTCCCAGCACAGCAAGAAAAATAAGCAAGCAAGCTAGCATGCTAGGCTATTAACGAATAACATAATTTTCAGCTGATCACTTTGAATACAATGGTTTATTCTGCATCAAGGCTAGGCCTCTGACAGTCTGTGACCAAAACAAGCAGGAAGATTAAATGTTCTCGGTACACAGATGTCCTTTCTTCAGATAACAGCATCTCTGGACCCTCAGTGGAATTTTGCTTATGTCTGCTGATTCTAAAACACAAGCAGGTTCTCAGCCTTGCAGAACCCAGAGCTGCAAGTTTAAAAAAACAGGTTAGAATCTTCCATTACAGGACCATAAGCCCGTGCCACCCAATTAACCTACAATCCCTGGAATGTTTCAAACGGTGGGAGGAAACCAGAGCTTCGGGGAAAACCCACGTAGACATGGGGAAAACGTACAAACTCCTTACAGACAGCACGGGATTCAAACCCTTGTCTCATTCACTGGCACTAATCACTACGCCAACCGCGCGGATCACCTCAGATACAGAGAAAAGATAAAAGAATAACCATTTTAAGCCTTTCATATAATAAATTTGAGACTGCTATAAACCTTTGGTTTGTCACATTTGGAGTATTTGCTGTAGTTCGAGTTACAGGAAGGATGTGTAGGCTTTAAAGGGAGTAGAAGACTCATAGGCACACTACCTAGATGAGCTCAAAGAAGAATTTGGACAAAATTGGATTGATTTCTCTGGAATGTCAGAGGCTGAACAGTAACCTGACAGAAATGTACAAAATTATGAGAGGCGTGGACAGGGTAATTAGTAAGGGTGGAAAAGAATACAAGTTTAACGTGAGAGGGAGAAAAAGTTAAAAACTGCCTTGAAAATCTCCTTTTAAAAAGTGACAGGTGCCTAGTGGGAGATGGAAGAAAATAGCAATACTTAAGAACATTTAGAAGAAAACATGAACAAGCAAATAATAGAAGAATATGTTCAGGCAGATGGGATAAGTTTAGATTGACATCATGGTTTATGCAAACATGGCATCCCAAAGTGCCTGTTTCCTGTGCTTTATTATTCTATATGAATTAGGGACAGGAGCAGGCCATTGAGCAGCTCAAGCCTCTTCCACCATTTAATAGGATGACATCTTATCAGATTTTGAACAGTGCAGCCAAGACAGGCCCTTTGGCCTACAATGTTGTGTTAACCTATACAAACCTACTTCATGATCCCCTCCCCCAACTCCTCCCCCCCCCCCCCCACCACAGCCCATAACCCTCCATTTTTCTTACAATCTTACTTTGCCTAATAAGTCTTTAAATGTCCCTATTGTACCAGTCTCTACAATCACCCTCAGCAATGCATTCCAGGCATCTACCATTCTGAGCAAAAAAATCTGATTTTTCTCATCTCTGCAAAATTTTCCTCCATTCACCATAAATGGCTGACCTCTGGTGTTGGCTAGAACTGCCCTGTTAAAAATGTGCAAATGTAGTGCTGTCCACTCTATCTGTGCCTCTCATTATCTTAATACATCTATTAAGTTGCCTCTCATACTCCGTCACACCAAAGAGAATACCCGAGCTCGCTCATCCTTTCCTCATAAGAAATGTTCTCGAATCCAGGCAGCATCTTGATAAATTTCCTATGCGCCCTCGCTAAAGCTTTTACATCCTTCCCTTAATAAGCCAACCAAAACTGGATACAATACTTGTGATCTAACCAGAATTCTATAGAGCTGCTTGTGATCTAACCAAAGTTTTATAGAATTACAAAATTACTTTGTGACTCTTGAACAAAATCTCCTGACATAATGAAGCCAGTACACCTTATGCCTTCTTAACCAACCACAAATGCCTGGCACTTTGAGGAATCTATGGATGTGGACCTGAAGATCCCTGTTCCTCCACACTGATAATAATCCTGCTTACAAGTTTAATCTTTTAAAGTGTATCACTTCACACTTTTCCAAATTGAATCCCATTAACCACCTCCCGATCCATCTCTGTATTTTGTTGTAAACTATGACAACTACACTATACATCCAATCTTAGCATCACCTGCAAATTTACTAACCCAGCTTTCCACTTTCACATTCATCACTAGAAAAAAGATCCACAAATTTCAGGGATCTCTATGGACTGGTCACTGACCTCCAAGAAGAATACCCTCCATCTACTACCATGCTGTGCCTTCTCTGGGCAAGCCAATTGCAAATCCATCCAGCCAAGTTTCCATGGATCCTATGGCTCATGATTTAACCTGGATGCTGCATTCCCATCTATCCACACAACTTTATAATTCATTGTTCATCAAGAATCTATCAAATTTAGGGGAGGAGTCACGTGATGGAGTAGTGGCCGGACGGTGAACTCCAGCCCTCTCCAGAAAAGTCGGGAAAAACAAAGGAAAACACAAAGGCACAGAAATAAAAGTTAAAGAAAAGTGAATATAAAGGTGGAAAGAAGATGGCGACAAAAAAAGAAAAATCGAAATCAACGGTAAGAAGAGAGGAAGAGAAGACAACGGAAGAAGAAGGAGAAGGCCTTACCTGTTCGAAGAGGCCCGCGGTGGAGAGAGAAACCCGCTCCCTCAGGTCGGTAGAAAGTGGACTACAAAAATGGCTCGCTGAGCCGAGTAAAAGTGCGCAACCGCGCATGAAAAAAAACACACCGACGGGAGGGGGGACCAGCTGGGGAGTCGATCTCCACAGCCGGCAACGACAGCTGCAGAACACCTGCAGCAAGAAGAGAACACAAAAGACAATGGAAACAAGAAAGAAGAGAAGAAAAGGGCAACAAAGAAACAACAGATGGCCAACCCAGAGGAAGAAGAAGAGGAAGAGTACAGTGAAATAGAAGAAGATGGGAAAGGCAAGATAAAGGTTGTACTTTCTCTTATTAAAGGATACATGGAGTCATTTAAAGAATGGCAAACACAGGAATTTAATGATTTAAGAAGAAGAATAAACAACACAGAAGAGAAAATGAATAAAATAGATATGACCTTAACAGAAATGGGAAAGAAAATGGACAAGATGGAAGAGCGGGCAGCAGCAGCAGAAATGGAGGTAGAAGACTTAAAAAAGAAATTGGAGGAATCTAATAAAAAAGCTATAGAGACACAAGAACTGTTAGCTCAAAAAATAGATATAATGGAAAATTATAACAGAAGAAATAACATAAAGGTAGTGGGCCTTAAGGAAGATGAAGAAGGCAAGAATATGAGGGAGTTTATAAAAGATTGGATCCCTAGGATCCTAGGATGTCCAGAACTACAGCAAGAAATGGAAATAGAAAGGGCACATAGAGCATTGGCCTTTAAACCATAACCACAACAAAAACCAAGATCTATTTTAGTAAAATTCCTAAGATATACTACAAGAGAAAAGGTACTGGAGAAGACAATGGAAAAAGTAAGAGAGGGCAACAAACCACTGGAGTATAAAGGGCAAAAAATCATCATTTATCCAGATATAAGTTTTGAACTCCTAAAGAAGAGAAAGGAGTTCAATACAGCAAAGGCGATTTTATGGAAGAAAGGGTATAAATTTATACTAAAGCATCCAGCGGTATTGAAAATATTTATTCCAGGACAACAAAACAGACTATTCTCGGATCCAGAAGAAGCACGAAAATTTGCAGAACAATTACAAAAGAGACTGAGGGATGAAGACGGGTAATGAGAGTAAAAATGATCACGATTGATATGTATGTGGGTAAAGAGGTATAAGAGTGAATAGATATAATGTGCATACGTGAATGTATCTGTACTTAGAGGAAAATATAGATAGTATAGACAAGAATTAATAAGGGAAGGTAATGGAATAGAGAGAATAAGGAGGGAATTAAAAGAGTGACCTTTGTTACATATGAAAAGTGAAATCTTTTCTGGGGGGGGGCTGGGTGGGGGGGAATAGCGGTCACTACAAAATCAGTTGACGCTTGCGAGTGAATTCGCAAACCCAAATGGAGAGGGGAGATGTGGTTGTCCGACAAGGGATAAAGGACAACTCAGGAGGGGAAGGGGAGATTGGGGCTAAAGAAGATATAAATAGGAGAATAAGGAAAATGTTTGATGTTGTAGGAATGTTGTCTTATAAAGGGTTTAAAATAAGAAAACAGAAATGGAAAAGGAGGAAAGGTAATGATGGAAAAACGGAAAGAGAAGATAAACAAAGTATAAAATGGCTACGCTGAACTATATGACTTTAAATATTAATAGAATACATAACCAAATTAAAAGGAAGAAACTACTAAATTTACTGAAAAAAGAAAAAATTGATATAGCATTTGTCCAAGAAACACACTTAACTGAATTGGAACACAAGAAATTAAAGAGAGATTGGGTAGGACATGTAACAGCAGCATCGTATAATTCAAAAGCAAGAGGAGTGGCTATATTAATTAGTAAAAATGTGCCATTTAAAATAGAAGAGGAAATAATAGATCCAGCAGGGAGATATGTTAAGATAAAATGTCAGATATATTCGGAGTTTTGGAATCTACTTAATGTATATTCACCGAACGAAGAAGATCAAAAGTTTATGCAAGATATCTTTTTGAAGGTAGCTAATACGCAAGGGAACATACTAATAGGAGGGGATTTCAACCTGAATTTGGATTCAAATATGGATAAAACTGGGAAAAAAATTAACAGAAAGAACAAAGTAACCAAATTTATAATTAAATCAATGCAAGAAATGAAACTTTTGGATATATGGAGGAAACAAAACCCAAAAGAAAAGGAATATTCATACTACTCGGCTAGACATAAAACATACTCAAGAATAGACCTATTTTTGTTATCAGCTAGTATGCAAGATAGAGTAAGAAAAACAGAATATAAAGCTAGAATACTATCGGACCATTCACCCTTAATATTGACAGTAAAGCTAGAGGACATCCCTCCAAGAATGTATAGATGGAGATTAAACCCCATGCTACTTAAAAGGCAGGATTTTAGAGAATTTATTGAAAAACAATTAAAAATGTATTTTGAAGTAAATACGGAATCAGTGGAAGATAAGTTTATACTATGGGATGCAATGAAAGCATTCATTAGAGGGCAAATAATAAGTTATGTAACCAAGATGAAGAAGGACTATAATCAGGAAACAGAGCAGTTGGAAAGGGAAATAGTAAACATAGAAAAAAAATTAGCAATGAAGGAAGATACAACTAAAAGAAGAGAATTGGCGGATAAAAAAATAAAATATGAAACATTACAAACATATAAGGTAGAGAAGAATATAATGAAGACAAAACAGAAATATTATGAACTAGGTGAAAAAAACGCACAAAATCCTAGCATGGCAGCTTAAGACAGAACAAGCTAAGAAAATGGTATTGGCATCAAGGAAAAAAGACAAATAAATTACATATAATCCAAAAGAAATAAAGAAAAACTTTAGAGAATTCTATGAACAATTATACCGAACTGAAAACGAAGGGAAAGAAGGGAAAATAGATGAAATTTTGACTAAAATTTTGTCAAGAGTCACCAATGAAGTTTCCTTTATAGTAAAAGTGCAGAACATGTAATATTACACAAATTGCTTTTTGCCTGCCAATAAGGCAAAAAGTTGCCATGAGAGTCGCCCGGCACCCCTTACAGAAAGAGAGGAAGAGAAGCAAAAGAGAATCCTTTCAGAGTCACTGAATGTCCATGGATTTTCCTTCACCACCCCCACAACACCCTCTGCAGTCACACAGACTCCTGTTCAATCTATTGGCAACCCAAGCTCCAGATCCAAATCACTGACACAATCAGGAAATCTTCAGCGCCTGCGACTCTTTGGAAGTCCTTTTTGCCCCCAGCACCCTCTCAAATCCTGGCGCCAATACCTGGTTCCCATGAGCCAGATTCAAGCAGGCTGCAGCCTGTGCAGGTCCACCAACTGCAAGTTGTTCACTGCCGCCATGGTCACAGTCCTGCAAGGTAGTCTCCTCTGCTTTTCTTTAAAGGGGGAAGGGGGGTGTGAGATCTTTTCCCAGTTTCTGGTTCCCTGAACAGGTATGCTTCACCCAGGAGTTTGCAACCCTTTGTGGGTAATGCCATGCACAGACACCGTCATATTGAACAGAGCCATGGTTGCAGAATTTTAGTTTTAAGGCTCCTCTAACAGGCTCTCTAATGTTCAGAGCCGTCGGCATTAGGACAGGGCAGTTGAACCCTTCGGAGCAGTGCTGTGTCTCCGCTTTCTGAGGTCCACACCAGAGGCAGCACTGCCATTGCAGCAGCTCCAGCAGTGTTGCCTTTTTTTGTTTCCATCAAACCTACATTCCTGAAACACTCAATCAAGCCTCATTTTACTCTTCTGAACTCCAACCAGTGCAATTATAAATTCAAAGTTCTCCCAAAACCCAAAGGACAGAAAAGCATCAGTCTGCAAGCTTGTAGTACCTGCTTTGTCCACAAGAGGGAGATTTTAAATTGCACTGCACACTGGTAGAACTACAAGATCACAAAAACAGTATTAAAAGTTTACTGGAGATGCCCTTCCTGATCAAGGATACTGACCTGAAAGATTAGCCATTCTTTTTCTCCCATTGATGCTGCTTGAAATTTGCTGATCTTTTAGCAATTAAGTATTGTTACAGGAGAAAGGCACAAGTTTAGCCAAGAATCACCATGGAACATTAGGATCAATTTTGAACAAGTGAATTAGAATCTATTGTCATAAGCAAGTTTCAAAATTCATATAACCCCACCTTATAAAAATAAATAAGAAGTGTATGAAAATTCCAAGTAAGCCAATGCCTTTGGTTCAGGAATCTGATAGCAGCAGGGAATATGTTGTCCTTGTGCCTCATCTTCAGCTCATGTATCTTTCCCCCCCCCCCCCCCCCCCATGGTAAGAGTGCTGCAGTGGTCATGGCCTTGGGTGGTAGGGATCCTTGAGGATAAAGGCTGCTTTCTTAAGATAACACCTTTTGTAGATGTCCTCAATGTAGCGAAGTCTGGTACCAGTGATGACACAGGCAGAGTTAACAACACTCTGGAGTTTTTCTTGTCCTGAGCATTGGCACCTCTCTACTAGACAGTGAAGTAACCAGCCAGAATGCTCTCCACAGTACATGGGTAGAAGTTGAAGAGAGTTTTCGATTTCATACAGAATCTCCTCAAACACCTCACAACATATAGCCGTGGACAAGCCTTCTTCATGAATACATCAACATGGAGGCTCCAGGACAGATACTTGAGATATTGATACCCAAGGATTTGAAGTTCTTCACCCTCTCCACTACTGAGCCCTCAATGAGGACTCGTTCATGTTCTGACTTTCTTCTGAATTCCACAATCATCTTTTTGGTTTTGCTAACGTTGAATGCAAGGTTGTTGGTGTGACGTCAGTCAACAAGCTGATCGATCTCCTCCTGCATGCTACATCTCCCATTTGTTATTCTGCTAATAACCATGGTGTCATCTGCAAGTTGGTACATAGCATTGGAATTGTGCCTGGCCATACAAAATTATGGGTGCATAGTGAGTAGAGCAGTGGGTTAAGCACGCATCCTTAAGGTGCACCCGTGTTGATAGTCAGTAAGATATTTCCAACTTGTACTGACTGTGGTTTTCCGATGAGGAAGACAAGAATCCTGTTGCACAAGTGGGTGCAGAGGCCCAGATGAAAAACATAGCAGGCTCAACTCTAGTAGTCATTTGTCATTTCCTTATGATTATCTGGACAACTGATTTTTCATGCAAACAATGAGAACTTGGGCATAATGCTTGAAATGGAAAAGTCTGTGTGAACTATAGCCTGGCAAGGTACACATTCTTCAGAGAAAGGAAGGATAAGCTATAAATAACAGGGCAAAACAAATCCAAAACCTCTGGTTTTAAACATAGTTTATAACAATTTTGTTGCGTTCCAAAACTAATTATTAGCAATAGAAATAGGAACATACAGTGGACAAAATAATTTGTGTTCTCGTGTCTCTTGGCTGCAGTTCTTTTCCTCAAATAGTCTCAAGGGAAGTATAAACCTGTGTTTCAAGTTTGCTGTAATGATCCTCTGATTCTCTTAACAAATTTATTGAGGCAACGGTCATTTATAATACTCTAGCAGTCCACAGCTCAGGCCAACACAGGAAATGGCAGTTGAATGTGGTGACTGGCAATGAATCATGCAGGCTGAAACGCCCGTTTCCATAGGCCACCGGCAGAGCAGTGAAACTGGCCAATCACCACTGGTGGATTACAGGGGCCCCAATTGGGGCCCGGGCAGCCGAAGTAACCAATCAGCAGATGGCCCACTTAAGCCACACCCCAGTGGTGACGTGGCCGAGCTGACTATAAAAGGCAGAGCTGCCAGTGTCAAATAGTGTGTGTGTGTGTGTCTTTCTTCTCCTGCTGATTCGAGCTACAGCCTTAAGGCTTTATCCGAGAGCTACAACCTACCTGTAGCCATAGCAATCTCGCTACAATACAATAAAAACCCTGTTACCCAGAATTTAAGCAATCAAAGTCTCATGCAACTGGCTAAAAAAAATGAAATAAATAAGTGAAAAGTACAAATGATTAAAATTGGCAGTCAACCCCCCCTAGCAGTCAGTTTGCTAATCATACATGACACAATCTCAAGCAAACAGGAAATTCACTTATCCGACATCTACCAATCCCCATAGGTGCTGGATACTGGGAGTTTTACTGTACTCCAAATCATTGTACTAGATACAGTGGTGAAGGACTCTATCCAAAACATCAAACTCTCTTTCACAAAGTGCAGCATGGTTAGTGCAACACTGTTACAGACAGTGATCAGGACCGGGGTTCAAATCCTGCACTGTAAGAAGTTTGTACCTTCTCCCCATGTCTGCATGGGTTTTCCCCGAGGGCTCTGGTTACCTCCCACTCTTCAAAACGTACTGGGGATGTAGGTCAATTGGGCAGCATGGGGTCATGGGCTGATAGGAATCTCTAAATTTAAATAAAAACAATTAAATTTTAAAAATTAAATATCAAACCCTGTTTTTTTTTTAAAAAAACTATCATTTAATATATTGCCACTGGTCACATTTTATTCAAAAATTATTTATGCAAAAATCTATTTTGCCAAGCCATCAGATAAACCACCTTCACCTCCTCTGACTTGGAAAAGCAGCATCCCAACCTGGTCTCACTTTTCACTTCCTCTCTTGACAGGCAGATGTACGAATTTGAAAATGTGCACCTCCAGATTTAAGGACAGTTTTTTTCCTGCACTTATCACTTTTGAATGGACATCTTATTAGTATAAGATGATGCCTTGCAAATTAACTGTACTTTCTAATCACCATATCCTGCAGTTTTGTCTGATGAGACTATACACAGTATTTTTGTTTGATGTGATACTATACCCAACACCTTTGCTTTACTAGAACACCACCTTACTGCTTACTATCTACAGGCGGACTTACTGGACAACATGCAAAACAAAGTTTCTCCACTGTATCTCCAGAGTACACAATTCAATTTAATAAAACACCAGGTTCAACATATGTGACATGTCCATTCACAAAGAATGTTGCAAATATGAACAAAAGTTCAAATTTTCTATCAAATTGTTTGTTTTCCAGAAATAAGTATAATTCTCTCATATGATGATTAGACTCAAAGAGACAGAGTAACAGAGCATCGAATCTGCCCTTCAGCCCAATTTGTCTTTGCCGACTAAGTTGGCATTCTGGACTAGCCCCATTTGCCTGCATTTCATCCATATTTTATTTACTTTTTATATCAAGAAATCTTTCCAACTCTATTGAATGTGAGAATTGTGCCGCCTCTACAGTTTCCTATGGCAGCTCCTTCCAGATATGGACCACATTCTGAGTGAAAAATTTGCCTCAGGTCCCTCTTAAATCTCTACTGACTCATCTTAAATTCTAGAATCATCTACCCTAGAAAAAAGACTTGGTACTCACTCTATCCACCATTAGAAACTTCTAGGATGACCCCACAGACTCCCACACTCTAGGTCAGCCCCTGTAGCTCAGAAAGGTAGAGAAAGGAAGAGGAGGGCAATTGTGGTAGGAGACTCCATAGTTAAGAGGACAGATAGGGGATTCTGTGGACGCAGCAAGGAAAACCGGATGGTGGTTTGCCTCCCTGGTGCCAGGGTCCGGGATGTTGCTGCTCGTGTCCCGGATATCCTAAAGTGGGAGGGACAGGAGCCAGAGGTCGTGGTACATGTAGGTACCAATGACATAGGGAGGAATAGAGAAGAGGTCCTAAAAAGTGAGTACAGGCAGTTAGGTAGGGAGTTAAAAAAGAAGGACCGCAAAGGGGGTAATCTCTGGATTACTCCCTGTGCCACGTGACAGTGAGAATAGAAATAGAATGAGATGGAGGATTAACACGTGGCTAAAGGGGTGGAGTAAGGGGCAGGGTTTCAAGTTTCTGGATCACTGGGACCTTTTTTGGGGAAGATGTGACCTGTACAGTAAGGACAGGTTACACTTAAATCCCAGGGGGACCAGAATCCTGGCAGGGGTATTTGCTAGGGCTACTCAGGATCCTTTAAACTAGAATGGTTGGGGGGAGGGAGCAAAATAGTACAGAGCAGTAAGGAGAAGGTTAGAATGCAAACAAAGAAAGTTTGTAGTAAGCATTTGAATATGGATGGGCAGGTGATAGAGAAAGGAAATGCTCTGGAAGAAGATGAAGGGCAATTGGCAGGAAAAAGAAATAATGTTGTTATTAAAGATGAGGGAAAACAGGGATTAAGAATTGGGAAATCTCTGAAATTCATATATTTTAATGCCAGGAGTATTGTAAAAAAGGTGGATGAGCTGAAGGTGTGGATTGATACTTGGAAGTATGATGTGGTAGCGATTCGTGAGACATGGTTGCAGGAGGGATGTGATTGGCAGCTGAATATCCCTGGGTTTCGTTGCTTTAGGTGTGATAAGAGTCGGAGGGGCAAGAGGAGGTGGTGTTGCATTGCTTGTCAGGGAGAATATTACAGCGGTGCTTAGACAGGATAGATTAGAGGGCTCGTCCACGGAGGCGATTTGGGTGGAACTGAGGAGTGGGAAAGGAGAGGTTACACTTGTAGGGGTGTATTATAGACCACCCGGAGGGGACCGAGACCTAGAGGAGCAAA
The DNA here is from genome assembly GCF_036971445.1 of Narcine bancroftii. Classification (NCBI taxonomy): domain Eukaryota; kingdom Metazoa; phylum Chordata; class Chondrichthyes; order Torpediniformes; family Narcinidae; genus Narcine; species Narcine bancroftii. The sequence goes on along the minus strand of NC_091469.1, from coordinate 449,817,564 downwards.
TCTGTAGGGAGATAGTGGATATTTGTGATAAGCACAGGGTTGTAATTATGGAAGATTTTAATTTTCCACCTATAGATTGGGAAACACATTCTGTGAAAGGGCTGGATGGGTTAGAGTTTGTGAAATGTGTGCAAGATAGTTTTTTACAACAATATGTAGAGGTGCCGACCAGAGAAGGAGCAGTGTTAGATCTACTGTTGGCAAATGGGATGGGTCAAGTGGGATGGGGTTAGTGTTGGCGAGCACTTCGGGTCCAGTGATCATAATGCCATCTGCTTCAATGTCATTATGGAAAGAGATAAGTCAGGGCCAAGGGTTGAGGTTTTTGATTGGGGAAAAGCTAGATTTGAGGAGATGCGAAAGGACTTACAGGGTGTGCATTGGATAAATTTGTTTTATAGGCAGGATGTAGTAGAGAGATGGAAGTCTTTTAAAGATCAGATTTTGAGAGTGCAAAAGCTTTATGTTCCTGTTGGGTTAAAAGGAGGGGCAAAAGGTTTGAGAGAGCCGTGGTTTTCAAGGAATATTGGAAACTTGGTTCGAAGAAAAAGGGAGGCGTACATTAGGAATAAGAAGCATGGAATTAAGGAGATGTTTGAAAAATACATTGAATGTAAGAGGAATCTTAAGAGAGGAATTAGGAAAGCTAATTTCCTCCATTAAGAGGAGGAAAGATTAAAACAAGAGGTCATGAGTTAAGAATTAAGGGGCAGAGGTTTAGAGGTAACATGAGGGGGAACTTCTTTACTCAGAGAGTGGTAGCCGTGTGGAATGATCTTCCGGGAGAAATAGTGGCGGCGGAGTCAATTGTATTATTTAAGAAAAGGTTGGACAGGTATATGGATGAGAAAAAGATGGAGGGTTATGGGCATTGTGCAGGGAGGTGGGACTAGAAAGGGGTGTTTGGTTTGGTGCAGACTAGAAGGGCCTAATGGCCTGTTTCCATGCTGTCATTGTTATGTTATGTTATGTTAAAAGAAGGTACGAGGAGACTATAGCAAGCAGGGTGAAAATTAATCCAAAAGGGTTCTACTAATATGTTAATGGTAAAAGGAAAGCGAGAGACAAAATTGGTCCCTTCGAGAATCAGAGCGGAAAACTGTGTGTGGAGCCTAGAAAAACGGGGGAGATATTGAACAGTTTCTTTTCTTCGGTATTCACCAAGGAGAAGGATATTGGGATATGTGAGATTAAAAAAAAAGCAAATTGGGTAAATATGGAGAATATAGTGATTACGAAAGATGTAGTGTTAGGGCTTTTGAGGAATATAAAGATGGATAAGTCTCCGGGACCAGACGGGATCTTCCCCAGGACATTGAGAGAAGTAAAGGAGGAAATAGCAGAGGCTCTGACGGTAATTTTCCAAATGTCATTAGAGATGGGGATAGTGCCGGAGGATTGGCATATTGCGCATGTGGTTCCGTTATTTAAAAAGGGTTCAAGGAGGAAGCCTGGCAATTATCGGCCTTTAAGTTTGACGTCTGTGGTAGGTAAATTAATGGAGAAAGTTCTTAGAGATAGTACTTATAAATATCTGGATAGACAGGGTCTGATCAAGAGCACTCAACATGGATTTGTGGGTGCAAGGTCCTGTTTGACCAATCTGATTGAATTTTTTGAAGAGGTGACTAGGAATGTGGATGAGGGTAGCGCGGTGGATGTTGTCTATGGACTTCAGGAAGGCCTTCGATAAGGTACCACATGGAAGGTTAGTTAGGAAGGTGCAGTCTTTAGGTATAAATTTTGAGATAGTCAAATGGATTGAACATTGGCTGAAAGGGAGAGGCCAGAGAATGGTAGTGGAAAATTGTCTGTCAGGTTGGAGGCCAGTGACCAGTGGTGTGCCTCAGGGATCTGTATTGGGCCCATTGTTGTTCATTATATACATTAATGATCTAGATGATGGGGTGGTGAATTGGATTAATAAATATGCAGACGCTACTAAGATAGGTGGAATAGTGGATAATGAAGAAGGTTTTCAAGGATTGCAGAGGGATTTGGGCTGCTTAGAAAAGTGGGCTGAAAAATGGCAGATGGAATTTAATGCTGGTAAGTGTGAGGTGCTTCATTTTGTTAAGAAGAATCAGAACAGGACATATGTAGTGAATGGGAGAGCATTGATGAATACAGAAGAGCAGAAGGATTTAGGAGTAATGGTACATCGTTCCCTGAAGGTAGAAACTCATGTGAATAGGGTGGTGAAGAAGGCTTTTAGTATGCTGGCCTTTATTAATCATTGCATGGAATATAGGAGTTGGGAGGTGATGTTGAGATTGTATAAGACGTTGGTGCGGCCTAATTTGGAGTTCTGTGTGCAGTTCTGGTCGCCTAATTATAGGAAGGATATAAACAAAGTGGAGAGAGTGCAGAGAAGAATTACCAGAATATTACCTGGGTTTAAGCATCTAGACTACAGGGAGAGATTGGGCAGATTAGGTCTTTATTCTTTGGAGCGTAGAAGGTTGAGAGGGGATTTGATAGAGGTATTTAAGATTATGAAAGGGATAGACAGAGTGGATGTGGATAGACTATTTCCGTTAAGAGTAGGAGAGATTGAAACAAGAGGACATGAGTTAAAAGTTAAGGGGCAGAGGTTTAGAGGTAACATGAGGGGGAACTTCTTTACTCAGAGAGTGGTAGCGGTGTGGAATGAGCTTCTGGGAGAAATAGTGGCGGCAGAGTCAATTTTATTATTTAAGAAAAAGCTGTACAGGTATATGGATGAGAAGATGGAGGGTTATGGTCATTGTGCAGGTGGGACTAGAGAGGAGTGTTTGGTTCGGTGTGGACCAGAAGGGCCTAATGGCCTGTTTCCGTGCTGTAATTGTTATGTTATATAGCACGACAACAGGCTCTTCCAGCTCACTAGCCCGTGTCCCGCTAGTGGAACCCCGTAAAACATTTGGAACACGTGGAGAAACCCATGCAGACACGGGGAGAACGTATAAACTCCTTACAATGTCAAATTCAAACCTGGGTCACTGACGCTGTATTGGCAGTGTGTTAACCACTACACTAACTGTGCCACCCAACTCAAGCAACTCAGTCCTAGCAACACTGAAGTGAACCTTCACTGCAACTCATCAGCGAACCGATCTTCCAGTCTGTGTCCAGTTTCTCCAATATAGAGAAGGCCCACAACAGGAGCACCAGATGCAGTAAAACATCCCCACAGATTCACAAGTGTTATTTCACTTGGAAGGACTGTTTAAAGCTCAAAATGGTGGAGAGGGAGGAGGTGTGGGCACAAGTGTGGCACTTCCTGCAGTCTCGGGGAAGGTGGCAAAGGGGCAATTAGTGGGTAGGGATGAGTGAATGAGAGAGTCATTGAGGGAGTTGTCCCTACAGAAGGAGGGGAAATGTGTCTGGTTGTGGGATCATGTTATAGGTGACTGAAATTGTGGAGAATTATGTGTTGGATGCGGAAGGTGGTGGGTGGGTTCCTCGATGAGGACAAGTGGAATGGTTTTCTTGTTTTGTCTAGGGGCAGATAGGACAAGGGCAGCCGTATAGAATGGAGGAGATATGGGCAAGGTCTGAGTTGATAATGGTAGCAGGGAAGCCACTTTTTTTGAAGGAGGTGGTCATCTCAGATGATCTGAAATTGAAGACCTTATCTTGGGAAAATATTCGATGGAGACTAAGTAATTGAGAGAAAGGAAGAGAACCCTTACAGGAGATTGAGTGTGAAGAAGAGATAGCTGTGGGAGTTGGTAGGTTTGCAGAAAATGTTAGACAAAGTTTATCTCCCAAGATGGAGACAGAGAGATCAAGAAAGAGAAGATCGTCACCAGAGATGGACCAAGTGAATTTGAGGTCGGAGTGAAAGTAAGCAGCAAAGTGGAAAAAGTTGTCAAGCTCATCAAGGGTACATGAGGCAGCAATAATGTAGTCATCAATATAGTGGAGGAAGAGTTGAGGAGCCTTGCCTGTGTAAGCTTACAGCATGGATTGCTGAGACCCATGTGGGTATCAATGGCTTCTCATTTAACTTGGAGAAAGTGGGATGAGTCAAAGGAGAAGTTAATGAGGAGAAGGACAAGTTCTGACAGATGGAGGAAGGTACTGGTGGTGGAAGGGGACTGGTTCAGTCTGTTAAGAAAGAAAAAAAGAGCTTTGAGATCTTCTGCATTGGGGACAGGTGTAGAGAGTGGATGTCCATGGTAAAAATTAAGTAGTCAAGTTCAGGGAATTGGATGTTATTGAAGAGATGGAGGGCATGTGAGGTATCACGGATATAGGTAAGAAGGGACTGGACTGTGGGAAGAATTGGAGTCGAGGTAACAAGTTACCAGTTTGATGGGGCAGGAACATGTGGAAACAGTGGGTCTATCTGGATAATTGGGTTTGTGTATCTTGGGTAGGAGGTAGAACTACGTGAAACACGACAGGCTGCAGACACCATGATTGTAGTAAACACTCGGAAATGCTGGAGGAATTCAGCAAGTCTTTTCAGCATCTAAAGGAGACAAAAATGTATTGATGTCATTTGGAGCGAGCCCTCTTCAAAGAAAAAACAGAAAAGGCAGAAGCAGGATAAATCAGAAAGTCTCAGAATTCAAACAAAGGGGAGGAATCCAGACCAACAAAAGGTGTTAATTGAATGCGATAAGGGACTAGGAAGAATTTATCAAGTCTATGCAAAAGAAGACAGGGAATGGGGAGACGACAGGGGAATGGGGTGTTTTTTTTTTAAATGAAAGCCAGAGAAGTCCATATTAATGCCATCCAATTGGAGGATGTCCAGTCAAGTGTTCTTCTCCAATTTACAAATGGTTTCAGTCTGGCAATACATGAGACATGTGGGCTAGGGAATGAGATGGAGAATTGAAATGGGTGGCCACTGGGAGATCCACGCTATTCAGTGGACAGAGCTGAGGTGCTCATAGGAACATAGGAAGTAGGAACAGGAGTAGGCCAAAAATGGCCCATTGAGCCTGCTCCGCCATTCAATACGAACATGGCTGATCTAATTTATGAGATCACCCTAATGTGCTCAACAAATCAATCTCCCAGTCTGTGTCCAGTCTCTCCGATGTGGAGGAGAGACCACAGCAGGAGCACCGGATGCAATAGATGATCCCTGCAGGGAGGAGTGGACAAGGGAGTCACAGAGGAAGTGGTCTCTGCAGAAGGCAGAGAAGAGAGGGGAATATGTGTCTAAAGGTGGGATCACGAAGGAGACAGCAGAAATGGTGGTGGATGAGGAGACTGGTGGGGTGATAGGTGAGAGAGGATTCCTGACTTTGTTGCGCGTGTGGGCAGAGGGGCCCAGGGCAGAGGTATGGGTAATGGAGTATATGCGGGTGAGTACCAAATTGATGGTGGTTGAGGGAAAACCACATTTTTTGAAGAAGGAGGACATCTCTGATGATCTGGCATGGAACTCGACATTATGGGTGCAGATGCAATGAAGAGAGAGGAATTGAGAGAATGGAATGGAACCCTTACAGGGGACAGAGTGGGGTGTAGTCGAAGTAGCTGTGGGCTTTAGTTGATTTATAGATGTCTGTCGATTGTTTGTTTCCTGAGATGGAGACAGAGAGATCAAAGAAAGGAAGAGTGTTGGCAGAGAACTGGGCAGTGCAGGGATGAAAAACCCTGGTTGGAAGCTAGGGGAGGGAGATGATCAGGTGATAAGGTTAGAGATGGTACGTGAGATTATGTTCTTTGGTGGGGTCCTGTTAAAGAGATTAGGTAGGAGGAGGTTTCTGAGAGCTGTTATCTGGCCTCGGCAAGGTAGAGGTCAGGGCACCAGACCACTACAGCACCACACTTGTCGGCAGGTTTGATCATGAAGTTGGGATTCTTGCGGAGAGAGTGGAGGACAAAGCGTTCAGAGGCAGTGAGATTAGAATAGAGAGGAGTGTTGAAGTTAAGACAGTAAAGGTCTCAATGGCAATTGGAAATGTAAAGATGAAGAGCAGGCTGCTTTCCAGAATGAGGTGGGCAAGTGGGCACTGTCGTCTCTCACGACCCACTTCCCCTCCCCGCCCGATTCGCGATGGCGTCTCTCACGACCCCCCTCCCCCGCCTGATTCGCGATGTCGTCTCTCACGACACCCCCTTGCCACGCTGCCACTCGCCCGGATGCCCGAGTCGCGCTGCCGTCTACCACGCCCGCTCTCCTGCAGAAATTTAAAAAAAATTTTTACTCTAGAGTATAATGCTATTCCCTATTTTTGAGAGGAATTTTTTTTCGCATTATACTCGAATATTTACAGTAGACAAGTTTTGATTGAGCTCTCTGAAGAGTATCTAAAAGGCGGTTAAAATTTTAAAATTAAGAATTTTTCACTAAAAAATGGACAAAAGTACTAAAAAAACCAAGGCAACCGAGAACTAAAAATGAAGAAGTTTCTACTCAGCCAGGAACTTTGAACAAAAGCCCAAAAGGGTGCGGCACAAGAATGGCCTCAGGACTGCCGGACCCTGGCAGAGCTAGGAGTAGGGACAAGAACTAAATATTATCCTAGAGAAAATGGAAAACTTGAGCAACCAATTTGTTGGCGTTGAAAATGTAATGACAGACGTGACTGAAAGGATGACAGAAATTAAAGAAATTGTTAGACTTAATGGAAATGACCCAGGCAGAAATTGACTTAGTAAAAACACAAGATAAGCTAAAAGCTTTGGAGAAAGATGTAAAGCAATGGGAGTCAGACAGACAAGTTCTACTGGACAAGATTGACCACATGGAGAAATTTAGCAGACAAAATAATGTCCGAGTTATTGGACTGAAAGAAGGAATCGCGGGAAGAGATCCAGTGAACTATTTTGAAACATGCATCCTGCGAGAGCTGGAAGTTCAAAGAAAAACTAGATATTGAAAGGGCTCACCGATCCCTTGGACCCAAGAGAGCCGGCAATCAGCGACCACAACCAATACTGATAAGACTTTTGAGTTACCAGGGACAGGGGACAATTCTGGAAGCAGCATATGAATACTCAAAGCAAAACATGCTCCAAGCTTACACAGGCAAGAACCCCCCCACCCAACTCTATCTCCGGTACATCGACGACTACATCAGGGTGGCCTCATGCAGCCGCAGTGAGTTCATCAATTTCATGGCCAGTTTCCACCTGGACCTCACTCTCCCTTTTCTGGATCTCTCTGTCTCCATCTCAGGAGACCGACTCTCCACTGTGGTCACATGCACCCACACCTCCACCCTCACCACAGTCCAAGGTCCCAAACAAACCTTTCAGGTGAAACAACACTTCACTTGTACCTCCAAAGAACTCATTTACTGCATCCGGTGCTCCCTCTGTGGCCTTCTCTACATCGGAGAGATTGGTCGCAAATTAGGAGATTGCTTCACCCAGCACCTCCTCTCCGTTCACAACAAAAGCGACCTCCCCATAGTCAACCATTTTAATTCTGAGTCACACTCTCAAGCTCACACGTCTGTCCATGGCCTTTCACACAACCCCACCTGACCCTTGAGTAGATTGAGCAGTCAGGGGTGTCCTCTGTCCCTAGCACTTTTTATCTTAACTATTGAACCACAAGCAGAAATTATAAGGAGAGATCCAGATATTAAGGGCTTCAAAGTTGGAAAGGAAGAACATAAAATTAGTTTATTTGCTGATGACATGCTGTTATACCTGTCTGACCCAGCTGAATCCTTGATAAAATTAACAGAGAACATTAGAAAGATATGGAAGAATATCAGTTTATAAAATAAATATAGACAAAAGTGAGATAATGCCAATGAAAAATTTTGTGATGAAAGATATCAAAAAGATAGTAGATTTAACTGATAGATGGAATCAAAAAAATAAGGAATAATGACAGATAATAATTTACAAAACTTGTACACATTTAATTACACTCCTCTTTCAGAAAAAAAAGATTTACAGATATGGAAAGACCTGATGATTGTATTAAAATTAATGTGATTCCAAATTACAGATAATTATTGCCTATTTATTGGACGACCTAAAATTTCTTTAAATTATTGAATAATTACATAAGGCAATTCCTATGGAATAACAAAGTGCCAAGAATTTCAATGGAAAAGCCACATGAGATTATAAACAGGGAGGACTTAGATTTCATGACTTTAAGAAATACTATTTATCAGCAAAAACAAGATATTAATCTTTTTTTGAAGATGACAGTCTCCTTTCTTGGATCCCAATGGGATTGAATTCAACGAGAAAGGATTTTATTTATAAATGGAATGCCAAGTTAATAACAAAAAAGACGGTTAACCCTATATAAATACAATTGATTAGAATATGGCAAAAAATAAATAAGTGTATTGGGAAAAAAAAGCAGGTATATCTTTAAGAACATCATTATGTAAAAATGTATTGCTGGCTATGAGTCTGGGTAACAAACAAATAAGATATGTTGATGATTGTTATGTGGAGGGATCTCTCATGTCTTTTGAACAATTAAGAAATAAATACAGAGTAGCTAATGGGTCTCTCTTTTCTTTACTCCAGCTAAGATCATTGCTAAAAGAAAAATGGGGTGAAGTTTGGCCCCACCTGAAATTAGCGAAATTGAACGAATGATTTGGCTGGGGAATACAACTAAATTTAGAAATAAGATGTACTATGCTTTCCAAAATGAAAGTGCAAAACCAGGTTTACAGAGATTGAGAGAGATGGGAGTCAGATCTAGGTGTTGCAATAATGGAAAGATGTTGGTCTGATTGGTGTTTGGATAGCATGACATCAATTAAAAATGGAAGATGGGGAGTCACGTGATGGAGTAGTGGCCGGTCAGGGAACTCCAGCCCTCTCCAGAAAAGTTAAAAAAAGATAGAGAAAAAACAAAGGCACAAACTTAAAAACCAAAACAAAGTGAAAGTAAAAGTGTGAAGACAATGGCAGCGAAGAAAGAAAAACCAAAAACCGGAAGAAAAGAAGGAAAGACGTTGGAAGAAGAAGGTGAAGGCCTTACCTGTCCGAAGAGGCCCGCCGCGGAGAGAGAAGCCCGCTTCCACAGGTCAGTGGAGGTCCCGGGCTCGGGACTACAAAAATGGCTCGCAGAGCCGAGTAAAAGTGCGCAACCGCGCATGAAAAAAAACACACTGACGGGAGGGGGGAACAGCTGCGGAGTCGATCTCCACAGCTGAGAGAGACACCTGCAGCACAGCAACAGGTGCAGAACACAGACAATAACGACAACAAGAAAGAAGAGGGTAAAAAGAAAATAAGGAAACAACAGATGGTCAATCCAGAGGAAGAAGAAGAAGAAGAACAGAAAGAAGTGGAAGAAGAAGAGAAAGGCAAGACAATGGATGTATCTTTTTTTAAAGAATATATGGAATCAGTGAAAGAATGGCAATTACAAGAATTTGATGAGATAAAAAGAAGAATTAAGAACGCAGAAGAAAGAATGAATAAAATGGAAGTGGCCATATCAGAATTGGCAAAAAGAGTGGAAAATATGGAAAAACGAGAAACATTTGTAGATATGGAAGTAAAAGACTTAAAAGAGAAATTAGAAGAATCTAATAAAAAAGCTAAAGAAGCACAGGAGCTGTTAGCTCAGAAGATAGATATGATAGAAAACTATAATAGAAGAAATAATATAAAGATAGTGGGCCTTAAGGAAGATGAAGAAGGCAAGAATATGAGATTGGATCCCCAGGGTCCTGGGAAGACCAGAATTACAGGAAGAAATGGAAATAGAGAGGGCACATAGAACTTTAGCCCCAAAACCACAACCGCAGCAAAAACCAAGATCCATTTTAGTAAAATTCTTAAGATATACAACAAGAGAAAATATATTGGAGAAAGCAATGAAGAAAGTAAGAGAGGACAAAAAGCCACTGGAATATAAAGGTCAAAATTTTTTTTTCTATCCAGACATAAGTTTTGAACTCCTGAAGAAGAGGAAGGAGTTCAATACAGTGAAAACGATCTTATGGAAAAAACGATATAAATTTATGTTAAGGTACCCAGCAGTACTTAAAATAATTATTCCAGGGCAACAAAACAGACTATTCTCGGATCCAGAGGAAGCAAGGAAATTTGCAGAACTACAAAACAAGCAGAGAGATGAAGACATGTAATAAGAGTAAAAATGACCACGATCTATATGTGTGTGTAAAGGGGTATATGTGTGTGTGTATATGTATATATATATATATATATATATATATAGTGTGCATACATGAATGTATCCATATTTAGAGGAAAATATATAGAGTATAGACAAGAATTAATAAGGGAAGGAAATGGAATAGAGGGAATAAGGAGGGAATTAAAAGAGTGACCTTTGTTACATATGAAAATTGAAATCTTTTCTGGGGGGGGCTGGGTGGGGAGGAGTTACAGTCACTGCAAAATGACCGTAATTCGCAAATCCAAATGGAGAGGGGAGATGTGGTTGTCCGACAAGGGATAAAGGACAACTCAGGAGGGGGAGGGGAGATTGGGGTTAAAGAAGTTTTAAATAGGAGAATAGGGAAAATGTTTGATGTTTTAGAAATGTTGTCTTATAAAGTGTTCAAAACAAGAAAGCAGAAATGGATAAGAAGGAAAGGTAATGATGGAGAAACGGAAAGGGAAGATAAACAAAGTATAAAATGGCTACGCTCAACTATATGACTTTAAATATTAACGGAATACACAACCAAATTAAAAGGAAGAAACTGCTAAATTTACTGAAAAAAGAAAAAATTGATATAGCATTTGTGCAAGAAACACATTTAACTGAATTGGAGCACAAGAAATTAAAGAGAGATTGGGTAGGACACGTAACAGCAGCGTCGTATAATTCAAAAGCAAGAGGGGTAGCTATATTAATTAGTAAAAATGTGCCAATTAAAATAGAAGAGGAAATAATAGATCCAGCAGGGAGATATGTAATGATAAAATGTCAGATATATTCGGAGTTTTGGAATCTACTCAACGAAGAAGATCAAAAGTTTATGAGAGATTTTTTTGAAGATAGCAGATACGCAAGGGAACATATTAATAGGAGAGGATTTCAACCTGAATTTAGATTCAAATATGGACAAAACGGGGAAAAAAATTAACAGAAAGAACAAAGTAACCAAATTTATAATTAAATCAATGCAAGAAATGCAACTTTTGGATATATGGAGGAAACAACACCCAAAGGAAAAGGAATATTCATATTACTCGGCTAGACATAAAACATACTCAAGAATAGACCTATTTTTGTTATCAGCTCGTATGCAAGATAGAGTAAGAAAAACAGAATATAAAGCTAGAATATTATCGGACCATTCACCCTTAATATTGACAGTAAAGTTAGAGGACATCCCTCCAAGAATGTATAGATGGAGATTAAACTCCATGTTACTCAAAAGGCAGGATTTTAGAGAATTAATTGAAAGACAAATTAAAATGTATTTTGAAATAAACACGGAATCAGTGAAAGATAAGTTTATACTATGGGATGCAATGAAAGCGTTCATTAGAGGGCAAATAATAAGTTATGTAACCAAGATGAAGAAGGACTATAATCAGGAAACAGAGCAGTTGGAAAGGGAAATAGTAAATATAGAAAAAGAATTAGCAATGAAGGAAGATACAACTAAAAGAAGAGAATTGGCAGATAAAAAAATAAAATATGAAACACTACAAACATACAAGGTGGAGAAGAATATAATGAAGACAAAACAGAAATATTATGAACTAGGTGAAAAAACGCACAAAATCCTAGCATGGCAGCTTAAGACAGAACAAGCTAAGAAAATGGTATTGGCATCAAGGAAAAAAGACAAACAAATCACATATAATCCAAAGGAGATCAAGGAAAACTTTAGAGAATTCTATGAACCATTATACCAAACTGAAAACGAAGGGAAAGAAGGGAAAATAGATGAATTTCTAACTAAAATTGAACTTCCAAAACTACAAATAGAGGAACAAAATAAATTAACAGAACCATGTGGAATAGTAGAAATACAAGAGATAATAAAAAAAATTACCAAATAATAAGACACCAGGAGAGGATGGATTCCCAATAGAATTCTATAAAACATTTAAAGATTTATTAATTCCTCCCCTCCTGGAAGTAATCAACCAGATTGATAAAACACAAAGCTTACCAGATTCATGTAAAACAGCAATAATTACAGTAATACTAAAGCAAGGGAAAGATCCACTCGCACCAGCGTCATATAGTCCAATATCTTTACTTAACACAGATTATAAGATAATAGCTAAACTATTAGCAAACATCTTAGCAGAGTATGTACCGAAAATGGTAAATCTAGACCAAACTGGATTTATTAAAAAAAGACGCACAACAGACAATATTTGTAAATTTATTAACTTAATTCATGCAGTAGAAGGGAGTAAAGCGCCAACAGTAGCAGTTGCTTTAGACGCAGAGAAGGCCTTTGACAGAGTAGAATGGAATTATTTATTCAAAGTATTGCAAAAATTCAGTTTACCGGAGAAGTATATTAATTGGATTAAAGCATTATATAAGGGACCATTGGCGAAAGTGACAGTAAATGGATATGTATCAAAGCAATAACTTAAGCAGGTCAACACGGCAGGGATGCCCACTATCACCTTTATTGTTCGCGTTAGCTATAGAACCACTAGCAGAATTGATAAGAACAGAAAATAATATAAAAGGGATAAAAATAAAAGACAAGGAATATAAAATCAGTTTATTTGCAGATGATGTTATAGTATATTTAACAGAACCAGAACTATCAATAAAAGAATTATATAAGAAATTGAAGGAATATGGAGAAGTGTCGGGTTACAAGATTAACGTAAATAAAAGTGAAGCAATGCCTATGAATAATGCGGATTTCTCAAAATTTAAGAAGGAATCACCATTCAGATGGCAAGTGCAAGCAATAAGATACCTAGGTATACAAATAAATAAAAACCTCGGCCAACTATATAAACTCAATTATTGTCCACTAATGAAAAAATTACAGGACGATTTGGAGCATTGGAAAGATTTACCACTAACACTAATAGGAAGGATAAACTGTATTAAAATGAACATTTTTCCAAGGATATTATACCTATTTCAGGCATTGCCAATACACCTTAGTAAATAAATTTTTTTGTATTTATATAAATAATATATATATCAACATTTTTTAAAGAATAAATATTTTTAAAAAGAAATGCCAAGGATGAAAGATACTTGACAATTATATACAGACCGCTAAACAATAGCTGGGATATGGACAACAAATTACAACAGCAAATGGAAAAGGTGTGTCAAAAGGGCAATGTTATAGGAATTTTAAGATGCAAGTAGATTGGGAAAACCAGTTTGGGACTAGATCTTAAGAAAAAGAATTTCAGAACCCAAGGGTACAACCCATGCCTACAAGATGGCTTTTTAGTGCAGCTTGTTGATGAGCTCACTAGGGGATCAGCTGTACTGGATTCAGTGTTGTGTAATGTGCCAGAGGCATTGAGAGAGTGGAGAGTAAAGGAACCATTACAATATGATTGCGTTCAATTTGAGATTTAACATGAGAAACTAAATCCAGAAGTGTTAATATTTCAGTGGAGTAAAGACAATTACCATGGCATGATAGAGGAACTGGCAAAAGTGGATTGGAAGGGATTACCAGTAGGGAAATTGGAAATATTAGTGGAAAGATAGACGATTGGGAAGATTTTAAAAACTTATGGATGGTATCTAAAAACTCAAAGGAGGTAAAAGATGATGTATGAAAGTCTTCTTGTTTGGCTTGGCTTCGCGGAGGAAGATTAATGGAGGGGTAATGTCCACGTTCAGGTCGGTGGCTGTCAGCCTTTTCTAGCATGATTCTGATGTTCAGCATGCAAGCTTGAGTTTGTGAGCATCCTTTGAGGGGGAGGACGTGGAGGGGGAGGACGTGGACATGTCCTTGGGGCTGCGCAAAGGAGCTTTTAGGTGGAGGGCAGTGTGCGCAGTACTGGCCCCACCCTTTACACCCATGGTTCGTGTGCCATGGCCAAGCAAGCTGGGACGTGGCAGCGAGGTCCTTGAGTCGTAGGTTTTATAATCGGAGTGGCCTTCTCCTATGCAGGTTTCTTACCCAGGCTGGAGGGGCCTGCCTCCCCTCCTAGGTCAGACCATACCTGGTCGCAATCCAACCTGTTGGCCTCCGCCTGCCATTTCCTATATTTATATGTTAGGAATATGTTAGGAGGCCCGGGTCCGGGCAGAAAGAAGGAGGCGACGGCCCCGGTCCGGGCACAGGGAAGGCAGAAGCAGCCCCAGTCCGAGCAGAGGGTAGGAAGCGGCAGCCCCAGCCCCAGTCTCAGCAGAAGGTAGGCGGCGGCAGCCCCCATGTATGAAAGTAGGCAAGCAAATATCAAAGAGGATACAAAATGATTATTCAAGTATACAAAGTGTATGAGGTGAGAGTAGATATAGAACCACTAGAAAATGTACCTGGAGAAATAATAATGAGGGACAAAGAGATGGCAGAGGAACTAAATGAGTATTTTGCAACAGTCTTCATTATGGAAGACATTAGCAGTGTGCCAGATTACAAAAAGTATCATGGATGAGAAGTGAGTGTAGTTACTATTTCAAGGGAGAAGGTGCTCAGAAAGCTAAATGGTCTAAGGGGATTAGTATCCCGGACCAGCAAGATTGCACCCTCAAATTTTGAAAAAAGTAGCTATAGAAATTGTGGAGGCATTGGTAATGATATTTCGAGAATCAATACATTCTGGTGTGGGAACAGAAGAAGGGAGCTGAAAGGAAACTAAAGACCGGTTAGTCTGACGTCAGTGGTTGGAACGATGTTGGAGATTATTATCAAGGATGAGTTTCAGAGTACTTGGAGGCACATGACGAAATAAGTCTAAAAGCCAGTATGGTTTCCTTTAGGTTAAATCTTGCTTGACAAACCTCTTTGAAGAAGTGACAAGCAGGATATACAAAGGAGATGTTGCATATTTGGATTTTCAGAAGCTTTGACAGGGTGCTGCACATGAGGTTGCTTCACAAGAGTTCATGGTAAAACTGGAAACATACTAGCATGGGTACACCATTGGATAATGGAAGAAAGCAGAGTCGGAATACAGGGATCATATTCTGGTTGGCTGCCAGTTGCTTGTGGTGTTCCAGAGGTGTTAAGTGTTGGGGCCACTTATTTTTATGTAGTATATTAATGATTTGGATTATGGAATGAATGACTTTGTGCCAAGTTTGCAGATGATATGAAGGTAGGTAGAGAAGTGTTGAAGAAACAGGGAGGGTGCAAGAGAACTTAAGACAGATTAGGAGAATGCGCAAAGAAGTTACAAATTAAATGCAATAATTGGAAAGTCTACGGTGATGCACTTTGGTTGAAAAAAAAAAATGGGCAAACTGCTTTATAAATAGGGAGAATATTAAAAATCCCCAGATGCCAATGGACCTGGGAATCCTCATGCAAGATACCCTGAAGGGAAACTTGCACATTGGTGAAGAAGGCAAATGCTATGTTGGCATTCATTTCTGGAGGGATAGAGAACAAGAGCAGGGATGTGATGTTGAGGTTTTACAAGGCACTGGTGAGATCTAACTTGGAGTATTGTAAGCAGTTTTGGGCTCATCATTCAAGAAGGGATGTGCTGATGCTGGAGAGGGTTCTGTGGAAGTTCACAAAGACAATTCTGGGAATGAAAGGATTATCATATGAGGAGCACTTGAAAATTCTTGGCCTGTATTCATTGGAATTTAGGAGAATGAAGGGGTATCTCATTGAAATATTTTGAATGTTGAAAAGCATGGATAGAACAGATGTTGAAAGGTCATTTCCCATGGTGGGAGAGTCTAGGACAAGAAGCCACAACTTAAGAATTGAAGGGCATCCTATTTAGAACAGAGATGCAAAGGAATTTCACAAGCCAAAGGGTGGAACATCTGTGGAATTTCCTCCACAGGCAGTTGTGGAGGCCAAGTTATTTGGTATATTTAAGGAAGAGATTGATAGGTTCTAGATTAACCAGGTCATCAAAGGTTATGGGAAGAAGGCCAGGCAATGGGGTTGAATGGGAAAATGGATCAGCTCATGATTAAATGGTGGTGTAGACTTAATAGGCTGAATTACCTATTTCTGCTCTGGTCATAGTTTTATGATGTTATCTGGCCTTTTGAGCCTTCTTTTCATGGACAGCTCTACCAACATCCCTTTTCCCCCCTCCCAAAACCGTCAATTTTCCTACTATGCAAAAGTCCATGTTATTGAGTCTGAAATTCAATGAGCTAGCTTCTACTCCTTCCTTGAGCAGAGAATCTACAGATTCAGTTCTCTGAGAAAAGCAGCTCCTCCTCATCTGTCATCTGTCTTAAATCTACTCCTCCAAAACTTGATGTTGTGTCCCCCTACTTCTCTCCTCAGCTTCCAGTGGAAACAACTTTCTTGTCTCTATTTTATATATCCCTTTCATATCATACATTTCTATAAGATCTTCTCTAACAAAGCAGCTCAATCTTTCCTTATAGGCCAAGATGCTCATGTGTGGAATAAACCTGATAAACTCTCCTCTGCTATGCCTAAAAAGCCACTTTTCAAGAAAGTCGACCGGAACTGCACGCAGTACTCTTGATGCGGCCTCAGCAGTACACTGTACAGTTAAAATAGAATTTCTCTGCTCTTATTTTTAATCCCTTTGGCAATGAAGCCCAACATTACATTTGCCTTTTTAATTATGTGTTCTACCTAGAAACCAACCTTTTTGTGATTAGAATACAAGAATTCCTATCCCTCTACACAATAGCATACTGCAATGTTTTACCATTTAAATCAATCTGTCAGACCCTTTCTCACTCACTTATCCTTTCTATCGCGCTGATTCTCTACCCCATTTGCTTTTCCATTCAATTTCATGTCACCAGCAAACTTAGATATGCTATACTCAGTCCCCTCTTACAAACTGTAGATGCAGAGTGAAAAGTTGCAGGCCCAACAATGACCCCTGCTGCACTTCACTCACCCCACTGATTAGCAACCAGTGAAACATCAAATAAACCCCCTTTTATCCCAACTCTCTGCATTCTATTGGTTTATCAAACCTCTGTCCATGCTAATAGATTAAACATTACCCCCAATTCCATACACCCATAAGACAAAGATGTCTTTTGTCCAGCATCTAATCGAACGCTTTCTTGAAAGTCGAGTATTCAACCTCCACCTGTTTCCCTTCATTACCTGCCCTCACTCTATCCTTAAAAACATTAAAATCCGGTGGAATCGCTGTGACAGCACCAGCAATTGGGGACCGGGGTTTGATCTGTGCTGTCTGTAAGGAGTTGGTACGTTGGTACGTTCTCCCCGTGCCTGCATGGATTTTCCCCAGGTGCTCTGGTTTCCTCCCACCAAAATATACTGGGGAGTTTAGGTTAATTTGGTGCAATTGGGCAGCATGGGCCCGTGGGTTGAAAGGGGCTGTTAAATTT
This sequence comes from Narcine bancroftii, assembly GCF_036971445.1. Classification (NCBI taxonomy): domain Eukaryota; kingdom Metazoa; phylum Chordata; class Chondrichthyes; order Torpediniformes; family Narcinidae; genus Narcine; species Narcine bancroftii. Next base: position 449,800,205 of record NC_091469.1, on the reverse strand, counting down.
AAAATATGTTTTTTAAAAATTGTTGTAAATAACAGAAAATTACACAGTAATTTTCATTAAAAGTATTTCTTTGTACTATGTGGTTCTGCATTCAATCATTCTCATTATAACTCAAAGTTTTCCAGGTTCATTATGCCATTATTTCTGCTATACCAAAATTTAAATTACCTGAAATGGTCTTGTTAGATTGTACGACTGGAATCTTGGCAGAGGTGTCGCAGCCTGTGGGTAACTTCCAGTGCAAAGGGATATATCCATTTTTTCTATAGACTCCATACTCCTGTTTTTTACCGATAAATCAGATTCATATATTGGACTACAATAACTTTGGAATAGAACATTCGGTTTCTTTTTGCTTGAAGGTGGAGGATTGATCAGGAGTGAAGGGGCAAGGTCATTACAGATTTCTGCTGATTTGTTTATATACTTGTTACTGTCACCTGTGTGCTGATGCTTTGAAGCTGCACAATGAGACTGTGTTTTTTGCAGGAGACAAAAATAGGGCAAAATGTATTCTTTAGTTGTTACCTCTCCAAATGAAGAATCTTTTGTGCTGATATCTAATAGTTTCTCATTATGAACTTCTATGAAAGATTCATCACGAGCAGAAGCAGCTGAAAATAAACTTAGACTTCTCTGTAAACTCTTATCATTCTCATCAGTCTGAAAACTGCAATTATGTTCGTCTTTACAATCCTCCTTTTCACATTGTTCATCAAGTTCAGTCAGCAGATTTTTGGCCAAGTGAATGGCAGGTGTAATCTCAGATATTTTCTTTTCAAAATTACTATTATTCACTTCAAAGCACTCATTAGCCACACCAGGACTTTTGCAATTATGTATTCCAGAATCTAATTCCAGTGCATCTATTTCTCTAGTTAAACCTGTGTGAGCAATTGGTTGGAATTCTGATATTTCACATCCTCTTTTATATTCTAAATTAGACTTCTTTCTTCGGGGTTCAACTGAAACTGGGCTATAATCTACTTGATCAAATGTCCTTTTTGATTTGTTTGGCTTCTCACAAATTTCCTCTTGCAATCCATTTCTATAATTGTCCTGGGAAGCAGTCGATGAAATATCCATCACACACCCTGGGAGAAGTAAACTTTCAGATGGAACAGTTCCTTCAGATGCTGTATGGCAAAAACCTTCTCCAAAGTTCATTGAGATTTCCATTAATTTGCTTTCCCATGTAGGTGAGGAGCTTTCACTACAAGGTCGATTGACCAATCCTTTGGTAATTTCAGCTGCAGGGAAAGTATCTTTTTGTTCTATCTTTGCCACACTTTTGTAAAGGCATTTTTTGACAAGGCCCTTCACTGCATTATTAAGAGGAGTCGCCCGAATCTGGAGGTGCTCAGTCACTCCACCAAGTCTCCTTTCTGGACTGCTTTCATTCTCAACTGTAGAGGCAGTCATCTCCAGATTGCCTTTGTGATGTGTATCATTCATCCTAATTAAGCTACCGGTAACAGATTTTCCATGAGTTGTAATGACTCTTGCACCAGGGTCTCCAATTTCTGTTCCCTGCAAAGACAACAAAATTAAAATTGTACAACACAAACTTTAAAATTGCAGACTTTACTCAAATACCAAATTAGCTCCTTCTAATACCCTTAAACATTTTTCTCTTTCTTGTCTTCTTGTTCAATATGCCTACTAGGACAAATCTGGCTAATTTTGTTGCCTTTAATTCAGGCTACTTAGAGGCCAACCTTGCAGACTTTCACTAAAGCTTTTCAGAATTGCATTCAAAATGTCCATTTACTTCATCATTAAGATTAAGACCATTCAATAAATCGCATTTATTACATCGCTTATTTCCCTATGCCACTTAAATATCACCCACCACCTCTCACCTTAACCCCTAAACTTTCTCTCATTTCTCCCTCATGGAAGCTAGTCTTTTCCCAACTCACCTTGTCCACAAACCCACTTTCTGTCCATCTTGACCTACTTTCACAAAAACTGGCACCTAACCGTGAATTTCACATTAGTCAATATTGGTGAGATGCTTCCATCCAAGGTAGTTCTCCTGACCTGATGTCATCACACTTCCTCTCCATCTTCCTGTTGATTAATGGCTTCTTTTCACATACTATTTGCCCAAGATTCAACTGCACGACCATTTTATTTCTCATCTGCATGTTGCTGCTCATGAGATCATCTGAAAATATGTTTTGCAATGATTCTCAGTGTTGTCTTGCCACCAATTCGTGTCCTATTCACTCCAGCAAAATTATGATTTTTAAAAAAAACTTAACAGTTGTACCAGTTTCTAACCCTTCCTCTAGTAGCTTGTTCTCTAATTTCTTCCACATGTGAAAAATGTACCTCTCCAGTGCTTTTTTAACTCTTTCTCCTCTCCCCTCTCACCTTAAATCTATCCATTCTTGTTTCCCTTGGAAAATGTCTATAGATCATAGAACATCACAGTACATGCCCAAGATGTGGTGCCAACCAATAAAAACCTACTTAACAATCTAAACCTTCCCTACCTTACATCCTTATCCCTCGATTTATCTTGTATTCATGCGTCTAAAAGTCTTTTGAATATCCCCATTTTATCAGCCTCCACCATCACCTCTGGCAATGTATTCCAAGCACCCATTATTCTCTGTGTAAAAAAAAAGTTACTCCTGAAGTTCCCCCTTAAACTTTCCTCCCCTCACATTGTGTAGATGTCCTCTGGGAAAAAGGTGCTGGATGTCCACCCTATCTATGCCCCTTGTCATCTTGTAGACCTCTATTAAGTCACCTCTCATCCTTCATCACTCCAAGGAGAAAAGCCCTTGATCTGTTCACCTCATCTCATAAGATACATTCTCCAATCAGGCAACATCCTGGTATATCTCATCAGCACTCTCTCCATAGTTTCCATATCCTTCCAGTAATGAGTTGACCAGAACTGAACACAATATTCCAAGTGTGGTTTAAGCAGAGTTTTATCAAGCTGCAACATTACTTCACTACTCTTGAAATCAATCACTCAACTAATGAAGGCCAGCATACCATAAGCATACTTAACTACCCTAACGGTCTCTTGCTGTTTACCTTTTCTGCGCTCTTCATGATCTTACAAACCTCTACAAGGTCCCCCCTCCCTTAGCTTCCGATGCTCCAAGAAGAGTCCCTGCCTACCCCTCAACTCTTACAATTCAAGCCTACCAGTCTAAGTAACATTTTCATGAATCTTTTCTATATCTTTTCGTTTAAAGACATTTTTCATATAGTTGTGCACAAGAACAAGTGCAGTCTCACCAACTTACTGTACATTTAGAACATGACATTACTATTCCTGTACTCAGTGCACTGACTGAGGAAGGTAAGTGTATTGAACACCTTTGTAAACACCTAGTCTACCTAGACCACTTGTTCTCTGCTACACCACACTCTCCAGATCCTACCATTCATTGTGTAATTTAGCCTTAGTTTCATTTACCAATTTACCAATCCCTCACACTTAACAGAGTTAAATTCCATCTGCCTTCTTATTCCACTTTCCCAATTCATCTACTCTAGACGCTGCTGCAATCTTAGATAGCCTTCTTCAATTTTGGTGTCATCCATGACTGTGCTAACTGCATTGCCATCTACATTAATGACTTGGATGACAAACAACAGTTGACACTGATCCCTGCAGCACACCTCTTGTCACAAGCCTCTAAGCAGAGAGGAGTCCTCCGTGACCATCCTCAGTATCCTGTCATCAAGCCATTTTCTATCAATTCTCAATCCAATTTGCCAGGTGATCCTCTATCCCATGTTGTCTGACTTTCCAGACCAGGTGACTTGTAAAGTATGTAGCAAAACACCTGTTGCCATGCCTTCATTAAAACTCAAACAAATTTGTGAGACATGAACTCCACTTCATTTTGGATGAATAATTTTTCATAGCTTAGAATGATAGAAAATATTGAAAATTATTAACAGAACTAAAAAATGCAAACCTGGAGTTCTTTTTCCCACAGCGGACTATTTAAGCAGGTGGACTCAGTACTAGAAGGAAACAGGTGCGATTGACTGCTGGCACTTGATACTTCAATCTTTGTACTTAACTGGGCAAAATCTGGAGTCAGGCATTTCACTGGCAAGCTAGGACTGCAAGATGAGCTGTCGACACCTGCAGAAGGAAAGTCCTCAATTGATACTGTGTCAAGACCATTAGTGCACAAATGCTATACCTTGGTATATTTGCACATGTCTATCAGACAAAGTTAAAAAACATACAAAACTGGTTACCGCCAAAAATGGAATATGATGGAGAAAAAAAAATTAGCTGCCTAAAACTCATTTCTATTTTTTAAAATGTCAATAGGTATATTTAGTTTCTTCTTTTCCTTTCCAAAAATGCTAACCATACAGATGGATACACCAAAATTGAAAGGTTTTTCTTTTGTCTAAAACTCATTGACATTCAGCCTCTTATAAAATGACAACCCTTAAACTAAAAATGCATTTATTATCTGATTAAGAAATAGAGACCTCAGACTTCTAAAAATAATAATTTTCTGATATCAAATAACAATTATTTTATTGTAAACAGGCACTTTTTTTAAATTACTAAATTAGTCAGACCTTTAGTTGCAACCTTCTTGTTACATCCTTTGGCACTCTGTGGCAGAGGAGAACAAAATGATCCAAGGGAAACATTGGTGTTGCTACATATCATGGGGCTTAATAATGGTGATGCACCTTTGGTCTTTTCTCCCATTGGTGTGTTCTAAATAGAAAGATAGAAACACATTAGCATTTAGAGTCAGAGTCATAAAGCATGGAAACAGGGCTGAACGCCCAGCTCATCTATGCCAAACAAAATCCCCCTTGCTTTTCTTCCACTCGCCTACACTAGGTCCATATCCCTCCAAGCCCCTCTCATACATGTAGTTACCCAAATGGGTCTTAAAGGAATATTGCATCTTCCTCTACCACTTTATCTGACAGTTCATTCCATATGCCCACCAGCCTCCTCACGTCATTTCTAAATCTCGGCCCCCTCATCTTTCAGTTATGCTCTCTCATCTTAGATTCTCCTACTCTCGGAAAAACTGATACTATTCACATTATTTCTGCCCTCATGATTTTATAGACCTCAATAAGATCCCCTCAACCACTTACACCTTAATTCAACACTTACAAAGGGAAAATTAAGTCAAATAATATGCTTTTGAAAGAATAACCAATACCAGTACACATCAAATCCCACATTTACTAAAAAGCTAATTTAATTTATTATCATTTTATAAAAGTACATGCATTTTGAAAATCTACTATTTAATTAAACCAATGAATTTATTGTCACATATTCATGAGCCAATTTTGAGCCAATTTTGAAATTTAACCACAAGAGCATTTCATTTTAATTAAACTATTAATTCAGTAAAATCTGCATGAAAATAGATGCATGTTTAACCCACACTTGTCCCAAAAGAAACACTATTCAAGTAAAAAAAATATGCATATCCATTCTTTGGCTTGGCTTCGCGGACGAAGATTTATGGAGGGGGTAAAAGTCCACGTCAGCTGCAGGCTCGTTTGTGGCTGACAAGTCCGATGCGGGACAGGCAGACACGGTTGCAGCAGCTGCAGGGAAAAAATGGTTGGTTGGGGTTAGGTGTTGGGTTTTTCCTCCTTTGCCTTTTGTCAGTGAGGTGGGCTCTGCGGTCTTCTTCAAAGGAGGTTGCTGCCCGCCAAACTGTGAGGCGCCAAGATGCACGGTTTGAGGTGATATCAGCCCACTGGCGGTGGTCAATGTGGCAGGCACCAAGAGATTTCTTTAGGCAGTCCTTGTACCTTGCACCTCTGTCACGGTGGCCAGTGGAGAGCTCGCCATATAACACGATCTTGGGAAGGCGATGGTCCTCCATTCTGGAGACGTGACCCACCCAGCGCAGCTGGATCTTCAGCAGCGTGGACTCGATGCTGTCGACCTCTGCCATCTCGAGTACTTCGACGTTAGGGATGAAAGCGCTCCAATGGATGTTGAGGATGGAGCGGAGACAACGCTGGTGGAAGCGTTCTAGGAGCTGTAGGTGATGTCGGTAGAGGACCCATGATTCGGAGCCGAACAGGAGTGTGGGTATGACAACGGCTCTGTATACGTTTATCTTTGTGAGGTTTTTCAGTTGGTTGTTTTTCCAGACTCTTTTGTGCAGTCTTCCAAAGGCGCTATTTGCCTTGGCGAGTCTGTTGTCTATCTCATTGTCGATCCTTGCATCTGATGAAATGGTGCAGCCGAGATAGGTAAACTGGTTGACATTAGTTAGTAGGAATTATCACTGGTGCATCAGGTCATAATTAAAACACACTCTGCTGGAGATGCTCAGCCACTGAGGCAGCATTTCTAAAAGAGTAAGTTTGGTGATTCAGGTACATCATCTTTCATCAAAATGATCTATTATTAAATAGTCAACTGAAATATTCATGGCTTCTCTCCTCCATTGCTTCTGCCTTACCTACTGATTTATTTTTGATTTTTAGCATCTAAAGTGGTTTGCTTGTGGGTTAGGGCTATAGTCATGCCCAAAGCATGGCAAATGCAGATGGTTTGTTATTTCAGTTAAAAATCTTATGCTTTGTTCATCCAGGAGTAAAATAAGGACATTTGTAAAATTATACATTTAATTCATCAAATCAAAGATCCTGTTGTAGCTCCGCAGGCTGCCTCTTGTTAAAAAATTCACAATATGTGTATCCCTAAAGCACATCATTGACCTTGCAAAGTCAGTCGCAGAAGTGTTGAAATTAGGAGAATGAGAATACAGACTTCTCAAGCTTTATAAAATCATCCTTTAAAAGTCTGGCACATTAACTTATCAACTCAGAGTTCCTCCAAGCAGTTTGTTTATCGCTCGATTTCAAGTTCAAATTTATTATCATCTGACTGTACATATACAACCAGACAAAACTGTTTCTCCAGAACATGGTGCACACACATACATATATAATACACAATACATAATAATCACAAATGCAAACATATAAAATAAATATGTATAAATATTTCAGAATATTTTAGAAGACAAGATATCATTCATCAACCTCACCCCGCAGGAAGAAGCTGTTCACCAGCTTGGCAATCCTGATTTTGTTGCTCCTGTACCTCCTTCCTAAGGATAATAGGTCAAAAATCCTGCATGATGGATAATAGAGATCCTCAATAATTCTTTGAGCCTTATTTAAGCAACGCTACCAGTGAAGGCCATCAGTCGAGGAAAGTGAGACCCTGGTAATCTGCTTGGCCATTCTGATGATTTTCTGTATCGACTTCCAATTTGATGCTTTGCAGCTTTAGCTATCCTGCCACACACTCTAAATTGCCTTTTTTTTTAATATAAAAGTCTTCATCCACAATGCAGACATTACAAGGTTGTAAATACATCTCTCAACATTAATCATATATACACACTACATTGTGTTTGATCCCCTCCCCACTAAAAGACAACAAAAAAAGTAGGAAATAAAAGGTTAGAATAGATGAGCAAAAAAGGAATAAAGCAAGGATTATCCTGGAAGTATTCCTTTTTTTAAATTATTTTATTTTTAGAGTTTTCATCTACAATGCAAACAACATTGAAAATAATTACATGAATTGTTAATCATTTATACATTGCATAGTCTTTTTAACCCCCCCCCACCCTCCTAATACACAATTCTTCACAACACATCATATAGATATATCCCTCAAGTATCCAACAAAAATACATCAATTATTAATCATTTATACATTGCATTATATTTAATTCTCCCCCATCCCAATTAAAAAAAATAAAAATCAAGAATGACCTTCTGGACGCCTGTGGTTTGACCAGACTGAGGCACAGTTCCAGATCAGGCAGATCACAGCAGAATCCACCCGGTACTACCACATAGTGAGTGCCCTGAACCAGGACACAGCAGGGCCCCCATCGGAAGGCTTGTACACTGCTTTCAATTACTTTCTGATCAAGACCTTCGGACTCTCACGGTGTGAGAGAGGGGCACATCTGCTCCACCTGGACAGGTTAGGGGACAGGCTCCCATCAGCCCTTATGAATGAGATGCATGGCCCTCCCGGGCAAACACAAGTCCTGCATCATGTTTGACCAGGTATTCCTGGAGCAACTGCCCGAGGTCATCAAACTGCTCCTGGCTGACATGGATTTCAGCGACCCCATGATAGTTGCAGCATGAGCGGACATTCTGTGGAACCAGAAGAGAGTGATCGGCATTCGTGGGACTCATCACTAAACCCGCAGCTAGACCAGTGCAGAGCCATCGAGAGAACAGCAGCACCCCAGAGGAAGTGATCTAGATGACCAGTGGTGTTTCTACCACCAGAGATGGGGCACCGGAGCCCACCAATGCAGTCTACCATTCACGTTTCAGGGAAACGCCAGAGGCAAGCAATCGCTAATGGCTACGACAGCTGGCCACCAAGGCAGCCTCCTGTACATTTGGGACTGACAGTCTAGACGACGCTTCCTTGTGGACACAGCAGAGGTCAGCTCCTACCCCCATCAGGACAAGATACCAGGAACAGGCAGTCTGGCCCCATGCTGAGAGCTGCCAAATTCAGCATGATTCAGACCTATGATGCCCACAAGGTTCAACTGCAGTTGGAAGGCAGCCTCATTTAGCGAGTGTTCTCACTGGCTGCAGAGAAAAACAGCTGCTCCTCGGGGCAGACTTACTGCGCACCCACAGCCTGCTAATGGACCTCAAAGGAAGGAGACTGGTCCATGCCAAAACTTTTCAAACCTTCCCCCTCAAAGATGCCAGGCTCCCAGCACTCCACCTGGACTCCATACAGAGATTGGACAACAAGCACACCCAGGACCTGGCTGAGCACCCTGCAGTGCTCACCCACACTCCCAATTCACCATGGTGATGCCCTGACATGGAGTACAGCACCACATCCTGACCCAGGATGCTCCACGCAAGGGCAAGATGCCTTCCTCTGGAGAAGCTCCAGTTGGTGAACGAGGAATTCAGGAAGCTGGAGGAGCTTGGATTCATATGGCGGTCAGACAGTCCATGGGCTTCTCCCGTGCACATGGTACCCAAAGCAACTGGGGGCTGGAGACTATGCAGCAACTAACGACAGCTCAACGAGGCTACAACACCAGATTGATACTCTGTGCCGCACATCCAGGACTTAGAGGCTAATCTGCATGGGGCAAGGATTTTCTCCAAGGTGGACCATGTGCGGGGATATCATCTGATCCCGGTACACCCCAATGATATCCTCAAGACCTCCATCATCACTCTATTTGGCCTCTTCGAATTCCTCCGTATGCCATTCTGGATAAAAAATGCCACACAGACCCATAAGTGGCATAACTTCACTCTTGTCCAAATTGACTTTATAACTCAATACAACTCCAAAATCTTCAGATTTAGACTGCAATTTTTGTAATGAGTTAACTGGTTCTGTCAGATATAGCAGAATATAATTAGCAAATAAATTGATTTCATGTTCTTCCTGATTAATCCTGCAACCCTTTGTGTCTGGATCTCGACTGATGGATTCCACTAATGGTTCAAAAGCCAAGAAGAAAAGAGCTGGAGATATTGGACAACCTTGTCTACTTGATGTGGACATTGGGAATGCTGATGAAATTTGACAATTATTTATTACTTTAGCTTTAGGTTCAGAATATAGAGCTCTAACCCAATAAATAAATGTTTGTCCTAGTCCAAATTTTTCCAACACTTTAAATAAAAAGTCCCACTCCAGTTTGTCAAAGGCTTTCTCCACATCTAGAGCCACGGCAATATTCAAGTCATCTCTTGTTTGCGCCAGATGAGCAATCTGCACACATTGTCTGCCGATTGCCCCCCCTGCACAAAGCCAGTTTGAACAAGGTTTATTAATTTAGGCAAATAAATTGTCAATCTATTTGCCAATAACTGCTGTCGAAAAGGACTCCAAGAGAATGTTACCATTGCCTGATCTAATACCTCCATAAACATGGGTATTAATAAATCTTTAAATTCTTTATAAAATACCAGTGGAAATTCATCCTCACCCAGAGATTTATTAATATGCAAGAAGACCAACGCTTCCCCTATCTCAATTTAAGTAAAGGGAGTGTTTAACCCCTCCTTTTCTTCTAAATTCAAATTTGGGAGATCCAATTGTGACAGGAAACTCTCAATTTTATTCAAATCCCCCATTTATTGAGATTTATATAAATTAACATAAAATTGCTTGAAAGATTCATTTATAACCTCCAGTTTGTAATAGATCCTTTCTAAATCTAGCATAATTGCATTTATTGTTCTGAAGGCTTGTTTGGTTTTCAATTGCCAGGACAGGACCTTATGGGTTCTTTTCCCTAGTCCAGAGTATTTCTGTTTCAATCTTACCATTTTTTTTCATTTTATATGTATATATTCTCTTATACTTGAGCTTTTTATCCTCAGAGCCCACTCGTTGAAGGTCCTTTTCTAAAACTATTCTCTCTGCTTTTTTGCCCAAGTCTCAGACTTCACTCCATGCCAGGTCACTACTGTGGATGTCACTGGTGGTGTGCACTACACTGAGTTGAGCAGTAGCACTGCAATAGATCAGTACTTGCAGAGAACCTCACTGCTGTTGGTACAGGGAATTGGGAGTGTGTTTGAAAGTCCCTGTCTGTGAAGTGTGTACATGTGTGAGTGTGGTGGGGCAAGCAGCCTCCGGTGTCAAAATCTCTTGTGCCCAATGAGCTTGCTTGCATCTTTATAGTTTTTGTCTCGTACCATGTAGAAGACAGGCAGCCACTAGTATTAGAGTCCAACCTGGGTCAGATGTAAATATCTATATAGTTATTTAGTAGTAAAGTAATTAAGTTCCATTTGACATCTTCCCAGTTGTCTGCATGCATTAAATAAAATTACCTTAGACTGTAACACTTGTGTCCAGATTCATCTCTCTGTGAACCCATCAACCTGATACTTTCCAAACTCAACAATTGGCGCTGCGAGCAGGGTGTAGAGAGATTTGGCTCAACAAACATGGAGAATTAACCACATGGGAGATTGTGCTGAGTGTGTGTGCTGTTGTGTGCATGCGTTATTGTGTGCATGCTCACCAATGAGGGCAGAAGGAGGCAATCTCCCAATAAGGAAACTCTGGGGTTGAAATACAAAATCCACAGTGGAACGACTTCCAGGGATTTAGCTGTTTAGCAGCGAGGCTGGCAAGGCATGCCATGGGTCAACGGGCTGGACACCCATGGAGAGAAGATAGGGCACCACATGGTCCACCTCCTGAAGGAATTGAGGTTTTCCAAAGCTGGGGGAGTCATGGGGGAGCCCTATAGTTATTGATATCCGTACTCAGGTGTCAGTGGGGTATCATGTCAGATTTGAGTGCTGGTAATCAAGGTGCCCAGAAAGATTAACTGAATCACTAAAGCTCCGTCGCAGGTGCCTACAGGAAGCATTGGGCGCTGTCAGGGCATGTATCAGCAGCCTGGAGGCCAGGTACACTAAAGCTGCCTGCCAGCTAGTCAAAACGCGGCAGTCTCAGATTGCCTGTCAATCTTGCTGGAAGGTTGATCCTGTAAAAATCAGAACAATCATGTACAGGGAAAAGAGTGATGCATGGTTGGGAGATGGTGATGTGTGGCTAGACAAAGGTAACTGAGGAGGTTGACCGAATATGCAACCCCACCCCACCCCCCCACCCCACCTGCTGCTTCCCGGAGACCTTGCAAACTCAGCCGGTAACGACACTGTCCCAAATCTGGCAAGAGGACCCTGTTGTCACCCTTCCACAATGGGGAAATTGCAGATGGGAGAGGGGTTGGTACGAGATTGTAGAGACCCAAGAATACTCCGCCAAGGAGTTGACTAGGCTAGCGGACAGATACCACCAGCGGGACAAGAGGAATGCACTCTTACCATTTAGTGAGCATTTAGTTACATGGCTACTCCAAGTATGGGACATGGCCCCCTCCCCATTCTTGCCTCTCCCACCTAGAAGCCAGCACGTTGGGCAATTGATCAGAGCAGCAGATGGTCAACAACTCCCTGCGGGTACTTCGCGAAGGGATTGATAAGGGGAGCACTTTGTGGGATCAGGTGGTGACTGCAATGCGGGCAGGGTCCCCACACTCAGAGAATGGAATCTAAAGTGCTGACTGTAGAACACACCAGTCAGTGAGGGCACAAGGGTCATTAAGGAATGGGGCCTTATTACTAGCCTCTAGGGTGTGGCTCACAGGCACAATTCCCTGAAGATGCCAAGGTAACTTCTGCTTTGGCAGGGTACTGCCAGGGCGTGTATCAGCAGCCTGGAGGCCAGGTACACTAAAGCTGCCTGCCAGCTAGTCAAAGCGCGGCAGTCTCAGACTCCCTGTCAATCTTGCTGGTTACCACCATCCACCCCGACCTTAGAGGGGTGGCCTTGCCTTTGACGGGACCAGTGGCTGGCAAAACCATCCAGAAATCCACTGCCCTTCTGGAGGGGCTAAAATATTTAGAATGAGCTGCTCCTGCCCAGGGGATACCCACAAGTTCACCATGTGGAAACAAGACACAGTGATAACAAGAATGATAAGAGTGCATTCCTCTTGTCCCGCAGGGACCTGTGCTATGCCCTAACACGTATCGGTGTAAACCATGCCCTCTTACATGGCATCTCTACCTCTGCCACATTTGCAATGTGATAGGAGTACTGTGGGAAAAAGCCTCTCATACTCCCACCCCACACCCCACTACAAAGCCTTCTGTTCCTCCCTCAACCAAGGTGGTCCCTGATGCCCTCAGGGCAGAGATTATCACCCTGGTGCAACAGAAAATTGCCAAGAACACACAATCATACCAGCCAACAACCCCCCCCCCCCCCCCAACCAACCCCACCCCTGCATAGAAGAATTCCATTCCTGCCCCATAGGATGGAGGTCAAGGACCCCGGCAGATCCATTCAGTGGTCATGTCCAGCCCAGGTGAACCGAGGCCATTTATTCCAGTGACTGTCCACTGGGAAAAGGGAAACACCCAGCGCTGGACGACTCTGGCGCAGAACACACAATTATCCCCAGCAATCCCAAGGGGTGGAAGGGGGCTAAAGTTAGTATAAAGGGGCTAGGGGGCTCCATCCTCTCTGCCAGAGACGTCATTCTCCACCTCTCCATTGGTAGCGAGCCACCCTGTCCAATCCCTGTCCTGGTAGCAGCCTCCCCTGAGTACATTCTTGGCATGAATGTGCTCAAGGGGCATACCAACAAATGAAAAATCACATGTGGGTTGCCTGGGCAACCATTGTCGTCAGAACAGTCAAATGGACTCCCCTTTCATTTCCCCCTCCCCCATCCCACCGGCCCAGGTAGTCTACACCCACCAGTATTAGGTGCTGGAAGGCAATGAGGAGATCACAGTGGCGATTGATGCCCTCCTCAAGGAGAGAGTAATCAGACCCACATTCTCCCCCTATAATAGCCCAATCTGACTCAGCACGTGGTGCATTACAATAGATTATTGCAAATTAAATATGTCCACCACTTCACTGTGGCCAATCCCGACATGGTCACGTTGGTCGATGATATCGCAGGCAGGGACACAAACTCTGGTATGCCATGATGGACCTCGCCAATACGGACTTCTCCATCCCCTTAAGCACAAACTCGCAGAATCAGTTTACCTTCACATGCAGGTGGCACAACATACTGCAAGTAAGCCAATCAGGGCAAAACCATTTGGGGAGCTCTCCTCCATTTATTGAACACTATAGGAGGTACATTCTGACCAGGGCTCATACTTTACAGAGTCTAAGGTACAAAACAGGATGACAGAGGCTGGTATCTCTTGGGCACTCTCAAAGCTTTTGCAAACGCTCTCGTGGTTGATGCACATCCCCTACCACCCACAAGCATCAGGTCTAATTCAAAGAATGAATGGCCTCCTCAAGCAAAAGCTGTGCACACTGACACCTGACAACATGCCCCACTATACTGGGTGGAAGGAAAAGGAGGGTAGTCTCCGCTTTTTTTGACATTTGGCCACATCAGTACAGCAAAATGCAGATGAGGTTGACCTTCAGGATTCTGAGGAGACCATCTATATCTGAGGATATAGATGCAGCAGCCACAAGTTCCGCCCAAAAATGGGGAGATTGTTGCTTGGGGACCAGGAAGCACTCAGTGGATTGCATCCCCAGGAGAAATGTCTTTATAGTGTTTCCGTACTAACAAACTCTCCTAAAGTGAAGAAAAAATTTCCACGACAAACCCTGCAAACCAAAGACAACTCATCTTTATGGAAAACTGCCATGCAGGTCAAATTCCACTTCAACACAACATAATGCTGTGATCCTCTCACTGATTTTCTTGGTCTTTCAGCTATTAGGACTAAATCATTTTAGCAATGGGAACTGTTGCTATGAACCGTATTGAAAACTTTCAGCAGATGCCAAGAACTGTTGCCATGAACACCCTCTGTTACAGAAAATTCAAGCTTAACAAATTTCACAACTCTTGTCATGCACCTTTATGGAGATTTATAATTGAAGCCTGAGCTATGGTATTTACTTTTCATTAAAGTCTTTCAGTTCAGTCAACTAGTATCAATTTTTCTTCATTTAAAAAAAAACTACAATGTTGCAGATCATCTGTGTGCGTCTGTTTAAAAGGGAATGTGAGCAGGAACGGAACCCTGATGTCAGATGACAGCCCAGAAAAACAGGGCGCTCCTACCCTGGGTGGACGCCTGTCCCCTGCCTCCCTACAGAATAGCATGGTCCCGGGGAGCACCCAAATGTGGTCGATGTACGTGCACAAGCCAAGAGAGGGTTTTGGTAACTTATGGATGACCTAGCACTGCCCGCTTGCAGACGTTGGTGGTAAAGGTGCACACATATGCCACCTAAGCCAGAGAAACCAGGCATGCGAGTCAGCGAACAGTGTGACAGATTATAGACATTTTTTTAGGAGATAAATTGGAGCAGGTTTTTTTTTAAATGTAGATCACATACAAACATTTTTAAACAGATCTTATTTAAAATACTGAAGCTCTGCTCATGCTAGACATGTCACCCCCAGTGCCTTTGCAAAAGCTTTGAGAGTGCCCAAGAGACTTCACTAATGGATTGATGTTTACAAAAAGGCAACAGATGAAAGAACTTGTCAGAACCGCAGACTGCAGCAGAACTTGCTGTTCTAAGAGGGTCATGTGGTTTTGCAAGTAGAGAGAGTCAAACAGGCTTTCTCTCACAGAGAGAGAGAGAGAGAGAGAGAGAGAGAGAGAGAGAGAGAGAGAGAGAGAGAGAGAGATGAGAGAGTTCTGCAGTTATACAGTCAGCAGCAGCTGGGACTGGAACAGGACAAGTTGGCAAGCTTGTGGAAAAATCCCATTTGGAAGACAGGTTATGAGTGCTTAGTTCAGCCTAGTCAAAGCCCTTGTGGTTCATGCAAGAGGAGAGGACTGGCTGTCTAATGTTTCACTTGAAATAAGGGAAACAAAAAGGAACTCTGTGGTGACCTGAAAGAAAGAGGTTATCATCTGGAGAACCCTAATGGGGTATGTTTCTTCAGCAAGACACTGAAGTGGCCATTCAGAAGGAATCAGTTATGAGAGTCCAGCGAACAACAAATCTCTCTCTGAAAACCGACAAGAACCTTCCTGAGCAGTAACCATTTACATTTCAAGCACCAAAGCCTGGTAAAGTTTATACATGTTAAATTCTGTGCACACTATAAGAATTGCCTGCAACCAGTGAACTTGGAGGAATGAGAAATGAGATTGGACTGGGAACCAAAGAACTTTTCTGAACTTACACACACATTATATACACATCTGCTTAGAATTAGAAGGGGGTTAAGTTAGATTAGTTAATAGTGATAAGTGAAAGTGTAATCCTGTTTTCATGTTTAAAGAAAATTGAAAGCAACTTTTGTTTAAGTAACCATTTGTCTTGGTGAATATCTATTGCTCTGGGCTCATAACAACAGGCAATGTTCTTTCTCTTCCCTCCCCACTCACACTGGGGAGCAGTTTACACAGCACCCTGCCCTATCAGGAACATAACGACCTTGATTGGTGGGGGGTGGGGTGGACAGGGAAAGTTTTTTGGGGGGGGAAGTTGGTGAGGTATTATTATTCAGTTTGATAACGTGCCTAGTCCATCATAAGGAAGACATGTATATAATCGATCCTCTTGATTTGCATTGTTTTCGACACATTTTTAAGGTTATAACATTTTACTTAGATTTTGCAAATTAGAAACCCTTTATTGTAGTTTGTAGTGATTAGCGAGTGATGCAACTTCGAAGGGGTGGAATGTTATACATGGATGATGGAGGAACACGTGGTCTCCCTGTCTAGAACATGGTGGAGGATCACATGACTTCCCTGTAAGAAACCTATATGGATTTTGCATCACCTGCCAATTAAGGTTGGACTCCGGCCACCTATTAGTGCACACCTTACCATTGGCTCATTCAAATGACTCAGTGTCATCATTGGTCAGATGCCCAGCTCACAACTGTATAAACATCGATGCACGCCATGTTTCTTTTTCTCTACCTCTTTGTCCAAGTCTCCTACATCGCTCCACACCAGGTAGCTACTGTGGACATCACTGATGCGTCGCAGGTAAGATGTACACTACATGGAGTTGAGCCCTGGCGCTGCAATAGATCAGTGCTTGCAGAGAGCTTCACCTCGTTGGTACAGGGAATCAGGAATGTTTATTGGAAAGTCCCTGTCTGAAGTGTGTACACGTGCAGGAGAGTGTGGTAGGTCAAGCAGCCACCAGTGTTGGAGTCTCTTGAGCCCGATGTGCCCGCTTGCACCTTTATAGTTTGTAAAAGACAAACTATATAAAAGACAAACACCCACTGGTATCAGAGTCCAGTCCGGGTCCGATGTGAATGTCTATTTAGTTATTTAGTTTAATTTGTCGTCTTTCCGTGTTTATCTCCTGTGTGTTCAATAAAGTTACCTTTGATTGTAACTCGTGTCCAGACTCATTGCTCTGTGAACCCACCAAACCGGATATTTTTCCCAATCACAGCATATCTCCAATGATAAAGCTAGCAGAATCAAAGAACATAGTTGCTAGACTAAATCTTGAGCATTTTAACTAAATGATCGCCACACTCAAGACAAAATTCCATCTTAATACTGAAGATGCCTTCTATCACGTTTTATGATACTATAATCATGTTAGATTAGATAACATATTTGGCAGCTCAAATCATCAGATCATCAGTTGAATTATAATTCACCACAATCTGTACCCTGTTAATGGAGGGGATAATAAACTCCTCCAAAAACATACCCAACTTCAAAAGTGTCAAGAATGAAAGTTCAAAAAATGTTTTAATGTTCTAATGCAGCAATTCGAGATGAAATCTGAACACAAAGACAGCACTAGTAATATTAACTTTTACTTTAGGAAATCTGCACCTTCATTTTAGCACAGAAATCAGTCTGTTAGAAAGAATCAGAAAATAAGCAAGTTGGAAAATAAGTATGTA
The DNA here is from genome assembly GCF_036971445.1 of Narcine bancroftii. NCBI lineage: Eukaryota > Metazoa > Chordata > Chondrichthyes > Torpediniformes > Narcinidae > Narcine > Narcine bancroftii. The sequence goes on along the minus strand of NC_091469.1, from coordinate 449,782,755 downwards.
GACCATCTCAAATCATCCAGAACATCACAATTAAAATATTTTAAATAATAACAATTAATACTTACAAAGCCCAGAGAACTAATGAGAGACAAGATTTGGCCCGGAGTGCGGTAATAATCCAATTTCGAATTAATCATAGAAGGTGTGTTTAGAATATCCATCATGTTTATTTCTTGAAACATAAACACAGTGTTAGAAAATAGTAACCAACCAATTTGGAATTAATTGAAACATTTTTTTTTTAAATCCACCATTTCATTTTTCACTCTTTGCACAAGAAAATAGATTTTCAATTATATTACACAAATATTTTTAAAAAAAATTATATTATGCATAATTCAGAGCAATCAACTTTATTATTACCTCGGTTCAGAGTAACTCGGGACAGACCAAAGTCAGTTAATTTGACGTGACCCTGGTTAGAAATTAACATGTTGTCTGGTTTCAGATCTCTAAAAGAAACCAGAAGATCAGATTAGATTACATTTGAAGTACATACACAAATGTACACACACACAAAACAACAGAGGTCTGATTACATAGCTTAAGACTATTCATAGAAGGCCTGTGTGACTACAATCTCAAGGAGCAAACAGCTATTATTTTTTGAAGCTAGAAAATCATAGATCAGGAAAAACAGCTTTTGAATGTGGCATGGACTAAATCCAAACCACATTGTTTCTTTCATCTTATGGGAGAGCAAAAAAAAATCACAAAGCTTACAAAAACATACCATTTCTTACCACCTATGCATGAAATTAGATTAATCCTTTGGTCTCCAGCCATTTTTAACCTTTCATAATGAACACTTTGGATTGGGTCCATAGGTAAACTGCAGTATGAAAGGTTGGGTATAAAACCAGGCCCAGAAAAAGGGGACATGGAGTATATGCGCTTGTTGGTAGTCTCTGAAAACAGGAACACAGAGCCCAAAGGGTTAAAGAGTAAAGCAGTATCTTATACAAAACTATACTCCAGGTCATCCATCAGGAAAACATTAAAACCTTGTTGAAAACTTTGACCTGAAATGCAAAATATTTTCCTGACTAAACATTTGTGTTTCCTGCATTTTAAAAATTATATTATTAAAAATTACAACAGGATCTTGGTCATCTAAGTCTAGGGGCCAAGGAGTGATAGAAAGAGCTTAACTGCAGTGTTGCAATTTGGCAAGTCAAACTAGAACAGGTAGAACCCTGAGGAATGATGTAGACAGCGAGATCGAGGAGTACAAGTTCATAGTTCACTGAAAGCAGCTACTCGGGTAGATCTGGTTGTGTTGGATCATTGTTTCTAGCCTAATTGTGGAGGGACCATGGGAGAATAAAATGAAATTAGGTGTGGAATTTGTGTGTGGATGCTTAATCGTTGATGTGGACTTGTTAGGCACAAGGACCTGTTCCAATCTGTACAACTCTGTAGCTCTTCTAAAACAACACTGGCACATTTATTTACTTTAACAAAATATCTTCCAATACTATTTCATTGAATGGGAAACGTGCAGCAAAATAAATGCCCTAAATGAATGCCTTGTCACAACAATAATCAACTTTTAATGTTAAAATTCATTTCACAGGATTCTGGAGTAACTTGACTAAGAGAAAAATGAACCACAACTCAAATTTGGCAAACAGCACAAAGGGTGGTTTAAATGGTTAATTTGAGGTATGATGGGGAAAGGAAGGTGGTGGAAAGATGATGGTTACAGACATGCACTTGGAACTTGTGTGATAGCTATATAAAGCCAAAGGGCCATGCAACTGGAGCAAGGGTAGAGAGAGAGAGCTTGTTGGGAGAGTGGAGACTATAGAGGTAGGAATACAATAAAAGGTCTGAAATGAAACATTTTAAATGAAAAAAGATGGGGACAAACACCCAATATTTCAGACAAAGAAAGGTGATGAGTGAAGACGCAACATATGACTCCGAGCAGCAACATTTTGAACAATTGGAAGCTTACATAATGTGCAAAAGGAAGGACAATTAGGAGAACACAGATGGCTAAATCTGAGTGACAAAAGCAGGACTGAAGCAGTTAATGCTCCTGAGGTACAAATATGCTGTTTGTATAATAAAGTGAATAAAAAAAGTTGAAAACTTATTAAGGCGCAGAGTATATCGGATTTGACAAGGTATAGTATTGATGGAAAAAACACATTGTTGCTGGGTGGTATTAAACCCAAAGGCATAAATTCTTTTTTCTCTAATTTGAGGTAACTTCACCTCCATTTAATTCCATTGTTTCCAGACCTTTTTTTTTTAAAATAAACCCTATTTCTGTAGTTTGTAGTCGCACAAAGTGTTAGGAGGTGTGGAGTCCACAGCCAACACCTCTTTAGTCCATTTGGGTGGCTGACCTCATTGGCGTGGGGGTGACACAGTTACAGGGTGTTTTAGGTTAGGTGCACCAGCTTGGTGTCAATGGTGGTCTCCTCACAGCCGCTCACATCAAGGACGCACGTGGTTCCATTCTGACGCACCACCTTGTATGGCTGCTGGAGTGGAGTACAGAGCATGTCCCCATGGACGAAAACGTAGTTGCAGACCCAGAGGTTTTTGGGGACAAAGGAAGATGTCGGAGTCTTGTGAGCACTGCCGCTGGGACAAACTGGCCAGGGACCATCAGTGTATACCAACTCTGCCAAAAACGTGGCTAAAAGTTCTTTGGGAATCATACAGATGCCAAGAAGCATCCATGGGAGCTCATCCATTCAATCCAGTCCACTGAGGTGCGCCATCAAGGCTGACTTTAGGTGCCGGTGGAAACGCTTTATCATGCCATTGGACTGCGGATGGTAGGCCATGGTGTGATGCAGCTGGGTCCTCAAACTGCAACCTCGTCTGAAGTGATGTCGGCAGGCAGGCGGAAACGCGCAACTCAGCTTTAACAAGGGCTCTGGCACAGAACTCCGTAGACTTGTTGGCGAGCAATACCGCTTCTGGTCACCTGGTGTACCTGTTGATGAAGATGAATAGGTACCTTTCCCTCTGGGAAATTGGTAGCGGACCGACGATGTCCACATAGACATGCTCAAACCTCCTGTGCATTGGCTGAAAGGGTTGAAAGGGGGGGCTTCACATGCCTTTGGACTTTGGAGATCCGGCAGTATATGCATGTCCTGGCCCAGTGCCCAGCCTGCTTGTGCAGGTCATGCCAAGCAAATCTATATCCACCACCAGTTGAATGGTTTCCCAAAATGACGTGGGCCAAACCATGGAGTACGTTGAAAACGTGATGCCTCCAAGCAGCTGGAACAATGGGATGTGGTTGGCCAGTGGACACATCACTGAGGAGCTTGCTGCCTGTTGGGCCATGGGGATGTCCTTCAGTTGCAGGCCCAAGATTGCAGTGCATTATGCTGGCATTTCTTCGTCCAGCTGCTGTGCTTTGGCGAGCACTATGTAGTCCAACCTTGGGGATAGGGAATGCACCAAGTTGATGGAGGTGCGAGACAGTGCATCAGCCACGACGTTTTCCTGGAAGATGTGTTTGACGGTGGTGGTATACTCAGATGTATGACAGGTGGCGTTGTTGCCATGCCAACCATGGATCCAACAATTTGGCGAATGCGAAGGTGAGGGGTTTTTCCGCAAAGACCTTGAATTTTCGCCCCTCCAAAAAAAATATCGAAAGTGCCAGATTGTGAGGTAGAAGGCTAGCAGCTCCCTGTCAAAGGTGCTGCATTTCAGCTCTGGTGATCACAGGTGCCAGCTGAAAATGCGTGGTTTCCATTGTCCCTCAATTAACTGTGCCAGCACACCTTCGACTACTGAGTTCAAAGCCTCAACCATGAGGGCTGCAAGCACATCCTCCTGTGGGTGTACCAGGAGGCTGGTGTTTGCAAGGGTGTCCTTGGCCTGCTCGAAAGCCACTGCTGACTCCGTGTCCTAGGTGACTTCCTTAGCCTTGCCAATCATCAGGCCAAACAGGGTGTTGCATGATTTGGGCCTCTGACAGTATGAATTGGTAGTAAAAGTGATCTCCTGTAAGCCCTTGATTGTACTGGGCCTGACAAACTGGCATATGGCCTCTACTTTTGCCTACAAGGGAACAGCTCCATGCTAGTTAATGCGGTGCCCAAGGAAATTAATGGCCGACAGCCCAAACTGGCACTTTGCAGTGATGATGGCCAGGCCGCATTCATTCAGGCGGCAGCAGAGTTGGCGCAGGTGTGCCAAATGCTCTTGGTACAAGCGGCTAACAATCAGGATGTCATCTAAGTAGATGAAGATTTGCCCCACTGAGTCCATGAGCCACTGGAATATCAATGCCACATTCGAAAGGCACCTGCAGAAACTCTAATAGGCTGAAGGGGGTGGACAGGAATCTGGTGATACGTGGACCAGGTCGACCTTGGCCATAAAGTCCTGAATGTTGGGCATTGGGTAGCAGTCAGCTGTGATGGCATCGTTGAGCCTTCTGTAGTTGCTGCATGGCCTCGGTCCTCCAGCCGACTTGGGCACCAGGTGCAGCTGAGAGGCCCACGGGCTGTCTAAATACTGGACGATCCCATCTACTCCATTTTCCTGAACAACTCCTTGGTGAGGAATTTGTCGGGCAGGACCCTGCATGCCCAGCTGTGTAGTACTGGTCCTTGAGTGGTAATGTGGTGCTGTACACCATGCTTAGGAGTGTTTGTGGAGAACTGCAATGTAATAATGGTTGGGAACTCCACTAGTACTCTGTCAAATTCGTTGCTTGACAAAGTCAGAGTCCAAGTGTGGGGCCGGTAAATTGGCTTCACCAAGCGAGAAGGTCTGGAAGGTCTTGACTTTCACTAAACGCCGCCCCTTGAGGTCCTTTAAGAGGCAGTACGCCCAGAAGAGATCTGCACCCAATAAAGGCTGCAAAACTGCTACCAGTGTAAGCGACCAGGTGAAACGTCTAGAACCGAACTATAGTGGGATGGTTCACGTGCCGTATGTGTGAATATTGCTGTTATTGGCAGCAGTGAGCATTGGTCCTGACTTCCAAGTGCTGGTGTCGTGGTTCGAGGGGGAAAGACACTAACTTCTGCCCGTGTCTACGAGGAACTTTCGCCCAGACTATCAGTCCCATAAGGAGGCCATCATTGGTGGGAATTGTCTGTTGTCCACCAAATAACAATCGCACAGTGGCACAGGCAATTAACTGAGGTATACAAGAACAGAATGGCAGTTGTCATGGGGGACTTTAACTTCCATATCGATTGATAAAAATCAAGTTGGTTGAGATAGTCTGGAGGATAACTTCATAAAATTCATCCATGATAGCTTTCTTGAGCAGCATGTTAAGGAACCATCAAGGAAGAATGCCATTTTAGATCTAGTATTATGCAATGAGATAGGTAAATTAATGATACAGAAGTTAGGGACCCTCTTGGAAAAAGCTATCATAGTATGATTGAATTTCTCATACAGATGGAGGGTGCAATAGTTAGATCTAAAATTATGCTACAACAGGATGAGGAAGGAATTGGTCAGCATGGACTGAGAGCACAGGCTAGTTGACAGACTAGCTGAGGAACAGTGGAAGACTTTCAAAGAGATTTTTCAGTGCTCAATAATAATATATTCCCATTAAAAGTAAGGGCAGTAAGAGAGGCAAGAGTCAGCCTTGGTTAACTGAGGAAATAATGAGAAGTATAAAATTAAAAGCTCATGTGTACAAAGTAGCCAAGAGTAGTGGGAAACTGAAAGATTGGGAAAACTTTCAAAGGGCAACTAAATGAGAAATAAGAGATGAAGGATCATGAGGGTAAATTAGCACAAAATTAAAAAAAAAAATCAGATAGCTAAAAATTTTATAAATATACATATATAAAACGGAAGAGGGTGTGGCTAGAGTCAACATAGGTCCCCTGGAAGAGGAGAAAGGAAAATTGATAATGAGGAAAAGGCCAAGGTATTGAACAGATATTTTGTGTCAGCCTTCACAGTAAAAGACATGTCCAGCATGCCAAAGAGTGGTGATAGGGATGCGAAGGGAGGTGAGGGGCTCGATAAAATAATTATTACAAAAGAGATAGTGATGAGCAAACTAATAGGACTGAAAGTGGACAAATCCCCTAGTCCTGATGGGATGCATCCCAGGGTACTGAAGGAAATGGTGAGAGTTATAGTCAATGAATTGGTAGTCACTTACCAAAATTCTCTTGATTCTGAACAAGCCCTGGCAGATTGGAAGACAGCAAATGTCACGCCACTTTTTTAAAAAGAGATGTAGGCAGAAGACTGGTAACTATCTTCCACTTAGGTTAACATCTTTAGTTGGAAAAATGCTTGAAGCTGTCATTAAGGATGAAATAGCGAGACACTTAGAACAAAGGTGTTCCATCAGACAGACACAGTATGGATTCAGAAAGGGTAGATTTTGTTTGACAAACTTGCTGGAGTTCTTTGAGGATATAATGGGTGTGGTAGATAGAGGGGAACAGGTTGATGTTGTATATATGGATTTCCAGAAGGCGTTTGATAAGATGCCACATAAGAGACTTATCAATATGATACAGGTGAATGGAGTAGAAGTACATTGACATGGATTGAGAATTGGTTAACTGACAAAAGGCAGAGAGTCAGGATAAATAGGTGTTTTTCTGATTGGCAGTGGTAAGTGGGGGGGTGCAGGGATCAGTGCTGGGCTCTCAGCAGTCCACCATTTACGTTGATGATTTGGAAGAGGGGACAGAGTGTAGTGTAGCCAAATTTGTGGATGATAGTAAATTGAGTGGAAAAGCAAATTGTACAGAGGATGTGGAGAAGCTACAGAAGAATATAGTTTAGTTAGGTGAGTAGGCAAAGATTTCACAGGTGGAGTACAATGTTAGTAAATACAAGGTCATCCACTTTGGTAGGAAAAATAGAAGAGCAGATTATTATTTAAATGGTGAAAAATTGCAGCATGCTGACATGCAGAAAGACTTGGGAGTGCTTGTGCATGAATCGCAAAAAGTTGGGTTTCAGGAACAGCCGGTTATTAAGAAAGCAAATGGAATGTTGCCTCCATTGCTAGAGGAATTGAATTCAAGAGCAGGGAGGTCATGCTGCAACTGTACAAGGTACTGGTGAAGCTGCACCTGGAGTGTTGTCTCCATACTTCAGAAAGGATATACTGGCCTTGAAGGCAGTCCAGAGGAGGTTCACCAGGTTGATTCTGGAGATGAGGGGGTTAACTTCCAAGGAAAGACTAAATCGCCTGGGATTATACTCACTCAAATTCAGAAGAATGAGAGGAGATCTTGTAGAACATAAAATTATGAAAGGGATAGATAAAATAGAGGCAGGAAAATTATTTTCACTGCTAAGTGAGACTAGAACTCGGGAATAAAGCCTGAAGATTCTGGAGAGTAGATTTAAGACAGAGAGGAGGAAAACCTTTTTCCCAGAGAGTAGTGAATCTGTGGAATTCTCTACCCAGGAAAGGAGTTTGAGGGTACTTCATTAAACTTATTTGAGGTTCAGTTAGATAGATTTTTACATGAAAAAGGAATTAAGCGATATGGTGAAAAGGTAGGTGGGTGGAGTCGAGTCAATAATCAGATCAGCCATGATCTTATTGAATGGCGGAGCAGGCTCGACAGGACAGATGGCCGACTCCTGCTCCTAATTCTTATGTTCTAGGAAAAGAAAAGAGTTGGTGGCAACGATAGGCTCCAGAACCCCACTTTTGGTGTTTAAAAACACCAATGGATCAAACTGGGGTCACTTCCTGCTGCGGACATCACCAGCTTCGTTGGTGGCATGGGGAAGGCCTGGGCCTTGGGGTGTGACACACAGCAACTTGGTCAATGGAGGCCCCGCCATGTGGGTTGGTGTGTCACAGGATATCTGCACAGGCCGGTACTTTGCGAGGGTCACTGAAATCATAGTCGGCGATGAGGAGGCAGATATCTTCTGGCATCTGCTTGAGAAAGACTTGTCCAAACAGTAAACATAGCTTATGGCAATCTGCTAGTGCCAGAATCTCGCTCATTAAGGCCGAAGGCGCGCGGTTGCCTCGGTTATCTATGTGAAGCAACCCCACTCTGCATTCATGGCGGGAGAGGCCAAAAGTACAGGAGCGCCTTGATTATTTCATACCTGTCCACAACCGGTGGCTGGTGTAGGAAGTTGATGATGCGGCCTGTTGCTTCTTGGTTGAGTGAACTTTGTGACGTCCAGGACGATTTGCCTAACCTGAAATTGGGCTTCAGCTTGTTCAAACCAAACTCGTGGCTGCTAGTTCCAGAAACTCGGAAGTTTCAGTGAAACTGCATTCTCTGTGCTTGGGTCGGTCATCATTGGGTCCAAATGCCGTTTAGATCATTGGGGTCTCCAATGTAGTCGCACTTGGCATGCAATGAGCAAAGGACCAGAGTCGAAAGTGAGTTGAACCAATTGACTTTAATAGAACTCTCACACATGTTTAAATCCCTCGGAACTCAAATCCCGGGACCTTTATGACATCAGCTGCCAGGCAGTGGGCTTGCCCTGCACCCGGAACTCTCACAGTCAGATCTGCCACAGACTTTCCTGCGACTCCGTGAGCTGGTTCACCTGCCGTGTGGGCGAGGCGCCACAACTTAATTTTTTCCTTTTCCCCTTTCTCAAACTTTTCTTCCCCCTACTCCCCCATCCAATAGTTTCTCCATTTACCTGTTTTTCTGTTCTATACCTCATCACTTCTTGGTTCCTCCTCAGCTTCTTTCACTTTCTATACATAATATCAGCTCCTTCCCTTGACAAATGCACTAGAGTGAGAAAATTTTAATTCTTGGGAGTCACTACCTTGGGAGGCCTTTCCCAGACCCAACACACGAATGTCATCGTCAAGAAATCAAGTTAGCACCTCTACTTTCTCAGGAGCTTGTGTAGGTTTGGTATAACATTGGAAACTTTCGCAAACTTCCATAAAAGTGTAGTGGAAAATGTGCAGATCGGCTGTATCATGACTTGGTATAAGGGTACCAATACCTCTGAGTGGAAAGCCTTGCAAAAGGTAATGGACACAGCCTCGCACATCACAAGAAAAACTCACCCCACCATAAGGAAAATGTACATGGAATGATGCCGTCAGAGAGCAGCAGCAATCATCAAGGATCCACAGCACTCAGAACATGCTCGGTTTTTACTGCAGCCAATATCTTAGTGGTTTGAACAGATAAATGGTATAAAATATACCGAATTGTTAATGATGGGCATAATATTGTTATCCAACCACAAAAAGAGATAAACAACTTATCCACGTGGCGAATCACAACCAGTGTTGCAAATGGCAAAGTTAATGCTGAGTCAGTCAATGACATTCTCAAGGGAAACTAGGAAAGCAGGGGTAATAAAAAAAAAAATCAGAAGAAAAAAGATCCTTCCATAAAATGCTAACCAAAATGAGAAAAAGAAATAGGAAACAGAGCAAGTTTTTTTTTAAAGAAGACATTCAAAGCTATAAATGAATTGCTTCTCCTATTCAGCAATGCAGTTTAAAGTCATGGGGATCTGCAATTGGACTTAACATTTCCCAGTTAGGAATAGGAAAAAGTAAGCCATCTGGATTTCAAACTTAGTCTCAACACCAATTTCTGTTATAGCAAAAGGACTAACTTTTGATGAGCCAGACAAAAGATTAGAGAAGACTTGGAGCTGAACTTTTTATAAATTAGCCTGACAGCACTCACCATTTCAGCTCATTTCTGAAGTCTAATTTGGCTTTCTTCAAACCATAAAGAACATAAGAAGTTGGAGAAGGAGTAAGTCATCGGCCCATCGAGCCTGCTCCGCCATTCAAGATCATGGCTGACCTGATGATAGGCTCATCTCCATGTACCTGCCTTTTCCCCGTATCCCTTAATTTCCCCTACTATGTAAAAAAATCTATCCAACCTTGCCTTAAATATATTTACTGAGGTACCTACTACCCTGAATCTTGAGGCAATGTCCCCTATTCTATTCTCATTCCCCCAGCCATGGAAACAACTTACCTACCCCTATTTTATCTATGCCTTTCGTAATTTTATACACTTCTATAAGATGCCCTCTCACTCATCTAAATTCCAGTGAGTACAGTCCAAGACGAGTCAATCTCTCCTCATAGGCTGACCCCCTCATCTCTGGAATCAACCTTGTGAACTTCCTCTGCACCATCTTCAAAGCTAGTACATCCTTCCTCAAGTAAGGAGACCAAAACTGGACGCAATTCTCCAGATGTGGCCTCATAGTTCAGCATAACATCCCTGCTCTTATATTCAATCCCTCTAGCAATAAAGGCCAAAGTTCCATTTGCATTCTTGCTAGCCTGCTGCACCTTCAAACCAACCTTTTGCAATTCAAGCATAAGCACTCCCAAGTCCTTCTGCATGCCAGCATCCTGCAATCCCTTGCTATTTAAATAAGAATCTGATCTTCCATTTTCCCTTTCAAAGTGGATAACCTTGCATTTACCAACATTGTACTCCATCGGCCAGACCCTTGCCCCCTCACTTAACCTATCTATATCTCTCTGCAGACTCTCCATATCCTCTGCACAATTTGCTTTTTCACTCAATTTAGTGTCATAAGCAAACTTTAGATACACTACACCAGAGGTGGCCAACCTTTTACATTCCATGTGTCAATTTTTTCATGCACATCTTCAGATGTGCCCGTTCGGGCAACATCTGACCGCATTTACAACTGTGGTCCCATAATTATTCAGTTACTGCGAGCAAGTCCACAGCAATTTAGAAAAAGCGATCACTACCTATAGGAATTTGTATACTGTATAGCCAAACTGATCCTATTGCCCCACTCTCTCCCCACAGCTCCTTGTCGGACTCCACGTTGATGCCAGTGCCCCACTCTCTGCCCACAGCCCCGTGTCGGTCCCCACACTGATCCTACTGCCCCACTCTCTCCCCACAGACCTGTGTCGGTCCCACACTAATCCACTGCCCCGTTCTCTGCCCACAGCCCTGTGTCAAATAAAAAGTTTACAGGTACACTACAGTATTCCCATATACTATATATGGGGATAATGTAGTGTAAAAAGTATTAACCATTAATATTTTTAGCACGAATCAGCTTACTTTTTTTTATTATTATCACTGGGGTGCAATGCAACTAGAGCAAGAGTAACCATAACCATATAACCATTTACGGAGCAGAAACAGGCCATGTTGGCCTTTCGAGTCCGCACCGGTTCACTGATTTTGTGCGCCCTCTTCAGGCATTGGTCCCGGTAGATCTTCATACAAAGGAGAATACCTTTTGGGAGAGTTGAGTTAGGAATACAATGAAGGGATTGATAGAAAACATTTTAATGAGAAAAAATGGGGACAAATATCCAATATTGCAGACAAAGAACTAATATTTCAGACAAAGATGATGAGTGAATAAATGTTATGAGCATCTGAGGTTTACATAATTAGGAGAAAAGTAATAGCTAAATCTGAGTGACAAATGCAACATGCACCTGGATCTCCTAAAGAAAACTGGAAAAAAAAAGAAAAATTTCAATGCATAATCACACCACAAATGTCAATTCAATTATACTGTACCTGTGAATAATTCCATGTCTGTGCAAATAATCCAATGCTACTGCAACCTCAGAGATGTACTTTACAGTCATGTCTTCATCAAAATAGCCATAAATGTGAAGGAGAGACTTGACATCCCCACCAATAAGATACTCCATAACCTAGAGGGAAGAATAAGTTTGATCATCTCACCCACCAGATCCTCCCTCAAATCTGATTCCATATGCCCTTCACCTGTAATGTTTCCCATTAATATCACTGGTAACTTTTACATTTCCTTCTCCACATTGACCCTCCCCTCAACTGGTTCCAAGGGCCTTTATTTTCCCCCCACTTTCTTTGTCTGCTTCTACCCATCACCCACCAGTCTCTCTCACAGTTTCACCCCTCCCATTCCCCACCAGGAATTGTTTAATTTTTCTTCACCCCTCCTTGGTCTAACTTTCAGCTATTCACCCCAGCCTCACCCCTCTCAGTTCTGATGCAGGATCATGACCTTTCCCTCACAGATACTGCTTGACCCATTGAATTCCTCCAGCAGTTTATTTTTCTTTGCAAATTATTTTACCTGTTTCCTTGTTATCTAAAATACCTATATGTTTAAAATAATGAAATTCAGGTATAAAACAGTATAAAATCAAGCTGATAATAATATCTTATTAAAGTACGATTTCTCTCTTATTTTACATTGACATATCAGGCAGCAAGCAGGTGGTGCCACGTTTGTGGGATATGTGCATTAAGGTAACTATCCAAGAACAAGTTGCTTTATGAAAAATAAACCCATTGAAGAATTAGACATTTTTCACAAACCAATATCATCAAATGGAAGTTCAGCAGCTACTTACAAGATAAACATTGTTGGCAGACTGAAGTGAGTAATACAAGTGTACAATAAAGGGGCTTTTACTTAGAGCTAGCGCAGCTCTCTCTGCGTGCAATTGATGCACCATATTTTTATGTATCAGATCAGCTTTCTTGACAACCTTGGGTGAGAAGAATGAGAAAAAAAATTACTTTTTTTGTTAAATACTTGAACACATTTTCTCTGCTCCAAACTCAGTAATTGTATCAGTAAATCCAAATTATAAAAAAAATTTAGAAAAGAATTTTCATGCATTCCATATCCATAAGATATAGGAGCATAATTAGGCCATTCTGCCCTTGAACTCCTCTCCACCATTCCATAAAACTGTTTCATTTTCCATCAGCCCCACTCCACTGCCTTCTCCCCATAGCATTTGAAACCCTGACAATTCAGATAGCTATCAATCTCTGCCTTAAATACACCCAAAGACCTGGCCTCCATAGCTGCCCATGGTGGCAAATTGTAGAGGTTCACTATTTTTTGGCGAAAGAAATTCACTGAGGAATTCCTATGTCTACTTCTCTTCAATCCAAAAAAAAACTCCAGTACCACTCTTTTCTGTCACTTAGATAATTTTCTGCCATGCCAGTCTCTTTTATTCCATGCCTTCAAATTTCATGACAAATATCTCATACCTTTTGGAAGCTCATATCAACCACACTTCTCTTATTGATCCTTCCATCAAATTAGGAACAATTGGACTTCAACAAATCCACATCGTTTATCTTATCAATCTGCACTTGACCAAGTGACTTAAAAATAATACACATGCTGCAATCCAGAACAGAAAACTGGAAGAACTCAGCAGTCAAGTAGCATTTCAGGAGGCAGAAAGGCAAGTGTCAACCCAAAATGTGAAAATCTCATACTATCACCATCTTATGTTTCCTTCATCTGTCTGCTATCTCTACAGATTTGTTCCTCCAATTCTCATTGAATATTGGGTGCTCTATAATACAACCACATGAGTGTGGTCATACCTTTCCCGTTCCTCAGCTCCACCCATATAACCTCTGTAAACGAGCTCTATTGTCTGTCCTGCCTGAGCACAGCTGTGATATTTTCCCTGATGAGCAAGGCCACTCTTCCCCTTTTCATTTCACACCTCCCCCCCCCCCCCCCACCACGTTCTATCACATCTCAAGCAACAGAAGCCTGGAACATTGAGCCTTGCAAGAGTTCACACTTTTGAATGATGTTCATCTTTGAACAAGGCTGTAACACAGTTACTAGATCACCCTTGGATCTGCACATATTTGATGGATTATTACCAAGACATCATCTTTTCTCTCTTTCTTCTTTCAATTCCCCTGGCTGCCTCCCATCCAAGAAGTATCCATTTTTACTGCAGCTATTCTTGATGCTCACTTCTCTGTGCTGACTCCCAATTATATGCTCTGTTCTGAGATTCCAGAGCAGCTTTCAAACATAATACAGATTCAAGCATTTGTAATTTGGTAATTATCTTTCTACATCCATGAATAGATTTCCTTTTATTTTAGGCCTCACTTCTCCTTTTACAAGTGTTGAAGATGGTGAAAATATGATCAAGGGAGGTGGAGGAGCACCTGAAGGATTGCTTTGAATCGGTGGACTGGTCCATATTCAAGGGCTAATCCTGAGACCGGAATGAATATGCAACAGCCGTCACCGATTTCATCAAGACCTGCATAGACGAGTGCGTGCCCATGCACACATACCAGGAATTCCACAACTGTGAATGAATCAGACTGCTGAAGTCAAGCTAGAGAGCATTTACAGCCAGTGATCCAGGTACAACCTGTGAAAGACAATCTCAGCAACAAAGAGGCAATTGTGAGGGAAGGAAGTGAGACACAAATTTAAAAAAACAGCCACTGTGTTTCAGGAAATTATTCCCAATTTCCCAGAATGCAGTCTGTGTAAAAACATCAGAACGGGGATAAATACTCATTCCTGCTCTGACATTTTTCCTCCTCGACCCTTAGTTATTTTCATGGATCGCATGCAGTCGAAACTGAACTGCAGGGGTCCGTGAACACTTCCAATCAATGAATAGGACGTCCAGCTTCCTTAAATTCCGTACTTTACGTATTCTGTCTAAACTTGCAGAAATATTTAAAATTCCTTAGCCACGGATGTTGTTCCATTGTTTAAAAAACAGCTCCAAAAGTAACCTTTGAAATTATAGGTCGGTGAGCCTAACATGAATGTTAGATAAATTATTAAGAGATCAGATATACAATTATTTGGATAGTCAAAAACTGATTAGGGATAGTCAACATGTAGCTTTGTGCACAGTAAGACATGTTTAACCAATCTTATAGAGTTTTTCGAGGATGTTACTAGGAAAGTTGATGAAGGGAAGGCTGTGAATGTTGTCTACATGGCCTTTCATAAGGCTTTTGACAATGTCCCACATGGGAGGTTAGTCAGGAAGGTTCACACACTAGGTATTCATGATGAAGTAGTGAACTAAATTCGACAATGGCAGTAGGGGAGAAATCAAGTAGTGGATGATTGCTTCTCAGACTGGAGGCCTGTGACTAGTGGTGTGCCTCAGGGATCAGTGCTGGGACCATTATTGTTTGTCCTCTATAATGATCTGGATGTGGTAAAATGGATCAGCAAGTTTGCAGAGACATTAAGATTGGAAGTGTTGTCAACAGCGAAGAAGGTTATCAACACCTGCAGTGGGATCTGGACCAGTTGGATAAATGGAAGATAGAATTCAATACAAACAAAGAAAGGACAAATAAAATAAATAGTAGGGCACTGAGGAGTGTGGTAGAATAAAGGGATGTTAGAATACAGATACATAATTTGTCACAGGTGGATAGGGTTATAAAGAGAGCTTTTGGCACATTGGCCATCATAAATCATAGTATTGAGAATAGGAGTTGGGATGTTATGGTAAAGTTGTACAAGACATTGGTGAGGCCAAATTTGGAGTATTGTCTGCAGTTTTGGCCATCTAACTGCAGGAAAGATATCAGTAAGAAAGAAAGAGTGCAGAGAAGATTTACTAGGATGTTGCCCGAACTTCAGGAACTGAGTTACAGGGAAAGCTTAAACAGGTTAGGACTTTATTTCCTGGAGCATAGAAGAATGAGAGGAGATTTGATAGAGGTATTTACAATTATGAAGGGGATAGACAAAGTAAATGTAAATAGGCTTTTTCCAATGAGGGTAGGTGAGATTCAAACCAGAGGACATGTGTAAAGTGTGAAAGGGGAAAAGTTTAGGGGGAACATCAAGGGGATCTTCTTCACACAGAGAGTCGTGGGAGTGTGGATTGAGCTGCCAGCTAAAGTGGTGAATGCAGACTCAATTTTAACATTTAAGAATTTGTCAGGGGCATGGATGGAAGAGGTATGGAAGGCTATGGACTGGATGCAGGTCAGTGGGACTAGGCAAAAAAAAAGGTTCAGCACAGACTAGAAGGGCTGAAGGGGCCTGTTTCTGTTATGTTCTATGGTTCTAAGGCATCAGGCCCTAATGGTATACCTGGCAGGGTACTGAAAATTTGCACCAACCAACTAGCCAGACACAGACATTTTCAATCTCTCATTGCTGCCTTTGGAGGTTGCCACCTGCTTCAAAAGGGGATCAATCATCCTGTGCACAAAGCAGAGTGAGCCACCTCAATGACTATTGCCCAGTTGCACTCACATCTACCTTAATGAAATGAATATGTTGGACATGGCCAGAATTCAAGTAAAGGTCTGGACCCATTGCAATTCCTCTACTGTCATAATCGCTCCACAGCAGATAGAATATCACTGACTCTCCACTGGATCACCTAGACAACAGCCAGCTACTCTTCATCAACTATAGCTCAGCCTTCAATACAATTCTCTCAGTGCTGGTTAGCAAGTGCCAAAACCTGGGCCTCTGCACACCCCTCCACAACTTCATCCTTGACTTCCTCATCGGAGGTCCACAATAAGAACACCTCCTCTTCACTGACAGCAACACAGGTGCACCTCAAGAATGAGCGCTTAGCCCATTGCTCTACTCACTCTACATTCATGACTGTGTGGCTAGACACAATTCAAATGCCATTTGCAAATTTTCATCGGCAAAATCAGAGACGGCAATGAGGAAGTGTCCAGGAGGGAGAGAGATCAGCTAGTTGAATGATGTCAAAACAACAACCTTGCACTCAATGTTAGCAAGGCCAAGGAGCAAATTGTGGACAAAAAATCAGGAGACCATGAACCAGTTCTCATCGAGGGGCCAGCAGTGAAGAAGCTCGAGAACTTCAACATCTCTGAGGATCAGTCTTGGGGCCTCCATGTCAAAGAAGGCAGCTAGCCAGTGGCCATGCTTAGTGAAGTGTTTGAGTAGATTTGGTATGGAGATGCCAATGCACAGGACAGAGGAAAAAAAATCCAGAGTTGTTAACTCAGTCAGCGACCTCAGACACCAGTCTTCTCCACATCGAGGACATCTACAAAAGGCAGTATCTTAAGAAAGCAGCCTTATTCTCAAAGGCCTCCAGCACCCAAGTCATGCTCTCTTCACACTACCACCATTAGGAAAAAGGTACAGGAGTCTGAAGATGAGCAGCCAGTGGCATAAGAACAGCTTCTTCTCCTCTGCCATCTGATTTCTGAATGGAGAACAAACCACAGACACTACCTCACTTTCTCCTTTTTTGTGCACTATTTATTTCTTTTTGAAATAGCAATATTTGCACTGTAATGCTGCTGCAAAACCACAAATTTTGTAACATGTTTATGACAATAAATTTTGATTATGATACAACTATTTCCTGGTTCATGAGTCTATGAAATATTTGTGGATTCCCTTTTACATTCTGCCATTGTTTTCTTATTCTTTTATTTTATTTTCACTTTGAGCTTTCTGCTATCATCCTGATTGTCTCTAGTGTTAACCACATGAGATCTTTTCTCAGCCATTGAAATGTTCCAGTGATCATTGTTAGCATGGGATGGTGTAACTGCTCTAAGTTTTATAAAATATGATTGTTGTCTCCTAAATGTTCCCAGTGACCCAGAAGCCGCCACCCAGGTGATTAGTGCTGGGAATGGCTTGGGGTGCCATCGCACATGTGTCCACTGCGGAGCTCAGCCTTAGTTCCGGTATTGGTCACATTTTATTAAAATACCCAAGACCACATTAAATATCACAAACAACAGAAAATCAGATGGATTACAAAAGTGAAATGAATATTAACTCAAAAGTAAAATACTTAAAGAATGTGCTAATTGTGATTTTTAAAAATGCTTTTATTCAAGAACAAATAGCACGCTACTGTTTTTTTCTCATATTCGGAATCCCTTGTTTCTAAACAATTTGTCAGTCTTAATTTAACAGGATGTTGCTGTTAAAGTTTTTTGGTGTAATTCTGTGTCTCAAGGAGTTTCCAATTGTTCTTCCCCTGGGGTATGCCTCCAGCTCCATTCTGCCACCCAAATATGTCCTCTTATCCAAATATTCCCCATCTGCCCCTCGCTCCTTCACCAAGGCTGCCAAGACTGAGGAGCAGGAGGGCAGCAAAGAGCCGGATAGAGCGGGAATGGACGTGCAAGGGGAGGGGGGAGTGGAGGGAGTCTGGCCCAAAGAGTGTAGAGGTCCAGTGGGGGCAAGAGAGAGTTGGAGCCCACCGTGCCACAAAATCCAGAGGGCGAAGGGACCTGGGTACTAAACTCCACGGCCAGGGAGGAAGGAGGAGAGAAGCGGGCCAACGCCAAGGAGAAGGTGGTGCCAGAGGGAGAGAAGTCAAAAGGGACAATGGGGAGTAACTGAGTCCGAGCAGCAGCAAGATCCAGGTCTGAGGGAAGAACAGGTGATGGAAAATCAACCCCCCCCCCACCCCCTGGCCAACAGACCAGGTAATGGGAAGCCCTCCGGGAGCCGAGTTGATGCAGAGGGTCCAGATGATGGGAAGCAGAACAGCAGGACCCAGGGACAAGACAACAGGAAGCAGCCCAACGGCAGCCGAGCTGAGCTGGAAGGAGGCAGATAAGGGCACAGCAAAGCCTGGTGGGCTGAGCCTCAGGCCACTGAGGAGCGAACACAGAAAAGCAGAGCCAGGGAGTCCAATGGATGAAAGAGGGAAGTGAAGAGCCAGACTCGGAGTGCCTAGTACCAGGCAGAAGAGCTGGAAGGAGCCTCAGGTTTTATAACGAGAACCTCTTGTTGTTTTTAAGAGGGATCAATGGCTGTCTTTATTACCCATAATCCCCCACGTAGCTAGAACCACTCTGTGTTGCGCTGGTACTGAGAGAGTAGTTCTAGCTGTGTGGGGGGATTATGGGTAATGAAGACAGCCATTGCTCCTGCATTGAGCCGCTGCGGAGTGGCCCCGAAGTGGCGCTCCGGTGAGTTCCAGCAGTACTGGACCCCTGGAAGTAAGTAAGTTTTAACAGGGATGGGGGACACAATTTCAGTGCTTGCCATAGGCCGCTTTGCCTTCTCAGCACACAAGTCCAGAAGCTGTCTCCCAACTCAGCTGCGCATAAAGGGACCACAGGATCTGCCTTTTTGGTCATTACCATAAAAGGTAAAATCGCCTTTTTTTAAAAACTTCAGCTGGTTACAATGCAGGGTTTCACCATAAAACGGTCTAGAATTAAAGTTGCAGGAGCTTACCCCTCTTTATGCTTGTTGTTAGTACAAGAACCACAACCTGATCACCTTGCCCATCAGAATAATTTCTTTGACCACTGAAATACCTGTCAGCTTCCTGATTTACAAATTCCCTAGTCTGTCTTTTTATCCACAACATTAATACGAACTACAAATTGCTCAGAGTCCAGTTCAGAAACACCCCAAATATGTCAACCTGGCTCATTTACTCCAGCTCTTTTGGCTAGTAGTCATTCCATTTTTTTGTTTGTTTTATCAGTACAAATAAAATGCTGGTTTAAAAGAAAACAAATAATGAGCACATGTCCAAGAAGTCATAAGATTCAATGTATTGTTATGTGATAAAACAGTGTCACATTTCATGAAATTGCTCTTGCCTGCTGTACGGCAGACAGATTTGCCATCAGCAGAAATTGTCTGAAGCACCTCTTACAGTCAGAGAAATAGAAGCAAAAGAGAGTTCTCTCCAAAATCACTGAATTTGCCTCCAGTGCTCCTCCAGCCTCCACAACCACACAGCGTCCAGTCCAAACCATTGGCAACCTGAGCTCCAGATCTGAACCTCCGACATAATCAGGAACCCTTCAACGCCCTCTCGCTTCCCAGTTCTGAAACCTGGTACCCCTTAAGCCAGTTTCAAGCCAGTCCCCAGCAGCCCACAGCCTCCATAGGTTCCTCGTCTTGAGTCACCAGCAACCCACTGCATGCGTGGGGATTTCAGCCTTAGAGTCCCTCAATAGTCATCGTACCATGGGTTGTCTCCTCTGCTTCTCCTTCCTAGACGGGGGATGGTCTCTCTTTTTTCTGGTGCCCTATGCCTGTCCTTCACTCCCCTAGAGTCTGCATCCCCTTGTGGCAGCTGCCGATTAGAGGCACTGCCATCTGGGGCGCAGACCATATGGTTGAAAGATTTTAAATAAAACTACCGTCGGCACCTTTAACGGGCTAGTCAAAGCCTGTACGGAGCTGACGACAGTTAACTGGGCGGATGGACCCCACGGGAGTGCTGCATCTCCTCTTTTCACTCTCAGTATGTCCTCACCAGTGGCATCGCTGCTGTTACAGTGGCTCCCTTTACAAATGTCAATTAGCACACCAACTTCTACTTGCATTTGTGACAGATGTTCTGCTTGTATTGTATATAGATATGTTTTTGGGAGAAAAATTGGGGCAGGTTTTTTAGTGTGGGTCACATACAAACACTTTAAAACTGATCTTATTTAAAATACTGGAGCTCTGCTCATGCTAGACAGGCCTGCAACAAGAGCCTTTGCAAATTGGAGGGTGCCCAATAGACTTTTGGCAACAGATGAAATAACTTGTTGGAGCCACATTCTGTCTGGAATGGAATTTGTTTTCTGGGAGGGCCAAGTGGTTTTGCAAGTAGAGAGAGTCCAAGAAGCTTTTTCTGTGTGTGTGAGAGAGAGAGAGAGAGAGAGAGAGAGAGAGAGAGAGAGAGAGAAGCAAGCTCTAGAACAGGACAAGCTGGCAAGCTTGTGGAAAAACCCCATTTGGAAGGTTGTGAGTGCTTAGTTCAGCATGGCCAAAGCCCTTTTGGTTCATGCAAGAGGACTGGCTGCCTAATATTTCATTTAAAATAAGGGAAACAAAAAGGAACTCTGTGGTGACCTGAAAGAAAGAGGTTATCATCTGGAAAATCCTGAGGGGCCAAGTTTATTCGGCAAGATGCTGAAGTGGCTGGTTACAAGGAATCAGTTGTGTGTCCAGGAACAAATTTCTCTCTGAAAACTGACAAGAACCTTCCTGAGCGGTAACCATTTACCTTTCAAGCATCAAAGCCTGGTGAACTTTCTACATGTTAAATTCTGTGCACAGTATAAGAATTGCCTGCAACCAGTAAACTTGAAGGAATGAGAAGTGAGATTGGACTGTAAATCAAAAAACTTTTCTGAACTTACACACATATTACATACACATGTGCTTAGATTATGTTAGTTTAAGAAGTCAATAGGGATGTTAAAGTTTGATTCTATTTTCATGTTTAAAGATAATTAAAAGCAACTTTTGTTTAAGTAACCATTTGCCTTGGTGAATATCTATTGGGTTTTGGGGTCCTCTGGGCTTGTAACACATTTCAGACTTCTATTTGCATTATGTTTATTTTATGGATCCATCTCTGCCATTCTTCCAAAGATGGCATTATCACAACAGTCTGACACTGAGTTTCAACAATTTTGATCCTCTTTCCAACTTGAGTTTTCCAGTCCAGTTTTCTGTATTTATTGTCATGAACAAGTCATGATATTTGGTGTTTTGTGGCAGCATCACAGTGCAAACATTCATATCATGAACCATCTTAAAACTGCATCAAAAGTAAGGAATTGTCTTTGCTTAATTGGTCATTCAGAAATCTGATGGCAGTGGGGAAGAAGCTGTCACTGTGCCACTAAGGTGTCCTTGATGGGAGTCAAGGCCCCCTCTCGCGTAGGTGTCCTTGATGGGAGTCAAGGCCCCCTCTCGCGTAGGTGTCCTTGATGGGAGTCAAGGCCCCCTCTCGCGTAGGTGTCCTTGATGGGAGTCAAGGCCCCCTCTCGCGTAGGTGTCCTTGATGGGAGTCAAGGCCCCCTCTCGCGTAGGTGTCCTTGATGGGAGTCAAGGCCCCCTCTCGCGTAGGTGTCCTTGATGGGAGTCAAGGCCCCCTCTCGCGTAGGTGTCCTTGATGGGAGTCAAGGCCCCCTCTCGCGTAGGTGTCCTTGATGGGAGTCAAGGCCCCCTCTCGCGTAGGTGTCCTTGATGGGAGTCAAGGCCCCCTCTCGCGTAGGTGTCCTTGATGGGAGTCAAGGTCCCCTCTCGCGTAGGTGTCCTTGATGGGAGTCAAGGCCCCCTCTCGCGTAGGTGTCCTTGATGGGAGTCAAGGCCCCCTCTCGCGTAGGTGTCCTTGATGGGAGTCAAGGCCCCCTCTCGCGTAGGTGTCCTTGATGGGAGTCAAGGCCCCCTCTCGCGTAGGTGTCCTTGATGGGAGTCAAGGCCCCCTCTCGCGTAGGTGTCCTTGATGGGAGTCAAGGCCCCCTCTCGCGTAGGTGTCCTTGATGGGAGTCAAGGCCCCCTCTCGCGTAGGTGTCCTTGATGGGAGTCAAGGCCCCCTCTCGCGTAGGTGTCCTTGATGGGAGTCAAGGCCCCCTCTCGCGTAGGTGTCCTTGATGGGAGTCAAGGCCCCCTCTCGCGTAGGTGTCCTTGATGGGAGTCAAGGCCCCCTCTCGCGTAGGTGTCCTTGATGGGAGTCAAGGCCCCCTCTCGCGTAGGTGTCCTTGATGGGAGTCAAGGCCCCCTCTCGCGTAGGTGTCCTTGATGGGAGTCAAGGCCCCCTCTCGCGTAGGTGTCCTTGATGGGAGTCAAGGCCCCCTCTCGCGTAGGTGTCCTTGATGGGAGTCAAGGCCCCCTCTCGCGTAGGTGTCCTTGATGGGAGTCAAGGCCCCCTCTCGCGTAGGTGTCCTAGATGGGAGTCAAGGCCCCCTCTCGCGTAGGTGTCCTTGATGGGAGTCAAGGCCCCCTCTCGCGTAGGTGTCCTTGATGGGAGTCAAGGCCCCCTCTCGCGTAGGTGTCCATGATGGGAGTCAAGGCCCCCTCTCGCGTAGGTGTCCTTGATGGGAGTCAAGGCCCCCTCTCGCGTAGGTGTCCTTGATGGGAGTCAAGGCCCCCTCTCGCGTAGGTGTCCTAGATGGGAG
Organism: Narcine bancroftii; assembly: GCF_036971445.1. NCBI lineage: Eukaryota > Metazoa > Chordata > Chondrichthyes > Torpediniformes > Narcinidae > Narcine > Narcine bancroftii. The sequence continues at coordinate 449,760,136 of NC_091469.1, read as the reverse complement.
TCAAGGCCCCCTCTCGCGTAGGTGTCCTAGATGGGAGTCAAGGCCCCCTCTCGCGTAGGTGTCCTTGATGGGAGTCAAGGCCCCCTCTCGCGTAGGTGTCCTTGATGGGAGTCAAGGCCCCCTCTCGCGTAGGTGTCCTTGATGGGAGTCAAGGCCCCCTCTCGCGTAGGTGTCCTTGATGGGAGTCAAGGCCCCCTCTCGCGTAGGTGTCCTTGATGGGAGTCAAGGCCCCCTCTCGCGTAGGTGTCCTTGATGGGAGTCAAGGCCCCCTCTCGCGTAGGTGTCCTTGAAGGGAGTCAAGGCCCCCTCTCGCGTAGGTGTCCTTGATGGGAGTCAAGGCCCCCTCTCGCGTAGGTGTCCTTGATGGGAGTCAAGGCCCCCTCTCGCGTAGGTGTCCTTGATGGGTGTCAAGGCCCCCTCTCGCGTAGGTGTCCTTGATGGGGGTCAAGGCCCCCTCTCGCGTAGGTGTCCTAGATGGGGGTCAAGGCCCCCTCTCGCGTAGGTGTCCTTGATGGGGGTCAAGGCCCCCTCTCGCGTAGGTGTCCTTGATGGGAGTCAAGGCCCCCTCTCGCGTAGGTGTCCATGATGGGAGTCAAGGCCCCCTCTCGCGTAGGTGTCCTTGATGGGAGTCAAGGCCCCCTCTCGCGTAGGTGTCCATGATGGGAGTCAAGGCCCCCTCTCGCGTAGGTGTCCTTGATGGGAGTCAAGGCCCCCTCTCGCGTAGGTGTCCTTGATGGGAGTCAAGGCCCCCTCTCGCGTAGGTGTCCTAGATGGGAGTCAAGGCCCCCTCTCGCGTAGGTGTCCTAGATGGGAGTCAAGGCCCCCTCTCGCGTAGGTGTCCTAGATGGGAGTCAAGGCCCCCTCTCGCGTAGGTGTCCTAGATGGGAGTCAAGGCCCCCTCTCGCGTAGGTGTCCTTGATGGGAGTCAAGGCCCCCTCTCGCGTAGGTGTCCTTGATGGGAGTCAAGGCCCCCTCTCGCGTAGGTGTCCTTGATGGGAGTCAAGGCCCCCTCTCGCGTAGGTGTCCTTGATGGGAGTCAAGGCCCCCTCTCGCGTAGGTGTCCTTGATGGGAGTCAAGGCCCCCTCTCGCGTAGGTGTCCTTGATGGGAGTCAAGGCCCCCTCTCGCGTAGGTGTCCTTGATGGGAGTCAAGGCCCCCTCTCGCGTAGGTGTCCTTGATGGGAGTCAAGGCCCCCTCTCGCGTAGGTGTCCTTGATGGGAGTCAAGGCCCCCTCTCGCGTAGGTGTCCTTGATGGGAGTCAAGGCTCCCTCTCGCGTAGGTGTCCAAGATGGGAGTCAAGGCCCCCTCTCGCGTAGGTGTCCTTGATGGGAGTCAAGGCCCCCTCTCGCGTAGGTGTCCTTGATGGGAGTCAAGGCCCCCTCTCGCGTAGGTGTCCATGATGGGAGTCAAGGCCCCCTCTCGCGTAGGTGTCCTTGATGGGAGTCAAGGCCCCCTCTCGCGTAGGTGTCCATGATGGGAGTCAAGGCCCCCTCTCGCGTAGGTGTCCTTGATGGGAGTCAAGGCCCCCTCTCGCGTAGGTGTCCTTGATGGGAGTCAAGGCCCCCTCTCGCGTAGGTGTCCTTGATGGGAGTCAAGGCCCCCTCTCGCGTAGGTGTCCATGATGGGAGTCAAGGCCCCCTCTCGCGTAGGTGTCCTTGATGGGAGTCAAGGCCCCCTCTCGCGTAGGTGTCCATGATGGGAGTCAAGGCCCCCTCTCGCGTAGGTGTCCTTGATGGGAGTCAAGGCCCCCTCTCGCGTAGGTGTCCTTGATGGGAGTCAAGGCCCCCTCTCGCGTAGGTGTCCTTGATGGGAGTCAAGGCCCCCTCTCGCGTAGGTGTCCTTGATGGGAGTCAAGGCCCCCTCTCGCGTAGGTGTCCTAGATGGGAGTCAAGGCCCCCTCTCGCGTAGGTGTCCTTGATGGGAGTCAAGGCCCCCTCTCGCGTAGGTGTCCATGATGGGAGTCAAGGCCCCCTCTCGCGTAGGTGTCCTTGATGGGAGTCAAGGCCCCCTCTCGCGTAGGTGTCCTTGATGGGAGTCAAGGCCCCTTCTCGCGTAGGTGTCCTAGATGGGAGTCAAGGCCCCCTCTCGCGTAGGTGTCCTAGATGGGAGTCAAGGCCCCCTCTCGCGTAGGTGTCCTTGATGGGAGTCAAGGCCCCCTCTCGCGTAGGTGTCCTTGATGGGAGTCAAGGCCCCCTCTCGCGTAGGTGTCCTTGATGGGAGTCAAGGCCCCCTCTCGCGTAGGTGTCCTTGATGGGAGTCAAGGCCCCCTCTCGCGTAGGTGTCCTTGATGGGAGTCAAGGCCCCCTCTCGCGTAGGTGTCCTTGATGGGAGTCAAGGCCCCCTCTCGCGTAGGTGTCCATGATGGGAGTCAAGGCCCCCTCTCGCGTAGGTGTCCTTGATGGGAGTCAAGGCCCCCTCTCGCGTAGGTGTCCTTGATGGGAGTCAAGGCCCCCTCTCGCGTAGGTGTCCTAGATGGGAGTCAAGGCCCCCTCTCGCGTAGGTGTCCTAGATGGGAGTCAAGGCCCCCTCTCGCGTAGGTGTCCTAGATGGGAGTCAAGGCCCCCTCTCGCGTAGGTGTCCTTGATGGGAGTCAAGGCCCCCTCTCGCGTAGGAGTCCTTGATGGGAGTCAAGGCCCCCTCTCGCGTAGGTGTCCATGATGGGAGTCAAGGCCCCCTCTCGCGTAGGTGTCCTTGATGGGAGTCAAGGCCCCCTCTCGCGTAGGTGTCCTTGATGGGAGTCAAGGCCCCCTCTTGCGTAGGTGTCCTTGATGGGAGTCAAGGCCCCCTCTCGCGTAGGTGTCCTTGATGGGAGTCAAGGCCCCCTCTCGCGTAGGTGTCCTAGATGGGAGTCAAGGCCCCCTCTCGCGTAGGTGTCCTTGATGGGAGTCAAGGCCCCCTCTCGCGTAGGTGTCCTAGATGGGAGTCAAGGCCCCCTCTCGCGTAGGTGTCCTAGATGGGAGTCAAGGCCCCCTCTCGCGTAGGTGTCCTAGATGGGAGTCAAGGCCCCCTCTCGCGTAGGTGTCCTTGATGGGAGTCAAGGCCCCCTCTCGCGTAGGAGTCCTTGATGGGAGTCAAGGCCCCCTCTCGCGTAGGTGTCCATGATGGGAGTCAAGGCCCCCTCTCGCGTAGGTGTCCTTGATGGGAGTCAAGGCCCCCTCTCGCGTAGGTGTCCTTGATGGGAGTCAAGGCCCCCTCTCGCGTAGGTGTCCTTGATGGGAGTCAAGGCCCCCTCTCGCGTAGGTGTCCTTGATGGGATTGAAACTGCAAGTGGTGTTTCTGATGATACCATGTGGAAACTGTGACCAAGAAACATTTTGGGTTAAAACAAACCGGGTTCTGCCCCCAACACGCCCGAACTTCACGAGATTACTGCACTCTTGCTCTCAACGGTCTCGGTCCCAGTCCCCCTCCAGCTCCCGTGCCCACCGGGCCCAGGACTCGCCTTGACTGCGTACACCTTATTCTCGGGGTGCTTCTTCCGAGCCAGGTACACTTTGCCGAACGCCCCGCGGCTGATGGGCTTGATGATGACGAAGTCCTCGATGCTGGGGGCTGCCGGCACCTTGAGCGCCTTCGCGTTCCTGCCCGGGCCGGCCGGACTCGCGTCACCGGTGCGGGGGACCTCCATCTCCCAATCGGATCCCACGGATCATTCCCCGCCGGTCCAGCGGAACGCGCTCCTCCTCCCGGGTCGAACGCGCCGGCGCCCGCCTCGCGGCTGCTCTCCGGAGCGTTTTCAAAAGTCCCGCCGGGGGTCCTTCGACAAACGGCTCGCTTCTGGTCGACTTCGCGCCTCGATGAGATGTCGGGCTGCAATCAGTCCCCGGTGTTCATGGTGGAATGCTCATTGATGACTCTGATTCCATTGATGGAAGATTTGTAGTTCGTTCCGTGGGTTTTGGGAAGTGGAATCAGGCACGACTGAAGCTGCCTCAGTGGGTCCTGAGGACGGGGTCGACTCCGTGTTCCTCGGCGTGTTCTGGTTAAATCACGGAAGCGGGACGGACGGCGTTGAGTGGTCCGACGCTTGTCGCTTCAACATCGATGGGGAAGCTGATCCCCCCAACCTCCAATTAGATATGTGTATTACACTAGTTCACAGCCGCTTCCGAAGTGCTCAATCGCATAAACAGGGACGGTGCACATTGATCGCCTGCTGGATTGGTCCAGTCACTTGATAGACAGACGCATGGCACGTTTAAAAAGACAGCCAAACGATTAATGATAGTACTTTTGTTGTCTCTAAGAAAATAGCTATATTAAGAGTAGGATTAACAGTTAGTCTTTTAAATATGTTATACATGAAAAGGAAATGATCTGGGAGGGGGCAGGGGTCGAGAGTGGTGAGAGAAAGATGATCATGAAATTGCCACCCCCCTGTTAAATGTGTTTCCTGTAGAAAGACCCCCTTTTTAAAAAAAATGTGTTCCAAGACTCATTTCCTCTTTATTGTTTCTGTTCATTAACGTTAAAACTAACACATTATCTTCTTGATCATTGCCCCGGAGATCCTCCAATTTCTAACCTTTAGAAATGAGGGGGATGGTGATGGTATAGAGCACACATGTCAAACTCAGGCCCGCGGGCCAAATTTGGCTCGTGACATAATTATATTTGGCCTGCAAGATCATATCAAATATGTTTTAGAGCTGGCCCGCTGGCCGCCGTGCCAGTGTAGCGCATGCACAAATCTCAGAATGCTTTGCAAATGCATTGGCGCCGGCCCGTCAGCCCGCTAATCGCCCCCACCTCCTCTCTTTACTTTCCATATAACCATATAACCATAAAACCACTTACAGCACAGAACAGGCCAGTTCGGCCCTACTAGTCCATGCCTTAACAAATTCCCACCCTCCTAGTCCCACTGACCAGCACCCAGTCCATACCCGTCTAGTCCTCTCCTCTCCATGTCTATCCTTCATTAGCATCTGCGACCTGTCGCCTAACTCATATGTAATAAACCCCTTACGAAAAATGGCCAAACCAAAGACAGAAAACAGGACCTTTCAAGACAGGTGGGAGGCAAACTCTGACCCCAGAGTTTGATGAACTTGCATCTAAGAAGAGATGCCAAGAATCTGGTTTAGACCCAGGTGCATCAGAGTAAATCACAGTGTAGCAAGCTAAGCTTGGATTAATATTTTCTTTGGTTAACTTTGGACTGTTCATAGTTGAAAGATTGGATTTTCATTGAAACAAGTTATTTTTTTGACTTGTTGGCTTATGAAAAAAATACATTTAAAAGGAACTTAAAGGCTATAGAGAAATATTATTTATTGAACATTTTATTTCTCATTTGTTAATGCTTCTTCTGGAAAGAGTTTAACCAAAACTATTATTAAACATTTATTTTAATAAGAAAAAGTTTAACATTACATATGTTGAAAGAAGAGAAAACATGCAGATGTTGTTGAAAATTTTCAATAAATATTTAGTTTGGCCCACAACTTAGTCCAAGTTTTTAATTTTGGCCCTCTGTGAATTTGAGTTTGATACCCCTGGTATAGAGGGTAAAGTCACCAGAGGTTGAGGGGAGAAAGGGTTAGAGGTGGAGAAGGAAAGTATATGGGTAAGGGGTTTAAGTTTGGTCTAGTATTTTATGATTTCATCTTTTTTTTCTTTCGTCGAACCTTTTTTTTTACTTGCCCTTCTGGGGCATAAGTCTTTGTTTTATCTTTTCAGGGCTTGTGGGCCTGGTGGGCTGGAATTCACGGCTGGAGAAATAAGGTTGGGCAAGGACGGACAAGAGATGCTGGAGACATAGAGAAAGAGAGAGAGAGAGAGAGCGCCGATTGGAGGATCTCCGGGGCAGTAATCAAGAAGATAATGTGTTAGTTTTAACGTTAATGGTTTGAACAGAAACAATAAAGAGGAAATGAGTCTTGGCACACATTAATAAAGAAGGGGGGAAGATCTGGTCTTTCTTCAGGAAACACATTTAACGGACTGGGAGCACTGAAAATTAAAAAGGGGCTGGGTGGGTCAGGTCATATCTTCCTCGTTCAGTTCACTTGCAAGGGGGGGTGGCAATTTTGATAGGGAAGAGTGTTCTGGTGAGAATGCAGAACATGACCACAGATAAAATGGGAAGATTTGTAATGGTGCACAGTCAGATATATTCGGAATCCTGGACCTTAGTAAATGTATACGCCCCCATTTTGATGATGAAAACTTCATACAGAGCACTTTCCTGAGATTGGCAGAGGGAAAAGAGAATATCCACTTTGGGGGAGATTTTAATTTTTGTCTGGATCCCATCTTAGATAAATTCACAAAGAAAATATCTAAAACAAAAGCGGTGAGGGCTACCATTGGCTATATGAAGGAGCTGAATGTGATAGACGTGTGCAGGGAGAGCATCCAAGGGAGAGGGATTATTCCTTCTACTCAAAACAACATGACTCCTCTTCAAAAATTGACTTTTTCCTGGCTTCAGCCCATATAGAGGGTAGGATCATGGAAGCTGAGTACACAGCAAGACTTCTCTCAGACCATTCACCACTGACACTAACAATAGAAATGCCAGATAAGCAGGATACAGCATACAGATGGCATCTCAATGGGTTGCTGTTAAAGAAGCCAGAGTTTTGCAGTTTTATAAGAACGCAGATAGACATATTTTGCGAGGCCAACTATTCCTCTACTCCAGATAAATTCCTCCTATGAGATACCCTCAAAGCATATTTGAGAGGCCAGATAATTTGGTACACCAAGACAGTGAAGAAAGAATATATGAGAGAGATGGATAAATTGGAACAAGAAATTACTCACAGAAAAGGAGTATCAGAAATCAGGCTCAGAGGACCATTACAGGGCTCTAGAAAACAAGAAAATGAAATATAATACGCTTCAAACCTATAACATAGAAAAGGCCATAATGAGATCAAAACAAAAATACTATGAATTGGAGGGGAGTGTCCAGAAAATCCTCTCTTGGCTGTTGAGGACAGGACAGGCCTCAAGGACGATCACTGCAATTCAAACTGGAAAGAGCAGGACCATGTACAAACCAAAAGAGATTAATGAGACCTTCAGGGTTTATATAAATCAGAACTAACAGGAGAGTCTGATAAAATTAACTTGTTCCTGTCCAAATTAGAGCTTCCAAAATTGGATCCAGAAGAACAGGGTAGCCTAGATCTAACTTTCACGGAGGAAGAGATAGGGAAAGCATTGAACTTGCTGCAGATTAACAAGTCGGATGGGTTTCCACCTGAATTCTATAAGGAATTTAAAAATTACTGATACCCCTCTACATGGAGGTGGTGGATCAGGCAATGAAGACCCATACCCTCCCAGAATCTTTCTGAACAGCAATCATTATGACAATACTTTAAAAAGACAAAGATCCGCTATTGCCGTCCTCCTATAGACCTATTTCACTGTTAAATACAGATTATAAAATACTTGCCAAAGCTCTGGCGAATAGATTGCCCAATCTGCCAAAACTAATTAACAAAGGCCTGGCAGGCTTTGCTAAAGAGATAGGCAACAGACAATATTGGCAGATTGTTGAGTATAATGCATCTGGCACAAACCAGGAATGAGAGGGGTCTGGTTGTGGCCCTGGATGCAGAAAAAGCATTTGATAGGCTGGAGTGGGATTTTCTATTCAAAGTGCTGGAAAAGGCCACTGTACCATACGCCCAAGGCTAAAGTTGTGACCAATGGACAAATCTCTCCAGCATTCCCAATGACAAGATCAAGTAGACAAGGATGCTGCTGTCTCCAGTCCTGTTCATATTGGCCATGGAGCCATTAGCTGAAGCCATGATAGGACCCAGACATTAAAGCTTTTAGAGCAGGCCAGGAAGATCATAAAATCAATTTATTTGCAGATGATGTACTGATATATCTGACAGACCCAGTAAACTTGTTGTCTCGGCTGCACTCTACGTTGTAGGACTATGGGGAGATCTTTGGCTACAAGGTTAATTGGAACAAGAGTGAAATTTTACCACTCACCAAGGGGGACTACAATCAATGTCAGCAAAGCAGTTATTGAAAGTAGCCACAAAATGGGATCAAATATCTAGGAATGAGAATAAATAACAACTTCAATAATTTATACGGGTTGAACTATACCCCCTCGCTAGAAAGGATTGAGAGGGTCTTAAATAGGTGGATGTCCCTGCCAATAACTTTGGTGGGCAGGGTCAGCTGTATTAAAATGAATGTGTTGCCAAGACTTCAGTACATCTTTCAGACACTGCCTGTGGCGTTGCCCCAGGGATTCTTCCAAAATCTTATCTCCCGGGTAAGATTATTCCTATGGAATGGAAAGGTGGGCAGGGTCTCTATGGAAAAATTGACCTGGAATTACAGTCTGGACAGATTAAAATTGCCAGACTTCCAAGAAATACTATTGGGCAGCCCAGTGGAGATACGTCACCTCGTTCTTTGAGGGAGGGGATGTACCATCCTGGGCACAAATTGGCTTGCACATGGTGGAGAAGATGGCAGAAGACTTAATCTGGAAAACCAATATTTAGGTATCAAAGTGGGGCTGTCCCCAAAAACTCCCCTGACTCGAATAGATTAATACCTTTAATGGTACGTAACAAGATCCTGGACACCTGGCGTCAGAATGGCATCAGGTGCATAGAGGACTATTGCAAGCAGATGCAATTTATGTCATTTGAACAACTCAGACAAAAGTATGATTTATCAAACAAGACTTCTACTGCAAACTTCAGATAAGATTTTTCTTACAGGACAAATTAGGTCCACCATGGCCCCGGCAAAATGCAGTGACATAGAGACTGTGATTCGAAGGAGGAACACTCAGAAGTTCATATCGGCAACATATTTCTTACTCCAGTCAGGAGGACCTAAGACGGGCCTTCATAAATCGAGATAGAGGTGGAAGTTGGACTTATGAATAGTTATTGATGAGTGGTGCTGGTCCTGCCTGTGTCGGGCCAGCATGACTATAACTATCAATGCGTGATACAGGCTGGTGCAGTATAATTTTCTGCACCAGCTGTAGATGATGCTGCAAAAATTGAACAGATCAATATCAGAATTATCGGACCAATGTTTTAGGTGTGGCGTCGAGACAGGAACCTTTGTGCATGCAACCTGGACACGTACCAAGGTGAGACCCTTCTGGGTGAAACTCAGCCAAGCCCTACGGAAAATCATAGGTAAAGAATTCCCACAGGACCCTGAGTTGTTCCTGTTGGGGAGCATAATGGCATGAAACTTACAATGAAGCTATCCAAATTCAATTTGTGATGATTGCATTGGCAGTGGCCAGGAAGTGCATAGTGGTTACCTGGAAATCTGACTCCTGCCTGAGCATCACGTGCTGGAACACAGAAATGCAAAGCTGTGTTCCCCTGGAGAAAATCACTTAAAACTTAAGGAAAAAATATGACGCCTTCAAAAAAATTTGGCAGCCATATTTAAATTTTGTGGGAGCATGACTATAGATAGACCATTGTGTCCTGCTGTCCTACCTCACCTGCCCACCCCTCCACCACTTGGGGGGGAGGGGCGTGGGGGGTATGACTCATCCCGACCATGCAAAGTAAAAAAAAATGAAATAGCTTGCACTCTGACCGCCGTGCTGTGACGAACCCTCAAAATCCTCCCATGTGTTTCTCCCCTTTGTTGTGAATGTATTCAGTGTCCTGTGTATGTGTGGTTGCTTATACGTCCAATGTTGAATTTGGGGGTGGGGTGGAAGGGAGATAAAAGGAGCTTGAACTCTATGGAAACTGTATAATATGGATTATTGTAAATTGTTGTCGATACTGATCATGTTAACATTGATGCTAATAATGTTGATAACTGAGTTCAAGACTGGAAAATCATAAAAAAAACAGCCCATGAAGGAAAGTTGCTCATCAGAGACGCAAATGATGATGTGGAAACCAACTGATCTGACAAATAAGCAGTGTCTGCCTGAGCGATAGTTATAGATCACTGCTGGCACTCGATCATTGGGAATGACTATGAAGTAGGATCCTGATTATTCCATTAGGAATTCAATATGGAAATTGATGGCTTTGAGTTTGTTGGAAGTGATGAGTATGCATGACGTATTTTACATTGATCCAAGCCCAATAAGATTGAGCAAAATTCTCTCTTTAGTACTTAATTGTGGGCGCAGTAGCTGGCGCTGACTGCAAGGAAAATCAAACATGGTCAGTTCATGGTGCTTAAATGACTGCCTGGAAAAACATTAGCAAAGATCCAAAGCAGAGCAAATTATGGGCAATGGGTGGCACAGATTTCATGTTAGCGAATATAAAGTTGCAATTGTCTTCAGAAGGGCATTTGTATAAACCAGTCTCCTAAACCCAATTGTTTTTTTTACACAAGAAGTTATAAAATCATCTGCATATTAAAAGCAAACAGAAATGCTTCCAGTTAATGCACCTCCTGTGCTACAGTACTACAACCTGTAAGCTGTATCTTGTTTCTTCAATATACTTCGAGGTTACGTAAAAGTCCGAAAACACTCAAATTTTGTTTTCTGTTAGTTATTCAGGTATCTTCATTCCACTTCTTTCATTGATCTGCTTTAATCCAGATCCGCAAGGCACCTGAAATATTCTAGGATTGATTTGCTCCACTGGGTTACATTGAGATTCGGTATCTGTGATTAAATAACGCGATGAAATCCATTTATAGATTATATTCTCTCTCTCTCTCTCTCACACACACACACAAATGTATATATTATCTATAAATGGATATCATCAAAAGTGGAAAAAGGACAAATATAAAAATAAAGAATGAAACATGGGAAAAATTATGTTCTGGAACTATGAAGAATACAATAACCATATAGCCATAACCATATAACCATTTACGGAGCGGAAACAGGCCATGTTGGCCTTTTGAGTCCGCACCGGTTCACTGATTTTGTGCGCCCTCAAACACAAGGTTATGTATGATACAGAATAATTAGTTGCACAGGTTATATATCACTCCGCAACAATTAAAAGAATGGGATCCAACAATATCGGATAGGTGTTTTCGCTTTAAAAATGAAATGGGAACAACAATACATGCAATTTGGGCATACCAAAAAATCCAGAAATCTTTCTTTTAAGTAACACAAGAAGTAAAGAATTAGGTCTCAAATTGGATAAAGCACAAAAAAAGATACTTTATGATAGCCTTAGCAGTAGCAAAAAAATGTATAATGTCAACTTGGAAAATGGAAGAGAGCCTGAGAATACAGCAACAGTACATGGAAATGAATAAGTGTATTCCATTGGAAAAAATAACATAATTTAAAAAATTAAGTTTTATTGTTTGAACAAATTTGGGAACGATACATGGAACATAACAGAAAGAGCTTGCCTCGGACCTCCATCTCCTAAAATGATAAGAAGACAAAAACGATTAGATTTAGTGTGTAAAAGTAGATGACACATTTTTCTTGTTTGTTTTTTCCTTGAGTGAAGACATTTTATGGTTTTATTGTATATGTTTAATATTTATTGGTTTTGGAGGGGGGTGGGAAGGGGGGGAGAAAATGGGGAAAATGTCACTGTATATTTAATGAGAAAAATTTGTACATATTTTGGTTGATATGGTTCATAGTGTGAGAAATAAATTAAAAAAAAAATAAATGGATATCATCATGTTATTTAATCATAGATACCGATTTTCAAAGTAACCCAGTGGAGTAATTATTGCAAGATAAATGGTATAAATCGACTGTCTGGAAATAATTATGTAGGTTTTAAGGAGAAATCCACTGCTCTTGTTTGGTACAAAATATTGCCAGTAATCTTTATTCTTTGTGTAGCTTCGATTGTGCCTATTTCATAAACCCACTGGTTGGTGTTTACTGGCGATTGAGTCGTTGTACATTTTACTTTACTGTTGAGTTCAAAGTACTAGGCCGGCCTAAATAAAATATGCATTCTTCAGCTCAGTGCTCTTCGCAAGAATAACATTAATTGTTTTTTAAAAACAGCCCGAATTTCAACTACGGAAACAAATTGCTGGAAGTCCATTGTAAAGCAATATCAAATGGTCCAATTTACAAGATGCAACCTGTTTCCCAAGCTGATTATTTGTCAACCTTAGCACAATTCACAATTTACATTTGATTAAATGTAAGAACCATAGCAAATCTTCATGACAATTATTTACTTTATATTCATCGTAATATTTTAGGGCATCTCTTCTGGAACCAATGTGTAAATAATTGTGTTTCCCATTCGCCATCCCCTGCCCCGAATGACCACATCCACAGTCATTAAAGCCCTCTGCAACATCTTCACCCTGTTCGGATACCCCAGTTACATTCACAGTGATGAGGGGGGTCCTCATTTATGAGAGAGGAGTTGTGGCAATATTTCCTTTCCAAGGGTATAGCCATGAGTAGAACCACCATTTAGAACTCTGAGGGAAGAGGCAGGTGGAAAGGGAGAATTGCATGATCTGGACGGCAGTCCTTTTGGCCCTCAGTCAAAAGGGATGCCTGTCTCCCAGTGGCAAGAGGTTCTTCCAGAAGCGCTCCACACCACCAGGTCCCTACTCTGCACAGCAACTAACACACCCCACATGAAAAATTTTTCTCCTTCCCTGTTTGCCTGACGACCCCAGGGCCAGGGTTTCTCCATAAGCAATGATAGGTCCCACAAGGCAGTCCCACTGGTTGAGAAAGTGCACTTCCTACATGTTAAGTATGATCTGGTACGGTACCAGAAGGACAGGTTGACACAGTTTCTTTCGAGACCTGACTCAAGCTGGGGCTCCAGCACAGGAGGTGCACCCACTAGCCCCTGTCAGCAACCAGTCGGCCACAAGGACCACCCAACAAATGACAGTAAACCCACCACAATGGCCCCTTAGGCTGCCACCCCTCCCCCACCCCCACAAACAAGTTCTCCGCCCCCCTCGGAACCGGTACACACAGATACAGTTCAGCCCTCCAATGCTCAGCCTGCCAAACAAGCCATCTTTTTGCAGGAACTAACGACACAGACGGTGTTGCGGTGAACATAGCGCCGGATAAAACCACCAGATCAGCTGAATCTGTGAACTGTTGTGGACTAGACGACCAGTTGCTGATGGATATTGCCCTGCTTCACCCTGCCGGACTTCATCCAAAAATATAAGGGGTGAATATGGTGGAACGTGGTACTGCAGGCATGACCTCGCTGGACTGGGCAGGCTGGCCTGCCTTCTGTACCTGTAGCTCCTCCCGGTAAGATCCGTAATAAAGGCTGATAGCCTTAGTCTCCTCCCTCCATACCTGCCTTGGATGTGAACCAGCAGCATGTAGAGGCATGCCGAGGCTTTCTGGTTAATAAAGCCTGCTTGCTTCGTGTCTGCAGGAGGTCATTGCCTCAGACATCTTCTATAAACCTCCCAACTCCCACAGCTATCTCGACTACACCTCTTCCCACTCTGTCCCCTGTAAAGATTCCATTCCTCTGTCTCCATCGCATCTGCACCCAGGATGAGGACTTCCATGCCAGATCATCAGTGATGTCCTCCTTCTTCAAACAACATGGCTTTCCCTCAACCACCATCAACTTGGCACACATCACATATCCTCCATTACCTGTACATCTGCCCTGGCCCCCTCCGTCCTCATGTGCCACAGAGACAGGATTCCTCTTGTCCTCACCTACCACCTCACCAGTCTCTGCATCCAACACATCCTCCTCCGCCATTTCCACCACCTACTATGTGATCCCACCACCAGTCACATATTCCACTCTCTGCCTTCCACAAGGACTCCTTTGTACACTCTCCCTCCCCACAATCGTCCCCTTTGGTTCTATCCCTGTGACTGCAGATGCTCCATTTGTGCCCACACTTCTCCCATCAGGGCCTCAAACAATTCTTCCAAGTGAAGCAACATTTCACTTGTGAATCACCAGAGGTCATTTACTGAATCCAGTGCTCTCGCTGTGGTCTCCTCTACATTAGAGAGGCTGGACGTAGAAAGGGAGATCACTTTGTTGAGCTTCTTGGTTTGTCCACAGCAATAGTGTGGATCTCCCAGTGGCTAAATTCTCCAGCGCATTCACTTGCCAACATGTCTGTCCATGGTCTCATGTATTGCTAGACTGAGACCACCTGTAAATTGGAAGAACAACACCTCATCTTCGAACTGGGCACCCTTCAACCAGATGGCATTAATATAAACTTCTCTGGCTTTCATTAAGTAACTCCACTCCCACTGCTTCCCCTGTCATCTCTTCATTCTCTGCCCCCATCTGTCCCATGGAGGGAGCGTTGTTGCTCCCGCGGTGGGGGGGGGGGGGGAGAGTTGGGGGCTGCGAACTGCTGCGACTGTGAATGCCACTCCAGTTTGCAGTGACATCTCAATGTTTGAGGCAGCGGGATGTTGCTAAGGGTGGGAGGAACATGGTTGACAGTGTGGTGGCGTCTGATGGGGGAGTGTAACTGACTGGGGGTGGTGATTGCTTGTGGGTGGTGACTAATGGGGGTGGGGTGACTGACAGGGGTGGCGACTAACAGCCGGTGGGGGGGGCAGGTGAGACTTACCGATAGTTCTCGTAAGTGCGTGATGCAGGGATGGGATCCCCTTAAATTGCCAGGTTGGCCATTTAATGGATCGATCCCTGCCCCTATCTGTCCACATAACACCCTGGTTTCTTGCCTAAATCCAGAACCCTTCTGAAGACTACTGTTGAACCCTACCCTTAGTTATGAGCTAATAAAAGTGCTTGTTCTCCCTCCAGTTGTGAGAGCTTTTATTCACGCTACAATTTTATTAGTTTATTCCCTAACGATAGAAATGCTACTGAACCCTGGTATGCTACTGATAGACCCTCTGTTCCCCAACGCGACTGAGGAGTTCACATACTGGCTAGACTGCTTCCGGGCCTACCTGAATACGACCAGACATTTTCCACTCCGATGAACTCAGGAGATCCGCACTCGTTTTGAGGGTAGGAACAAAAGGGTATGAAGTCATCAGGGACTGCTCTACATATAATGCTGTCATCGAGGTGTTGAAGGCTAGGTACCTGAAGTCACAGAACGAGGTCCTAATGAGGCACAGACTTGCTCTATGTCATCAGCGGCCAGGAGAGACCATCGACGACTACCTGCAGGATCTGTGGACATTTGTTAAGAAGAGCAGGTACAAAGTAGTTATGGGCCAAGTTCATGAGGAAGAACAGATCCAGGACATTCTAGTTGCAGGGGTCCGCTCGAGGTACATGAGACAGCGACTACTTAAGTTGGGCAAGAAGGACCTGACTAGTCACATCAAGCTGGTCAAATCATTGGAACAGGCCAAGCTCGAGAACAACAACCTCGAAGCCAGCAAGCTTGCCCACCCAGATGAGCCCTTGCAAGGTCCAACTGCTCCCCCTATCTCTACCTCTGCCCTAAAGGCTGCTGCTTCCCATTCCATGTCAGGGAGTGCTTTTTTTTGCAGCAAGTCCCAACTTCCCCAATCTCATTGCACAGCAAAAGATTGTGTGTGTTCCAGCTGTGGTAAGGAAGGACATTGGGTGAGGTTTTGTCACGTGAGGGGAAGCCCAGTGGTCCACGACCTGAACCGTTCCCGGATCTGATTCCAGCCCCAAGCTGTCTGCCCTGAATTCACCCAAACCCGCTTGCTGTGCGACATGCCAACAGAGGGTGGTGGTGAGGAAATGGCGAGAAAAGGCTCCGTGGCCATCTTGCCATGACCCAAATTTAAATTCAGCGCCGTCATCCTCAGAGGAAGGAGGTCTGCCATTTTGCCGTGCCACGAAGTCGACATCATCTTACCCACACAGGGCAACCCAGGACAGTGGGGGACACTCAAGTGAAGAGCTCCACAGGGAGCTAGCCTCGATGGTCCTAGATCAGGACAGACCTCACCAGCTCAACAACTCTAAAGTGACTGTAAAGGTAAACGGACATTCCACCAGATGCCTTATTGAGAGTTTCATAGACTCACAGACTGCAAAAATCTAATTCAAAGATGTATCCTTCTAATTACCGCATATTTCTCACATCTCATTCGCCTTCTACGCATGTACAAAAACAATGTATATTACATCTGTCATTCGAAGGTGGGGAATTCAGTAAATTTCAGTTGTATATTCTTGATGAAATGTGTGCTCCGGTGATGTTGGGTCTGGATTTCCTGTGTCACTTTAAAAGCGGGACATCAGTATTCTGGTCCTCTCCCCCCGTAACAGTCCGGAACGGAGGGCCCCTAAAATCAGAACCCACAAGCAGCCTCTTCACGCTGAATATCGACCCCTCCCCCTTCTCGAATCTGTCCAGACTGCAAGCTCATAGCTACGAAGAGCAGGAGGTACAGCTCAGCAGACCGAGAGTTTATAAAGTCGGTGTCCCAGCGTCTGCTAGAGGAGGATATAATTGAGCCTAGCACCAGCCTGTGGAGAGCTCAAGTGGTAGTTGTTAAGGGGGAAAACAAGTCCAGGCTAGACAATGACTATAGCCAAACCATTAATCGGTATATACGTCTGGATGCATACCCACTCCCTCGAATTTTGGACATGGTGAATGATATCGTGCAGTATTGTGTCTATTCAACCATCAACCTGAAAGTTGCCTATCACCAGCTGCCAATCCATTCTGAGGACCATCCATATATACGTCATTTGAGACTAACGGTTGTCTCTATCAATTCTGGAGGGTCCCTTTCGGTATAACTAACAGGGTTTCTACCTTTCAGAGGCAGATTGACAGAATGATGGATGAGTATAGGTTGAAGGCTACCTTCCCCTACCTCAATAACATCACCATCTGTGGCCACACTTTGGAAGACCATGACACCAACCTCCAGAACTTTCTCCATGCGACGAGAGCCCTTAACTTCACTTATAACTCTGACAAGTACGTGTTCAGGACTAAACATCTGGCTATTCTTGGCTACGTGGTGGAGAATGGCAACTTTAGTTCTGATCCCAATAGGATGTGCCCCGTTAGAGCTCCCCATCCCCAGGACCACAAAGGTTTTGAGGAAATGCCTGGGGTTTTTCTCATATTATGCCCAGTGGATCCCTCAATACACTGATAAGGTTCACCCCCTCTTAAAAGTCACTAACTTCACCCTCTCGGCTGAAGCCCAAATGGCTTTTAACTACCTCCAAAGCCACATAGCGAAAGCTGCCATGCATGTGGTGGACGAGAATGTATCTTTTGAAGTGAAAAGCATCGTTTCAGACATAGCCCTGGCTACTACCCTCAATCAGGTGGGCTGGCTGTTTGAATTTTTTTCCACAGACTTTACAAGGGCACGAGCTCCAGAACCCATTGGTGGAAAGGAGGCTCAAGCCATCGGAGAAGCCATAAGGCACTGGAGATACTACCTAGCTGGTAGAAAATTTACACTCCTCACTGACCAGTGCTTGGTTGCATTCATGTTCAGTAACATCAAGAGGGGAAAAATCAAGAATAACAAAATTACTAGGTAGAGGATCGAACTCTCCACCTACAATTATGATATCACCAGGAGCTCTTAATGACCCTCCAGATGTCTTGTCCAGAGGAACCTGTGCCTCTGCACACACTGGCCAACTGCAGTCTACGCATAATGAGCTCTGCCATCCAGAGGTCACCCCCCATGGCTCATTTTGTCAAAGCTTGCAATCTGCCCTACTCTGCAGAAGACGTCAGGAAATGACCAGGTTTTGCCAGGTCTGCGCAGAGTCCAAGCCGCACTTCTATCACCCCGCAAAAGTGCACCTGATCAAGTCATCCAGGCCCTTCGAACGGCTCAGCACTGATTTTAAGGGACCTCTCCCCTCCATGAACGGGAAAACCTTCTTCTTATTTGTCATTGACCAGTACTCCTGCTTCCCATTTGCCATTCCATGCACAGACATGTCCACTTTGTCTGTTTTGAAGGCCTTAGATTCAATTTTCACTCTGTTCGATAATCCCAGCTATATTGATAGGGACCAGGGCTCATCTTTTATGAGTGACGAGCTGCGTCAGTACCTGCTGTCGAGGAGCATCACGTCCAGAAGAACTACCAGCTACAATCCCCAGGGGAACAGGCAGGTTGAAAAGAATGCCACGGTCTGGAATGCCGTCAAACTGGCCCTGAAGTCAAAAGGCCTTCCAGACTCATGCTGGCAGGATGCCCTCCCCATCGTGCTCCACTCTATCCGGTCGCTCCTATGTACCGCAACCAACGCTACTCCTCATGAGTTTCTATTCACCTTTGAAAGAAGGTCGACATTGAGAACTACACTCCCAGTCTGGCTCACTACTCCTAATCCAGTCCTTTTAAGAAGCACATAAGGAGAAGCAAGACCAAACCCCTGGAGGAAGGGGTGAAATTGCTCCATGCCTATGGCAGGGAGGACACTATCTCCATTGGGGACCTGGAATCTCCTGGAACAGAAGGTCTGTTGCCTCAAGTGCTCTGTGAGGCACGGAGCTCATTCTCACCGACCCCAGTCAGGGCCTCGGGGGATCCAGTTCAGGAGGAAAGTGCACCCCCCTCCATCATCGAGCCGGAGACCCAACCCACCTCTGTTCCCTCACAAGGGGACTAGGATACCCAAGAAGTCCAAGGCCCCCCAGTGCTAAAGTGTTCCACCAGGATCTCCAGAACCCTGGACTGTTTAAACTTGTAAATTACTGGGGGGTGAAGGAGGAAAATGACACTGTGTATATTCAAGAGGGAAATGTTTGTGTGTATTTTGGTCAGTATGGTTCATAGTGTAAAAAATAAAATAAAAAAACGTAAATTACTGTATATTTTTTTAACCACTTGTTCTGAACCCATGTTCTCTGTCTTCATTCAGGAAGGGGTGAATGCAGTGAACTGGGATTCATTGGTCGGGTGTTGTGCTGATGGCTGGCCCTGCCTCCCAGCTCTGCCCACCTAAACCCAGAACCCTTCTGAAGACTGCTGCTGAAGACTACCCTCAGTTATAAGCTTAAAAAAAACCCGTCTGTTCTCCCTCCAGTCGTGAGAGCTTTTATCCACGCTACAATCTCCCTTTAGTTGAAGCACCTTTGCCCCAATAATCGCACCCGGGTCCCAGGAGGGCTACCCAGGCGCTACAGTTTACAAGAGCGACTGACGGGACCCCTGCTCAAAGCGAGCACCGAGCTCATCGGGGAGGGATACACGATTGAATGCTATTCTGCGCAGCTTCACTTTGTACCCCGTGTGAGCGGGGTCCCTCTGGGAATCAGGTCAGGTTCCTTGCAGGCTCTCGTTTAGCCTCGCTGACGGATGTCACACCACGGGGCTGGGTCGTCTGAGTTCTAGCCTGAAGTGGTGAGTGGGGCTCGGTTTCGAACCACGGTTTCTGATGGAAGATGAACATGGTCTCTTCGGTTGCCCGTGGTGACAAAGACACTTCCGACGTCCGTGCCAATGACGTCAGGCTTAACCCGGAAGCAGTGACCGAGGGCTGGGGTGAAGCGGTGCGTGGACGTCACAGAGAGGAAGCCATTTTCACTAGGGTCTGTGTGGGGCGCCGGGGGGCGGGGGTGAAGCTGATCTTCCAGCACCCACTCCGAGCGGAGCTTTTCCCCCTCAGCTTGGAGTTGGCTTGAGACGGGCTTTGAAATGTTTTCACTGTCAACTTTTCAGCCGCAGGTGAGCGAATGGCCGGTGGAGTTGATGTGCATTTTGGACAGGCCTTCAAAGGCAGACATGTTGTCGATGTGGAGAAATCGCTCGGGCTCCAATGTTCCTTATTTCGTGCTTCTTTTAATTTTTTTTTATCGTCCACCTTTACATAACAAACCTCCAACGTGACCTTCTATCCTGTAAATTCTCATGTCGGGTTCTTGTGGGTTTTTTTTAAGAGATCTTATTGCCAAAAAGTCCTTTCGTGCCCCAGACATCCCACATCTATGATGTCACGTTAATCTATTTTGCCCCTTGAATAATTGTCAAACCTGATTTCCTAAACTAGGAGCCAAGTCCATCCTGCTCAATTATGCTATTTTTCTTGTTCAGTACTACCCCATAATAATTGGACTCATTGGCTTACAGTTCTTGGCTTTGTGTATGCCTCCTGGTTTGAAAATGTTTTTGTCTCAATTACAGTGCTGCAGGTTAAAAAAAAAATTGCTGTTTGGTTTTCTCAAGCAGAATTCATAGCTCAATAGCTTTAGTTTTGACTGAAATTTATTTGTGTACATGGAAAAAGTCCTGCCTATGCATTGTTTGTATGTGTTGTGTCTGGCTGTTTTGTACTGAGGACTGGAGAATGCTGCTTTGTCAGGTTGTACTTGTGCATTCAGGTGGCAATAAACATGGCACACAATGAGTAACTCCTAATTAGTAGTAAATTGGAGATGGGTGTGTGAATGTTTTTGATAAAGTGTAGGCTGTACATCTCCTGAATCTGCTAATTTAGCCTTTAGCAAGTATAACCACCACATTATGGCATTTCTTGTCATTTAATTCATTTTCTCAAAAATCTATCAGATGTTGCTGTTGTTACTTAAAGATATAGCCAAAGATTAGCATCCTCTTCTCATTCTTCAATTGCCATTTCTCAATTGAGTGGATCATCTCCAGTTCAAAACTTTCTAGCATTTCTTCTCTCAAGCACTCTTCAACCAAGTCAATTTGATCTAATTTCTTGGGCCTTTTGCCATCATGCCACCAATCAATCTATTGAACTTTAGAGTCTATCCTTTCTCAGATAAGGAAACTAAAGCTGTACACAATTGCACAGTTCTTTGACCAAAACATATAGCAAAAAAACTTCTGTTTGTCTTTCAAGAACAGATTTTCCACATTTTTTTAACTCATAATCTTTTACAAATTGCTTAACTGGCCTGCTGGACTTTTGTAACTGCTAAACATTCTTGTAACTAACCTTACCAAGAATAAATTTGCATAGATTATGCACTTTCCCCCATCTAAACCTTTCAGCCCAATTACTGATACGAAAGGCACAGCACTGGTGACTGCACCTATGGATAGGAAAAAAAAGTCATAGCTCAGGTCAAGCTTATCACTGTTTTCATCAGAATGGGATGAACATGTCATCACCCAAAAATGTTAACTATATTTCTCTTCATTGACATTGGCTAACCTCAGTATTTCCTTATTGGTCAGAGTAGTTGCTTATCTCTTGCCTTCCCAAATTCCCATTTGTGTCATGAGTTTATCATTTAAAATCTTGCAAGTGCACATTTAACCCAAGAGAACAGAAAAAGTGGCTCAGCTTGAGGTGCCGCCTCATAGTTCTGTTCTGACCTCTGCTGTAGATATGAAGTTGGTCCTGTGACTGAGTTTCATCTGGGAAAGATGTGCAGATTGGTAGTTAGTCACTGTAAATTGCTCCTAATGTGATGATGAATATAGAATCTAGGAGTAGATGTAAGCTGGGGGTGAATAAAATAGTACACCCTAATAGTGTAAGATGAATTTAATGTATACTTTTGGAGATTTTTTTAACAAAAGTATACATTTGGCTACAAATAAGAACTTTGCAGTTGAACATTATACTCATTATCAATAAATGCAGTTGTTTTTGACATTGTAAGCATTGATTAGAAAAGTTATCAGTCTGATGCCAACTTCAGCTTCATGTATCGGTAGTAGGGAAGGTGCTAGAATTGGTTATTAAAGATGCAATTGCAGTATATTTGGAAGTAGTGGTATCATTGCACAGAGTCAGCATGGTTTTGTGAAGGGGAAATCATGTCTGACGAATCTAATAAGAGTTTTTTGAGGATGTAACCAGTAGAGTGGATGGGAAGAACCAGTGGATGTGGTATGTCTGGACTTTAGTAAGGCGTTTGATAAGGTTCCGCACAGAAGACTAGCATATAAACTTAAAGAGGATGGTATAGGAGGTATGGTATTAAGGTGGATAGAGAATTGGTTGAGGGACAGGAAGCAAAGAGTAGGAATAAATGGGTTCTTTTCAGAATGGGAGCCAGTGACCAGTGGGGTACCGCAGGGCTCAGTGCTGGCGCCACAGTTATTTATGATATATATCAATGACTTAGATGTGGGAATAGAGAGCAGTATCTCGAAATTTGCAGACTATATGAAGTTGGGTGGCAGAGTTAGCTGTTTGGAGGATGCTAGGAGAGTGCAGAGTGATTTGGACAAGTTAGATGAGTGGGCCAGGACATAGCAGATGCAGTATAATGTGGATAAATGTGAGGCAAGAACAGGAAAGAGGATTATTATTTAAATGGTATCTGTTTAGGAAAAGGGGAGGTGCAGCGAGACTTGGGTGTTGCTGTGCAACAGTCGTGGAAAGTGAGCGTGCAGGTGCAACAGGCGGTGAAGAGGGCCAATGGTATGTCGACGCTCATAGCGAGAGAATTTGAGTACAGGAGTGGGGAGATCCTGCTACAGTTTGACAGGGCCTTGGTGAGACCACACCTGGAGTACTGCATGCAGTTTTGGTCACCTTATCTGAGGAAGGATATCCTTGCCTTGGAGGGGGTGCAGAGAAATTTCACTAGGCTGATATTGGGGATGAAGGGACTCGCATATGAAGAAAAGTTGGATAGACTAGGCTTATATTCTCTGGGATTTAGAAGATTGAGGGGGGATCTTATAGAAACTTATAAAATTCTTAAGGGTTTAGACAGACTAGATGCAGGAAGGTTGTTTACAATGCTGGGAAAAACCAGAACCAGGGGCCATAGTTTACGGATAAGGGGGAATTTTTTTAGGACTGAGATGAGGAACAATTTCTTCTCTGAGAGAGTGGTAAATGTGTGGAATTCCCTGTCAATATTTAAGTGTAGGTTAGATTTGGCCCTTGTGGCCAAGGGGATTAGGGGGTATGGGGAGAATCCAAAAACCGGGTACTGATCAGCCATGATCATAATGAATGGCAGTGTAGGCTTGAAGGGCCAAATGGCCACTCACATCTATTTTCTGTTTTTATGTATTGAGCAACAAATTCATGCAGGATGGATATTTTTAATCTGTTAGTGTTCATTAAAATTTAACACTCCTGCTTTTAAAGCAATACATTTGTTTTCAACATTCTAAATTCATTATTAAAATTTGTAATAAATTATGTCTTGTAAAATTATTATACATTAATTTTATCCTTTGTTATACTTTAGTCTTTGTTATACTTTAGGTGTTTTATTATTGGCCTATTTTGTAATTAAATACATTTTTTTTAGGTAACCATTCCTCTTAGTCAGCTGATCAGCACCTTCCATTCTCTTAAAAGCTCAGCAACTTCGGTTAGTTCTGCTTCCATACAGTATCTTCAACGAGAAGTACCCCAAGAGCATGATCAAGTTAATGAGGTAATGTTTACAATGTAAATTTTTTAAATCAAAAATTTTATTTGTTAAAACAGGTAAACAAGAAAATCTTCAGATGTTGGGATCTGGTGCAATACACAAAAGTGCTGGAGAAACTCTGCAGGTCAAGCAGCATCCATAGAAAGTAAAAGTCCATCATTGTCTTGTGCCTGAGCTGAGGGCACTTATGGTTTCTACACATTAAGTGTGCCTTTTTAAAAAATAAAATCTTCTCTGACAGTACACTGCTACTTCACAGATGAAATAGGAAAATTGGTTTATAGCTGTGACCTGGAAGAATATTGATAGCTTAGCAAAAATGTGGGAACAAATGGGATTTCATGCATATGAAGTGAAACCACTTGTGGAGAAGTGTGCATTGTTCAGCAAAATATCTAAAAATCAAATCAGAAAGCCACTTATAAATGCACTATATTGTATTTTTAACATTGGGAGTATGTTATTTGGTACAAGTCTCTGTGCTTATACCCCACATATACATAACCCTTTCTTCATTTTACCTCATCCATTGCTTTTGTTTATTCTACGTCACCTTGAATGCATTAAGCATCTTCTGGGATAGAAAATGTAAATGAGTATGTTCTAACTGTAGAATGCATTGGGTTGGGATGTGGGGCCAGGGAAGAACTTTTTGTAGAATGTGCTCCAAACCTGTACATCAGTTGGAGAGATCAATAAGATTCACCATTCAATATAATCAATATGACTCTGCTACTCATTCCCACCCAATCCCAAAAATTTTCTTATCAAGAATGTTTGGCCTTTTTAAAAAGAATGTCCAGTTTAAAAAAAAAAGTGCCAAGTTATTTTTGATGTCTATTTAAACAGCCTGTTAAAGGAGCCAACTTTTTTAATAATCCTGCAGTTGCAAGTTTGTGCCCAAGATGGCAGTGCTGGTGCTCGGCAGCATACCATGAGCACTGCAGTCTCTGGGGAAGCAGTGGACCAGTGCAGGGCACCAGATAAGGGGAAAACACCACCCTGTTGAGAAGGAAAAGCATAGGAAACCATACCACAGGATGATGACCACAGCAGTGGACCAGAGAGGCTGAAGGACCCACATAACTTGCAGGTTGCTAGTGACTTGAGGTTGAAGGAATTGCACAGGCTGCTGGTGATTTAAGGTCGAAGGAACTAGGGTCATTGGAACCAGGTATTGGAACAGGGATTCGAGAGGATGTTGAGGCAAGAAGGGCTCCCGAAGGGCCTTGGGCACTGAAGGTTTTCTGATTCTGTCGAACGTTTGGATCTGGAACCCAGGTTGCTGATGGTTAGAACTGGAATCTGTACAGCTGCAGAGACAGAGGCAGCAGTGTCTCAGAAGGGACTCGCTTTTGCTTCTCTTTCTCCTTATGGAAGGGGCATCAGGCAATGCTCATGGTGATTTTTTTTGTTTGCCTTACGGCAGAAAAAAGTTAAGTATATCATGCATATTACATTTTGAATGTAAAATAATGTGAAAATAAAAGGAACCTTTAATACTAGATTCTCACAAGAGGAAACTTCCTGTTCACACTTGCTCTCCAGACCCCTTAGGATTTTGTTTTAATTAAGTTGCCTCTTGCTCTTTGAAAATCCAGTTGATCTAACCTGTCCATTTCAGGTACGAGTCTAGTGAACCTGATATGATTCCAACATGTGTATATGTCTTCTGAATAAAGAGACCGATAAGAAAACCAAAATATTTCAGATATTGTCTCATTGGTGCTACTGGAATTGGAATCGGAGAAACCTAGAGAACAAATGTTTTTGGTGACTGAGATGCTTAGCTGCCCTATTTCCATTGCCTATATTAGGGGTGTGTCCCTGTAAGCCTTTAGAAGTACATGTTTAAATGCTTTTAAAATGTCACAATTGAATCTGTGACCACCAAGCTTGGCCATTCTCTTTGGGAAAAATGCCCCTCCGATCTCCTTTAAATTTCACTCCTCTCAACTTAAAGCCATGTTCTTTAGTTTTATGCACTCCTGGGGAAAAAGATTTTGTCTATCCTATCTATACCTTCATAATTTTATAAACTTTCTGCCTTCTCCAGTAAGAATAAATCCAGCCCATTCAATCTCTCTTCATAAGTGCAGATCTCCAGATCCAGGTAACATCCTGGTGAATCCCTTAACTCTTTGTATTGTTAACGCATCCTTCCTGTAGTACAGGGACCTGAACTTGAAAAGCTGATTAGTGACTGTTATAGCAGTAATCTTTAGTTTCAATCTTTTGGCTGCAAATATGGTTTCTTCATATTCTTTCTTTGAAAATTTTATTTAAAACTCCATACATGCAGAAATTATATTTATAATAATACAGATATTGAAGAAAAAAAATTGATTGCGTACATGGTTTTCACCCAACCCCCCCTTGAAAAAAACAATACAAGATAGAAAAAAATCTTGAAGGAATAAAGGAAAAAAAGAGATCTTTGGATTGGAGAGAAAAGTGTCGTCCAGTACAAATCACCAGACCTAACAGTCATACAGAGGAGAAACCAGCAGGCCTAGAGGCATAAGAAGGATATCGATACAAATTTAATCCCATTATTTGGGTGTAGGGTGCCAAATTTGTAATAACAGAATACTTATTCCTTAAATTATGTAATTAAAAAAAAATGAATGCACCTTTGAATTTCAGCATGTCACCTTGGCATAGTCAAAGATGTATCAGATTTCCAAGTAATTGCAATATATTTCCTTGCTACTTCTAAAACTAATTTAACAAATTCAAATTAATAGTGATAACTTGAATTTAGGTTTTGTACCTTCCATATTTCCTAATAAAAATAAATCAGTACTTTGCGGAAAAACAATTCCTTAACTTGTTTCAAAAAAATTACAGAGAGTTGCCCAAAGGGCCTTGCATTAGGACAAGACCATTTTGAATGTATAAAAGATCCTACATCTTCACCATACCTAAAACATTGGTCTGATAGATGTTATTTCAATCTATTTTACTTCTGTGGTGTGAGATATAGTTGACTAATTGTACTAATCTGTCTTGCATTAATAGTATTTGTCATGCAGTCCCTACATAAATTTTCCCACGTTTGTTGATCAATTATAATATTTAAGTCTTTTTCTCATTTCTGCCTAGATTTATTTAATCCTAATTTAGAAGTTCCTGCTTGTAAAGAAATAAATTTTTTGATAATCCCACTCCTAATAAGTTCTTTTTCAGTACAACTAGGCAAAAACATAGTTGGTCCAAGTTTATCCCTCAAATACGCTCTTAACTGGAAATACCAAAAAAAGAGTATGATGTGGTATGAAATTTATTTCTCAATTGCTCAAATGACATTAATTAACCTCTTTTATAACAATCTTCAACATTAAGAATCCCTTGACGAGACCATATATTCAAGAACTGATTCACTCTTGGAAAAAGCTAAAATAGAATTTCAAAATCAAAACTCTTCAAATTTCTGAAAATATTTTACAATGTTACATCTGCCTGCAGGGTCTGTGACAATATTTTGAACTTTAATTGGAAGATTATATTAAAATAGTCTCCCTTCTAGCCTTAGAATTAAACGAAGATGACATTACATATCCCACCCAATCCCTTTTTCATTTCAAATGCTCTTTTTCAGTTAAATATTTATTCTTTCATAATCCACAGCAATTTTATCAGCTCATCCCCAGACTTTTCTGCTTTTGGTGAAAATGTACTTTGCATGTTTAATATTTCCTGAAGAGTTTCGTACACCTAGGGTAATTTTTTTAAAAACTGACTCGCGTTTGGACAACTTCATTAAACTTGTCTGCTTTTTGGGTTTTGCCCCTTTTAGAAATGGTCACCATAACAGGACAGACCCTTTGGCCCAACTTGTTCATGCCAACCAAATTGGTATTCTGGGCCTGACACTTTGGATACCTCCGGTGCTGGATCCCACAGGCTCATTATTTTCCCCCCACCACTACCCCAGTCCTTAGCTCT
This sequence comes from Narcine bancroftii, assembly GCF_036971445.1. NCBI lineage: Eukaryota > Metazoa > Chordata > Chondrichthyes > Torpediniformes > Narcinidae > Narcine > Narcine bancroftii. The sequence goes on along the minus strand of NC_091469.1, from coordinate 449,732,998 downwards.
TCTCTCACACCTCCCCACTCTGTCTACTCATTTGAGCTTCCCCTTTCTTTCCACCCCCAACCATCTCATCTTCCCTGCACAACTTTCCAATTACATCTCTACCTTACCCCCCTGACCACCAATACCCTCCTCCTTCTTCCCCACCTCCAATCTCCTTTATCCATCACCTTCCCCCTTTGACCTCTACATACCATCTTCCACCCCCGCCAACCAAACCAATCAAAGGTGGCGTGATTAGTGCAACACTGTTACAATGCCAGTAATTGGACCTAGGGTCGTCCCGCATTGTCTGTAAGGAGTTTGTACATTCTCCCTGTGTCTGCATGGGTTTTTCCTGTGGGCTCCGGTTTCCTCCCACCCTTCAAAATGGGGGTGTAGATTCATTGGGTGGCACGGTTTTGACGGCTGAAATGGCTTGTTACTGTGCTGTATGTCCAAATCTAGCCTCTGTCTTCATGCCTTCTAAATTAGGGCCACCCATAAATTGGAGAAACAACACCAAATATTCCATCGGGGCATTCTCCAATCGGATGGCATTAACATTGGTTTCTGTTTGGCCACTCCCTGTTCTTCCTCTCTCCTATCCCTTTGTTGCCTTTCCTCCAGATCTCCACCCCCTTCCCTTTCCATTCAGAGCTATCCCCCTTCCCTGTTTCCTCATGCCCTTATCCACATATTACTACTTAACTGTAGGCCTATGCTCCTCTGCTGCCATTTTATTTGGGTGGCTGTCGACATCTTCTGCAAACCTTGAAGGGCTTAACTGAAATATATATTTGTCTTTGCTCTAAAGTATGTGGTGACCTTCTAAGTTTCTCCAGCATGGAAAATCTGCTTATATTTGACCCATATCCTCAACCCTTCATATCCATATACCTGTCTAAATGCCTTCCTATGTGAGAATCAGTGTTTAAAAATAATGAAGTGTAGCTAGCTGCTACAAGCTATTATGGCTCTGCAGAGCCTATTGCACAGGAGAGGTTATGGGTTAGTTCAGAAAGAATGACACAAACCCCAGTTGAGCTTTATTGGGCTCCCAGCCCTGCTTTTATCCTCAAGCTGAGGGGCGTGGGCAAAGCCCCCTCAGCGCTGATTGGTGCATTTCCTTATTCGGCCAGTAAGGCTCCTTTAGTTGTGGCCAATTGGACGTCAGCATTGCGGGCCTCGTGCAGCCTGCTGGATTGTCGTGTTCATCGTTGATTTTGTGAGGCACTGTGAGGGGTTGCCACAGAAGCACCATTTTAAAGAAGAATGAAGTGAAGCATACTGTGGTTTTTTTTAAGGTAGATAAATTATTGATAAGGAAATTCTGATTGGGTGGGCATGTGTATTGGAGTCCCTGTTTATTTTTCTGACTAAATTTTGTCATTGTAACTGCTTCTGTAGCTTCCTCTGGGAGCTCATTTTAAAATCAACCTTTTTAAAACTGCCATAGTAACCAGTGTGGCTTTGTCCACACCCCTTTTTAAACTTTTAGATATTTAGTGCATTGAGACAAAATACTTCTATTCTCTTTTAGAATTTAATTTGATTTTCTGGCTTTGGATTTAATTGAATCTCAATCTAAATGAAATCTCAACACTAAATATTACAAAGACTTTATTCACAGCACAAAGCTGGTTATTGAATTTGTTTTTAAAAAAAAATTGTCTGCAGCCCTGAAATGCATCAAATATCGCTTGATCAGTTTAAACAGGAGTAGGTTCAATTGGATTTTGCAAGTGCCCTGGTTCTCAGGGACTACCAGCATGTCCCTGTTACCTGGGATTGGTTTTGTACTGGTGTTAGTATTATAGTTTACCTGTGGATCCAGTGTGGAGTATATATTCTGAATGGTTTAAAAAGAGCTGGGTTAAGTAAGATAAAAAGGTAATACAAAATAAAACAAAAAGGTTTTGAAAAGATTGTTATATTTTGTTTTCAGCCTCTGAGTAACCTGAGAGATTTTGGATTGTCTGATTTTAAAAGCAGCCAGCTCGATGAACTGGTAGGCAGATTACTTCCATGTTTGTCTCCAGTTGGCTCTAACTCTGGTTCATCCCAATGGCAAATATCACACATTTCATCACAGTCTTTCTTTGAAAATAAACATGGTAAGTGACTTTTTTCCCTTTTTCGTACATCATTAAAATGGTCACTGAACAACTTTTTGCATTATAAAGTGCAGGGCACCATGTAGTCAATTAATTTGCTACTTTCCCTTTCACTCTACCGAAGGAAAATACCATGCAAAGGCAATGAAGCTTGACTTACCTTGGAGGTCCTGCGTCTGGGCTTCATCCTTGTCTTTAATTGTAGACTATTGTATGTGCAGGGGGTGTGTGAAGGATCCCAGCCCCAGGGCATCTTAATTAAGCTTGAAGCTAAACAAAAGTGAGATGTTGTCTGTTATTTAAATTTCGGCCCAGGAGCCCCACTCAATTACACCCAGTTGACTTGCGCTCCCAGTACCTTTTTAAGGGTGGGAAGAAACTAATGTGCCAGGAGAAAACCCATGCAGACGCAGAATGAATAACTTACAGACATAGCCATATTCGAACCCTAGTTGCTGGTACTGGAATGGCATTGTGCTAACCGTGCCACCCTTGTATAAACAAATAACATGGACTGAAGCAAATGTAAAGAGCGAATTAAAAGGTAAAATAGAAAAGAGAGGGTATTGGGGAGGGGGGAAATACCAGCAAATGAAATCGAGTCAAAGGCTCAGATTTATCAAGAACAATCAGCATGGACTTGAGGGAAGATAGTGTTATTACAAAACATTCCACCAATTTAATCAAATTTGAGAAGGGTACCATTGATATAGGTTGCTTTAATTTTGGCAAGGCTTTTGATAATGTGTTGCATGACAATTTTCATCAAGAAAGTTAAAGCCAGTAGTCTAAATGAGAAAGGCATAGTAGATCCTAAATTGGTTCAGTGGCAGAAAGTAAAAGGTATTTACTAAATGCATGTGTTTATGGGTGGAATGCTGTTAGCAGTGCAATTCCATAGGACATGACGATTTGTATTCTCTCCCTTGTAATGAATACAAATGGTTTAAAGTTACATAATAAAGATTGCATATGGTGTGTTTAACACAAAAGTGGCCTTGTGTTAGTCTGTGAGGAGAAAGCTGAGTGGTTTTGTCAGTTAAATGGGGGAAAAAAACAAAATTAATCCAAAGATGTGTGAAATAACCAAGGGGTAGTATAATGTAGCCTTTGGAAGATGGATGGTATAATATGTGAGGAGAGTTGATGGAATATTGAGAATAAAATTTGTTGGAGTAATATGAGCAAGAGTGGAGCTAAATGATCAGTGTAGGGTTGGTAGGAAGTAGGGCCTGTTTCTGTGCTATATTTTTGAGGACTGAAAATCTTCAATTGGATAACAAGATGCCACAGATTTAAAGTGATTGACGAAAACTTGCATGGTTTTTTTTTACCCATAAAGTTTCAATGATTTTCAGTTTGTATGAAAGATTTTAAATTTCAGATTTGTTGTCAGAGTACAAATATTACATTGTAGCAGATTGGGTCAACCCGATGGGCTGAATCGCCGTAGTGAACAGCCAGCACAGCAGGGCAGAAGGGGTTCCCCCCTCCTTCCCCCATCAGGCAGAAGTTCCAGACTGCAGAAGCACATTGCTAGGGGAATGACCAGGCCTTACAGCATCATTATGACATCACTCCTGTGAGCCTGTCGTTGCCCCTAAAAAGGAACTCGCGTAGTTACTGGTTAACTTGGTGTGGACAGCATTTATTTCAGCTGCTTGCTGCTCTGGCTTGAGCAGTGCTACAGTGGTGACCCCGAACAGGCTCTAACATTTTTAGAATGTAGCAAGATAAATCCTGCTGACTCATCCACAGCCCAAACGGCCTCCACCAATGGATCTCCAGTGGCGGTTTACATCATAAGCGTACACTTGCTGCCATTCTGGGCAAAGCAGCCACGCAGCTGGCTGCAACTTGGAGAATCACAGTTCGGCCTGCAAGGAATAACAGCCGTGGACACTAAGTTCTGGCACGTGGTCAGTGCCCTGGACCCCGCCACAGCTGCGAAAGTAACCCTGTTTGTCATGATATTTAAATGGTTTTTGCTTGTCATTTGAACTTAGCTGGCTTAACACAAAGGGCCTAGGTGATCGTAACCCCTCAGGACTGATGCAGGAACTAGTGGCCCTTGAAAACAGACATGCAAAGTGCCTCCTGTTTGAGGCCTTGTTCCTTTCCATGTTGCCGTTGCCATCTCCAACATAGACTTTGCCGAACCACCCCTCGTGGCAAGAGAAGCAGACGAGCTCTTCTGCATTCCGCAACCCGACTCCATCCACGCGCAGCCCATTTGCTCATTGGGAGTAACAGCACAAAGGCGACCGCAGCGACCAAACAGCAGGGTGCTACTACCACCACCATCAGTGGGGCCGCAATGCAGAAAACCCAGTCCAATGCAGGGAAATAAGCAAGCCGGATGGTCATTGGTGGCCTTATTTGTTGGCACCAGAAAAGGCCTGCTTTTCTTTTATGACCAGAAGACCCAGCAGGAATTCCTTATGGACACGGGTGCAGAAACTAGCCTAGTTCCGCCCATATTCTTTGAGCGGAAGAACAATGCCAGAGGCCTACCCCTACATGCTGCCAACGGTTCAACCATCCCCATCTATGGGACATGTGTGACCATTCACAACAGGAATGCCGTTTTCAGGTGCCTCAGTAAGCCAAGCTCTCCTAGGAGAGGATTTCCTCAAGGCAAATGAATTCCTGGTTGACCTCAACTGGCGCTGGTTGGTTAATTACACCACCCTCAGGTTTTTCCCCCTCCCACTGCACCAGTGCACTTTCCGGCATTTGAGAGTCCACACACTCGAACAAAACGAGTACACAGCACTGCTCGCCGACTTTCCGGTCTACTGGCCCCCAACTTCCATGCACTTGGCGTGCAACACCACATTGAGACCACCCGTGTACGTGCGGGTGCAATGACTGCCCCAAGATGATCTCCAAGCCAAGGCCGAGTTTGCCACGATGGAGGAATTGGGGATTGTCTGCTGTTCCAACAGCCCATGGGCTTCGCTGCTGCACATGGTCCCAAAGAACTCTGGTGGCTGGTGCCCCTCCGGAGACTACGGCAAACTCAGTGATGCAACAGTACTGGACAGATACCCCATTACGCACATGCAGGACTTTGCCGCATGACTCCAAAGTCAATCTGGTGAAGGGCTACCACTAGATCCCAGTGCACCAGGACGACGTCCAAAAGGTGGCCATAATCACCCCATTTGGCCTCTTCGAGTTCCTGAGAATGCCCTTTGAGCTGGAAAAACACAGCCCAAGCATTCCAGCGCCTCATGGACATAATGGCAAGAGACCTGAAGGGGATTTTCATGTACCTGGATGACATCCTCATTGCCAGCCCAGACGCCAAGATCCACAAAGAACATTTGAAATACCCAGCTACAAACTTTCAGGCTAATCAATTACCTGTCCAAGTGCCAGTTTGGTTTGTCCACCATCAATTTCCTTGGGCACCAAATCGAAGGAGCAACACCTTTGCCTGACAAGGTTGAGGCCATTTGGAACTTTCCCAGGCACTAAACCCTCAAAAGCCTGTAGGAATTCCTTGGGATGGTGAATTTCTATCATCGCTTCCTCCCAGGAACAGCAGCCATCATGTGGCCTCTCTTCAACCTCTTAAGGCAGGTAACAAGGAGCCCACCTGGTTTGCGGAGACATTTGAGGAGATCAAAACAGCACTTTCCAAAGCCATGTTCCTGGCACACCCAGATCCAGACTTACCCCTGTTGTTAATGACAGATGCCTCAGACCAGGCAATGGGCGTAGTGCTGTAACTGGGTGGATCACCAATGGCGGCCACTCGCTTTCTTCAGCGAACACCTCCGACCACCTGAACTGAAGTACAGCGTTTTTGATCGCGAACTGCTGGCAGTGTACCTGGCCATACACCATTTCTGGTATATCCTCGAAGGCCGAGTGTTGAAGGCCTACATGGGTCACAAGCTGCTGGTCAAAGTCTCGGACCCCTGGTCAGCGAGGCACAATGGCACCTTTCGTACATTTCCGAATATACAACTCATTTCCACCACGTGAGGAAATCCAACGTGGTAGCTGATGCACTGTCAAGGCCAACAATCTCTGAAGTGACGGGTGGCATTGACACAGCTCAGCTTGCCAGGGACCAGGCTGAAGATGCTGACAGGCAGGCATACTGCACCACCATCACCAGACTACAAATTGAGAAGTTCGCGCTGGACCCAGGAGACCAAACGCGATACAGCTACAGGCCACCCCAGGTCAAACCTGCCCACGACCTGGAGACTGGGTATTCAATCAAGTTCATGGACTCTCTCATCCTTCCATCCAGTCAACGATCTGCTTCATTTCAGACAGGTTCACACAGCACGGGCTTTGGCGCAAAGTTTCACTTTGGGCAAAAACCACTATACAATGCCAGCGCGCCGAAGTCCATCGGCACACTAAAGGCCCAGTGCAACGTTTCCTGCCCACAGCAGACATGTTCAAACACATGCACGTGGACATTGTGAGTCCCCTTCCCATCAGCCAGGGGATGAGGTATCTTTTCACTTTGGTTGACAGCTTTACACGCTGGCCAGAGGCGGTGCCCATGTCGGCCTGCGACACAGAAACCTTTGCGAGGGCCTTTACCTCACAGTGAGTCACTTATTTTGGTGTCCCTTCCCACATAACTTCTCACTGGGGAGTCCAGTTTACCTCTTCCCTATAGGTGACCATGGCCAAATTCCACGGCAACCAGCTACACCACACAACCATCTACCACCCCCAATCAAATGGGTTGGTAGAGCACTTTCACCGCCGTCTAAAAGCAGCCCTCAAATCACGGCAACATAGGCTCAACTGGATGGATGAACTCCCATGGGTCCTTTTGGGTATCAACCACGTACAAGTTCCAGATTGCACCAAAAGAAGTCCTCCCCACCTCATCAGCAGAAATGGTCTTTGACACACCACTCTCCATCCCAGACGACATCAGAACCACCACTGAATGCCCTGGATGTCCTACAGCAGCCTATCCACATCCTACCACTACCCATGGGACGCCAACCAGCCATCTCCAACAAGAACTCAAGGCTGTGGGCTTTGTCTTTGTAAGACGGGGCAAATCAGGTACCCCTGCAGTGCCCTTACGAAGGGCCTTTCAAGGTACTGAAAAGGGAGGGGGTTGTATATACTCTAGACATTGGAGGCAGGCACAACATGTTTACAGTCGACTGGCTCAAGAGATCCCGAAGACAATCTCCCAAACCTCACCCAAAGAGACTGTGATTCTGGGGTGGGTGGGGGGTGTAGCAGACCGGGACAACCCCCACACGATGGACTGAATCGCTGTAGTGAACAGCCAGCGTGGCAAGACACGGGCTTCCCCCCCAAACCATGTACAAGTTCCTGGCTGCAGGAGCATGTTGCCAGGGGAACGGCCAGGCCTCACAGCAGCATTATGACATCACTCCCGTGAGCCTTTGGCCTCCCCTTAAAAGGAACGCGTGCAACATCCTGTATAACCTTGAGATTTTTTTTCCTATGGGTGTGGACCAGGCAGAATTTATACTTATCAGTAGTGCAAACTGTACTTCACAAAGGTGCTTATACAAAAGAGAAATACAGAAAAAAAATTCAGTAATAATTGATGTGCCAAGTAAGTTCTTAAATGCGCCTGAGTGTTTAGGTGTTTGATGGTGGAGGGGTAGCAACTATGCCTGAACCTGGTAATAAGAATCTTGATGACAGCAGCAAGAATAGAGCATGTCCTGGGAGGCATACATGTTTGATATTTGCTGCTGCTCTCCAATGGCAGCGTTCCATGTAGATTTTTTCGATGGTGGCCAGAGCTTTGCCTGTGATATCCTTTTTCCACTTCCTTTTGCTGGGCTTTCCACTCGGTTATTGGTTCCCCGTGCCAGTTTGTGATGCAGCTGGTCAGCATACTTTCTACAGATATGTAGTGGAAGTTTACCAAGGCTTTTGATGTCAGTGAATCACTGAGTAGAGGTGCTAATGTGCTTTTTTTCACCATGACATTAGTATGTTGGGTCCAAGAAAGGTCCTCTGAGACGGTGATGATCAGGAATTTAAATTTGCTCACCCTCTCCACATCTGGTTCCTTCCTTCCTGAAGTCCACAATTAGGTCCTTGTTTTGATGACATTGAGTAAGAGGTTGTTTTTTTTGTACTCCATTCAGCCAAGTTTTCAATTTCCCTCCTGTATACTGACACCTTGCCACTTTTTATACAGCCCACTACCGTGGTATTGACAGCAAATTTATAGATGATATTGTTGCCATACTGAGCCACACAGTCATAGGTGTAGAGCAGGAAGCTAAATATACAGCACACTGGTGCTCAGATGCAGATGAAGGTTATGGAGATGTTCTGGCTAATCCACACTGATTAGGTTCTGGAGGTGATAAAATACAGGATCCAAGTACACAGCGGGGTATTGAGGCCAATAGGTAGCCTTGAAGAACTGTGATTTATTGGGCTACTACCCAATGCTTAAAGATAGATTAAGTTGAGTAACTCAGCAATGTCTTGTATAGTGTTCTGAATTTTGATTTTCATTTCTAGGATTTTCAAACAATGTCTTCAAAATGTTGCGTGCGTCTAAGCTTTCTCAACAACATCCGTGGTTTCGATCAACCTTGTGTTCCAGTCTACATCTGTGGCCATGTATGTATGCTGAGCATTATAGACAAAATCTGTATTAAAATAAACAGTTGTGCAAAACATTATAAAATGAGCTGTAATCTTTTCAAGTCCAAGAGCAAAGACGAGGCTTTAAAACTCTGAGATCAAGAGCAAGGAGACCTGCAGCAACTGAGAATCCTGTTGAAGGAGAGACCATTGCTCCTTCTTTTATGAAGGTAAGCAATTATTTTTATTAATACGTTAACACTTTGGAATTGGTGTGAAAGCATCAATTTTTTTTTTTAAACTGTGTTTACAGGGACTTCTTTTGAGAGACCGAAACAAAGAAGTTGAGAATTTGGACAGTTTGATTAAAACTAAAAATATTCCTGAGGCTCATCAGGATGCATTTAAAACTGGCTTTGCAGAGGGTTTCTTAAAAGCACAAGCTCTCACACAAAGGACAAATGGTAAGTCAGTTTGGAGTAGTTACTAAGTGTTTTTATTTTTGCATCATGAACCTTTTTATGAATATTTTACTTTTCCTCCTTTCTCTGGTCTCATGGTGTTTTGCTGCTGTTTTTTATATATATATATATATATATATAAAAAAGGCTCAATTTATTAGAGTTCATATGCAGACCTCTGAATGTAATTTGATCATGATACTCCCACAGTGAAGACAGCCTTTGTAGGAGCATGGGAAATGTGATAATGGGTTTTAGTAAGGCTTTTGATAAGGTTCCACATGCAAGCTTAATAAGGAATGTTCAGTCACAAGGGATTAATAGAGAGATAGTGACATAGGTTCAGAGATGGCTGGAAGATAGACAGCAGAGAGTCATGGTGGACAACTGTCCGGTTGGAAGCCTGTGACAAGCGGGGTGCTGGGTCCCTTGTTATTTATCATTTATGTGATAAATTAATGATTTGGAAGAGGGTGTGGTTAACTGATTAAGAAAATATACAGTTGATATGAAAATAGGGGGAGTGGTGGATAGCGAGAGGTTTTCTTGGATTACAGAAGGATTTGGTTTGTTTGAAAGAGTTTGAAAGAGTGGGCTGAAAGATGGCAGATGGAACTTAATGTAGACAAGTGCGAGGTGCTGCATTTTGGAAAAAATAACCAAAATAGGACATATGCAGTTAAGGGGAGGGCATTGAGGTTCGCAGAGGGACCTGGGGGTTATGGTGAAGGTGAGTTCCCATGTAGACAGGGTGGTTAAGAAGGCATATGGTATGCTGGGAAGTGATGCTACGGCTGTTTAAGGCATTGGTGAGGCCAGGTTTGGAGTACTGTGCTCAGTTCCGGCCTCCAAATTATAGAAAGGATTTTGATAAGGTGGAGAGGGTGCAGAGAAGATTTACAAGGATGTTGCCTGACTTACAGCATCTAGAGTACGGACAAAGATTAAGGAGACTGGAACTTTATTCATTGGAACGTAGACGGCTGAGAGGGGATTTAATAGAGGTATTTAAAGTTATGAAGGGAATAAATAGACTAGACGTAAATAGACTTGCCCCTGAAGGCAGGGGAGGTTGGAACAAGAGGGCATAAGTTGAGGGTAAGGGGGGAAACTTCAGGAGAAATATTAGAGGATGCTTTTTCGCTCAGAGTGGTGGCAGAATGGAATGATCTTCCAGAAGAGAGAGTTGTGGCAGGGTCCTTTCTGTCATTTAAGAGAAGGTTGGATGTGAGGGGGTTGGAGGGTTATGGGCAGAGAGCAGGAGGGGGGAGCTAGTGGAGTTGTTCAAGTGAACCGGTGTGGACTCGAAGGGCCGACATGGCCTGTTTCCGCGCTGTAAACAGTTGTATGTTTATATGATAAAAGGAACTTTTTGAGTAGAAAATTTGGTTGAGGAAAAGGGGTTTGTGGAACTTTTTTGTTAAAATCTTTTCAAAGCAAATTTAACAATGAAATTGGGAGGAACGGGATAAAATCTTTTAGAAATAAAAGCAGAAACTTAAAAATGCTTGATTCAGGCAGCATCTTTGGAAGATAATATTCCAGTGTTTATGCAATTAATGTTTAATGAACCAGTGGATCTAGACAACATTTTTTTAAAAAAAAAAGCATACCAGTGCAGTACTTAGAAGTGTGAGGAGATTTGGCCTGTTGTCAGTTACTCTTATCACAATCCTACAGTTGGATTGTGGAAATTTTACTGAGTGGTTGCATCACAGCCTGGTTTGGTAATTCAAATGCAGAGGTAGCAAACCTCGACAAGAGCATTACAGGATCTGACCTCTCATCTATTGCAAAATTCTATGTGAGGCACTTACTCAAGAATGCTGCCAACAACTTAAAGAACCCCTGTCACCCTGGCCACAGCCTCTTCTCACAGGCAGAGGTACAGAAATCTGAAAACCAGCCCCTTTAGGTTGAAGAATAGTTTCTTTCCAAACACAGTCAGGCTCTTGAACCTTGGTACACGAATCAAGCTCTGACAGTAAATTACTGCACTTTAGCAAGTCACTTTTTTAAGCACAAGAATCACTGTGAATTCTTATTTATCTTGTATATTGGTCTCTTTTAATTCACTTGTTCACTATTATAGTTTTTTTTTACAAGTGTACCTGTTTGGTTGCAGCAAGCAAGAATTTTGGTGCATCTGTACATAATGCACAGGACAATATTCTCATTGCCAGGATGAGGAACCTTCATGACAGCTAGCAAAAGTTGGATAAGAAGCAAGCAAGCAATTACAACCATAGCTTACATTTACGCAGCACCTTTAACTAGGCAAAAAAGATGATCAAAATGTAAAGCTGTGGCAAAATTCTATCACAAATGGTGGGGGGGGGGGGGGGGGTGGAATTTTCATTCAAGCCATTAAGATTGTTACTGCAGGGATATAATTTTACTGGCTCAGACCTGATGGATCCACTCCCATATATGCACAATCGTTCACCAATTTCTTGATCCATCGGGAAATTAATTTAAGCAATATCTTGAGAGAATGAACTGGAAATATCAGAGGAAAAATAAGCCAATTAACTTCATAATCTGATACTCATGAACAGCTTGAGTTAGCAAAAAGATTGAATTACTGCTATAAATTTATACCTGGGTATACCCATCATGAATTCTATTTCCAGAAGAGTTTCAAATTTCCAGCATTTATGGCATAGGACAGTCTTTAATTTTGTGTCTGAATGACCTGGCTCTAATTATTAGATAGTCCTAGGTACTCCAACCAGCAAAAATGATTTTCTTTTAAAATGTACCAGAGTGCATCATTAGGAACTGATAATCTCACATTTTAGACCATAATGCATTATTATACAGAGCAACAATCTTTAATTGAAAACATAAGAAATGGGGGAAAGAGTAGGCCATTTGATTCTTCAACCCTGCTTTACCTTTGTACCTCAACACCATTCATAGAAGGCTTAGCAAAAAAATTGTGGACTAAATTAAGACAAATGGAGCTAGCTTAGAATGCTAACTTGGTCATCATGGACGAGTTGGGTGGAAGGGCCTGTTCTGTGCCATATGGATGACTAAGCTTGATGAAAATGTAGAATATGGGCCTCAACATTTTTTCACTTCAAAAGGAATAGTCAAAATGATGGCAGCCAGTCAGGTAAAAGATGAAAGTTCCAACCAGAAAATGCCAGGAATAAAACATCTTGCCAGTGTTTTCTGATCTGATTTTCTCATATACACTTTTTCCATCACAGTTCTGTTAAATAGTTCACTTGCTTAAATATTTTTATCTCTCCTTAGATTCCTTAAGAAGAACAAGACTGGTTCTTCTGTTTCTTCTGTTGCTTGGAATTTATGGACTCTCCAGAACACCATTTTTGTCTGGTAAATATTTATGTGCTAACTTTGGTCTTATAATATTCTGTGTGAAGTTGAAAGGGAGAAATAATTGGTTTCATAATTTTAATTACATTACCTTTTCGAAAATATTTTCTATATTTATTGTACTGGTTCGTGTAGCTCTATTACTGTTATGGGACTGGGATTCACAACCTGCACTGTCTAAGGAGTTTGTACGTTCTCCCCATGTCTGCGTGGGTTTCCTATGGGTGTTCAGGTTTCCTCCCAGCATTCAAAATGTGTTGGATGTCATTGGGTGGAACAGACTCATGGGCCATAAGGGCCTGTTACCATGCTGTTTGTCTAAATTAAAATACACTTCGTAAGTATTCAGTGGGGTGAAAATAATTCAGGAGCACTCTTTTATATTGTATTTGAGATTCAATGTGTTTTGAAATGAGAAATGTAGGGAAGTAGTATTTCACTTTTACAACATTCTTTCCACCAGTGCGATTTCGTACTACATCAGGACTAGATGCAGCAGTGGATCCCATACAGATGAAAAATGTAACATTTGAACATGTGAAAGGGGTAGGTAGCATATACACGGACCTTTGATAAGTATTTTGAATTTGGAAATTCATTTTAAAATGTGGTGATTTTTGTTATCAGGTAGAAGAGGCAAAAAATGAACTACAAGAAGTGGTTGAATTTTTGAAAAACCCTCAGAAGTTCACTGTTTTGGGAGGCAAACTACCTAAAGGTATGCAGCTAAAAATTCTAAATGTTTGCCATGAGCTTTCTATATATCTTTTAATAGCTGACCCAAGACGATGTTGGTAATATTACCAAATCAAATTTCCAATGGAAAGAATTTTTTGGTAACGATCCTGGCTAGTGTTTTTTGATTACAAGTTATTTGCAGCAAAATAACCTAGAACTGACCACAAATGAGATTATTTTTAAAAATGCTGTATGGTGGCTTTACAAATCATTGAATGCAACTTGATAGTTGTACTGTCATCAAAAATTTAGACTTGGTTTGTGCATGCTTCTGATTGTGCGGAGTAGCCTTCCTCAGATCTTCAGTATCAGCATCTAAAATACTATTTATGTGAATTTGTATTGATAATAGAAATTGCTACTTGAAATAGCTATTTCTATTTAATTTCAGGGATTCTTTTAGTTGGACCTCCTGGAAATGGGAAAACTCTTCTTGCAAGAGCAGTCGCTGGTGAAGCTGATGTACCATTCTACTATGCATCTGGATCCGAATTTGATGAAATGTTTGTTGGTGTTGGTGCTAGTAGGATAAGGAACTTGTTTAGTATGTCATGATTTTCAAATTGAAAATTGATTTTTGTGGTAATGTCATTTGACCTGGATTTCCCTTTTCATTTACTGGTTCTTTTGCCTGTGTCTCCTTTAGGAGAGGCAAAAGCAAATGCGCCTTGCGTCATTTTTATTGATGAACTGGATTCTGTAGGTGGAAAGAGAATTGAATCCCCCATGCATCCCTATTCCAGACAAACCATAAATCAACTACTTGCAGAAATGGATGGGTAAGCCCAACATTAAATTTTTTGGGTTTAATATGGGTAATGGACTTTTGTTTGGGTTCATCAAAGTCATCTCTCAAATGAACCTTTATCACCAGGAAAGAGAAAAGTAGCTAGCCCTTGGACAATGTCATCAGCTGCATATTCCCCTCCTGGCTGTCCACCTCCATTGGGTGTAAATCATGGAGTTCTCTTTCCAACAACACAGTAGGAGTTCACTGGAAAAAGTCATGGCAGTTCAGGAAGGTGGCACACCTTTTCAAGGACAATAAGAAATGGGTAATAAATACTAGCCAGGAATTTTTTAAAATAAAGTGAAAGACTACTTTTCCATCTGTGGTGGTTTCTGGGAATCCACTGCCATTTTATACTTCCAATTTGAAACTCTAGGGAACTGTAAGGAATATGATCATGAATTAGCGTAGATGAAATTCAATGCTTTTAAAAAAAAATCAGCATTTTAATTGCAAGATTATGATTCTAAAAGGTGTGCAAATGCAGCAATTTAGGACAAAACGTAAAAGGCATTTGAAAATAAACGTTGAAAGCATGTAAAGAGAATTAGATTTAGGGCATTGTAAATGGAGATTTTGTACAAGAGCACTCTGGGTTTCAAATGGAAAATTACATCTAGTCCTGGGTGGCATACTTTAAACAAAAAGGACTTGGGAGGATGTAATAGATTTACTAGAAAGATTCCAGGGATAAATGATTTCAGTTACATGGATAGATTGGAGAACCTGAAGATGTTAGAGTTGAGATCAACCCTACATCTATCCTCTCAAGTTCCTTAAGAATTTTGTACTTTGCACCACAATTACCTAACTTGAGAGTAGACACTGAAGCCCCTTTCACACTTGCCAGTGATCCCAGGAATCAAATACCAATCGGCCTTTAAAGTGGCATGGGTGAAAGCAAAATCTGCTCAATCCCGGTGTCAGATGATGTTATCTCACGCCGGGGATTGCTGGCCTCGACCCCTAGTACAAACCCCGGCATCTGCAGACGCCAACTTTGAGATCAGGCAAGTGTGAAACGGGCAATTGCATTACAGACACTTTCTATTAAAGGTAGAACAGACAAACACTGGGGATAAACCCTTAAGTATGAAAGCATTCAGTGCCGTGGTTAGGAATGGTCTAGTATGAAAGGCCAAACCCCCATTCCTATCCCGGGACATTAAATAACTGATTTTCTTTGGCAAGAAAAATAAAAGAGCTGAATATTATTTAAAGGGTGAAAAACTACTGCATGCTGTTGTGCAGAGGGTCTTGGGAGTGCTTGTGCATGAATCGCAAAAAGTTAGGTTGCAGGTGCAGCAGGTTATTAAGAAGGCAAATGGAATGTTGGCCTTCACCGCTAGAGGAATTGAATTCAGGAGTAGGGAGGTAATGTTGCAACTGTATAAGGTACTGGTGAGACCACACCTGGAGTACTGTGTCCAGTTCTGGTCTCCATATTCGAGGAAGGATATACTGGCTTTGGAGACGGTCCAGAGGAGGTTTACTAGGTTGATCCCTGGGATGAAGGGGTTGACTTATGATGAAAGATTAATAGGATACAATAGGATTGTATTCGCTCGAGTTCAGAAGAATGAGAGGAGATCTTATACAAACATATAGGATTATGAAGGGTATGGATAGGATAGATGTAGGAAGGTTTTTTGAGCTGGCCGGGGAAACTAAAACGAGAGGACACAGTCTCAAGATTCGGGGGAGTAGATTTAGGACAGAGATGAGGAAAAATAGTTTTTCCCAGAGAGTAGTGAATGTTTGGAATTCTCTAACCAGGGAAGTGGTTGAGGCTGCCTCATTAAACATATTTAAAATTTGGTTAGATAAATTTTTACATGATAGAAGAATTAGGGGATATGGGGAGAAGGCAGGTAGGTGGAGTTAGGTCATAAATTAGATCAGCCATGATCGTATTGAATGGCGGAGCAGGCTTTATGTGCCATTTTTGGCCTACTCCTGTTCCTACTTCCTATGTTCCCACTGGGATGCAAGTGTGAATGGGCCTCATTTCATTGTGTCCTAAGTGCCCACATCGCAGGAATCACCTTGTTGAACCTTTTGCTTTAATGTGCATATCCTTCCTTGGATGAGAAGACAAGTACACAATACTAGATTTCTCTCACTGTGACATTTGAAGCAAGATGTCTATTGTACTTGATTCCTCTTGGAACAAAAGTCACTGTACCATTTGTCCTTTTTTTTGCAAAACGTAAAGATTATCAGTAATTTGTGTACAAATGTACGTACCCAGGTCCTTGTGAATGTCAGCAGTTAAATCTCTCATCACTTTTAGCATGATAGCGTAGCTAGTAGTGCTGCTGCCTCCCAGCTCCAGTGACCTGGGTTTGATCACAGTGTCTGGTTTTGAATGTTAGTAACAGGAAAAACATAAAAACTATCTCTCTGTTTTTCTCCCTAATCTCAAAAATATGTAATCAAATGCTTGTGTGTGTGGGTGAGTGTGAGTAAATGGGATTAGTTTAAGAGAAAATTAATGAAGGATGGGATAGCTTTCCAAACCAGCATGGACATGGTGGACTGAAATGACCTTGTTCTAAAGTGTGGGGTTAAATGTTCGGCTGATTCTTTTTTTAAACCCCTTCTTTCTGTGCCATAATGATCTTGCAATTCTTCCTTTACCGTGCCCTTGCCCAGTTGGGAAGAGTATCAGATTCAGTGGGTTCACAGAGAGACTAGTCTGGACACGTGTTGCACTGTACTCGATTACTATTTTTCACTTAAGCGACAATGTGGACATTCACCTCAGACTTCGGTTGGACTCTGATAATGCTAAACCTGTACTCCACCCACTCTCACACTACAAACAGACTCTTACACATACTCGATTCCTTGACCGATGGGGATGCAGCTTCCTGCAAGTATTGATCTTTCGCAGTACTATGGTTCAGCAACGCTTCTAGCAACCCAATGTGGAGCAATGGCTTCGACCACGAGGCAGAGAGGATGTGCTGTTCATTGGTGTTCTATACAGTGCTAATCCATGCTTTTAGCCAATAATGACTTTAGGTGATTTAAATTAGCCAAATGTTTCAGACAGGGAGGACCCATGATCACCCGCAATACACACATTCGAGGAAGGCAGAGAAACTACGTTTCCCCCACTCACAACACTTTCCCTACTATACACTCTAACTTGGATTCTTCCTCAGAACCTATGTTGCCATTGAGTTTTTTTTATAATTAGCAAATTTGACAGATTGATATCGATTTTCTGTGAGATCACCTGTTGAGTTGGACAAGCTTATTGCGTGAAGCTGCTTGGGCTTTGAGCATTCTCTCATGCTTTGTTTCTGTGCATTCTATACTGTTTTATTGTTAATGCAGTGAAGTTTCTTTCCCTGTCAGTTTCAAGCCCAATGAAGGTGTCATCATTATAGGAGCCACAAACTTCCCTGAAGCTTTGGACAAGTAAGTTCAGATAATAGTTTTGGTTTTCTAAACATTTGGCCAGACCTTATTGATCCAGAATTGTTGCTGGGGTTCTGCTGGTAACTATACCACCACCACATGGTATTCTGATGAATCTCAGCAGCTGGATTCTGCCATTAGATCATGGAGCCCAGCAGGTGAGATTTGACCTTTGGTATGTATGATTTCCATATTTGACAGCACATGAAGTCAGAACTTTTATTTTTTAAACCAATGACGAAATCCATTACTATTTGTCAGTGAGTTGCTGCTTCATGTTGAACCTTAAAATTATATCTTAAAATGTGGTCCTCCATGGTAAGTGATTTTTTTTTTCTCTTTCCCCCCCCCCCCCACCATTTTACTAAACACATGTGAAACAGGAATAATTATTTTTGGCCTTAATTATTCACATACTAATATATTCAAATATGTTAGGAGAAACTTGCATAATTATGATATGAATGGTTTCTAATATTCTAGTTTTCATTTTATTTAATTGATATTTGAACAGTTGGATAATTGACACAAAACCTGCTTCAAAAATAAATTTGAATTTCAACGTACAGATCAGTAACAGGCCCTTTCGACCCATGATCCCGTGCTCCCCTCTCTCCCCCACCCCCTTATATTCCCAATATCCTCAATACATTTTTGAAGGAAACCCACAGACATGTGGAGAATGTGCAAACTCCTTCAAGACAGCACAATTTGAACCCCAGTCCTGATCTCTGGTGCTGTAACAGCATTGTGCCAGCCATGCTGCCCTATCCTATTAAATGAACAGCCTTGATAAAGTTGTCCTGCGTATTTTTCATCATTTATTATGTCAAGGGTCTCTCTGTAGGGAGTTGTATGTTCTTCCCATGTCTGCGTGAGTTTCCCCAGGCCTCCAGTTTCCTCCCACCGTTCAAGGGGGTGGGTTAATTGGTGTAAGTTAGGCAGCACAAGGCTTGTGGGTGGAAATTGCCTGTTACCATGCTGGATGTCTAAATTTTAAAACTTAAAGTATTCTTCCAAATTGTGTCAAACCCTAATTGACACCCAGTTTTTTTTTGTGTTCCTCAATAGTGCTCTTGTCCGTCCGGGCAGATTTGACATGCAAGTTACAGTTCCTAGACCAGATATTCGAGGTCGAATAGAGATTCTTAAGTGGTATCTTGGCAAAGTTAAAGTTGATCCAGGTAAGCTACAGATTTTTCATAATAAGGACAAATATTGCAATGATATTTTCTGTCTGATATGACATGAACTTTACTTTTGTCATAGCAATTGATCCAGAAATTATAGCTAGAGGCACAGTGGGTTTCTCGGGAGCAGAACTGGAGAATTTGGTTAATCAAGCTGCTCTGAAAGCAGCCGTGGATGAAAAAGATCAAGTTACAATGAAAGATTTGGAATTTGCCAAGGACAAAATCCTAATGGGTATGTTCTCGATGCTTATTTTTTAACATTGTTTTGAAATTCTTTGCAGAAAGAAAATAATCAGAGGCTCGGAAAATATTAATTTATTAAGTAGATTGGTTGTATTTGTGTTCATTTACCTGATATAAAAATGATTAATGACGGTAGTCCATTTTGTGGAGATGGGGGAAGAAGCCACTGAATGGATAAAATTGTTTTTGGAACTGCATTTGTCTCGTTGCTGGGAAAATTCTGTTCTATGTATGGTACAAAATGATGTGTTTTGGTGAAATTATATCTTAAAGCTTCTCTGCGCTGATGACTATTATTGACTGCTAACAGGTCCAGAGCGCAGAAGTATTGAGATTGATACAAGAAACAAAACTATTACAGCATACCATGAATCGGGACATGCTTTAGTAGCACATTTTACAAAGAATGCCATGCCCATTAACAAAGCAACAATCATGCCAAGGGGACCAACCCTAGGACATGTAAGCATTTATGATGTTTTTTTCATGCTTTGGAAATTAAAATGCTGCTATACATCGCATATGTCAAAAGGAAGTTCTTATAGAATTGTGTATCCTCTGAGTAATTTGCTTTTTCACTCAATTTATTGTCAAAAACCTTAGATACTCTGTTCCCTTATCTAAATCATTAATTAACATTATGGAGAACTGCAGGTCTAGCACTGACCTCTGCAATACTCTGCTCACCACTGACAAACCTCCATTTATCCCAATTCTTTGCCTTCTACTAATTAACCAATTGTCTTTTCATGCAAACGTAGTGCTTCCAACTCAATACATCCTTGTCTCACGGATGTCTTTTATGCAGCATCTTATTGAGTGCCTTCCGGAAATCCAAGTGTACAACATCCACGTGTTCCTTCTATCCACTGCACTTGGTGTATTCTGAAAGAAATCTAGTAAAACTTTGTCAAATATGATCTATCCTTCCTGAATCCATGCTGTCTGTCTGATTCGAATTTCTTTTGCCATTTTTTCTTTAATGATGGCTTCAAGCATTTTCCTGACTACAGACGTTAAGCTAACTTGACTACCATGACCTCCTATTTACCTGCATCCTTTTCTTAAATAGTGGCATGGCATTTGCTGTCTTTCAATCTGATGGGAACTGTCCAGAGAATTTTGATAAATGACCAGAAATGCAGCTTCTAAATGTTGCATCATTTAATTCACTACAATGTGATGCATTTCATTAGGACCAGACAACTTTTCTACCTTGGGGCAGATGATGCACTGTGTAGTGAGATTGTGAGGAAGGATACAGTAAATAGGTAAAAATTGGAAGTGTAAGATTAAAGATACTTGGGGGGGGGGTGGGGGGAAAGGATGCTTGATGGTCAGTGCAGTCAGTCGTACAGAACAAATACAGGTCCTTCAATCCACTGATTCCTTGTGTTACTGTTGTCATTATAGAAACTGGATAGACAATTTGTGGACAAGGAGCTCCTAAAAATATCCATGTCTTAATTTCTCAGCAAATTTCTCAACCCTATTTAGTGATGTTAAGCCATAAATGTTGGTCGTTTTCACCAAGGATAATCCAAATGCTCTTCAAAATTATGACAGGGAATCTTTTAATTCCATTAGGTAGAATCTCAATGTTTTGTCTAAGTAGTTTTCAAACTTTTTCTTTCCACTCACATTTCACTTTAAGTAATCACTATGCTCTAGGTACTCTGTGATTGGTGATAGATTACTTAGTAGTATGTGAGTGGAGGGTTGGGGTGGGGAGAAAGGTGGAGAACCATTGCTCTAGACCCAATTGTTTGTGAAATCTTTTGATGGAGAAAAAGGTCATTGGTTCATTTCCTTTGGAGTTACGAAACCATTCACCTAACCACTGTTTTAATTGTCCATAATTGACTTGTATTCAAACTATTTCCACTCACATGCCACTTAAAGTAATCCCTTACTAATTAATCACAGAGCACTTATGGCATTGGAATTGTTTAAGGTGGTATGTGAGTGGTAAGAAAAAGTTTGAAAACCACTGGTCCATAAGATGAGCACTTTCAAATTAGGGCAATTTCTCTGTCTATTGGAGCACCAAAGTTTATCACTTAATATCACTAAGTCAGATTAATTTTCAATGCCTGCCTACTCTAATGCTCTAGTGTATGGAATGATTCTCGTACCTGGAACTTTAACTTAAATAAGTTTGTCAGCATTATTTCTGGATTTGTATTCTGTTGGGCTGGAAATTAAGATTAGAGTTTAAGATTTCAAGCTACATTTAGAATGTTTGCTTTTAATGTATGCATAGATGAAAAGTTTTGCTAAGAGGCCTGTATTAAGTTTCCTGTACCATCTGATTCTTCGTAGGTTTCATTATTACCGGAAAATGATATGTGGAGTGAAACTCGGGCTCAATTGCTTGCTCAAATGGACGTTAGCATGGGTGGTAGAGTTGCAGAAGAACTCATCTTTGGAATGGAGCAAATTACCACAGGTTTGAATTTATTTAGTTGCATGATAGCATAGAAGCAGAAAACAGGCCAAATTGTTCCTTTGTTCTGCTCTGCTATTCTGTAATATCACAGCTTCTCTGATCTTGGCTTCCATTTATTTTATTCCTTGGTGCCATAACCATTGATTGGTTTCCAGTTCAAAATTCTGTTCATCTTGATGTTGAGGTGCCCAGTCCTGAGAAATTCTTCCTCTTCCTTGATCTTAAATGGAGAAATGTGACTGTGCCCTTTAGTTGAAACTCCCACCAGAAATCACAACCTCTCAACATCTATCCTTTAAAGGCTCCTGAGGCTTTGTTTCAATAAGGAGTTCTTGCAATCTTTTAAATTTCCATGTTGCTTTGAATCAATGAGATTAATCTTTTCTGCAACATGCATTCAAGGAATTTAGTCAATCTTTTCTGAACACTGCCTTAATGAATGAAACCAGTACAGTTATTCCAGGTGTAGTATCCTCAAACTCATGCAAAAATTGTCTCGTGCTATGTGCTTGAGATTGTGAATGCAAGTCTGAGTAAACCCTGCTGTTTTATTTCTAGCTATTTAATGATTTTTATTTTGTTTAGAACAATACAGAACAGGAACACTCCCTTTGGTGTTTGTGTCTGTGCTGAACATGATGTCCAAATCAAACTAAAACTCTGCTGCTTGCGATTGAGAACAATCTCTCCATTCCCTTCATAGTCATGCATCTGTCTAGAAACCTATTAAATAGTATCTGCTTCCACCACTGTCCTTGGTAGGCCATTTCAGGAATCCACCACTCTGTAAAAATATTTGCCCCACACATCTCCTTTCAATTTCCTCCCTCTCACCCTCAGCACTTTCAGTGTGTGATACTTTAACTGGGAAAAGATTCGGACCATCCACCCCACCAATACCTCTCATGATTATTACAAACTTCTATCAGTTCTCCTCTCAGCCTCCTACATTCCAGAGAAAACCAAGTTTGTCCACTCTCCTCCATAACTCATAATCTCTAAACCAGACAGCATCCTGGTAATTCTCCTCTTCACATCCTTCCTGTCATTGGGCAACCAAAATGGCACATTGTACTCCAAATACAGCCTAATCAAATTTTTATAAACCTTCAACTTCCTTACTTGCATAAATAAATCCCACTGAATGAAGTCAAGCATATTATGTACCTCTACCATCCCATTTGCATGGACATGTTTAAGGAAAACTGTTAAAACTGATAAAACTGAAAACTAGGCTGGACCTAGGTTAAAGTTAACAGTCAATTATTGCTCACACTTATGTGGGAGAGAACACAGACTGCTAGTAGGGCAGCAGGGACTGCTATCATTCTGGGAGCTGTTCTCTTTCTCTCTCTCGATACAGGATTCAATAGGCTTTATATGAAGTTCAGATACAATAGGAAAGCAGTTAACAAATTTGACTGAAACATCATTTTGTAAGAGATTGCTTCACCCAGTTTCAGTTACCCCCAGATTAGACAAGATCAGTAGCCTGCAAAGTTTGTTATCCCAAATAAGGCATTCAAAACAATTATTGTTCACATTCCAGGTAATCCCAAGGCTGAATTAATCAAGACAGTTATTGTTCACATTCCAGATAACCCCAAGGCTAAATTCATCAGGTCTCACTTCCCATGTCAGCAAAATATTTCACTGCAGCAAAACTTAAAAGTATTCCACAATGCACAAGGTAAAAGGCAATACATTCCTACAGAACTATGGACGTCGACCCCCAGATACCTCTGCACATTGATACTTTAAGAGCCCTGCCATTAACTATATACATTCCCCTTACAATTGACCTTCCAAAGTGTAACATCTTGCACTTGTCTGGATTAAACTATCTGCTGTTTCTTGCCAATATCTGTAATTGATCTATATTCTGATGTATTCTTTGAAAGCCCTGTACACTGTCCGCAGCTCCACCAATCTTTGAATCGTCTACCAACCCATCTTAAGGAAGTAAATCACAAAAATCTGTAGATACCGTGGTATCCCATTACCACCCCACCTTGTTACTTTTTCATCCAAGTCATGCATATACATCACCAAACAAATGACCCCAACACTGATTACTGTAGAACACTACTAATCACAGGTGTCCAGCTTGATCACATCCTTGCAACACAGTTCTCTGCCAATTTTGTATCAATTCACTGAATCCCACATATCTGCACCTTGTGTATCTGCCAATCATGAGGTGCCTTGTCAAACACCCTTCTAAAATCAGTGTACAACACTCATTGCTTTACCCTCAGCCATCTTTGTCACTTCAAAATGCTCACTTGAGCTGGCAAAACATGACCTGACCTCAAAAGTCATGTTGCATGTCCCTGATTTGACCGTGACTTTCCAAATATGCATATATCCTATCCAAAAGTTTCCCTGCCACTGATCTGAGGTTTTCTGGCCTAGATGATCCTCTTTGAGAAAACTTACGTTAACTATTCTCCAGTCCCCTTGGACCTCTTCTGTCTTTAGTGAGGATGCAAAAGATCTTTTTGTCAATGTTTCAGCAATCACTTCTTCCTTCAATAACCTGGAATATATCCCATTAGGGCCCAGGAACTTGTCCACTTTAATGCTCCTCAAAAAATCATACACTGCTTGTTTCTTCAAGTTTGTCATAAACTTTACAGACAGCTGATCATGTTTGTCTTTTATATTTATTTAAGAAGCTTGCTTGACCAATACCATGATTTAAAAAGAGTCCCCCAGTTTTAATATTCTGCAACTAAAATGTATTTTTTTAATTCAGGTGCTTCAAGTGATTTTGACACTGCCACCAAAATAGCAAAGTTGATGGTCACAAAATTTGGCATGAGTGATAAGGTAACTTGCATTTTAATTTGTTCACAAAATATTACTGTATAGTATCAGTATTTTAAATAACAATAAAATCATTATATTGATCTCCATGTGGCCAGTGGTCTGTTTTGCATATCTGAGACACTGTAGACTTGTGTGCAGCTAATGCACATCATCAATTGAGCTGAACGACCTTGACTTATCTGCAATCTCTCTTCACTTTAATTTTCATTTCACAAATGTCAGTTTTAATTTATTTCCTCCATCTTTTTTCTCCACTTTGCACTTTCCTCAGTTTGTTCCAATGTATAAAGGATGTCCACTATATGATATTTTTTAGCCAGTTAATAATTTGCCTAAATCAAACATGGGTTATGGGTGAAATTATGGGGAGAACCATGCAAAAAATAGTGAGAGTATGGAATGAAATGTCTGTTGAAGTGGTGAATGTGGGTTTCATTTGGACATTTAAGAAAATTTTGGATGGGAGGTCTACGGTCTGGGTGCAAATCAATGGGACTAAGCATAATAATAATTTGGTATAGATTAGATGAACCTGTTTCTGTTCTAGAGTGTTATATGGTCCTATTTTAAAGTTCTTAATTAATCCAATTAAATATTCATGATCTTGACTGTGGGCAAGAAACTTAATCTGTTCCCACCGTCAGTTTATCCTGATTCTTAATCTGGTCCAAGGTCCAGTCTTTTCCCCGACGTAATTATTAGTCTCCAGCAGTAGTAGGTAATTGGTCTGCTCTCTGGTTATCATGTTTCTGCTATATTTTACAGGCTGTTCATTTGGGGGAAGTTGCTAGAGTAGCTAGTGTAGTGAGAGAGTGGGACAGAAACCAATGTTGTGGGAAGACTGTTTGAACTGCAACTGGTTTGTTGAGGCCTACAGTTCCATTTTAACTCTTCCCCACCCTGCTGAATTCCTTTATCATTCCCTCAATCCCAAAAATATCAATTCCAACCTTAAGTGAGCTTTCTTCATCCCCAAGGTAAGAAATTCCAGTAATTCATCACCTTGAATAATGAATTATTTTTCTAATTTTGGTTCTTAAATGTCATGATCTTTTGATTATGTTTTTAGCTTGGAGTAATGACTTACTCGGATCCAGAGAAAATAAGCCCAGACACCCAATCAGCAATCGAACAAGAAATCAGAATATTATTGCGAGTAAGTTTTTCAACACCTACCTAAAGCAGCACATTGAGCCAAAGTATACATTAAGGGAGGGGGGTTTCTGGTGTGATTTGTCCATAGTAACAATATATATATAATTGTGATTAAAGATCTGTGTAACATTAAGTCTGAGCATATTTGTGGAGATTGAAGAAAACTTGCTAAATCCTTCCAGTTGTTTTTAGTTTTGAACTAAGACTATAAAGAAATAGGAGCAGAATTAGACCATTAGGTCTATCAAGTCTTCTGTGTTATTTGATCCATTGAGTCTGCTGTGCCATCTGGATCATGGATGATGTACTTTTGACCTGCCTTCCTTCCATAACCTTTGGTACCCTTACTAATCAAGAACCATTAACCTCTGGTTTAAATATACCCAATGACCTGGTCTCCTCAGCTGACTGTGTCAATAAATTCCACAGATTCACCACTGAAGAAATTTCCTCTCATCCCTATTCTAAAGGGGCATTTTTTTCTGAGTCTGTGCATTCTGGACCTAGACTCTACCACTGGAAACCTCTTCTCCACATCCATTCTATCCACCCCTTTCAGTATTTGGATGGGTTTAATGAGATCCTTCTTTGTTGTTCTAAATGGTAGCAGGCACCGGCCCAGAGCCATCTAATTTTCTCATCTGTTAATCCTCTCATCCTTGGTTGGGATCATTCTCAAACCTCTGGATGTTTGACAATGTAAGGACATCATTCCTTTGATTACGGGGCCCAAAACTGTTCAAGGTATTCCAAATGAGATCTGATCAGCTCCTTGAAAATCTTCAGCATTTCATCTTTGCGTTTGTATTCTGGTCCTCTTGAAATGGGTGCTAACATTGCACTTTCCTTCTTTATTACCATCTCAACCTGCAAGTTAACCTTGAGCTAATCCTGGACGAAGACTCACAAGACCCTGTGGCCCTACACTTTCTAAATCTTCTCCAATTTAGAAAATAGTTTGTACTTTGTATTTTAAAAAAAAAAGCACATGACCATACACTTCCCAGTGCTGTATTCCATCTGCTGCCTTTCTGGTAGTTCTCCCAATCTATCCAAGTACATGGGCTAAATGGCCAGATTCTGTGCTTGTGTTCTATGCTCATGTTATTGCCATGTAGCAAGTAACAACATGGTATTGCAGCAATTATTACTGGTGCTGTCTGGAGTTTGCACATTGCCTCTGATGTGTGGATTTCCCTGAGTGGTTTTTTCTCTTTTTTTTAAAAAAAAGTAACCTGCAGATTAATTGGTAACTAAATTGCCACTTGTGTAAGTGTGACAGAAGATTGATGGGTATATGAGAGGGTAACTTAGAACATGCGGGAATAGATATGATGGTCAGCATTGGCTCAATGGGTCAATTATGATTATAGAAAGTAATAAAATAACAAAGAAGTTGTTTATACTATTGAGACAATAAATATATACATGGAAATGCAGGCCAGGGGCATTTGTGGAAAGAGCAAAAAAAAAGATATTTCCAAGTGAGGTCTTATCAGAACTTAGTGAAACAGATATTTCAAGTTTCAGAGAAGGTGAGGGGATGCAGAGCACAATGGTAATGTCTGTGATTGAGTAGTATAGGTAATTGTCCATTTAACTCCCACACTGAACTCTCTTTGGCACCATATGCTGTTCAAATGAAGTCAAACCTAAACTCGAGGAACCTTGTTTTGTTCTGCTGAACGGGAATTTTAAGAACCTGCAATGTAGAAGAGTGTGGGCCCTTTGGCAAATGATACTGTGCCAACCAACTCCACGTTAATCTGAATCTTCACTCCCTCAACTCATAATCCCTTCATTTTCTTGCACCTAGGTGCCCACTTAAGTGTCTTTTGAATATTCTTGTTGTCTTAGCCACCACCTTTGCCCCCGCCGTGCCCTCCAGGCAGCCACCTTTGCCCCCGCCGTGCCCTCCAGGCAGCCACCTTTGCCCCCGCCGTGCCCTCCAGGCAGCCACCTTTGCCCCCGCCGTGCCCTCCAGGCAGCCACCTTTGCCCCCGCCGTGCCCTCCAGGCAGCCACCTTTGCCCCCGCCGTGCCCTCCAGGCAGCCACCTTTGCCCCCGCCGTGCCCTCCAGGCAGCCACCTTTGCCCCCGCCGTGCCCTCCAGGCAGCCACCTTTGCCCCCGCCGTGCCCTCCAGGCAGCCACCTTTGCCCCCGCCGTGCCCTCCAGGCAGCCACCTTTGCCCCCGCCGTGCCCTCCAGGCAGCCACCTTTGCCCCCGCCGTGCCCTCCAGGCAGCCACCTTTGCCCCCGCCGTGCCCTCCAGGCAGCCACCTTTGCCCCCGCCGTGCCCTCCAGGCAGCCACCTTTGCCCCCGCCGTGCCCTCCAGGCAGCCACCTTTGCCCCCGCCGTGCCCTCCAGGCAGCCACCTTTGCCCCCGCCGTGCCCTCCAGGCAGCCACCTTTGCCCCCGCCGTGCCCTCCAGGCAGCCACCTTTGCCCCCGCCGTGCCCTCCAGGCAGCCACCTTTGCCCCCGCCGTGCCCTCCAGGCAGCCACCTTTGCCCCCGCCGTGCCCTCCAGGCAGCCACCTTTGCCCCCGCCGTGCCCTCCAGGCAGCCACCTTTGCCCCCGCCGTGCCCTCCAGGCAGCCACCTTTGCCCCCGCCGTGCCCTCCAGGCAGCCACCTTTGCCCCCGCCGTGCCCTCCAGGCAGCCACCTTTGCCCCCGCCGTGCCCTCCAGGCAGCCACCTTTGCCCCCGCCGTGCCCTCCAGGCAGCCACCTTTGCCCCCGCCGTGCCCTCCAGGCAGCCACCTTTGCCCCCGCCGTGCCCTCCAGGCAGCCACCTTTGCCCCCGCCGTGCCCTCCAGGCAGCCACCTTTGCCCCCGCCGTGCCCTCCAGGTAGCCACCTTTGCCCCCGCCGTGCCCTCCAGGCAGCCACCTTTGCCCCCGCCGTGCCCTCCAGGCAGCCACCTTTGCCCCCGCCGTGCCCTCCAGGCAGCCACCTTTGCCCCCGCCGTGCCCTCCAGGCAGCCACCTTTGCCCCCGCCGTGCCCTCCAGGCAGCCACCTTTGCCCCCGCCGTGCCCTCCAGGCAGCCACCTTTGCCCCCGCCGTGCCCTCCAGGCAGCCACCTTTGCCCCCGCCGTGCCCTCCAGGCAGCCACCTTTGCCCCCGCCGTGCCCTCCAGGCAGCCACCTTTGCCCCCGCGGTAGAAAAAATGTCTCTCCTAAATCCTTCGGTCACTTAAACAGATGACCTTTGATATTGGCATCTCAGGGAAAAGTTGCTGGCTGTCCATTCTACCTGTGCCTTTCAATCTTCTACACCTCTATTAACCTTTTGGACTCGGTCCTTTTTTTCAGGTACCAACAGGCCCAAATATTCAATGTCCCTGTTTTCCAGGACTGGTTTTATACCCAACCACAAGCTTGTTCATACTCTAGTATACCCATGGAGCTAGTCCGGAGTATATATTATGAAAGGTTAAAAGTGGCTGGAATCCAAAGGCTTAAGACACCTCTAATTGTCTTGGTCCAAAGAAAAAAGCCCAAGCTTGTTCTACCCTTCCTCATAAGATGTGTTCTCTGCACCCTCTCTAAAGCCTCCATGTTTTTTCAATAATGAAGTGACCAGAACTGATCACAACACTGAAAATGTGGTAAAAAAATCATCTCTCATCCTCTGGTGGTCCAAAGAAAAAAACCTAGGTTGTTCAACCTTTTGTCACATGTTCTAAATCCAGGCTGCATCCTGGTAAATATCCTCTGCACCGTCACCAAAGTTTCCACATCTTTGCTTTAATGAGGTGACCAGAACTGATCACAGTCAAGTTTACATGGATCCCATGCCTCTTGATATGAATGAGCCTACCATGGAAACCTTGTCAAATGCCTTACTAAAATTTATATGCACCACATCCACTACCTTGCCTTTATTTTGTTTTGTTACCTCCTTGAAGAGCACATGCAAGGTGTATGTGACCTGCCTCTCAAAGCCATGCTAATTCTCCTTGAGAAGATTGTGCTTCTCTAAATGCACGTAAATTATCTCCCAATAACTTACCTATTGGTGACGTAAGACTCGCTGGCCTAAAATTTCCAGGATTCTTCCTCTTGCCTTTCTTAAAAAAGGGGGTTTGCATTTACCATTTTCCAATCCTCTGCAAAGCTCAGTGCCAACTCTCCAGCAATCTCTTCCCTCACTTATTGTAAATATATTGCATCTGGACCAGCATTTACTATTCAAATATTTTTGAGAAGATCTAGCATTTCTTAAAATTAACGCATTCAAGCCTGTTCTACATTGACCTCAGGTTCACCCAGGTCCCTTCCCAGTGAACACTGTTATTCATTCTACTACCTCCAGGCACAGGTTCTCACTTTTACCCCCCCCAATCAGTCCTACCCTTTCTCTAGTCATCCTTCTATTTATCATGTATGTATAGCATGTCTTGGGATTTTCCTTAATCCTGCTTGTCAAGGCCTTCTCAATCTTTTCCTGTAATATCAGACAGACCAAGTCCACTAAAGAATCATCAAGAGGAAATAGTAAATTTTAAATTTAATTAAAAAAAAAATTTAGACATGCATCACGGTACAGGCCATTTCAGCCCATGAGTCTGTGAATTATCACCCAATTAGCCTTCAACAGTGGGAGGAAATGCTGGGGAACACCCACGTAGACATGGGGAAAATGTACAAACTCCTTGCAGACAGCATGAGATTCAAACACTGGCCCTGATCACTGGCGCCATAAAGGTGTTGCACTAACCACTTCGCTAACTGTGTTGCCAAAAGTATTAACATTCCAAAGATGCTGAGTATTTACAGCAATCTGCTTTTATTTTGGCTTACCACTGCTTTAAATGTTGTGCTCCAGTATTTTTTTATTTTTCCTTCACTCTTGCTCTTGTAGTATCTGCTAACGGCAGCACTACCAAAATGAGAGATGTCCACATAGCACAAGCGTGAACTCGTAACTGAAATTTATTTTGAATTCCTTGCACTGCTCGAGGGGCCACCCACTTTCTGTGAGGAGCACGCTGGCCTTGGGGAGTGACATCAACATGTCACAGCGTCACTAGCTGTCCAGCAGCACACAACCAGGAAGCGGCGCTGTCCCCGGGCAACAAGTTGCCATCTGTGGGCTTCTTGGAAGGGAACGGAGGGGGGCCTGCACCATCTTGTGTCAGATGACTAGGGCAGTGATTTGGCCTGTCTAACTGTGCGGTCACTCGGCCTGCTACACTCTTAATTTTCTTGCTCCTATTTGTATTTCCTCCAGTCATGGCATTTAGAATGAAGCCTTTTTCAGTTTTTCTCAACAGGTGCCATCACCCCTTGTCATTCAGCCTCATCTGGTCTCTACCTGATCACAGATATTCTTATTATTCTCTGCAATCTAGATCTTTCTCTGCAACTTAAATTAAGTTTGATTTTCAGGTTAATGCACATCATCAAACTGAAACACTGAGCAAAGATCATATCCAAGCTTAGTAATTCCATCTTTTTTGGTTTTTATCTTCTATCAAGTGAGGCTAGAAAATTAATGCAGAGTTTGGAAGAATGAGGGTTGATTCTGTTCAAACATTCAAGATTCAATGGGAGTTTGACAGTAAATACTGAGTCGTGTTCCCTTTTTTGCAACTCCTCTACAAATACCAAATAAAGGGCTAGTCGTTTAAAACCAGCAATACATTTCTATCTGGGTAGGGTAACTCTGGAATTTTCTACCTCCCAAGGTGGTAGAGGGTGCATCCTTGAATATTTAAGGTGGCAATCAAGGAGTTGAGGTTTATGGGCAATGAGGAGTTGAGGTCAGGATAATCAGTCATGATGATCTTAAAAGGCAGGGCAGACTTGAGAGGCATAGTAGCCGCCTTTGGTATCCAAAGAAGTTTTAACATTTGCTAAAGCACCACCTGCTTATCAAGATTTGATCATCATTCATGCATATTTTGAGCCAGAAACTTTCTTCAGGATGTATTTCTATTTTTCTCTGCTGTCAAAACTCCATTCATGAACATCAGGTTGTCTTAGATAAGAGAACAGGGAAAATACTTGTAAATACTTTCTTTTCTTGAATGAAAATATGAACTTTCACATTGACTTTTCAATGAAAACTCTAATTTCTGCCAAATCATGATAAATTACTAAGGCTGGCATTTTCTTTTTGTGTCAGTGCCTCAGTAATTGCCATCAATAACATACCCAAAGAAATAGCTATTCTAGCAACCTGTTGTGCCTGTAAAGTGACTACAATGGTCTCTTGTATGACTTGAGTTTCATTTGGTTTGTCTCCAAAGGCTAGTATTCTTTCAATACCCGAATTTTACATAGTGATCTCTGTGTTCATGAATGGTCGAGCTTGACTAGTGCCTCTCTCTTCAAGAAAAGAGTTAGCCTTTGGCAAGTAACAGGGCTGAATTTTAAAATAAAATGAGTGGAAATCCAGCTCTTTTATTATCTCTTTAGTTTCAGTTGACATCCTATTGCCATTGTTACAAGCCCAGAGGACCTCAAAACCAAGCAGCAATAGATATTCACCAAGACAAATGGTTACTTAAACAAAAGTTGCTTTTAATTATCTTTAAACATGAAAACAGGATCACGCTTTCACTTATCACTATTAACTAATCTAACTTAACCCTCTTTAAATTCTAAGCGCACGTGTATGTAATGTGTATGTAAGTTTAGAAAAGTTATTTGGTTCACAGTCCAATCTCACTTCTCATTCCTCCAAGTTTACTGGTTATAGGCAATTTTTATACTGTGCACAGAATTTATAAAATTCACCAGGCTTTGGTGCTTGAAAGGTAAATGTTTACTGCCCAGCAAGAGAGAGATTTGTTGCTTGCCGACACCTACAACTGATTCCTTGTAACCAGCCACTTCAGAGTCTTGCCGAAGAAACTTGCCCCATCAGGGTTCTCTAGATGATGACCTTTTTCTTTCAGGTCACAACATAGTTCCTTTTTGTTTCTCTTATTCTAAGTGAAACATGTGACAGCCATTCCTCTTCTCTTGCATGAACCACAATAGCTTTGACCAGGCTGAACTAAGCACTCACAACCCGTCTTCCGAATGGGGTTTTTGCATAAGCTTGCCAGCTTGGCCTGTTCCAGTCCCTGCAAATCCACATGACCCTCTTAGAACAGTAAGTTCCATTCAGACAGCCTGCAGCTCCGAAGAGTTCTATTGCCTATTTGTAAACAACAATCTATTAGTGAAGTCTCTTGGGCACACTCCAAAGTTTTTGCAAAGGCTTTTGGCACCAGCATGTCTAGCATGAGCAGAGCTCCAGTATTTTAAATAAGATCTGTTTTAAAGTGTTTGTATGTGACATACAAAACTTGCCCCAATTTATCTCCCAAAAACATATCTATAATCTGTCATACCATTTTGGGATTACTGAATTTGGCAAAAGTCAAGAATTGAATGTGGAATTTTCCTGGCAACATATTCTTTATTAGCTCATGTACTGGTGTATTAAATTTAAATGTATAGCACAGTAGCAGGCCCTTTTGGCCCTTGCTGTGTATTTAAATGAGCCCGTGCCCCCCCAAATACACCAATTAACCTACAACCACCGTACATTTTGAATTGTGGGAGGATGTGCAAATCACTTTCAGAAAGTGCCAGATTTGAACCTGGGTCGCTGGATCTGCAATAGCTTTACATTAACAACGCCACCCTTAACCACTTGAGTTTCAAAATTTGCCTCCAAATATTTATGTTGAACCCCTGGAATAAGAAAGAAAGTATTTCTATCAGTTACTTACCTGTGGTTTCAGTGAAAAACATTCTGAAGTAGGAGGGAAACTGCAAAAAGAGGCTGCAAGTTTTATTATTGAACAGCAAAGTACAAGTAAACTTTGTAACACAATGCTAAATATATTTTCTGTTTTGAAAAAAATACAGGAATCTTATGAACGGGCAAAGCTCATCTTGAAGACTCATGCTAAGGAACACAAAAATCTTGCAGAGGCTTTATTGAAGTATGAGACACTGGATGCCAAAGAGATACAGATAGTTCTTGAGGGAAAGAGGCTAGAACTAAAATAATCTCTTCATTGGAACAGACTTGTATTAACCAAGATGTGTACATATGTGGAAGAGCAGTAGCCCACTAAATCAAACTGTTTTAATTTTGAGGATATTATTGGTAATTTCATTCTTATAAGGTGATAATTTAAACAATGGAATTATATAATGTGCATTCAGAGTTACTTTAAATTGCAGTTAAACTATATCCATTACATTTTTAAGTGATTCTACATAATATGCTGCCTAGTGTAAAAAAAAATGTACAAGCAACAAACATTATTCCCTTTAACTATTTTTCTGCTTATTTTGTATTTTAAGTATTTATATAACACAGTGAAGTGCTTACCCCCCCCCCCCCAAAAAAATTAAATGCAGTTTTGCTTTCATCATTGAATCATTCAGGCATTTGTCCACTTTGTTGCTGGGTAATCTTTTTCATGTGTTCTCAAAATTTGGGGGTTTGGTAATAAAGGAATAATCCTCAAGCCAGAAGTGCATAGTTATATAAAAAAAAATTAATAACTGAATCACCACCAGCATGTCTTGAGTAGCAAAAGGGTCATGGATGCACACAGACTGAAGAATAGTTACCCATTCCCTGCTGTGGTGCAGGTTAAAGTGTACTGTAGGAGTTGTAAACCAGATGTATAGAAAGTTTATTGGTTATCCTTACTTTGAACTTAAGATTAACAGTAAATTCTTACTGTTTAAGTCTGAGTTTTCTTTTGATGGCGAAATAAAGATATCTTGTGCAAATTTCTGCTACAAAATACTTGTTTTATTTAATGTGTGTGTGTGTTTAAACAGTGCTATACTTTAAATTGGAATGGGGATAAAAGGCAATTTGCTAATGCTATACAGTATGTGGTTTCTTTGCAAGGAGTGTCATAGGTTTTTGCCAATACCTCGCTGCAAATAGTGGTTAATTTTATATTTTCATTTGTTTCCTCTATTAGCCATTTATATCATTTGAAAAAAGGTATCCCAGAGGATCTGTCATCTTCAGCATTTGACAATGGGACATTGGGACATGTCTGAAAGCTTTTTTTCAATCTTTTATGGAAATTCTTTAAGCATTATTTTATTTTTTTTAAAGAGCAAGTTACATCGGTTGGTTTCCTGTTAGTAAGATTTATAGAATTAAACAGTGCAGAAACCAATCCTTTGGTCCCCCATGTCCATGTCAACCAATGTACTCATCTACTTGTAATTGATGTACAGCACTCTGTGCCTTAGCAATTCAATTGCTTAGGCTTGTCTGGATGCTTAAATGTTAGATGCTTGCTTCCACTGCCACCTCAGGTAACACATTTCAGATTCTGGACACAGGGATTGGGTGGTTAATTCCCTTTCAGATCCCCTGGAAACCACCTACCTTGTGTCTTTTTTCTTATGAGCATCTTGACATCCAAGTAAAAAATGTGATCTCTTCCACTTTTCAAAAGATTAATGTGTTTCCAATGAAATATCAAATGTAAATTTCCCACCCAAAATAAGTTCTCGCTGGCAAACTTTGTTTACATAATGGAGCAATTTATTCACGTACACTATTCTGTACAGAGCAGCTAACTGATAACTATTTGTTTAGTGACTATGTTAACCTACTTGCACTACAATATTGCAATTTCTTTTGAATCAATTATCTGTTATCCTGAGGTAGATACCAAATAGTTTTTGCTAGAATGGTGAAACTAACAGAGGCAGATTACATGTTGTGGCCGTTGCAGAGACTTGGCTGATGCAGGTTCTGGAATTTGAATGTTTTAAAAGGGATAGGAAAAGAGGTATTTCCTCTTTTACCTGCAAGAGGAAATACTATTGACCAACTCGGAAGCAAATTTTAGCTTTTCCCACATTCATAGATGGGTAATCTTGATTAAATGGAAAGACAACACTCCACCTACTCATTCAATGGTTACAGGAAGTCGTGTCCTTCCTATGTTTATAAAAAAATCAGATATAATGTTAAAGATGTAAAAATGAATTTTGGTAAGATGTAGGGCCCATTCATGGAGTATTACCATAATTTAAAGAATTATGGTGTTTGGATGCCCCTGAATAGCGTTGGTTTCCGAATGTCATCTTTCATTTCTTATACATGGAGGGAGGGGTTTGATTAATTGGTGGAGGTGGTCTTTTTTTTAGATATTTTGATATGACTGGCTTGATTGGGAAGGGAACCTTGTACGATCAAGATTTTATTTGAGAAGTACTAATTACATGTCTTGTATTCCAGCCAATGCATTGGACGTGTTTTTTTTTCATTAAACTCAATAAAAATATTTTAAAAAGAAAGGAAGGGAGGTAAAAAGGTGGGGGGAACATGGACTAGAACTACTAATCAGGGATAGTACCACATCTCCCTTTTGTGCCTTCCATCCCATAGCCACCCACTGAATGGCCTCATACCTGTGGACCTGTGCTCCTCTGTCATTTTATTCAGGTGTCTGCCTAAATATTGATCATACCTTGATGGAGGCCTGAGGCCTGAAACATTGCTTATGTATCTTTACTATATAAAGTATGCTATGACCTGCTGAGTTTTTCCAGCATTGTTTTTATTACAATTGCAGTGTCTGCAAACTTTTGAGTTTCACTTCATAAATATTTTTTGTTTTTATGTAGTCAGTAGGAGAGGAGTACAGATGACTGCTTCACAGTGAAGGCAGCCCATCAATTTTCCTAGGGGCCCATAGCTGAAAAAAAGTTGAGAATAGCTGTTCTTGGTCACTCTGGCAAAAAACTTCAGATTCCTACACCTGGTATAATGTAACTTGTGCCTCGTGTAACACCCTGTGAAACATGCTGATGTGCTGCTGTGAGATCAGGTACAATGTCACACTGTTGTCATACCCCTTTAAGGTTTCTTCCTGCTTTTAAAAAATTTTTATTTTTTATTTTTCACACTACGAACCATATCAATCAAAATGCATACAAACATTTCCCTCTTAAATATATACACAGTGGCATTTTCTCCCTTTCCCCCCTACCTTCCCTCCCCCCTTCTCACCCCACTCCAAACCCATTTAATGTTCAACATATACAATACAATAAAACCATTAAACAATGTCATCACATAATGAAAATAAACAAGAAAATTGTGTCATCTACTTTTGGACACTGGATCAAGTCATTTTGTCTTATCATTTTAACATTTTAGGGGGTGGAGGATTGAGGCAAGCCCACTCTGTTATGTTCCATGTACGGTTCCCAAATTTGTTCAAATAATGTGACTTTATTTTTTAAATTGTTATTTGTTTCCAATGGAATAATTTATTCATTTCCATGTACCATTGCTGTACTCTCAGGCTCTCTTTTGATTTCCAAGTTGACATTATACATCTTTTTTGCTACAGCTAAGGCTATCATAATGAATCTTTTTTTGCGCTTCATCCAGTTTGAGGCCTCTTTACTTATACTACTTAGAAGAAAGATCTCTGGAGTTTTTGGTATGTTGCTTTTTGTGATTTTATTTAATACCTGATTTAGATCTTCCCAAAACTTTTTCACTTTCTCACATGCCCAAATTGCATGTACTGTTGTTCCCATTTCCTTCTTACAGCAAAAACATCTATCTGATAATGTTGGATTCCATTTTTTTAACTTTTGGGGCGTAATCTATAACCTGTGTAACCAATTATATTGTATAATACGTAACCTTGTGTTTATTATATTCTTCATAGTTCCAGAGCATAACTTTTCCCATGTTTCATTTGTTATCTTTGTTTAAATCTTTTTCCCACTTTTGTTTGGGTTTATAGCTTATTTCATCATTTTCCTTCTCTTGCAGCTTGATGTACATGTTTGTTATAAATCTTTTTATTATCGTTTTTTCTGTAATCATTCAAAGCTACTTCTGGTAATCTGTCTGCTTCCCAATTTGTCCTTTAAATAAGATTTCAGTTGATGGTATGTAAACATTGTACCACGAGTTATTCCATATTTGTACTTCATTTGTTCAAATGTTAATAAATTATTTCCCAAAAAACAATTTTCTATTCTTTTAATCCCTTTTCTCTCCCATTCTCTAAAGGAAAGGTTATCTATTGTGAAAGAGATTAGTTAATTTTGCGTCAATAATTTTGGTTGTTGGTAAATTGTTTTTTTTCCTTTCTAAGTGAATCTTTTTCCATATTATTGAGTAAATGATGCAGTACTGATGAACTTGTATATTGCACCAGCTTTTCATCCCACTTATAAAGTATATGTTCTGGTACCGTCTTCCCTATTTTATCTCGCTCTATCTTAGTCCAATCTGGTTTTTCCCTTGTCTGATAAAAATCTGATAAATTCATTAATTGTGCTGCTCTATAATCATTTTTAAAGTTTGGTAACTGCAAACCAACTTGTTTGTACCACTGTTAATTTATCTAAGGCTATCCTCGGTTTCCCCCTTTCCATAAAAATTTCCATATTATTCT
The DNA here is from genome assembly GCF_036971445.1 of Narcine bancroftii. Taxonomy (NCBI): domain Eukaryota; kingdom Metazoa; phylum Chordata; class Chondrichthyes; order Torpediniformes; family Narcinidae; genus Narcine; species Narcine bancroftii. The sequence goes on along the minus strand of NC_091469.1, from coordinate 449,695,276 downwards.
CTTTAGTTCATTGAAGAATTTCTCTGTTACGGGAATTGGTAATGATTGAAATAGGTATTGTATCCTTGGGAAGACATTCATTTTAATGCAATTTACCCTCCCTATCAATGTTAGTGCCAATTCTTTCCAATGTTCTAAGTCATCCGGTAATTTCATCATTAATTTCTTCATTCATAATTTAATTTGTATAGGTGGCTTAAATTATTATCTAATCTAATACCTAGGTATTGGATTGCTTGTGTTTGCCACCTAAATGGTGATTCTTTCTTAAACTTTGTGAAATCCGCATTACTCATTGGTGTCGCTTCACTATATTTGCGTTGATATTTCTCCATATTCCTTCCATTCCTTATGTAGTTCTTTTATTGATATTTCTGGTTCTGTTAAGTATATTTATGATGTAATCGGCAAATAAACTGATTTTATACTGCTTTATTTTTATCCCTTTTATTTTCTGTTCTTATCTGTTCTGCCAGTGGTTCTATTGCTAAAGCGAACAGTGAGGGAGATAGTGGACATCCCTGCCTAGTTGACCCTCTTAATTTAAATTGGTTTGATACATATCCATTTACTGTCACCTTCGCCAATGGTCCATTAAACAATGCTTTAATCCAATTAATAAATTTTTCTGGTAGGTTGAACTTCTGTAATACTTTGAATAAACAATTCCATTCTACCCTGTCAAAGGTTTTTTCTGCATCTAAAGTGACAGCCATTGTTGGTATCTTATTTCCTTGAACTGCATGAATTAAATTAATGAACTTAGACATTATCTGCTGTTCGTCTTTTCTTAATAAATCCAGTTTGATCTTGTTTTACTATTTTTGGTACACTGTCAGCCAATCTTTTTGCTAATAATTTTGCTATTTTATAATCTGAATTAGGTAGAAATATTGGTCTATATGATGCTGGTGTTAGTGGATCCTTCCCTGTTTTTGGTATTACTGTAATTATTGCTGTCTTGCATGAATCTGGCAAGTTTTGTGTTTCTTCTATCTGGTTGATTACTTCCAGGAGAGGAGGAATTAATAATTCTTTAAATGTTTTATAGAATTCTATTGGGAATCCATCCTCTCCAGGCGTTTTATTGTTCGGCAGCTTTTTTAATATATCCTGTATTTCCTTTATTTCAAATGGTTTTATCAGCTTGTTTTACTCCTCTTACAATTTTGGCAGTTCAATTTTAGCTAAAAACTTCTATTTTATCATCTTTCCCCTCGTTCTCAGTCTGGTATAATTGTTCATAAAGTTCTCATTAATCTTCATTGGATTATATATAATTTGTTTGTCCTTTTTCCTTGATGCCAGTACAGTTCTTTTAGCTTGTTCTGTTTTAAGTTGCCAGGCTAATATTTTGTGCATTTTTTCTCCTAGCTCGTAATACTTTTGTTTTATTTTCATTATGTTCTTCTCTAATAGTAATGTTTCGTATTTTTTTTGTCTGCCAATTCTCTTTTTGTTATATCTTCCCTTGTTGGTAGTTCTTTTTCTGTACTTATTATCTCCCTTTCCAACTGTTTTATTTCCCAATTGTAGTCTTTTTTCATCTTAGTTACATAACTTATTATCTGCCCACTAATGAAGGCTTTCTTTGCATCCCATAATATAAATTTGTCTTTCACTGATTCTGTATTTATTTCAAAGTACATTTTAATTTGCCATTCAATAAATTCTCTAAATTCCTGTCTTTTAAGTAGCATGGAATTTAATCTCCATCTATATGTTCTTGGTGGGATGTCCTCCAGTTCTATTGCTAATAACGGGGGTGAGTGATCAGATAGCAATCTAGCTTTATATTCAGTTTTCCTAACTTTCCCTTGAATATGGGCTGACAACAAAAACCTATCAATCCTTGAGTGTTTTATGCCTACTCGAATAATATGAGTATTCCTTCTCCCTTGGGTGTTGTCTCCTCCATATATCCATAAGTTTCATTTCCTGCATTGATTTAACCATAAATTTGGCCACTTTATTCTTTTTACTAATCTTTTGTTCAGTTTTATCCAACTTAGGGTCCAAATTAAGGTTAAAATCCCCTCCTATCAATATGTTCCCCTGTGTATCTACAATCTTCAAAAAAATATCTTGCATAAACTTTTGATCCTCTTCATTAGGTGCATATATATTGATCAAATTCCAAAATTCTGAATATATCTGACACTTTATCATTACATACCTCCCTGCTGGATCTATTATTTCCTCCTCTATTTTGATTGGTACATTTTTATTTATTAATATAGCTACTCCTCTGGCTTTTGAATGATATGATGCTGCCTCTACGTGCCCTACCCAGTCTCTCCTTAATTTATTATGTTCCACTTCAGTTAGATGCGTTTTCTGCACAAATCCTATGTCTATTTTTGCTTTTTTCAGGAAATTTAATAGCCTTTTTTGTTTAATTTAGTTATGTATTCCATTAATGTTTATAGTCATATAGTTCAACATGGCCATCTCTTATTCTGTTTACATCTCATTTCCGCTTCCTCACCACTGCCTTCACCCTTTTCCCCATTTTTCTCTCTCAGTTTTCCCTTTTTGAACTCAATGTATGACAACACTTCTAAAACATAAAATACTTCAACCATTCCCGCATCTAAAATTCCCCTAACCCCAAGTGCCCCCCCCCCTCTGAGTTGCCCCTTGTCCCTTGCCGGGCAACCACAACTTCCCTCTCCATTTGGATTGCAAATCCGCTCGCAAGCGTCAACTGATTTTGCAGTGACTGTTATTCTCTCCTACCCAACCCCCCTCCAGAAAAAAACTTTTATCTTCACATTTAACAAAGCTCATCCTCTTTTTTTTTTATCCCCCTTACTTCCTTTCTTCCCTTTTCTTTACCATCTTTCGTTCTTACATTAATTACTTTTACATCTTTATATGTAGTTTGTCATCATTCTTCGTTCTTGTTGCATCTCTTCATCTCTCCTTCTGTCCTGCAGGCGTTCTGCAAATTCTTGTATTTTCTCCAGATTCGAGAACAGTCTGTTTTGCTCCCACGAGATAAATATTTTAAGCACAGCTGGATATCTTAACATAAATTTATAGTCTTTTTTCCATAGGGTTGATTTTGCTGTGTTAAACTCCTTCCTCTTCCTTAGGAGTTCAAAACTTATGTCTGGGTAAAAAAAAAAAAAAAATATTTTTTGACCCTTGTATTCCAATAGTTTTTTGTCTTCTTTAATTTTATTCCTTGCCCTCTCCAGTATATTTTCTCTTGTCGTGTATCTCAGAAATTTTACTAAAGCGGATCTTGGTTTTTGTTGTGGCTGTGGTTTCGGGCATAGTGTTCTGTGTGCCCTTTCTATTTCCATTCCTTCCTCTATTTCTGGCATTCCCAGGACCTTTGGGATCCATTCTTTTAAAAATTCTTTCATAACTTTGCCGCCTTCATCTTCCTTTAGGCCCACTATCTTTATGTTGTTTCGCCTACTATAATTTTCCATTATATCCATCTTCTGAGCTAACACCTCTTGTGACTCTTTAACTTTTTTGTCACTTCCAATTTTCTTAAGTCATTCACTTCCATTTCTACAGCCATTTCTTGTTCTTCCACATTTTCTAATCTTTTCCCTATTTCTGACTACTCACTTTTTCCTTATGTACTTTTCATTTTTCTAAATTCTAATGTCAATCATTCTTTTAATGCTCTCATTTGTTCTTGAAAAATATCTATATACTGTCCATCTGTTTTACCTTCTATTCCTCTGTGCAGAGCTTGGTCTTCCTCTTCTGTGTCTGCATCTGTGTTTGTGTCTTCTCTTCCTTGTATCTGTGTCTTCTGCTTGCCTCACTTTGCTGGGTGTTTTTTTTGCATGGCTTCATGCTGTTGTTCTTCTTCTGGGCTAGTCATCTGTTGGGCCTCCTGTCGCTGTTCTTCTTTCCTATCACTCCCTTTCCTGTTGCTGTCCTCTCAACTGGTCGTGCTGTGTTAGTTCGCTCCTCAGCTGGGCCCCCCTCCCGTTGGTGTTTTCCTTTTCCTTAATGTGCACATGCGCAGTTGCGCACTTTTGTTTGGCTCAGAGAGCCATTTTTGCAGTCCAGCGGTCGGGAGGTTGCGACTCTGCGGGGTCGTCACCAACCTTGAGGAGCGGGCTCTTTTCTCCACAACGGCTCCCTGTTTCTTTATGCAGGTAAGGCTTCCTTTCTTTTCCGGTGTCTTTTTTTTACTGTTTTTGCTTTTTCCTCCTTGGGTGCCATTTTCTTTCTTTTCTCCACAACTTTATCTTTTATTTGTTGTGTTCTGTGTTTCTTGAACTTTGTGTTTTCTTCACTTTATTTCTTCTTTTCTGGAGAGGGCTGGTATTCTCCTACCGGCCACTACTCCATCACGTGACTCCTCAGGTTTCTTCCTTCTCCATGTCCTCCTGTTCTGGGAGAGGGAAATGGGTAACTTGTATCCTATAAAAGTAAAATTAAAAAAAAAGTTCCATAGCAGCCAAAAACACACTTTTGGTAATGCAGCATGTCATTTTAAATTTAGACATACAGCAAGATAACAGGCCCTTTCTGCCCATGAACTCGTGCTACCCAATTGACCTACAGCCCCAGTAAGTTTTGAACACTCTGAGGAAACTGAAGTCCCCGGGGAAAACGTATATGGACACCCAGAGAATGTACAAAATCCTTACAGACAGTGTTGGATATAAACCCAGGCCCTGATTGCTGGTGCTATAACACATGCTATATTCTTTGAGAATGTAAATGAACTTTGTCAGTGAACATTGGCAGATTCCAAGTCACATTTGTCTTAAGGTGGTTTGGGCTGTTCAATCCTACTTGTTATTTCTCAGTGTCTTTGGTCACTTCACCACTTTGAGTGGTGGAAAAGGCAGAATGCCAGTGATTGGGTATGGGTGGTGAGAGATGCATTGTGTGATGACATTGTTTAATGGGTTTAATGTATCGTATATGCTGAACGTTTAGTGGGTGGGGAGGGGGCTTGGGAAAAGGGGGCTTGGGAAAAGGGGGCTTGGGAAAAGGGGGCTTGGGAAAAGGGGGCTTGGGAAAAGGGGGCTTGGGAAAAGGGGGCTTGGGAAAAGGGGGCTTGGGAAAAGGGGGCTTGGGAAAAGGGGGCTTGGGAAAAGGGGGCTTGGGAAAAGGGGGCTTGGGAAAAGGGGGCTTGGGAAAAGGGGGCTTGGGAAAAGGGGGCTTGGGAAAAGGGGGCTTGGGAAAAGGGGGCTTGGGAAAAGGGGGCTTGGGAAAAGGGGGCTTGGGAAAAGGGGGCTTGGGAAAAGGGGGCTTGGGAAAAGGGGGCTTGGGAAAAGGGGGCTTGGGAAAAGGGGGCTTGGGAAAAGGGGGCTTGGGAAAAGGGGGCTTGGGAAAAGGGGGCTTGGGAAAATGATAGTGTATATTCAAGAGGGAAATGTTTGTGTATTTTGGTCAATATGGTTCATAGTGTGAAAAACAAAGTTTTTTTTTATAAAAGGAGTTCACCTTTGTTTCCAGTAAGAACACAAAATTTCTCATGGCATCTTATGCAAATGGGACAAGCAGGTAAACACCTTGGTTGTTAAATTAGTTTGAAGGTTCCATTTCCTTGCTGTATATATGGGAATTCTCATTGATGGCCAGTGCAACTCTTCCACTTGTGTCCCTGGTGAATCCTATTGACACCCCAACCAACAATATCTAGGATATCTGTTCTTCATCTACCACATCAGGATTTCAATGACACATAGCTTGTATTGTGGATGTCTTTCCATCACTTCATGTAGTCACTTTCCTACATGCAATCAATGTGGGTGCTCCTGGGGAAACATCGTAAGGATGTTTGACATCCTTACATCGTAAGGATGCTTGACATCTTTCTGTAACTGGTGTGCATCTGCAGCTGTATTCATTTGAGTGTGGTACCATTGAAAACTGAGGGCCTAGTTTAAAATAGAAATTCATCTCTAATTCTCATTCTTGTCACCATCTGTAAACTTATTGTTAGATTTATACTGATTAATCCACAGAAAATGTCTTTTAGTGCACTTTTATTTCATTAGACTCCAATATGACTTCCTGAGCCATTCTTGTACATTCAGAGCATGGTTAATTTTAACCATATACCATATATAACCAAATAACAATTACAGCATGGAAACAGGCCATTTTGGCCCTTCTAGTCTGCACCAAACTAAGTACTGTCCACTAGCCCCACCTACCTGCACCCCACCCATAACTCTCCATTCCTCTCCCATCCATATACCTATCCAATGTTACCTTAAGTGACAAAATTGACCCTGTGCCCACTACTCCTGAAAGCTCATTCCACACAGCCACAACTGAGTAAAGTTCCCCCTCATGTACTTCTAAACTTTTGCCTCTTCACTCATGACCTCTTGTTTCAATCTCTCCTACTCTCAATAGAAAAAGCCTATCCACATCAACTCTATCTATTCCTCTCATAATCTTAAATACCTCCATCAAATCCCCTCTCAACCTCTGCGCTCCAAAGAATAAAGACGTAATTTGCTCAAATTTTTTTGTAATCTAGATGCTGAAACCCAGGTAACATTTTCATAAATCTTCTCTGCGCTCTCTTATCCTTGTTGATATCTTTCCTATAATTTGGTGACCGGAACCTAATACAGTACTCTAAATTTGGCCTCACCCATCAATGCCTTGAACAATCTCGACATCACTTTCCAACTCCTGTATTTTATACTTTGATTTATAAAGACTAGCATACTAAAAGCCGCCTTCACCACCCTATCCACATGAGATTCTATCTTCAGGGAACGATGCTCTGTTATTCCTAGATCTTTCTGCTCCACTGGATTCCTCAATGCCCTTTTATTTACTATGTATGTCCTATTTTAATTATTCTTACTGAAAGGAAGTACTTCACACTTAACAGCATTAAATTCCATCTGCTGTCTTTCAGCCCACTCTTCCAAGCAGTTTAAATCTTTGAAAACCCTCTTCATCATCCACAATTCCTATTTAATATTATCTGCATATTTACTAATCCAATTTACCACCCCATCCTCCAGATCATTAATGTATATGACAAACAGCAATGGACCCAATACAGATCCCTGAGGCACACTGCTTGTCACCGGCCTCCAGCCTGATACAGTTATCCACTACGACTCTCTGGCATCTCCCTTCTAGCCACTGTTGAATCCATTTGACCATTTCAAAATTAATTCTGCAAACTTGAGTTATACAAACAAACTGTTCATTCTTGCTAAGATTAAACATTTATTCAATAAACTTTTAAATCTGAGTGTAATCAATGCACATAGTGAAGTTTTTATTGCAAAAATTAGATCCTAATTGATATATTTAACTGATATTAAGTGTAATCATTTATTTGTCACAATAAGTTTCTCATATATTAAAATATCTTAAAATACATAGTTATTTTTCAGTCTGGCGTGATAAATATTAAAAACATGTAAAATCATGAAATTAGCAATATCAAATGTTTTAACACTATATATTAGATGCTATCACCATTTTAAAATTGAATATACCATTTAAATCATTAAAGTACAAACTGATCAAATGTTTTATTTCTATCCATGGAATAATTTATTTTAGATTCCATTAAGGAATTTCAGGGATGGATAATAAATGCTGGCCTTGCCAAAAATCACCAGTGCCATTATATGACCCATAATTTTTTTTAAATTTAGTTGGTAGCAGGTTCTTCCCCATGACCCCATGCTGCACAAATACCTATAACCCCTGTAAGAAAAACAAACAAGTATAAACAAATTAAAATGCAGAATTTTGGCAATCAACTTAATTCATTCTAAGTATTGGCCACTTCCCTTCTTTGCAGACAAAAGGAATGTTTAGTTCTCTCAAGATGATCAAAATAAAATTACATAATTACATTTCCTTTATGATGTGTGCAATTTGAATGTTTTTCAACATCAAAAAGCAATAAACTTTATTTATTCGAGCAGAATATGCAAAACTAAATTGTTGTAAAAATTTCTGTAATATGTGTTAAGCACATGTAAAAATGAGAATTATTGTCATAGAAAAAAATTGGCTCTAAGGGAGTAGATATAACAATTCTAAATGGCCCAATGTACTTATTCAAGATTCATGATCCCTTTATTGTCATATAATAGTAGAGAACATGTAATATACAAAATTGGCTTCTGCTTGCCATAAGGCAAAGAGTTGCTATTAGTGTTGCCCAGTCCCCCTTGCAGTATGAGAGAAAAAGAAGCAAGAGTGTCCCTTCAGAGTTGCTGAGTGCCCATGGATTCACCTCCAGCACCTTTGCAGACGCACACCTATTCGATCCATTGGCATCCCAAGCTCCAATCCAAACATCCAATGTGATCAGAAAGCATTCAGTGTCTAAGGCTATTCAAGAACCCTTCTTGCCTTCAGCACCCTCTCAAATCCCAGCTCTGATACCTAGTTCCCATGAACCAGTCTCCAGCAGCCTGCAGTCCATGCATCATACACCTTGTGTGGGTACCTCAGCCGCTGAGCCCCTCACAGGTTTGTCATTGTGGTCACTGTCTTGTAGGGTCGTCTCCTCTGCTTCTCCTTTTCAAGGGGGGGAGGGGTAGGTGATGGGGGAGTTGTTCTCCCCATTTCTGGTGCCCTGCTCCAGTCTGCTCTTCACTGGAGTCTGCAACCCCTCTGCATTGCTATATTGAGTGCAGATCCATGGTTGCTGGATTTTAGTTTTAAAAACTGTCTGCTCCTCTAACAGGCTGTTTAATGCCTTTATGGAGCTGTTGGCTTTAGGTCCAGCAGTTGAACCCTTCAAAGCAGCGCAGTGTCGCCACTGTCTTGGGTCCACACCAGTAATATAAATCAGCTGTTACAGCAGCTCTGGCAGTACCACATTTTTTATTCTTTTAACTTTAAACTTGTCTGCTTCCACACTTTGTGGTTAATTCTTAATACCCTTAAGTGTATAAATATTTGGCTATATTTGTTACCTTGCCACATTATTTAGGGAAACCAATAACAATTCTTAAAATAAAAGGTCAGGGAAAAATAGATGAGTATTCAGGCTTGAATAACCTACATTACCTTCTTATACCCAGAGAGAAGGAAAAATAATTTATTTCCCAGGTGAATAACACTAAGAAAAGTTCAAAAATATGTAAAAGTTTATGTAATGAAATTTTTTACCTTCCATGTGGGGGAATGGGAAAAAATATATCTATGAAAAGACATTAGAAGCAACCTGCTTCTTAGGGAATAGGAAACCGTTGATTGATTTAGAATTAGATAATTACCAGATCTCTTTTATTTACTTAGCGCTGGCAGTGGCCAAGAAATGTACAGCGATTACTTGGAAGAATAGAAATGTATTGTCTTTAGATAGGTGGTATTCAGAGATGAAGTTTTGTTTGGTTATGGAAAGAATATCTTTTTCTTTTTTTTTAAATTTTTTATTTTTCACACCATAAATCACATTAGCCATGATATACACTTTTTCTTTTTCACACATATACAGTGACTTTTTCTCCCCCCCTCCTCCCAAGCCACCCCCCCACCCCCCCAATCATCCATTAAGAATATCTTTTTCTATACAAGATAAGATGTCGTTTTATGAGTTAAAGTCGACCCCATTTATTGATTATATACAATTTAAATAAGTTTGAATTAATCATTTTTTTCTTTAAAAAAAACTTTATTATATATTTTTTCTATATATGTTTTTTTTCTTTAGTTTTTTTAAAATTATTATTAGTTGTTTTTTTTTCATTTAAGTTCTTTTTGTTTTTGTTTTTTCATATATATTTTTATATAATAAAAAATTTGGATTAATAATTAATACTTAATTAATATTTTTTTGTTTTTTTTTAATATATAGTGATTTTTTGAAAGATATATATTTTTTATTTTTTAAAATTATACTAATAGTATTAATTCTTCACTCTTTATCATGGGGTGGAGAGGGGGGGGTTTAGGGGTTAAAAATAGTTTTTTTTTAGTCTTAGTTTTTAGTTGTTAGGGGGAGATGCCGAGATTGGTATTGTATTAACTGTTACTTTGTACTTGTATTACTTTATTTTGTATTTTTTCTGTACGTGAATTACTTACTTTCTTAAGTTAAAATTAATAAATAAAGTTTTGAAAAAAAAAAGAAGCAACCTAGATTTAAAAAAAAATACATTTTCAGCACATAACCAAGATTTATTGCCCATAACACATGGTTTGCTGGATCACATCAAGAAATGAACAATTAACCACAATTAACTACAATGTCCCCACAACATTTGTGGCCATTGGCAAATTTATTGAATTTAATTTTGCATCTTGCCTTGGCAGGATTTAAAACTTAAAAAATGGCATTGCCTCCAACACTTTTACATCCTACTTTGTTTTCTTATGTCACTCTTTCTATTCATATATTTTCACTGTATTAAAGGGACACACAATGTAACAAAATGTGCATTGTTTTTAGCATAAATGGATGCTGTATTAAAAATAAGGAAAAATGATTTGCCAATTTCATCTTATTTAGTAAGAAAAAGCCCATAATTCACTGTGAACAGCTGCCTAACCTTATCTACTTTTATGGGGACGGTTATACATAATTATGTCAATCAACAATTGCACACAGCCATGGTAAGGCACTCGTTTGCAAAATGGCACATTTTGGAATATGACTTCAAAACTTGGGAAGGTAGGAATAATGCTCGTAACAAATAGATTATTATACATGTTAATTCAAATAATTGTGGGTAGAATATAGCACATAGTTTCACATTTTTTTCCGTTACAGTCTCTTGTTAAGTTGCAGCTTTAAATTTGAAAAATGTCATATACAGGGTGTGTCACCATTAACACAATTCCATGAACTGCATCAAAGGATATGACCAGGAATAAGATCTTAAAAAATGTCCTAAATATGTAACTAGCTGAAGCAGATAATGAAATGATACCCATTGTAGTTGATAACAGGATAGCTAAGTGTGTACAAAACGTCAATAGCTCGCTCATTGGCAGATTCTTTTCTCACGTGAAAAAATACAGTACGTACTGAATGTGAGCTGTAAATTCTACCAAGAAACCAAGGCATTCCAGACACCCACAACTCTCTGTGCAAAAAAACTTGCCCCTGATGTCTCCCCTAAACTTCCTTCCTTCACTTTTTTAATTTTTTTAAATAATTTGAATTGAAACATTCTACTATACCATAATTATATGGGGTCCCAAAACTGTAAGATATACAAATTTCTCTATGCACAGGAAGCTACATTTCCAATTGAATGCATGCAACAGAAGTTCATGAAATGAACTGATTCGTACTCTCCTGCACTTAAAATCTTATTGAAATAAATAAAATACTCATATAGGGGATAACCGAATTGAAGAGATTTCTCTGTGAACATGGGTTTAGAGGCATGGACTGAGATAATAAGATATCTCCCAAAGAGTAGAGAATCTTTCTAACCAACAGGGCAACAGAATATATTTTAAATAAATCGAATATTCAAGGAATCGAGTATGAATGTTGGACCATTGGACATTAAATAAAAACAGCCAAGACCTTATCACATTGCTGATAGGCTTGATGGGCAGAAGGACCTACTGATGCTTTTATTGTAGTAGTCAACATCACAGAATGGATGATGCCCTCAAGGTCTGGGGTCACTACACACTGGTGTGAACCGTGAATACAAGGAAAAGCCCTGCCCGTGTTGGTACAGTGAGGTTCAAACGTTCCCTGTCATTTATCACACACAGAGCTTTCCCACAAGCCCAGCTTTCTCCTGCTGTCTTCTTCCCTTCCTTCCCCACCCCTGCCGCTCACCCTCTTCTGATGCGAATCCACCCAGTAGACCGAGGGCTCCTCGTGCCTTAGAATCCCGGATTTAGACGCAGTCAGACCCAGTCCGGAACCTTGCCGCCGCAGCTCCTTCCCTTCACTTTGTACACATGTCCTCTGGTGTTTGCTATTCCTTCCCTGGGAAACAGGTGTTGGCTGTCCACCCTATCTATGCCTCTCATAATCCAGAAGCAACAATTATTTTAAGTTTGTTAATACAGATTCCCTGCATTACTCCAGGATTTCAAGAGAGGCACAAATTTTGCATATTAAGAGCAAAATTAGCATTTAAATCAACTATTCAAAGCCACTTCCTAAATGGATAGTTCAACAAGTTTACAGGAGTATTAACATAGAGCGATCTGACAGAACCTGTTCCCAATTGATTAACGGCTGATGATACCAACTTTTCAAAATTACTGCCGAAGGCATAGACTTCAAACTATGTCTCTCCCTTTGAATATGAGCAAAGATTCCTTTTTCTTTGTGAATCTTAAGAACTCAATTCCTGAGACTTCTGATTTAAATATGTTAATTAAATCTTGAAACCCACATGCATCAGACAGTGTATTTGTCCTCCAAGATAGAATTTCATGTTTGTAAGGTATGAAGGTTCAACAATATTGACTGTACGTGTGAAAGGCAGATTGATATCAATCATTTACATTTTTAAAGAAAAGACACAATATTTGGTGTGAACAAGGAACGGTCATATTATTCTTCAAACAAATTCAAAGAGATATGATGTCAAAAATAATATATTATGCTGTTTCACTGTGATCTTTGAATGAAATTTGATATCGACAAGGGTGACATGGTCTACCTGACATTAATATCACACATTCCTGCTAGTGTGACTTAATAAATGTGTTTTGTATGCTCTATTGTTCTGGCTGTATTTTTCTATATTGACAGCATGGAGTATCACAAATCTTGTAGACCTCTATTAAGTCTCCTCTCATCTATGCTCCAAAAAGTCCCAGCTCTGCTAGCCATGCCTCATCAGATTTATTTTCCAATCCAAGTAACCATCACAACTCCCTTGGTCCTACGATTTGTAAGCCATGGACCATAATGATTGTTCCTAAAGAGACAAACTGAATGTTAAAATTCTGCACCAGATTCTTTATTGTAAGCCCCACCCACACAACATATTCCATAACATTAAGATTCTCCTGATCAATGCACACGTTAAACTTTCCAAAATGTTATCCAGTGCCAGTTTGCAGCTTCTCTTTTTCCATTCGATACAGCTGCAAACAGTGTAATGTAAATAAGGCTGAGTAAATCATTTGTGCCAGTGTAAACACAGAATGATTACACAGATGAAAAAAAGGAGTCATTATGCCAATATGTGGGCTAAAATATCAGTCAAAGTGGTGATTGCATCAGAGTAGGGTGTGCCCTTGCATTCTTTAATATCATCCTTAACAGTTGTTTTCTGCCAGCTTCCAAGCATGGTGAACATATTGTTTATACCAATACCTGGAGATTACAATGATGAGGTGTTAAATCAGCATTTCTGATGTTAAAGCTTAAACTTAATTGCAAACTTTACATGATTTAAAAAATATACATAATGATCAGAAATTTTCCTTAACCTTTAAATGTTATGATCTGCAAATAGTTATTTTCCCTTTCTTTGATTCTTGGGTACATTTTGTATTAGACTCTCTACGTGCCCAACTTTTAATTGACTCTTCCCCTTTCACTACTTCTATATCTCTCCAAATCCTTTCAGTGTATTTTCAGATACCTTCTTTTGGATTAGTTTTTAAATTGACCTTCTGACAGCCTAATCAGACTCCGAGTAGCAAAAGAGTAGCTTATCCTCATGCATTCCTCAATCAAGAATCACTGAATGGAAATCTATTAAGACATTACTCCTCTTGGGATCTTGTTTTGTTTCCACACATCCTGTAACAATCAATACATGTGAAGTTCTTATTGACTATATTGGATTTTAAAAGGTAAGAAAAATATAATTCTGAAGAAGACTTCCTTTGCTTTAAATATTCTTGTCTTCTTTACATCTTTTATGGAACTCTCTTCTCTTTGGCAAGCAGTGGGTGAGGACATGTTACAGGTAAAGTCAGAGAAGATCTTTTTGCAATAACCCAGAGTAAGCAGTTAGGGTAGTGGAATGCTTCAATTGCACCATGTGGGAAATCGGGGACAGCATGCGTCCCTGATGACAACACCTGCAGGAAATGCATCCCAATGCAGTTCCTTACAGACCATAACAGGGAACTGGAGCTGGATGAACTCTAAATCATTCCGGAAGCAGAGGGAGAGATAAACAGAAGCTATTCTCAGACAGTCACACCCAAGAGGCAAGAGACTGGTAAATGGGTGACTGTTAGGAGAGAAAAGGGTATAGGCAGTCAGCTCAGAGCATCCCTGTGGCCATTCCCCTCAATGATAAGTAGACTGATTTGGCCAGAGGTGCGGGGGGGGGGGGGCGGGGGTGCTACCAGGGACAAGTCATAGTTGTCAGGACTCTGGCACAGACACTGGCCCTTGAGCTCTGAAGAGAAGTGGGGGAGAAGAGGAGAGCTATAGTGACTGGGACTCGATAAGGGGAATATATGGGAGGTTCTGTGAAGCAGATTGAGACCTAGGATGGTATATTGCCTCCCAGATGCCAGATTCATAGAGATCTCAGATCGACCCCACAGCATTCTCAAGTGGGAGGGTGAGCAGACAGATGTCATGGTCCATGTTGCTTCCAATGACATAGATAGAAAAAGGGATGTCCTGAAGCGTGAATGTAGGGAGTTAGGAAGGAAGTTAAAGAGCAGGACCTCAAGGGTGGTCATCTCTATATTGCTATCAGTGCCACGTGCCAGTGAGTGTAGGAATTGGCAGATGAATGCATGGCTGAAGAGTTGGTGCAAAGGGCAGGGGTTTAGATTCGTGGACGATTGGGATTGCTTCTGGGAAAGATGTGACCTATTACAAAAAGGATGCATTGTACCTCAACAGGAGAGGATTCATATCCTACTGGGCAGGTTGGCTAGAGCTGTTGGGGAGAGTTTCAACTAGTTTGGCAGTGGGACAGAAACCAGAATGAGAGACCAGTGAATTGGACCAGTGAAGATGCACAATTAGATGCACTGTGTGGCGAGATTGTGAGGAAGGGTAGACAGTCAATTGGGCAAAAGTGCAAGTGTAAGATTAAGGACTTAACAGGGTACTTTGGAAATAAAATTGAATATGGCGATGGATACACACTGAAGGTCTTGTATTTAAATGCACACAGTATCAGAAATAAGAAATCAGAAGGACAGGAAAGTCGGCAGGAGGGAATGAGATGGTTCTGCTGGTTAGAAATGGAACTTAGTCAACTGTATCTAACTGAAAGTTGTTCAAAGAAAACGAGACTTCCCTCGACAAATAAATCCCTAAAACATTTAATGCCCAATCTATACCATTTATTAAATGCTACATTAATCATGGAAGGCTTAAAGAAAAATAGGACTATAAAAGAGAAAATCTCATTAAACCAAAATGCTTTCTAAATTGTATCCATATCCTCAAAGTATGTTTAACCACCAGATTGTTAGTTAATTTATTTAATGATATAGGAAATGAAGATCCAAGAAAAGAGACGATTGAAAATTTTGTAACAGACTCCAACGAAACCCATATTGGACAATCTTCATGTTAATATAGTATAACTAGAACGTAAGGTTTTGTACATTATCTGCCCAATAATAAAACTTAAAGTTTGGCAAGGCTAAACCTCCATTCTTTTTAAGTTTTTGTAAATGGACTTTATTTAAATGAGGATATTTTTTAAAATATTGAGTCAAGGGAATCAAAAAAAAGACAGGAATAACAACAGGCAAAGCCTGAAAAAGGTATAACAATTTAGGTGACATATTCATTTTAATAGATTTGATTCGACAAACCAGTGATAAAGAAAGGGGCAACCAATTGAATAGTGCCCCATTCATGTGTTTGATTAAAGTGAGAAAATGTTCTCATTTTTTTCATTATCTGCAGATTAGAGAAATTTTACGATCTCAATTACATGCATTTCCTAAGAGGACTGATCATTTAATTGATGTAATTTTTAATTTACAACCTTTCTATAATGGTTCAATATCTAACATTTATAGGAATAAGAGATGTTCCCTCAGATAAAATTTATAAAAGCCTGGAAACAGGACCTACAGCTTTTAATTTCTGAAGAAACTTGAAATAAAATTTTCAAATTGGTTAATACCTATTCTTTGTGTGCCCGTCATTCTCTCTTACAATTTAAAATATTCCATAGGGCTCATATGTCCAAAGACAAACTATTTTGTTTTTATGCAGATATATCTCCTTATTGTGATAAATGCAGCAATGGGGATGCTTCATTAATTCATATGTTCTGATCATGTCAGAGTCTTGAGAAATATTTGAACAAAGTATTTCAAACTTTTTCCTTCACTCTTTTAAAGTTAATGTAGTGAAGTATTCTATACTGAGGTTCTATAGATGTTGGTGTACATGTTATGGAATCATTGCACACATTGTTAAGTTGATGTATACACTAGAAAGTCTAGTACAAGACTAACACCTCCAGGCTTGCATGCTGGGCTTATATACATCACTGATTCTGTCACATGGACAGGAAGTGACATCATCAGTGATATCATCACCCAATTAAAAACCTGTGTTGGATGCAGGTCAATTTCCCACGTTTTCCACAGCATTTTATGAGCTAGTTTGCTTGCTGGTAAGTGGGCACCACCCCTAATCCCTTAACTGCTTTATTTGGTTTTATTAGAGAAAGTTAATTATGGCATCTGAGCTTTTTTTTAATTATGGCTAGGTGGGCAGTGTTGCTCAGATGTTACTCCGCCTAATTGATGACTACGTGATGTCATATCATATTTAAATTTAGAGAAGATTAGATGCTCAATTTCAGATTTGAATTCAAAATTTCAAACACTGTGGGGGCCCTTTTTGAGTTACTTTTAGAATCTTTGATTTGTTATGAAGGTAGAGCATTTGATTAGTGAGTTAATTTATCATTCTGATAAGAATGCTGTCCTTTTTTTTGCCAAACAGCTTCTTTCTGTGTTAAGATTTTCCTTTTTTATAATAAAATGATAAAATATCAATAGAATATAGTGTTTGATTAAAATGTGGGGTAACTTGGTTGAAATGATATGATTTAAGTGTAATGTATCTTCTTGACTTTTAACTTATATCTGTGTGTACTCTGTATTTTTGGATTTTAAAATACTGAAAAAGAAATGGCATTCAGTCTTTGGAGAGAGGACACATTGGAGCAGAAGATATGAAACCCCATGGGTAGAATTAAGAAACTGTAAGGATAAAAAGACTCTGATGGGCATTGTATACAAGCCTCAAACAGTAGCCAGGATGTGGCATGTAAACTACAAAGGGAGATAGAGAAGGCATGCAAAAAGCAATGTTACAATTATCATGGGGCATTTCAATATGCAGGTTGTTTGGGAAAACCAGGTTCATACTGGATCCTAAGAAACTAAATTTAACAAATACCTTCAGGGTGGTCTCAGAACAGCCTTTGGCTGAGCTGACTAGAAAATGACAATTCTGGATTAGGAGCCAGAGTTGAGAAGGGAGCTAAATATGAAACAGTTTGCCATGCAGTTTGAGAGGGAGAAATTAAATTCAGTTGCCAAATATATTCAAAATAATGAAGAACAGTTTTTTTAGTTTTATGGGAATTAAATCAATGGGTTAGAGCAGGGGTGTCAAACTCAAATTCACGGAGTGCCAAAATTAAAAACTTGGACTAAGTCGAGGGCTGAACTAAATATTTATTGAAAATTTTCAACAACATCTGCATGTTTTCTCTTCTTTCAACATATGTAATGTTAAACTTTAGGATATAACTTTAGGAGGATAATGTTACAGGTCAGGAGTAGGTAGCTTAAGTTCACCCTTTGCTTGACCTGAGGGAAACCTATTTGGTCCCTGTGGAGATGTAGTCAGCATTCACAGGCTGTGTCCATTTTGACCTGCATCAGGACTCAGCATTTCCTGCTCACTCCTCAGGCTCTAGGCCTCTATTCACCCTCGACCCACCATCCCTCTACCTGACCAGTCCTTTACCCAACCTCTACTCACCCCTCACTCCACTCGCTCTGCCTCTACCCACCCCATCCTATACACGCCCCTCTACTGCCTCTCCCCTCAACCTGTTCCTCCCTCTACCCGTCTCTCACCCTCTAATCACCCCTCCCATACTTGCCCTGCCCCTCCCCTTTTACCTCTTCCCTATCCACCCCTCCTTCTACTCATCCCTCCCTCTAACTG
This sequence comes from Narcine bancroftii, assembly GCF_036971445.1. Taxonomy (NCBI): domain Eukaryota; kingdom Metazoa; phylum Chordata; class Chondrichthyes; order Torpediniformes; family Narcinidae; genus Narcine; species Narcine bancroftii. The sequence goes on along the minus strand of NC_091469.1, from coordinate 449,677,221 downwards.
CCCCTCGCACCACCATAACTTCCCCTGCCCATTACTCCTCACCTACACCCTCTGCCCACCCCTGCTTACCCACCCACTCAGGCCCAGCGCACTGCCGATCAGCCTTTGCGGAACAGCAGGGGCCGAGCGCAGCCTGCCATGTCCGTCGCGCCGACAGGAAATCACAGGCGCTCGCCCATCCGCCGCACCGCTCGACAGGTGGGAGAAGTGACTGGTTGTGCGGGGAGCCTTCCAACTGGCTGGCCGGCTGATGACATCGACAGACTTCTAGTGTTACAATTTTGTTTTCCCCGTTCTCAAAGTTTGCACGGTCAACCTGCAACACTCTTGCTCCCTCCGCGTCCTGTGGATCTGACGCCTGGGTGTTGTTAGGATTCCCAGCAGAAGGTTTGTGGAACTTCACCATTCTGGATTCCTTTTTGAGAATATTCTGGCTATCTTTTAAGGGGGGTGGTTTTAGGGGGGAGGGGATAGTTAGGGGGTGGGAAAGGATGTGCAATGAAGGGGGAGGATGGTGGGGGTGACATTACCAAAAAGCAGCATCGGCTCTCGCTGCAGGGCGGGCCACCTCTAATACATTTTTGAAATGATCTTGCGGGCCAAATATAATTTGGCCCGCGGGCCAGAGTTTGACATGTGTGGGTTAGAGGCTCTGAAAGCTGAGTAGTTAGAGCACTGGTCTTAAAAACCAGGGCCTTGAGTTTGTTGCTTCCTGAGACCTCATTTCCTTGAGGGGCGTTGGATGAAGTGATGACTCTCTGTCTTCCTTACGATTGACAAGTTGAAAGAATTTCACGCATGTTACATTCTAAATGGAGTATTACATGACAATGGCACCCTTACTGGAGAAAAAGATGAATGACTGAGCATGCATCAGTTGTTGAATAGTGTATTTCTGGTTTTATTTTGTGTTCCCTTTAGGACGGTACCTTTGTCAGCCTCTAGAAAGAATATTTGTGTCAAGAGGTTGGTAACATCCAATGTGTACTTTGCTTATAAACGACAGGTTGTATCAAATTGAGCCCAGCACATTAAAGCTTATTAGGTGTCACTTTAGTATAGATGAGTTCCAGAGGGCTAGAATCAGGACAGATCTATGGATAGTCTGCAAAGATAAGGATGTTTGAGTGAACTGGGTCAAATAGCAGGAGGCATTACTTTCCTGGAATTTACAGGAGACTTTCTCTTGCTTGCCACTGAAGTGTTGGTTCAAAATAAAATGGGGATGAAGTGGGAAGTGATAACATTTAATCAATAAAATCTGAACTCTGTACAATGCATATATACAGGGTCTTCTTTTAAACTTATCAGGATCCTGTTCCATGCTCTCTTTAAACACACCAGGTTTTGTTTCTGTGTCATCTTTAAATTCTCCTTAAAATTTATTATAATACTGTATAATATCTTTTAAAAAAAATGAAACAAAAGGGTGTTTATGTGACTAGCAGAAATAAAGATACAATCGAAACAGTTAATCAATTTTACTTTATAGGCGACGGGTTAGATACTACATATATGGTTCCAGTCATCACATTTCTGGGGAGAAAGCAGAGAAAATGTATTAATATATTACCGGAACTGGAAAGTTGGAGGCAAGAGGAAAGATTGGACAGATTAGGGTTTTTTAATGGAGTAGCTGAGACTCTGAGATGATTTAAATAAAGTATATAAAATTATGATGAGTCTAGTTAAAATAAATGAGTAAATTTTCCTTCAACGGAAGGATCACAGAACAACTTTCTTGTATTTCTGGCAATTCTGACTTCTGCTGCTGTCTGCATGTTTATCTGGTTATCTCTATGTGCTCCAGTTTCCTTCCACATTATCAAGGCATGTTAACAGTTAGGTTAACTGAATACAGTAAATTGCCTTGAATATTGGCGTTTAGAAGATTTGGAAGGGTTGGACTACAGGGGGTGGGTTTAAGTCACCATATTTTAAAGATTAGGTTACAGGGAAATAAGCAGGTGAATGAAAATAAATGGATTAGTTTGGGACCTGGCATGGACATGGAATTGAGAAAACAATTTTCCCAGAACCCACCACCTGAAAAATGGTCACATTTAAACATTCTGTGTGTGCTTACTTGAAGAGCAGTGGTTTGAGACAAGGAGTGAAACAAGGTTAGAGATCAAATGCTGTCAGTGTGGATTTTGCTGATTTAAAAAAAATAAATATGGATCATGGCTTCACTTGAACCATATATTTTCTTTTTTTAATAATTTTTTTTATTTTTCACTCTGTGAACCATATCAACCAAAATACATACAAACATTTCCCTCTTAAATATACACAGTAGCATTTTCTCCCCTTTTCCCCCCTTCCTTCCCACCCCCCTCCAAAACCAATAAATATTCAACATATACAATACAATAAAACCATTAAACAATGTCATCACACAATGAAAAATGAACCATATATTTTTGATGATTAATGTATGGTTATTAGAAATGCACCTTTTGTCACAAAAATCAAAAGCTGTATTTTTATATGAATTATTTCCTAGGGCCTTTACAATGGCAAACCATATTTTTGCCTTGCAATGATATCCTTTATCTTACATATTTCTAACAAATTTGCAAATTGATAATAATACTCATAAAAAAATAAGTCCTGACCTAGAATCAGAAAAGATGCTTTGGCAGTATTGATGGCAATGAGATCTGACAATATTACCAGCAGTCCAAAGCCAGTTAGTATGGCTAATCTAGTTGACATGACTCCCAGAACAGCAACCTAGACCTTATTCCTCACACAGTCCAGATTGAAAATAAGCAATATATTTTCTGTAACACATTTTATCTTATGTTATACATATTTGATATATTCAATATGAAAATAAAACTTTTACTTCATACAGTATACAATAGAAAATGTTATTGGAAAGGACAGCTTAGGAGAATGGGCGAAGAATTGGCAGATGAGATATAATGGTGAGAAATATAAGATTGTTCATTTTTGTAGAGGAAATAAATGGTCAGATTATTATGTGGATGGGGTGAAAATTCAAACCTCAGAAATACAAAGGGACTTGGGGGTCCTTGTGCAGGATAACCTGAAAGTTGACCGCTGTTGGATCTAAGCCTGCCCTCTGCTGGACATCATGACGCCCATGTAGCCAGCTTAGTCTAATAGAAGTAAAGGATGAGAAAGCATTACGTCTCAGAGCCTTACTTGTGTGAGTGCATACACAACAGTGGTGATGAGGAACTAAACAAACTCTACACATACTCCATGCACCAACCGTGAAAAAGAAAACAACAGAAGAAAGGTAGAAAACAACTACCTAACAACCCCAACAAATTTCTACCATAAGATCAAGGTGAAAGCACACCAAGATGGCAGAGGGAAAGTTTGGGGAATTCAACAAAACAGAAGAAAGTTGGGATAACTACGCAGAACGGTTTAACCACTACTGTGTCACCCACAATATTGTGGAAGGTCCAGTAAACCACAAATGTGCCCTCTTCCTTGGTATAATGGGCAGCAAAACCTTTGATCGCCTCAAGACCTTGCTGTCCCCAGAGAATCTAGGAATGAAAATATTCAAAGAATTATGCACAGCTCTAAGGAACCATTTAAGCCCAAACCATCAGTCATGGCAGAAAGGCAATGATTCTATGAAAGGAGACAAGGACCAGGAGAAACAGTAAGTGAATACCTGGCATCGTTGCGGAAACTGGCGGAATACTGTCATTTCGAGCAGTTTCTAAATCAAGCACTGCCAAGCAAGGCAAAAACTCTTAGGAATAGATCAAGGCATTACATTACAGAATGCATACAGAACTGCCTGCAGCTCTGAAATGGCAGATAAAAACTTGGATGTAGGTCAACCAAACCTCCTGGTCGGGAGGTCTTCCCACCAACAATGCTTCCATTGTGGGAAATACAACCACCAACCAGAAAACTGTTTCTTCAATAATTCTAAATGCAACCATTTCAAAACAGAAGGACATATCAAAGCTAAATATCTGCTTCTAAAGCACAGGTGGCCTGCAAATAAACAGGCAGCTAAAGTCAAAACAATTGCAGAGAGAGAGAGGCAACCTATCAACAATGATGATAACAGCCCAACGGCTGACCTTCAAGCTCCAGAAATTTTGACTCTTAAGATATAACACATCCAAGGAATAAATGGAGAAAACACAGCAATCTTTATACAGCTAAAAATAAATGGACACCCCTGAAGATGGAGTTAGACATGGGGCAGAGGAGTCCTTAATGCCGTTACATGTAAAGGAACACTTGCTACCATACCACCCGGTAAAAACAACTGAAATAACTCTAAGATCTGTTACAGGAGACAGAATCAAAGTGTTTTTAATATGTACGGTCCAAGTACAATACAAATAACAGCAACCAAAAATACTCTCTACATCGTAGATACCCAGGGATCAGCACTTTTCGGAAGAAACTGACTACAACACATTCCCTAGACTGGCTGGAAATTGGTTCAATACTAAATGTAAACCACATGGACACCTCCCAGCCAGAACTTGACCAAATCTTCAACAACCATGCAGTGATTTTACAACAAGAATTGGGGAAATTCAAAGGTGTTCAAGCCAAACTGCAATTAAAAGATAAATGCAGATCCAAAATTCTTCAAAGCCAGAACAGTCCCATTTGCTATGAAAGGAAAAATTGAGGCTGAATTAAACAGAGTAAAACATGAAGGCATATTAGAACTAATACAATACAGTGATTGGGCAGCGCCCATCGGACCCTTACGTAAAGCAAACTGTGAAATTTGCATTTGCGGTGATTACAAAGTCACCATCAATCTATCACTCAAAATACCCAAACACCCAATGGCCAAGGCAGAAGAATTGTTCCAACCACTAAACAGAGGGCAAAATTTCACAAAACTAGATTTGTCACAAGTATATCAACAGATAGAATTGGACAAAAAAAAAACCAAGGGACTATGTGACAATCAGTCCCCATCTGGGACTATTCACCTACACACGGGCCTTATGGAATGTCAGCAGCTCCTGTGATTTTTCAAACAACAATGGACAAATTACTACATGGACTCTCAGTTGGATGTTACCTAGATAATCTCATCATCACAGGCCGAAACAACAGTGAACACTCACAAAACCTTGAAAAGATTTTAACCAGACTACAACAATGATGTGAAAGGACAAATGTCTTCATGTGCCTCTCAGTGACATACCTTGGGTTTACAATCGACAACAAGAGGGTGTGAATGAATCCAGCAGGAAGAGAAGCCTTTCGCAAGGCCCCGTACCCAACCAACAAATTGGAATTACAGTCCTTCCTAGGACTTGTTAATCACCACCGAAAACATATCCCTAATATATCTACACTATGCAGCTCGCTGAACCAATTACTCAAGAAAGATCAAACATAGTGTTGGAAATTGGTAAAAATACAGAGGAGGAGGAATTCCTTGAATATTTACGGGACGGTTATCTAGACCAATATGTCGAGGAACCAACTCAGGAGCAGGCCATTTTAGATTGGGTATTATGCAATGATAAGGGGCTAATCAGCAATCTTGTTGTGCGAGGCCCTTTGGGTAGGAGCGATCACAATATGATCGAATTCTCACTTGACATGGAGAGTGATGAAATTAAAACCGAGACTAAGGTCCTGAATTTAAATAAAGGGAATTATGATGGTATGAGATGGGAGTTGAGTAAGATTGATTGGGTGGTGTTTATGGGGGAGTTGACTGTGGATAGACAATGGAAAGCATTCACAGATCTAATGGAGAAATTGCAAAAATCGTTTATACCGGTTTGGCATAAAAATAAACCAAAAAGGGTGACTCAACCGTGGATAACAAGGGAAATTAGAGACAGCATTGGGTCCAAAGAGAGAGCATATCAATTGGCCAAAAAAAGTACCGCAACCGAAGTCTGGGAGCAGTTCAAGATGCAGCAAAGGAGGACAAAGGGATTAATCAAGAGAGCAAAAATAAATTACGAAAGTAAGCTTGCGGCAAATATAAAAACCGACTGCAAAAGCTTTTATAAATATGTCAAGAAGAAAAGATTGGTGAAATCCAGAGTAGGTCCTTTGCAGTCGGAATCAGGGGAATATATAATGGGGAATAAGGAAATGGCAGACCAATTAAATTCTTACTTTAGTTCTGTTTTTACAAGAGAGGATACAAATAACCTCCCAAGGATGTTGGGAAACATAGAGACTAATGCAAGGGAGGAACTGAAAGAAATCAGTATCTCTAAGGACATGGTCTTGGGGAAATTGATGGGATTGAAGGCAGATAAATCCCAAGGGCCTGATAATCTACATCCTAGGGTACTCAAGGAAGTGGCCATTCAGATAGCAGATGCTTTAAGAATTATTTTCCAGAACTCGATAGACTCAGGATCAGTACCCATGGATTGGAGGGTAGCTAATGTTACCCCACTATTTAAAAAGGGGGGTAGAGAAAAAGCGGGGAATTATCGGCCGGTGAGCCTTACATCAGAAGTGGGCAAAATGATGGAATCCATTATTAAGGATGTAATAGCGGAGCATATGACTAGCAGAGAAGGGATCGGACGGAGTCGACATGGATTTACAAAAGGTAAATCGTGCTTGACAAATCTATTGGAATTCTTTGAGATGGTGACAGGTAAAATAGATGGGGGAGAGCCAGTGGATGTGGTGTACCTGGACTTCCAAAAGGCCTTCGATAAGGTCCCATATAAACGACTGGCTTCCAAAATCAAGGCTCATGGGATTGGGGGCAAAGTATTGATGTGGATTGAGAACTGGCTGGCAGGTAGAAGACAGAGAGTTGGGATAAATGGCTCGTTTTCTGAGAGGCAGGCGGTGACCAGTGGGGTACCACAAGGATCTGTACTGGGACCCCAGCTGTTCACAATTTACATTAATGATCTGGATGAGGGGATTGGATGTAATATCTCCAAATTTGCAGATGACACTAAGCTAGGAGGGGTTGTGTGCACGGAAGAGGGGGTCAGGAAGCTCCAGTGTGATTTGGATAAATTGAGGGACTGGGCAGATAGATGGCAAATGCACTACAATGTGGATAAATGTGAGGTTATCCACTTTGGTTATACAAACCAGAGGGCAGATTACTATTTGAATGGCAATAGATTAAGAGATGGGGAAGTGCAGAGAGACCTAGGGAAACTTGTACATCAGTCTCTGAAGGCGAGCATGCAGGTACAGCAGGCGGTTAAAAAGGCAAATGGTATGTTGGCCTTCATATCAAGAGGGTTTGAGTATAGGAACAAGGATACCTTACTGCAGCTGTACAGGGCCTTGGTGAGACCCCACCTGGAGTATTGTGTGCAGTTTTGGTCTCCTTATCTAAGGAAGGATGTTCTTGCAATGGAGGGAGTGCAGAGGCGATTCACCCGGCTGATACCTGGAATGGCAGGAATGACTTATGAGGAAAGATTGCACAAATTGGGATTGTACTCCCTGGAGTTTAGAAGATTGAGAGGAGATCTCATAGAGACATATAAAATTCTGGCAGGACTGGACAGAGTGGATGCAGATGGGATGTTTCCAATGATGGGAAAATCCAGAACCCGGGGCCATGGTTTGAGGATAATAGGCAAACCATTTAGGACCGAGATGAGGAGGAATTTCTTTACCAAGAGGGTGGTGAATCTGTGGAATTCATTGCCACAGAGGGCAGTAGAGGCAGGTTCATTAAATATATTTAAGAGGGAATTAGATCTATTTCTTCAGCATAAGGGTATTAAAGGTTACGGAGAGAAGGCGGGGACGGGGTACTGAACTTTAAGATCAGCCATGATCTCGTTGAATGGCGGAGAAGGCTCGAAGGGTCGAATGACCTACTCCTGCTCCTATCTTCTATGTTTCTATGTAACACAGCAATTAAGAATACAATCGATCAACTAAAGGAAATACTGACGTCAACAAATAAGGTGCTGATCCACTATGACCCTAGTAAAGAAGTTACACTAGCCGTGGATGCTTCACCAGTGGGACTAGCAGCGGTACTATCCCAAATCACAGAAAAATGTGAGCAACCAGTAGCGAATGTTTCGCAAACGTTAACCACAAGCGAACGCAATTACGCCCAACTAGAAAAAGAAGGATTGGCAATAATTTTTGATGTAAAAAAAATTCCACCAATATTTTTACGGAAAAAAAATTCACCCTGATCACAGACAACAAGCCTCTTAGTTTAATCCTGGGGCCACACAAAGGTATACCAGTATTATCTGTGGCCAGTATTCAAAGATGGGCCATGCTACTAGTGGCATATAACTATGATATAAAACATAAAGCAGGAACACTGAACAACCAGGCAGATGCCTTATCACACATGCTGCTACCCGAGACAGAACAACGAGAAGAAATTATAACTGGACAGAAGAGGCAGAGCCATCAACCAATAACAACTTCAACTGCCCATTACAGCCCAGATGATCGCAAAGGAAACCCAAAAAGAGGCAACATTAAGCAAGATCCTATACTTAACCCTTAGTGGGTGGCCTGAATCTTGAGTCATTCCAGAAGATCTAAAACCTTACCACACACGCTGCCCCATGAACTATCAGTCGAAGAAGGATGTTTACTATCGGGTACCCATACAATTATTCCAGCCAAATGGCAAACTACCATGTTATCAGAACTACACCACAACCATCCGGGAATGGTAGGAATGAAAGCACCGGTCCAGATGCATGTCTGGTGGCCCTCCATAGACAGAGACATTGAAACAACAGTAAGAGAATGCAAAGTATGTCAGTCAATGCCGCCAAAAATGCCCCAAACTGAAGCTAACCCATGGAAATGGCCATGCAAACCCTGGCATTGGATTCATTCATGGGTGAGACTTTCCTAATAGCTGTGGACGCAAACTCCAAATGGCCAGTAGTTTTACAGCTGAAAAATACCAAAGCAGATTCCATGATTAACTGTCTACGAGCTATCTTTGCCACTTATGGATTGCCTCATGAATTAGTTACGGACAATGGGCCTCAATTTACATCAGAACATTTTTAAAAATTTATGCGCGACAACAATATCAGACATATTTTGTCTGCACCCTATCACCCAAGTACTAATGGAGAGTCAGAAGATTTTGTACAAACATTCAAAAAAGCAATGAAAACCATGAAACTTCTAAATGCCAACTGGACACACAAAATCATAGTTTTCCTATTGGGATATAGAAACACACCACGTTCTACAACAAAACGCACCCTAGCAGAACTAGTGTTTGGCCTCAACCTGCAGACCAGGCTGTCCACAGTTCATTCAGATCTGGGTCTCTGATTGGGGGGAAAAAAAATTGCCACAGACCTCACCTAGAACATTAGCAGTGGGTGAGAGAGTTCTGGTATAAGATTATAGACAATATAAAGATCCATAGGTGTTAGGAGTAATCTTACAAAAACTGAGTCCCTGCTCTTACTCTGTTCTCGTGGTGGACAGGTTGTGGAAGCGACACATTGACCAATTACGAGCATTGACTGATACTAAGGTTCATGAACTGCCTCATGAACTAGAGGAGGTGGAATCTGACCTGCTGTGGTCTGCCTCAACCATCCCACCCCTCAGACTGAGTGGGGGGGGGGACAGAGACGGTCGCAGAGCCGAGCAGTCCAGTGAGGAGTCCAGTAACTGAGACATGAAGCCAGGAGGGCAGTGAAGACGGGACAGTTGCAGCCGACTCAACCACTGACCTGACTATCTACAGGTCCCGAGCAAAGACCAGCACAGTGCCCTTGTCATGATGTCACCCTTCCATATAATATATATATATATATATATATATATATATATATGTGTGTGTGTGTGTGTGTATATATATATGTATATATATATGTATATATATGTATGTATATATATGTATGTATATATATGTATATATATATGTATGTATATATATGTATATATATGTATATATATGTATATATATGTATGTATATGTATGTATATGTATGTATATATATGTATGTATATATATGTATGTATATATATGTATGTATATATATGTATGTATATATATGTATGTATATATATGTATGTATATATATGTATGTATATATATGTATGTATATGTATGTATATATATGTATATATATGTGTTTATATATATGTGTGTGTATATATATATATGTGTGTATATATACATATGTATATATGTATATATATATGTATGTATATGTATATATATGTGTATGCATATGTATATATATGTATATGTATATATGTATATGTATATATATATGCATATGTATATATATGTATATGTATGTGTATATATATATGTGTGTGTATATGTATATATGTATATATATATGTATATATATATATATATATATAAAGCCCTGTGTCAGTAGCCAGGTTAGTCTAATAGAAGTAAAGGATGAGAAAGCATCACGTCTCCAAGTCTTAATTGTGTGAGTGCATACACAACTTCCAGGTTGGATCGGCGGTAAAGAAGGCAAATGCTATGTTGGCATTTGTTTCAAAGGGGATTGTGTATAAGAATAAAGAGGTGTTGATGAGACTCTGTGGGACACTAGTGAGACCTCATTTGGAGTACTGAGTGCAATTTTGGGCTCCATAAATTAGAAGGATACAGAAAGGTTGGAGAGGGTACAGAGGAGGGTTACCAGAATGATTCCAGGAGTGAGAAGGCTAACATATGAGGAACACTTAGTGGCTCTTGGACTCTTTTCATTAGAATATAGAAGAATGAGAGGGGATCTCATTAAATCATTTCGAATAATGAATGGATTGGACAGAGTAGATGTTAATAAGATGTTTCCCCTGTTCGGTGATTCCAGGACAAGAAGGCACAGGGTTGGAATTTAAAAAGAAACCAATTTACAACAGAGATGAGAATTTTCTTTAGCCAGAGGGTAGTGGATTTGTGGAATTCGTTGCCTTGTGCAGTTGTGGAGGCAGGATCATTGGGGGAATTTAAAGGGGAAATTGATAGGTATCTAATTAGTCAGGGTACCATGGGATATTGGCACAAGTCTGGAAAAGGATCTAGATGTGAGAACAGTTTAGCTCACTATGTTTCATGGAGAAGACTCAATGGGCCAAATGGCCTGTTTCAGTTCCTTTTTCTTGTGATTGTAACAGAAAAAAATGGCATTTACCCCAAATTCTTTTTGCCTTGAAATGGAACTGAAATGTGAAATCAGCAAAATAGGAAAATTACACAGATTCTGAAACGCATGTCAGGGACATATTGAAATTTTTAAATGACATTGATAAATGTGGCAGAATAGATTACTAAGGGATAGTTCCTCTCACAAACTGTAGGGTCTTATCTTAAAATCAGAGCCAGGCAACTTTAAAAAAAAGTCTGCGAGCAATGTGATGAAAGTGCACTTCACGAAAGTGCTGAAGAAACTCAACAGGTCGTGCAGCATCCATGGGAAGTAAAGGGTAGCCAACACTTCAGGCCTAAGCCTTTTGTCAAGGTAGCCCTCTCTGTTCCTGGTCTCCCTGCCTCTCCTATCTCTAAATCAGTTTTGTTATCTCCCTCTATTGCTGTTTTGTCCCATTCTGATCACCTTTGGACTAATTGCACTTCTTTGTTCCTCACATTCCTCCTCTCCAGCCTTTCCAACTCACACGTTATCCTCCAACACTTCTGCCACCTTCAGTTTGATTCCATCACCTCACCTTTTCCCACTCCCAACGTTGTTCTGTTCTTTGCAAAGGCCAGTCTCTCCGAGACTACCTTGTCTGCTTTTCTTTCCCCACCCACCTTTTCTACCCCTTATGGCACTTCTTGCTGTAGTTGCAAAATATGCAAACCTTGTCCCTGCATCTCCCCCATTACATCTCTCCAGAGCCACAAATAGACCTTCGAGGTGAAGCAGAGCTTTATTTGCACACCTTCCAACCTAATCTAATGCATTTGGTGTACTCAGTGTGGCCTCCTCTCCATTGGTGAGATCGAAGACAGGTTGAGTGACTGCTTCTCCAAACACCTGGATCTAAACGAGCTTCCTGTAACCAACCTTGCAACATTCCCACAATAGGCACTTCCACACTGCCGGTACTCGCCACTTACCATACACCTTTTCAGCGCTCTGCTTACCTTCTCAACACTACCAAGACAGCTTGTGGGGGGGGGGGGGGTGGGAAATCATTTTTCATCCTCCTTTAATCCCCTAAGTGAGGTAGTCTGGGAGACAAAGTGTTGTGAATGTCAACGTGGAAACTGGCTTGCATGGCAAAAATGGCGATTGAATGTGACGTTGTGATGACTTCCTATGTGTGCGCCATTTGTTGATCAGCCAATGCTCTACCCTTGCAAATATAGTCTTGTACCTCAACAGGGTCTCACATTGTGAAGCAGTTTAATTTTTGCCGCACGTCAAAGACTTTTTGGAAGTCTAAATATGCAACTCCCACAGCATGTCCTGGTTGTGGTTTCCTCAAAAATTGCAGTGGATTTGGCAGTCTCCGTCTATTTTCCTTGGGGTTTAGAAAATGAGGGATAACGTAATTAAAATATACAAGAACCCAAAAGGAATTGAAAAAGATGTTGAAATGTTTTATTTGTGAGATAATTACCAACATGGAAACTTAGTTAGTGTGGTGATACAACCACCAGCCTACTGCAGGGGGTGATCTTTGTACCTGCAGTAGGCTGGGAGGCTGACTCCACCTGGCTGGCTGTCAGTCAACCTACCTGGATATAGACCTTGAGCCAGTCCCTCCCAGACCAGTCACACATGGAACCATCGGGACTGAAACTGGTGTACAAGTCTTTAAGTGGATTAAAGCCTGTAGTACAATCTTTGTGTGGTTCAAGTCTGCTTGCATCACAGCGCACCACAGTTAGACAGGACTAATCAGAAGTCGATAGGAAATCCTACTTTGAGGCTAGTTGATCTCAGGTATTTACTGTCTCAAGGACAGAGGTGGGCCTTCCAATATTTGTTTCAAATGTCAACCACAAGCACATGATTACTCCCATGAGGAATATTCCCTGAATGTTTATGCAGTCATGTAAACAGGGACAGGAAACTGAGCTAAGATCATGGGTTGATAGACGATGCAGATGAGAAAACAAGGTTATCAAAGTCCCACTCTAGTTTTATTCCTTCAGGGATGGAAACCATGTCCAGGCCAACTTATTGGCATGTCATTCTTTGCATTTTGCAATTGCCTAAAATGTTTTTTTCTACCCTCTCTCTGTTTAACTGTTGCTTTTCAACAAATGGTCACTATAGCATTCTCTGCTTACCTCTGTTTCTTCCATTGTCTTGCCCCATCAGGTGCACCCCCTCTCCCCCAATGCAGCGCGAGCAAACTTTTTATCTGCTTTTTCCATTCTCAATAACTGATTGCGAACTGAAATATTAATTCTGTTTCCACTTCCACAGATACAAATTGTGCTGCAGAGTTGGTCTCTTATTTTCTCTTTTAGTCTTTAATTTATTGCATCTACAGTTTTGATTTTCAGAAAAGAAATGGACTGTTGAGTGCCAAGGGGGTAAGGACATACCTGTTTGGCACTTCGTTTTTGGACAGTATTGCTGCATTTCAGATACAGTCAACTAAATCTTGATCTTGTTAGCCATTCCCCCAACTCCTGCTTATAATTTCCCAATGATAATTGAAGACGTTGAATTATTAGCTGAGTAGTTCTTACAAATGTCGACAGTTTCTATTGTCAAATCAAACTTGAGCCCAAGGCAAAACCTTTCTTTAGGAACCCTATCTATAATCTGAGAATCGTGAATCTATGGGCATTCTATTAAAGATTTTTGAGAAATTCATGTGGATATCTGAATAGTTGTTTCTCCCTTCTATTTTTAAAGTAATTGACTCTACCTTCTGTCAAAATGTAAAGAAAGGATGGCACGGTTAGTGTAGCCATTAGCACAATGCTGTTACAGTTCCAGCAATCAGGACCGGGTTTGAATCCCATGCTGTCTGTAAGTCTGTGTGGGTTTTCCCCGGGGGCTTCGGTTTACTCCAACCTCTCGAAACGCTCTGGGGGTTGTAGGTTAATTAGGTGTAATTGGGCGGCATGGGCTCGTGGGCCGATTATGGCCTATTACCGCGCTATTGGTCTAAATTTTACAAAATAGAAAATTTAAAATTCTTTAGAAAATACAAATTGGATTAAGGTACCTAATGAATTCTCAATATTCATTATGCAGAATTGAGATGTATCATAAGCTCAAAATGGGTCAGTATTAAGAAATAAAATTACAGTCTCATCTCTGATGCTGAATGTGAGGTGCATAACAAATAACAGACCTTTTTGTTCTGTCATGGGACACACTGATCATTTCTTGAATGAAAAGATCCAGAGAATTTCCCCAGATCCAAAAATTATTAGACAAAATAATGTTTTCTTTCCTCATAAAGATCCATAGATTGCAATTGCTTCCTGATAATGAAAAACACATTGGTAGAGTAGTGGCCAGGATACGGCAAATTAGGATTTGACAACTGTACGAAAAGATGAGCGTTTTGTTAGCTGATTTGCCAGAGTACAAATGGACGTTGATGCGATGCAGAGCTTAGCCCAGAATTAGTAATTGGAGTTAATATGTAAAAAGTTATTTTGCTAGGTCCAATTTGAAGGCAGATGATATTATGGGATCGCTATGAGCAGTATGGTTGACAGAGAGACAATTGATCCAGAAATGATGACGCTCAAAGAATTAGAAAGATTGATGGTGTTGGTGAAAAGTTCTATAACAGTCATGACCATACTGCAACTTGTTGCCCATTTTAAGAGACACTGGGTGAATTTTAAAATATTAAAAAATTAAAATGGAATATGGCCTTTTGGAACATAGTCTTGAACAATAAATTGCAGTAAAAGGGTGAATACTATGAAGACTGGACAAAATGTACAGGACTAGCATTAGATAGTGCTGTTCGTCCACCATTTTAGTGTCACTGCCTGGTGCATGTGTTATACATCACACTATGCGTCGACCCTTCCTGCCTCTTTTGCTCTAGCAAGTGGGCTTGCTATGTGAATGGACACAGTGACCAGGCTTTTCTTCTTCTCTATGTGAACAACCAATTGGGCTTGCAGAGGCCAACTAGGTGTTTTTTTGTTTTACTGTGTGAAGGTGCCTTGTGATACATTTATTCTCAATCTCATCCATTGTCAGGGTGAAGCAAAGTGCGAAGTTGGGGAACTACACGCAACTTTCCTCCCAGATAGTCTTAAACCTAATGGCATGAACATAGATCTTTCTAATTTTAAATTTTAAGTGACCCTCCCTCTATCTGGTTCCACTGATACCATCTCTCCTTTACCTACTGCGATTCTTACATTTCTCTCTTATTTCCCACACCTCCCTTCCCCCCCATCCACCTCCATGATTTCTCCCTCATCCTCTCTCTCCACCTCTCCCACATTTTGTCCAGTTTCAAATACTTTTAGGTTCTCAGCTCCTTTCCCTCTTTACATAAGTAATATCAGCCCCTTTTTACTTTAGTCTCAATAAAATGTTGCTGACCATTTCTACCTGTGGATGCTGTCTGACCTGCTGAGATCCCCCATTATTTTCTCAAGATTCCAACATCTGCATTTTGTTTTGATTTTCAATTCTGTCCTTGGTACTTTTAGTGCTTCAAACATAAAGAAGCACCGATTCATCACCAGAGGTAGGAGGATAGGAGGTAATCAGGGGAACGTTTCCTTGCTTTTGATGACCTGATGTTATGGGGCCATGTGAATCCAAGTGTAACTACCTTTTAACTGTATTGCCAGTGCAAATGCCTTTTGGGGCAGTGACCCCTCTGATGGTGGGACAAAACATACCCAGAGGTCTGTAAGGTAGTAATCTGTAGTACCACAATGACAGGCAGTTGATTGAAACTTCCCCAAATGCTTGTGAGGATTTTATCAGGTTGACAGGGCTGGGTGTTACTTCTCCATCTCTTAATTCAATGCCTAGACCATATCCTGTACAGGATCTTGACCAACCATATAAATAGCTTATCTATAGTCTTTTGGTTAAATATTTTTTCCCCTCTTGATTCCTGCATATTTTGTGGTATAACTGATGCATAAGTGGTGATTTTTCATCAACTTCAGAGTGTTTCCTCCTGGGTGCAAACAAATCTTGCCAGCAACATGGCTAATGACCCATAATTGACTTGGGTGAGTGTATTGGGAAGGGTTATGGTTGTCATGTGACAGCACTGCCCCCTACCTAGTTGGAGGACACACCAGCTGCCAATCAAGGTTTGGTTCCACCCCACCTATTAGTGCACACCTTACCGCGGACTCCATACAACAGCTCCCAATCAAAGTTTGGTTCCACCCCACCCATTAGTGCACACCTTTCTGCTGTAAATTACCTGGACTGCACTCTCTAGTCTGCCTGTTCTTGGCCTTGGGTCCATTGGTTGTTGTAATTGGATTAACTCTCCTGACATTGAGCCATTGGCACCCTGTAAATGATCTGGGCTGGATCTTCTATCATTATAAAGGACCATGTTTTCCTTTGCTCTTTCTCTCTTGACTCCTTGTGGTCCATAAGTATCACCTTCTGTATTGGGTTGGGGTGAGTCCTGAGGCCAATTAGTTAGAGCTATGTCCATACAGGTCAAGGGGTGGGGGGGACATAGCATTACCTTGATCTGATTGTTTACTGTATGTGAGTTTGTGGCAATCTTAAGTTTTGTTGGTTTTCCCTTGTTACCCACAGTGCATATTCATCCCCTTGTGAACTGTGTATTTAAGTTAACCTAGCATTTAGATTCCATTGTTTCCTATGCATTTCTTGAGAATAAATGTGTTTTTTACCTCTATCCCAGTCTGGTTCTTAACCTGTGGGACCCACATAAACCTTCACTGATAAAATTGAGTTATGGTTGCTGAACTGATGAAAGAAAATGCAATAGTTCTTTTCTACCTGAATATCTCCATAAAAAGGAACACACCAATCAATACTTTCATTGGAACAAAAGTTGGAGAAATAAGGGTTAGAAAGTACACAATACTGTTTTTTTAAAATTTTATTTATTTGTATCTTTATACATTGCAAATTAACTTGCTGAAACATTACAAAATAGATACTAAATAAGTTTCAATTTTCACCCCTTACCTCCCACCATCCCTAACCCCTACAGATTAAAAAAAAGAAAAGAAAGAACACATATCTTATTAATTATAACCACATTAATATTATCATAATAATCCTTGATGAAAGTACTGTGGTGGCGCACATCCTCATGACGAACCGGCCTCGCTTGTATTGCCATGTGGCGTGGCAGCCATGGGGAAATGGCGTCGTCAGAGGTTTCTCTCTGACTCCAGCCTCCCTTCCAGTGCGCACCCTGGGCAGCGATTATGATGTCACAATGCACCAGGAGACTGAGCTCCTGCTGCCCTTAAAAGGACGCGCTGAATTTGAATAAAAGCAGTCATTACTGACCCTCAATGTGGTGGCTATGTTTCTTCCACTCCTCACACAGCCACAGTACCCTTTTTTTGGGTGGGGTGGGATTGGATTAGAAGGTCCAGATTAATCTATATTCATAAATCTCATATAAGGCTTCCATATTTGACAAAATTGATCATAATCATCTCTCATAAGTAATTTTTTTCTAATGGGAAACAATATTTTATTTCATTAGACTATTCTTCTATTTTAACATTATTTTCCAATATCCACATTTTTGCTACATACCTCCTTGCTATTGCCATTGCTCGACCCAAAAATCTCTTGTTATATTTATCTAATTCCAACTTAAGATCATCACATATATTGTCCAACAAAAAAAAATTCTTGGATCTAATTTAACCTTTACATTTAATATCTTCTCCAAAAATCTCTTACCTTTTCACATGACCATACTGAATACAAAAAATTACCAACCTCTTTATTTACACCTAAAACATTGAGCAGGGAAATTCAAATTAAATTCATTCACTGTATAATAAATTTGATGTAAAAAGTAATATTGAATCATTTGATATCTAGCATTGATTGTATTAGTTACACTTATCTCTGCACAATTTCTTCCATATTTCTTCTTGAATTTTTATATTTAAATCCTATTCCCACTTCAGTTTAGTTTTATACAAGTCCTTTTCCTTTATTCCTTGTAATTTATACACAGTAGTTATAAATCTTCAAATAATAAAATATTCAAATTCACTATGCTCCAGAAGTATCAAGTTCATTCCTATTTTTTCCTTCAAATATGATCGTAATTGATAATATGCAAATATTGTATTGTGCAATATCCCATATTTCTCCTTTAATTTACGAGATGTCATAAATAATTAACCTCTAAAATAATCTCGTATTTTCTGTATACCTTTTCATACCAATTGTCAAATAAAGAATTATTCATTGTAACGGAAGAAGCTGATTCCACATGTATCCCATTCCATATTCAAAACAATTGCCTTAAAATTGGTATTTCTTTTCCACCTTTTAAAAAATTCATAATTCCATATAGACAATACTTGGTCTGGACTTAGTTCACCTATATTATTCATCTCAATATCTACCCAAAATACTTTTTGTTCTCTTTGATACCAAGAAGACAAAAATCTCAATTGAGCTGCCTTTTAAAATTTGGTAATTTCAAACACCCATGATTTTTATTCCATGCCAGCTTCTCCATACTTAATCCTTGCAGACTTTCCTTTCCATTAAAACTCCCTAATATTCTTATTTAATTGTCTAAAAGCAATTTCAGGTATCTGATTTAGAAATGTTGAAATAAGTATTGAATTCTGAAAAAATATTCATTTTAACACAATTCCACTGTCCTATTAACATTATTGGTAATTCCTTCCATCTTTTAAAATCTTCCTCCAATCTTTTTAAAAGTGGTTTATAATTCAATTTATACAAATTATTCAATTGTTTACTTACTGTTATCCCCAAATATTTCACCCCCTCATTTTGCCATTTAAATTTTGCTAACTTTTACATTGTGTATAATCTGCATTAACCAACAGCATCATTTCACTTTTATCCACATTGACCTTACATCCTGAAACTAATCCATATTCTACTAATCTTTTATTTAATATATTCAATGAAATTTCAGGTTTAATCAAGTTTTCTATAACATCATCCACAAAAAGACTAATTTTATGAACCCTGTCTCCTATCTCAAAACCTGTAATTTTTTTCATCCCTTCGAATTATTTCAGATAGCGGTTCTATTGCCAATACAAATAAGAATGGTAAAAGTGGGCAACCCTACCTAAAAGACCTTTCTAATCTAATCAAATCTTGTCCATTTGTCTATTTACTATTACTTTCACCTTTGGTTCAGTATACAATGCTTTTATTCTTCTTATAAAAGTCTCAGAAATCCAAATTTATATAATACCTGAAATAGAAAGTTCCATTCTAATCTATCACACATTTTTTTTCTGCATCTAAAATAATTGCTATCACTGAAACTTTCTTTTTTTGAGCCACATTTATCAAACTCAAAAATCTCACTATATTATCTGCTGCCTTTTTTTGTAATAAACCTTGTCTGGTCCATATTAATGAATTTTGAATGTATCTTAACCAAACAATTAGCACACAATTTGGATACAATTTTATAATTACATTTAACAAAGATATTGGTCTATATGATGGATCTTTTCCCTTTTTTGGTATTACCATTATCAATGGAATCTTAAAGGATTTTTATCCATCATTTATTTCTCTTATCTGATCTAATATCTCTTTAAAAATTTGTACCAACAATTCCTTAAATTCCTTATAAAATTCTACTGGAAAACCATCTTCTCCTTGTGCTTTATTTTGTACCATTTTCAGAACCTCATATTTTAGCTTCCATAAATGAATTAGATAATTCTTTCCTTTCCACAAAAATTTGGTAATTGAATTTGTTGAAAAAATGGCTTTATTTAATTTCATCTTGTTTTAACTAAGACTTGTATAACTTCTCATAAAACTTGAAAATTTTCATCTATTCCTTTCGACTTATAAACCATCTGACCATTCTTGTCTTTCTTTGCTATTATATTTCTAGATAGTTCTTTAACTGCCATGCCAATGCCTTATGAGCTCTTTCTACCAATTCATAGTACCTCTGTTTAATTTGCAAAATATCCCTTTCAACTCTATATGTTTGTTTTGTAGAAGAATATGTTTATGTCCATACGCTATCATGTTGAAATAATGAGACCACACCTGAAGTTGTCAACCAGCGAAGAGAAGATCTGCCTCAAGGATCTGTATTGGGCCCATTGTTGTTCGTTATATACATTAATGATCTAGATGATGGGGTGGTGAATTGGATTAGTAAATATGCAGACGATACTAAGATAGGTGGAATAGTGGATAATGAAGAAGGTTTTCAAGGATTGCAGAGGGATTTGGGCTGCTTAGAAAAGTGGGCTGAAAAATGGCAGATGGAATTTAATGCTGATAAGTGTGAGGTGCTTCATTTTGGTAAGAAGAATCAGAACAGGACATACATGGTAAATGGGAGAGCATTGATGAATACAGAAGAGCAGAAAGATTTAGGAGTAACGGTACATCGTTCCCTGAAGGTAGAAACTCACGTGAATAGGGTGGTGAAGAAGGCTTTTAGTATGCTGGCCTTTATCAATCATTGCATGGAATATAGGAGTTGGAAGGTGATGTTGAGACTGTATAAGACGTTGGTGCGGCCTAATTTGGAGTTCTGTGTGCAGTTCTGGTCGCCTAATTATAGGAAGGATATAAACAGAGTGGAGAGAGTGCAGAGAAGGTTTACCAGAATGTTACCTGGGTTTAAGCATCTAGAGTATAGGGAGAGATTGGACAGATTAGGTCTTTATTCTTTGGAGCGTAGAAAGTTGAGAGGGGATTTGATAGAAGTATTTAAGATTATGAAAGGGATTGACAGAGTGGATGTGGATAGACTATTTCCGTTAAGAGGAGGAAAGATTAAAACAAGAGGACATGAGTTAAGAATTAAGGGGCAGAGATTTAGAGGTAACATGAGGGGGAACTTCTTTACTCAGAGAGTGGTAGACGTGTGGAATGAGCTTCCGGGAGAAATAGTAGCGGCGGAGTCAATTGTATTATTTAAGAAAAGGTTGGACAGGTATATGGATGAGAAGAAGATGCAGGGTTATGGGCATTGTGCAGGGAGGTGGGACTAGAGAGGGGTGTTTGGTTCGATGCGGACTAGAAGGGCCTAATGGCCTGTTTCCGTGCTGTAAATTGTTATGTTATTAGTGTTATCAGGCTTAATATAGACACACAACATGTGACCTGGCATCATGACATCTGAAGTGCTAATGACCTCATGACATAGCTATGTTGAGTAGACCAGAGCTTCTCAGTAGACCTACTTAGTCACTATGCCTCATGGCTGTAGTGGCTAGTTGCCAGTAGATAGGAAGCTGTTGTGTCTAGCTGTCACAAGACAGGAGCTGTTAGCACTGGTTCTGCCCACTCCCTGCAAGCATACTGCTACACAGCTTCCCCCAGAACCAATGGTAATTGACCAATTGGCTCAGTGGTTCTGAATTAGTGCAGACGTTCCATCATAGGACCGAGCAGGGAGAGCGAAACTGACTTACCATTTGACGGTTCTGTGCCAGGCATCATGCATGAAGGCTGCTGGGGGAGGAAGTGATATGTACAGGGCTCAATCTAGTAGAAAACTGCAATTATTGACAACACGAATAAATACAGTAGGAATCATGTGAGACACTTAATGTGTGCAAAAGGTAATCACAGGCAGAGTGATTACAGGTAATTACAGTTAAAGCACATGAGAAATCCAGAACAGTATCAAACATCTGAGATGCATTACCAAAACTGAAAGACCATACTGTTAGCAGGTTGTTGGTAATTGTGAGAGTCTAAAGTGGTAATCTCAAAGTCTGGTAGGAAAAAGTTAACTGTAGAAAGTCAAGTAGTAGCTAAAGTCTGCAATGACACACAGCTCTGTGGAGCGACTGTCCGTTGCTGCTTAGTATCTGTAGTGTCATACAAGAGTTCACAGGTGGCTTTGTGCTGAGCAACTGTCCATTGCTGCTGGATGTTTGCTGGCTGCTAGGATGGTAAGATGTGCTATGCTGAGCATTGCAGTGCTGGGACTGAAAAACCTGTACTATCTGCCTGGTCGGCAGGAAAAGGTCTCAGTGGCATCATTGACAGGTGGCATTTTTTATGCATTAATTCACAGGTTAATACCTTGGTCACAGAATCTTTCATCGGAAATGGTTATATGGGTGCTGGCTGGCTACCCCCTAGGTTGCATGATCTTGCCACAGAGGAGTAAGTGGTTGTCCCCTGGATCGCAGGGTTCTTCTCTTGAGGAGGAGTTGCTGGTTGTTCCTGGGTCGATACCCCTTGCTATTTGTTCGGTCGACTGTGAAGGGAAAAGCGACTGGCCTCCTGGTTATTTATTTGCTGTTCTGTGATGTGACACTGGTCGATTTGCAGTTATTTGTAGCTACAGTTGACTGGAGCAGTGCGAAGTACGTTCAGCTGGGTCCGGTTGTCCATCTGTTTTTCCTGGCCCATTGGAGGGTTACTGCAAGTGATTTGAACTTGGTCTTGCAGAGTGTTTGTTGAGCATGTCTGTTATTTATGGTTGGCTCATTGGCATGTTGCCGTTGAGCATGTCCATTGTAGGGTCTATCTACTGGCGAGACCTGTCGGGGTAACCAATGTGGCAGATGATGTTTGTGTTCATACGCCATCATGTTGAAATAACGAGACCACACCTGAAGTTGTCAGCCAGAGAAGAGAAGAGCATTTATTAGTGTTATCAGGCTTAATACATGTGACCTGGTGTCATTACATCTGAAGTGCTAATGACCTCATGACGTAGCTACGTTGAGTAGGACAGGGCTTCTCACTAGACCTATGGGAGTTGCTGAGTCACTATGCCTTATGGCTGTAGTGGCAAGTTGCCAATAGATAGGAGGCTGTGGTGTCTAGCTGTCACAAGACAGGAGTTGTTAGTGCTGGTTCTGCCCACTCTCTCCAAGTGTACTGCTACAGTATCATATTAAGCTTGACCTTTTTTCTTTCCATTAATTTCTTCCTTTCCTCATTTGGACTAATTTGTATTGTTTTCTCTAAATCAGTAATTTCCTTTTTCTAATTGTGGACGTGGAGGGGGAGGACGTGGACATGTCCTCGGGCCTGCGCAAAGGAGCTTTTAGGTGGAGTGCAGTGTGCGCAGTACTGGCCCCACCCTTTACACCCATGGTTCGTGTGCCATGGCCAAGCAAGCTGGGACGTGGCAGTGAGGTCCTTGGGTCGTAGGTTTTCTATCGGAGTGGCCTTCTCCTATGCAGGTTTCTTACCCGGGCTGGAGGGGCCTTCTAATTGATCTACTTCCTTTAAATAATCCTTTCTTAAATTTTACTGTATAACTAATAATTTGCCCTCTTAAAAATGCCTTTAAAAATCCCATATAACAATTTATTCTTTACTGTCTATTATTTTCCATAAAAAACTTAATTTGTTTTCTTACAAAATCACAAAAATCCTTCCTTTTCATCAATAACTTATTTAGGCTCCATCTGTATCCACTATTTTTTTCTTCCTCAACTACTATTGACAATAACAAAGGGGAATGGTCCAAGATAGTACGTGCCAAATATTCCACCTGTTGTACTCTAGATTGAACTTGAGCTGTCAATAAAAACATGTCAATTTGTAAATGTCTTGTGTCAAAAGGAATAAAATGAATAATCCTTTTCATTCATATACATTTTCCTCCAAATATCTATCAATCCCATATCTACTATTAATTCTTTTACTTCTTTAGACATTTTACTATCTCCTACATATTTTCCCAATTTATCCATTTTTGAATTTAACGTCAAATTAAAATCTCCTCTCATCAAAATTGGCATTTGATAGCTTCATAAAAACATCTTCCATAAATTTATTATCTTCTATATTTGAGCATATAAATTCAACAAGGTCCAATTTTCTGAGCATATCTGACATTCCCTACCATTACATACCTTCCTGCCACATCCCTTTCCACATTTAACATCTTTACTGGTAGATTTTTATTTACCAATATTGAAACTCCTCGAGCCTTTAAATTAAACGAGGCCGCCACGACTTTACCTACTTTGTTTACTTTGTAATTTATTTAATTCCTTCTCCACTAAATGTTTCTTGTAAAAAAAGCTATATCTGTATTCTTTCTTTCATAAACACCAATATCTTTTTGCATTTTATTTGATTTTGTATCCCATTAACATTAAAACTCATAAAGTTAATCTTCCCAATCATTTTCAATCAAGTTAACCCCCTACTCATTCAGCCTTCATCCTCCAAATCCCCCTTTAACATAACAAAGGCATTATTCTTCATTAGATCTATTATATCAATAAATGTGTAGAAAAAAAAGTTAAGAAACAAGAAATTATAGAATTCCCCAAAAGAGGCGCACACAAAAAGACATACTCTTTTTATCACCCTATTTATTGGAGTGGTTATCCAGTCTACACCCGCACACGTGGTTTGGTGGCAGCCAGCAAACATTCCCTTTGGCCCCCCCACCCACCGAATCTTATGCTGACCAGCCTTTACAAATATCATCAGTTACTTAACTACCCATTAATATTAACTTAACTCCCTACCCTTATAATTAATGAAAAGTCAAATAAACACAGTCTTTCAGTTTACCATCAAACCAAATCATACTCCCCTTTACTTCCCACCTTAGCAAGTTACCCCTTCCCATTCTAATTCAGCAAAAGCTTTGGCTTCATCAGGATCCAAAAGAGTTCTTTCTGGGTGGTTTAGTACTGGAAAGGGCACATAGAGCGTTGAGGAAGAAACCGTTACTGGGTCACCCATCACAAGCAGTGTTAATTCGGTGCTTGAATTATCAGGATAGAGAAATGATTTTACGGTTGGCAGTACAGAAGACAAGACAAAGTCGAACCCCAATGATGGTTCAGAATAATAGTTTTTTTTATCTATGCTGATTTGAGTCAAGAAATTATCAGACGTTGATGTGAGTTTAATTCAGCCAAGGATGTGCTGTGGCGGAAAGGATATAAGTTTGCTTTTCGATACCCTACAGTGTTTTTTATAGCAATTATCAGTCTCAATTTTTTGAGAATGGTCATGATGCATTGGTTTTCGCTAATTCATTACCGGATTTACATGGTCAGGGAAGAATTTCACCGTCGTCACCTAAAATAAGGGCCAATGGACATGGAAATGGAAAGAATGGGAAGAATGGGAAAGATGGGAAGAAAGAAGCTTTGACACACAGTCCTAGTGATGTTGAGGATTCAAATCAATCTTTGGGACTGGAGTCCCAGGGCTGAATATATTAATGATGTTGAATTACATTATTATATATATATATATATATGGGGGGAAGTGGATGGGACTGATATCTTTGATAGTCATCTGCCACTGGTGGGGTGTTCCACACCCAGTTTTTTAGGGAATTACTACATTTTGGTTGTTTTTTTTCTTTTTTTGGGGGAATTAATTGTATTCCTTTTCATATTAACTTTTTTATAACATTAGGGGATGGAGAGTAGATTTTGTTTATTAACAGCAAAGCATTTTTTAAATATTATGTGTTTATATTGATAGTTAATTAAAATGTCTAGTTTGAAATTTGCAACTTTTAATGTTCAGGGATTAAATAATCCAATTAAGTGAAAGAGAATTTTAGCTTATATTAAGAAAATGAAAATTGATGTTGCTTTTTTACAAGAAACACATTTGACTGGAAAAGAATATTTGAAATTGAAAAGAGATTGGGTTGGTCATGTTCTTTTTCTTCATTTAACTCTAAGGCAAAAGGTGTAGTGATTTTAGTTCATAAAAAAATTATCTTTTGAGTTACAGACTAGAGGGAAATGCTGGGAGGGTTTTAAAAGTGGACTGTAAAATTTTTAATGAACTTTGGACTTTACTCAATATCTATGCACCTAATGTAGATGATGAATGTTTTATCTCAGATGCTTTTTTGTTATTAAGTCAGGCTAATGAAAATATTTTAGTTGGGGGAGATTTTAATTGTGTTTTGGATCCATTAATAGATAAAGCCCCAAAATGTATCAGAAAATCAAAGATGGGATACAAATTGGGGCTTTAATGAAAGACTTAAATTTGGTAGATATTTGGAGAAGGATTAATCTTACAGAGAAAATTTTTCTTTTTATTCTTCTAGGCATGATTCCTTTTCTAGAATAGATTTTTTAAAATATCGGCACATTTACAGGGAAAGGTATTGCAGGCAGATTATAAAAGTAGAGTAATATCTGATCATTCTTTATTATTTTTTTCTTATGAAATTTCAGAGGTGTTACATCCATCTTATAGATGGAGGTTTAATACAATGTTGTTGAAAAACCCGAGTTTGTTGCTTTTGTTAAGAAACAGATTGATTTGGGGCGTGGCAAGATGGCATAGAGTCTAGACGTGTAATCTCGACCTCTCTGGCCAGACTTTTAAATACCTGTTTTTTAACCCTTTGTTTTCAAGTTTAAACTTTTTAAATTTTAGTTTAAAATATTAAGGAATTATTATGGCCACTAAGGGTAAAAAGACTAAACCTCAAGTTCATAAGTTACATTTTTGAAGTGTTGTAGATTTGGGGCCTAGACGACTTGATACAGCCCCAGGCTCAATTTCTTTATTGTCTAAACCTCAAAGATTGCCTGTGGGGGCTGAAAAAAAAAATTGCTCACCAAATGAAGGATGGCGCTGGAATTACCCATTCTCCGGAAAAAGGTGCGTGTTCCCAAGATGTGGACCCCGATTTGGAAAGCCTTTCAATTTCAACGGAGGGAGCACGCAGGAAGATGACTCCATTGTTGGAAATGCATCAGGTAGCATTTCAATCTGAAGAAATCGTTTTTCTTCGTGAATTGATGAAAAAACGAGATGCGCGGGGAGACTAGCGGCGATCCCCTGAGGAAATCGGGGTGCCATCGCTGGGAGTCCAGACCTGCAGTAAAACTTTTAAAATGCCTTCTGTTGAGTTGCAGCAGGAGCTGCAGTTACCTTGTTCTGCCACTATGTCAGAGAGAGCAGAGCTGAGCTTTACTGAATCACAGTGTGTGCAATTGAATGCTATTGTTCAAGCTGTTATAAAACCTGGAATAGATTTGTTGACATCTTAAATGAATGAAATGGTTCAAATGAATGCTGGTATGAGTTCAGAATTAAATATGGTTAAAGCACGTGTGGATGCATCTTATGAATAATTTTAAAAATTTCAGACTGCTTTTTTGGACTGTAAACAACAAGTGACTCCTAACACAGAAAAAATGTTGAAGGTGGAAAAATCAATCATAAAACTAGGAGAACATGAGAAGGAGCTAGAAATAAAAATAGATTACTTGGAGAATCAAAGCAGAAGGAATAATGTGAAAATTGTTGGTTTGCCAGAAGGTATAGAAGGACAAGATCCTGTTAGTTTCTTTAAAGACTGGATTCCGCAAATATTAGGGCAAGAATTTTTCTCTGGGGGATTGGTACTGGAAAGAGCCCATAGAGCTTTAAGAAGAACACCCTCAGCTGGTCAACCACCGAGACCGGTAATAATTCGATGTTTGAATTGTTTGGACAGAGAAGCAATACTTCCACTTGCAGTACAAAATGAGAGACAACGACAAACCCCATTATTGATTCAGAATAGCACAGTTTTTTTTTATCCTGATTTGAGTAAAGAGGTCATTCAACGTCGACGTCGGTTAAGGTTATAAGTCTACTTTTCGTTACCCTGCAGTGTTGTAGGTGTTTTATGGAGACTATCAATTTTGGTTTTTTGAAACTGATCGTGAAGCAATGATTTTTGCTGATTCATTGCCAGATATAAGAGGACAAAGACGTAGTCCACCACTATCTCCTTAGAAAAAAAATCTGGTTGCTCTGGAAACGGAAGAAATGGCAGAAATTGGAAAAACGGGAATGGAAAGAGTCTACCTCCTTCTGAAATGGGATCTTCGAGATTGGAATCTTTTGGATGAAAAGAAGAATTTTCTTATTCTATTTTTTTCTTTTGTTATTATGATATTTTGATGTTATTGACTGTTTGGCTGGGGAGGGAGAGATTTACACTAAGTTCTTTACTAGTCATCAGCCACTGGTGGGTGACCCACACCCAATTTTTGTTTAGGGGATTACTACCTTTTGGTAGTTTTTTGAGGGGGGGGGAATTTTCTTTTTTTTTCTTTATTTTTTTTTAAATTTGTGATTTTTTTTCTATTGTAGGGCCTATATACATTGATTTGAGTTTTTATATAAAGATATTATTGGTATTTAGTATAATTTTGAGTTTTAATTATCAATCTTTATATAAATTAAATTATGCTCCGTTAATGGAAAAAATTAAAACTGATTTGATTAAATGGAAAGATTTATCTATTAATTTAATGGGAAGGATAAATACAATTAAGATGAATATCTTTCCACGTATATAATATTTGTTTCAATTTATTCTGTATTGATAAAATTTTTTTTGAGATTTGAATAAAATGGTTAGGGAGTTTTTATGGAGGGGTAAATTTTCGAGAGTAGCTTTGAATAAATTAACTTGGAAATATGAGTTAGGGGGATTGCATTTACCACATTTTCAAAATTATTATGAAGCAGGCCAACTTAAATTTATTAGTTCATTGATGGATTTGGTACGGCCTCCTAGTTGGGCTAAATATTGAGATGGCAAGTATTTCTGAATTTGAAATACATCAATTTTTGTTTAGGTGGAATATAAATTTGTTACAACAATATAATGTGCCTATACTAAAACATTTAATGAAGTTATGGATAAAGAAAAATAAAATGATAGGCTCGAGGGGTAAATTATTGACTTTGACTTCATTGTATAATAATCAACTTATTTCTTTTTCAATACATAATCAAAGTTTATTGCATTAGAGATTTAAAGGTGTGAAAACTTTGGGAGATTGTTTTAAAGAGGGTAAGTTTTTATCTTTTAATCAGATGAGGGAAGATTTTGGTATTGATAAGAATTCTTTATTATCAAATTCGATCTTTGGTAAAATGTATGTTTGGTAGAGATATGATTTTACCTTAAATGACTAAATTTGAGACTTCTTATGAAGGTACCAGAGAAGGGTTATATTTCATTCATGTATTAAATATTACAGGATGATATGGATAAAAAGGGTTGGGATAAATGGGAAGCGGTTATTGGTTTTATTTTTTCTGAAGTGGATTGGTTAGATATTTGTTATGATAGTGTAACTAGATTGATAAATGGACGTTATGCAATGATTAATTACAATTTTTTTACATCAATTACATTTGACACCTGAAAAATTTAAAAAAAATATGGTTTTAATGAATCAGATTTGTGTTTTAGATGTGGTGATACGGTTGGAACTTTTTTTCATGCTGTTTGGTTATGTATACATATACAATCTTTTAGGAAGAAAATTCAATCGTTTTTAGAATACCTGTATAAGATTAAAATAGTTTTAGATCCAACAGTATTTTTATTGGGTTGTTTGCAACCTCTGAAAGGTTGGGATTAGATAAGTTTCAGCTTGCTTTTGTATATTTAGCTTTATCCGTAATGAAAAAATGTATTGCTAGTATGTGGAAAGATGGCATAATGAGATGAAATATTGTTTAATAATGGAAAAAATTATGTATGTTTCACATTATTGTTATAATTTTTTTATTAATAAGTGGCTGTTATACTCGGAATATTTACATTTCAATTTATATTGATTAGATTTCAATATGTATATTTAACTTTTTCTTTAATATTCTTTCATTTTTCTTTTTTTATGGCTCTCCTTAGGAGAGTTGGCTGAAGGGGGGGATCCTTTTCTTTTTTTTCTACATATATATAAAAAAGTTCATGTTTAACTGCTGTATATGTCATATTTTGTTTTTTGAACGAATAAATAAAATTAAAAAAAAAAGAAGCAGATTGATTTTTTTTTCTTAACAGAAAATGTTAACTCTGTTCAAAGTAGATTTGTATGGGATGTGTTAAAGGCTTATTTAAGAGGACAAATAATTAGTTACGTTACTAAAGTTAAGAAAGGGTATATGGCTGAAAGTATTAAATTAGAAAAGCAGATTGATGAATTGGAGAAGGAATTTCAGAAGGGAGTAACAGAAAATCCGAAGATAGCTTTGAGATTGAAATTGTGATATAATACATAACAGACTTATCAATTTGAATGTTTACTTAATCGAACCAAACAATGATATTATGAGTGGGGTGAGAAGGTGCATAAAATACTTGTGTGGCAATTAAAGAAGGAGCAGACTTTAAGGGTTATTAATGTTGTTAAAAAGCATTCAACAGTTACCTATGAACCTCAGGAAATCAATGAACAGTTTTATTCATTAAAAAAAAATTATATACTTCTGTGGGGAAACAGGATAATGAATCTATTGATTCTTTTTTATCTACATTAAAATTACTAGCATTAGATGAAGAGGATATTATAGATTTGGAAGCTTTGTTCACAGATCTAGAAATTAAGACCATTATGATGGAAATGCCTAATGGTAAGTCATCAGGAGATGACGGGCTTTCGGTGGAATTTTATAAAGTTTTTTATGAAGATTTATATTCGGTGTTTGGGGAGGTATTACAACAAGTGACTGAACATTATGAGTTACCAGAATCTTGTTCTAGTGCTTTAATTACTGTAATTCCAAAGAAAGGTAGAGATCCATTAAAGGTGTCTTTGTATAGACCTATTTCTTTATTGAATGTGGACTATAAAATAATATCTAAATTGTTAGCAAATCGTCTTGCTAAATATTTACCAAAATTAATACATGTAGATCAAACGGGTTTTATTAAAAATAGACATGCTTTGGATAATATTCTTCAACTAATTAGTGTGACCAATGCATACTGACGGCAACCCAACCATCCAATGTGGGTTGCACTTGATGCAGAAAAAGCTTTTGATAGGGTCGAATGGAATTTTTTATTTAAGGTCTTGGAAAAGTTTAAATTTGGCCCTTTTTTTATTGGCTGTATTAAAGCTTTATATACAAGCCCAACTGCTAGGGTGGTGACAAATAGACAGATTTAGTCTTCATTTAAATTAACACAATCTACTTGACAGGGTTGTCCATTGTTACTAGCCCTATTTGTGTTGGGCATTGAACCAATACCTCAATTAGTATGGCAAAATGAGCAGATACAAGGGATGAGAGTTTTGGATGAAGAGTATAAGATTAATTTATTTGCAGATGATGTTTTGATATACTTAAAAAATCCGGAACAATCTTTTCTGCATTTACGGGAATGTTTATTACAGTATGGATCACTATCTGGGTATAAAGTTAATTGGGATAAAAGTGAAATTTTACCGGTAGGTGAAGGAGATTATTCAGTTTATAAAAATGTTATTAATTTGAAATGGACAGATAAAATTAAATATTTAGAAATAATTGTGAATACTGAGTATCAATCTTTATATAAATTAAATTATGTTCCATTATTGAAAAAGATAAAAGCAGACTTAAATAAGTGGAAAGATCTTCCGTTAACTTTAATTGGCCAGGTTAATTGTATTAAAATGAATATTTTTCCATGTATTCAATATTTGTTTCAATTAATACAAGGAACTTTTTCCAGGATTTAAATAAAGCTAACAGGGAATTTTTATGGAAAGGTAAATTACCAAAGCTACCATGAAATAAGCTTAATTGGAAGTACGCATTAGGTGGATTGCAATGACCTCATTTTCAGAATTATTATGAGGCAGCCCAACTTAAATTTATTAGTGGTTTGATGGAATTGGATCAATCTCCAAGTTGGGCTAAAGTTGAGATGGCATGTATTTCTGAAACTGTGGTACATCAATTTATATTTTGGTGGAATATAGATTTATTACGGGAGTATAATGTGCCGATATTAAAAAAATCTTTTGATGTTATAGACAAAAAAAGAATAAGACTATAGGATCAAAAGGTAAATTATCTATTTTAACACCATTATATAATAATCAGCTTATTCTTTTTTCATTGTTTAATAGTCATTTAAAGAATTGGGATTTTAAAGCTATAAAAACATTGTAGGATTGTTTTGTAGAAGGTCAATTTCTTTCTTTTACTCAATTGAAAGAACGTTTTGTTATTGCTGAAGCTTCTTTATTTGTTTATTATCAACTTCGGTCACTGGTTAAAAAAATGTATGGTGGAGAGATGCTTTTACCTGTATTGTCGGAGTTTGAATCTTTGATTTCTTCTATGCCTAAAAAGGGTTATATTTCTGTTATGTATCAAGTATTACAAGATAATATGGACAAGTCGGAATGGGAGAAATCTAAGTTTAAATGGGAAAATTATTTAACTTTTGTTTTTCCTGAAGATTACTGGATGGATACGTGTCATGATAGTGTAACTAGATTGACAAATGCACGATACGGAATGGTTAGTTATAATTTTGTGCATCAGTTATATTTAACTCCTGAGAAATTGAAAAAATATGGCTTTAGTAATTCAGATTCCAGTTTTTGATGTGTTACGTGTGTTGGAACTTTTTTACATGCTGTTTGGTCTTGTATGTATGTACAACCATTTTGGGAAGAAATTAAGTCAATTTTGGAAAAATTGTATAAGATTAAGTTACCATTAGATCCATCTGTTTTTTTACTGGGTTATGTGATTACTTTAAAGGGATTGTGGGGTTGAATAAATTTCAAATCGCATTTGTATATTTAGTGTTGTCTGTAGCTTGAAAATGTATAGCAAGTACATGGAAGGATAAGACAGTGATTAGTATAATGCGATGGCATAATGAAATGAAAGCTTGTATTGTTATGGATAAAATTACCAATGTTTTGCATCGTAATTATCTTTTTTTGTTAATAAATGGTCATTATATTTGGAATATATGCATTTAGAGATACTTTGATTTATTTTATTCTTAGTTTTTTTAATATATATTTCTTTAGCTCTCCTTAAGAGAGCTGGCTGAAGGGGTGGGGGGGATGGGTTTTTCTCTTTATTTTTATCTATAAACATATATAAATTTTGTTGTGAAGTGTATTTTGTATGTTTACCAATAATTTTTCAATAAATAAAGTTTGGAAAAAAAAAAAGGATTTAAAAAATGTATGCTTATTATCAAGAAAAAATTTCAATATAGCAGGATGTATCAAAACAAATGCACACCCCTTCTTCCACAAAACATTAACTAAATTAAATTCCTTTCTTTTTTTTCAGCAGTTCAAAACTTCTATCTGGCACAATACTGTTGAAAGGAGGAACTGCAATGCAGAAGTACTAATTTTTCTGAAGCAGGTATCATGGATTGGGAAGGAGAAGAAGATAAATTAAATGAATCAGAGTCAGGTTTATTGTCATGAACATGCATTACAAAATCTATTGTTTTGTGGCAGCAGTATTGTGCATTATAGGTGCAAAAAATTACTATAAATTACAGTTCTGTAAATACACCATTTAAGAATAAATAAATTAGTGCAAAAGAAGAGAAAAAAGTGAGGTAGTACCTGTGGTTCATTGTCCTTTCAGAAATCTGATGGCAGAGGGGAAGAAACTGTTTTTGTAATGTTAGGTGTTCATCTTTAAGCTTCTGCACCTCCTTCCTGATGGTAGCCATGAGAAGAGGGTGGTAAGGATGCTTGATGATAGAGACTACTTTTTTAAGACACTGCCTCTTATAGATGTCCATCATGGAGTGAAAATTAATGCCCATGGTGTCGCTGGCCAAGTTCACAACCCTCTGTAACCTTTTTTTGTTCTGTCCATTGGCACCTCCATACCTGACAGTGATTTAAACAGTCAGGATGCTTTCCATGATACACCTGGAGAAATTTGCAAGAGTGTTTGGTGACCTACAAAATCTCCTCAAGCTCCGAATGGAATATAGCTGCTGATTAGCTTTCTTCATTATTGCATCGATATAATGGCCCCTGAATAGATCCTCGGAGACCTGGTTCGTATTCTCCTGATTGCCCCCTTCTGAAGTCCACATTCAGTTCAATAGTTTGCTAACATTGAGTGCAAGGTTGTTGTGATATCGGTCAACTAGCTGATCTATCTCACTCCTGTATGCTTCCTTATTGCTGCCTGTGATTCTGCTAACAACCGTGGTGTCAACTGGCAAATTTGTAGATCGCTTATGAATTATACCTAGCCACACAGTCAAGGGTGTAGAGAGAGTAGAACAGTGGGCTCAGCACTGTTCAGAGGGGTAGGCCTGATGTATGTGTTGCTGTTGTCCAGGTGATTCAGGGCTGAGTGGAGAAGCCAGTAAGATTGCAATTGCTGTGAAGTGAAGTGATAGTGGTGGTGGTGGTGGGCGAATTGCAATGGGTCCAGGTCTATACTTAGGAATGAATTAATTTTGGCCATAACCAATCTCTCAAAACATCACATCACAATAGATATGAGTGGTTCTGGGCGATAGTCGTTGAGATAGTTCACACTACTCTTCTTGGGTACTGGGATGATTAATGCCCTTTTAAAGCAGTTGGGAACCTCTGACTGTAGCAATGAGAGATTGAAAATGTCTGTGAACTCTCCAGCGAGTTGAAGGGACATATTGATCATCCTTAGTCTTCTAAGAAAGTAGATACATTAGTGAGTTTTATTGACTGCCACATTAAAAGGTCTGGTGATTGGAAATTTTACTCCTAAAAATGTATTTCCAAAAACTTGAAGCTATTTACTCTTTCCAGTTCAGCATCAGTGATGAGCCCAAGCATATGGTCTCTGAGCCTTTTCCTGATGTCAGTGATCATCTCCTTAGTCTTACTGATGTTGAGAGAGAGGATATCATCTTGGCACTATGCCACAAGCCTTTCAATCTCCTTGCCGCATTTTCTCTCTTCACTATTTGATACCCAGCCTACCCCTCTGAAGTCATTGACAAATTTGAATCAGGAGATGGAACATTATATGGTTATACAATTGTGGGTGAGTGCACATTCTCCAGGAGTGTGATCATGCAGGAAATGTTGCTACCCTTCTTCACTGATGCTGTATACTAGGCAGTAAGTCAAAAGGACCCAGTTGCGGGTTGTGGGGGTGGGGTGGGGTTGGGTGCTGAGTCCCACATCCTGCCATTTGGGGATGAGTTTTCTGAGGATTGAATGTGAGTGCTCTGGAGAGGGTGCAGAGAAGAGCCACCAATATGTTAATGGAGAAAGGATTTATGAGGGAGTGGATTTGTTTCTCATGGAAATGAGTTAATAAATGGTATTCTTATAGATTGGTACTTGATGGTTAACATGGACGGAGGGTTTCTATGCTGTATGCCACTAGCACTGTGTTGTAAGATTCACCACAAATTCCATAAAATCTGTGCAACATTTCATAGGATGTTACAATTGAATCGGATAGTTTTCTCCTCTCACTGGATCTCATTCATGTGTTATTTATCTATCAGAAGTGAGAACACATTTTATTATTGAGGATAACAAAGAAATCTTGGGCTGTATTAAATATTAGCATATTTGGTTCACTCTTTCTTACCACTTGAAATTAATTTAACCTTTTTTGTCTGGAGTATTAACAGTGAAGTCCAGACTATCTTAAATAAGTTTACAGTATGCGGTAATCACCTGCCTGTGGAAAAGTGACTGTGGAAAGTACAAGGGGCTGTTGTTTCACCCTGCTCATGACCAGCAGTGATCGAGAAACCCTGTTCCTTCCCAGAATCTCATCCAGTCGGCTGTGTCTTGCCATCTGCATGTGTCAAAAAGATGCAGGTGAAGGAAGAGGAGCTGGAGGGACTCAGCAGGCCAGGAACCAACCATAGAGAGAAATGAACTGTCAAAGTTTTGGGACCCTTTTTTAAGATGAGAGAAGGGGAGAAGGCCACTGGAAAATTCTTCTCCCAATGGTGAAGCAAGGGGTCAGGCAGACAACAATTTGGCAAATGGTGGAGATGTGTGCCCATTTTATAGAATGCAAAGTCACATTTCAGAAGAACAATGTAATACTGAAATCTTCTAAATTATGTTTTGTTTAAAAACCATCGGATTTTCAAATGTATACATGCACAGAGCACAGAACAGACAGGAAAGAAATTTCATAGGTCACTCTGTTGATTTGAGTTCCGCCCTATCCTGGAGTCTGCTTCCCCTGTAGCCAGTCACATGTCACTGATACTGCATTTTACATCAGTGAAACCACACACAGCTGGTGCCTCTCGAGAAAGAAAGATTTTTTTTTATCTTGCAGCACTGAAAATTTTTACACAAATTGCAGTTGGATATAAATGGGATATGTCTGTATCTATCAGGTATGTTTTTATATATTTTTAACATTTTAATTCTAGCCAAAGCTGCTGTAAGGTTGAAACCATATTGTTAATCTACACATATCCCTAAAATAGGTGAAAAGCTCTT
This sequence comes from Narcine bancroftii, assembly GCF_036971445.1. Lineage (NCBI taxonomy): Eukaryota > Metazoa > Chordata > Chondrichthyes > Torpediniformes > Narcinidae > Narcine > Narcine bancroftii. The sequence goes on along the minus strand of NC_091469.1, from coordinate 449,640,959 downwards.
TGAATTGTACACGTGCCAATGAAAGATTATTATTTATGTGTTTGTTATTATCTTTCATATGTTATAACCGTTTTGAAAAACACGGAATGGCAACTTTTTGATTCATCTGCTGTGGTGTTGCTTTGTGGTGACAAATACTCAGTGTAAACCACAACCCAGTTAGACATCACGAGGAAGTCAGTCACTTAATGACTTTAAGTTCCTGGTAGCACTTTACTGGAGGAAAGGTATCATGATCCTGAGCTTCTGATTGTGGGAAAGTTACACTGCATGGTGTTAATAGAGCTTTGGAGATGTACAGCATGGAAAACAGACCATGAGCAGCTGGCCACTAGCTTCTGGGAACCAGTTATCAGGCTCAGGATTCAGGAGGATGTTGATAGTGAGCAGAGATCCTGAAGGGCCTCAGGTGCTGATAGCTTCCTCATCACTTCAGGGGTTTAGAACCAAAGGCCAAGGAGAGTGATCTGGATGCCTTGAGCTCAAGTTCACCATTGGGCTGGCCGAGAGGCCACATGGCTGCGGGGGTGTAAGAGGTGGGAGCATAAGAAGAGGAGGCAGAATCCTTGGGCACTCAGTGCTTTTGAAGAGACCTTTTCCTTTGCTTTCCTTTCTCATTTGTTCATGGCGCTGGTCTAGTAACACTTCTTTGTGTCTCTTTACAAGACAACAAAGGAAAATGATTTTGTGCATTTTATTGATACATGATCAATTACACAAGCACTGAAGTTGCCGAGACTGAAGGCTTTTATTTGCACTGACCTGGACTCAAACTGGGGGCAGGCTTGTGGCATGACAGCCTTTATGGGGAAGAAAGGTGGAGGAATCACGAACTGGCCAGTGAGGGCAGGGTCAACCAAAAAATATTATGACATTTATATAAGGCATGCAAATATATACCATAGTGATTTCAACATATTTACCCCCTCTTTTTAAAAGAAAATCCCGGGGTGGGGGGGGAGTGTGATGTGGGTAAGTTCAGTTTGTCTGACGGTCTTCCTTGGCATTGTGACTGGTGAGTCCCTGTCCGGGGGTCCATGGTAGTCTCTGCCAGTTTCCGCTGGTCCATCCTAGTTGGCCTGGTCGGAGTGCTTGGCTGCGTCAGGGGGGTGGAGGGGGGGTGTGTGTGTCGATTGTCAGCCTGGTGAACGTTGGGGAGGTTGGCCCTGGAGAGCTGGGGGGGATGGTTGGGGGGTGGGGTCCAGATGCTCCCATGAGTGCCAGATCCCGGATAGATACTGTGTCCTCGCATCCATCCAGGTGATGGCGACTAGCATCAAATCACACAAAGCAGAGTGCAGGTAAAATGCTAGTTTTAATAGACTAATATATACAGCTAGGTCTTGAGGTCTTGCCTCTGTGCAAGTCTTGACCAGAAAAAGGGGCGATGGGTCTCCACCAGTTGATATATGCAAGGTCACCAGGAGAGCCACCTAGTGACTTTGTAGTGTAATAACATACCACCACATTCACCCTGCCTTAAAAAAAATTGAGACTCCCCACTCCATTCTCTGTTTCTTTCCACACATTCATACATTCCAATATCTGACAAGGTTTCCTCTTCCTTCTGGACCTTTGGGGTGCTGGAGCAGGGGAGGTGGGGGGGTATCGGAGCCTGGGGGTCCTGGCCCTGGGGATATGTTGTGGGGGCATAGGGCTTTCCGCCCGCGTGCTGGTCGTTGGGGGTGTGCTCGTCGTGCTGCTCCGTAGGGGTCCGTGACCCTCCTGCGTCATCTGTGGTGCATTCCTGCTGGTCCGCCAGGGACTGTGACTCTCCTGCATCATCCGCTGTCCCGTCCTGCTGATCCGTAGAGGTCTGCAGGTCTCCTGCGCCGCCCACGCTTCCTGCCGGTGCGAGGTCCCTGGTGGCCACCGAGCCTTCTCGTCTGTCCCCGAACACACGTATGCATAGTGAGGGTTCACATGCTTCACTTCCACGGGCTCCACCAGAGGGTCCATCCTGTGGCATTTGCAGTGCTTCCAGAGGAGCTCTGGTCCTGGTGTCATCAGCCATCTAGGCAGCACCGTGCCTGTCGTGGCTTTCCTTGAGAAAGAAAACATACGGTCATGGGGTGTCATGTTAGTGGCAGTACACAATAATGAGCATATGGAGTGCAGGGCCTCCGGTAACACATCTTGCCACCTTGCCACTGGTAGGACCTTTGCTTTTAGGGTCAGCAGGACCGTTTTCCAGAGGATGATGTTTTCCCTTTCTACCTGTCCGTTTTCCCTGGGTTATAGCTTGTAGTGTGACTGGTCACAATGCCCCTATCTCTCAGGTACTGCTGGATCTCGGTGCTCATAAAGGTAGCATTCCTAACCATGTGTATGTAGCTGAGGTACCCGCACAAACTGAAGATAGTCTGCAGGCACTTTATTACCGTGGCTGCAGAGATGTCGGGACACGGGATAGCAAAGGGGAACCGTGAGTATTCGTCTATGGCATTGAAGAAATAAATGTTCCTATCATAGGAAGGGAGTGGGCCATTAAAGTCGAGGCTGAGTCGCTCAAAAGGCCTGGTAGCTTTTATTAGTGTGGCTTTATCTGGTCAGTGGAACTGCGGTTGGCACTCCGCACAAATGGGGCAGCCCCTGCTTACCATCCGTACCTCCTCTACTGAGAATAGGAGGTTTTGAGCCCTTATAAAGTGGAAAAGCCTAGCATCTTCCAGGTGGTCCAGGTCATTGTGCAAGTTCAGCAGCTGAGACATATGGTTAAGGGCCGCACAGTGCTCGTCGTGCTGCTCCGTAGGGACAGTGCATCTGGGGGGCTCGTTAAGCCTCCCTGGGTGGTATAGAATGTCATAGCTATAAGTAAACAATTCCATCCTCCAGCGCACGATCTTATCATTTTTTATCTTCCCCATGTTCTGGTTATCGAAGATGAATGCCACGGATCGTTGGTCTGTGACAAGGATGAAGTATTTACAGGCCAGAAAGTGCCTCCAGTGTCTCACTGCTTCCACGATGGTTTGGGCCTCCTTCTCCACTGCCGAGTGTCTTACCTCGGACCCCTATAGGGTCCACAAGAAAAAAGCCACTGGTCCCCCCCTTCCTGGTTCAGGGTGGCAGCCAACGCTACATCTGAGGCATCGGTCTCTACCTGAAAAGGGACCGTCTCATCTATGGATCGCAGGGTTGCTTTCACAATCAGATCCCTAATCTCCGTGAAGGCTTTGGTAGCTGCTGGGCTGAAAGGAAAAGTTGAGGCTTTTATAAGTGGGCAGGCCCTGTCGGCGTAGTTGGGAGCCCCAAACATCTCTTTAATGTCCCCGTTCTGCACCATGTAGTCCAGAATAGCCAGCTTCCTAGTGCTGAAGACTCATGTATCCTCATTATACGTTAGATTGTGGTCCTCTGCTGCCTGAACAAAATGTTGAAGGTTAATGTCATGGTCAGCTTGAGAGTGGCTGCAAATTGTAACATTGTCCAGGTATGGGAACACCATCTGTAAGTGGTACTCGTCCACTATGCAGTACATCTCCCGCTGGAACAGGGATACCCCATTGGTGATGTCAAAGGGGAGGCAGAGTAACTGTGTACAGCCTGCTGTCCGCCTCGAACGCCATGTATATCTGGTCGCTCTCCCTAATGGGCAACTGGTGGTACGCTACCTTGAGCTCAATGGTGGAGAAGACTTTGTACTGAGCAATGCTGTTTACCATGTCCGCAATATGTGGAAGCGGGTAGGTATCCAGCTGCGTAAATTTATTGATCGTCTGACTATAGTCCACAACCATGCTCCTCTTTTCCCCAGACTTCACTACAACAACTTGTGCTCTCCAGGGTCTGGAGCTCTTCTCTATTATGCCCTCCTTCAGGAGTCTGCGGACTTCTGCTCTAATGAACTCCCTGTCTTTCGGGCTGTTCCTCCTGCTCTTGGTGGTCACTGGGGTGCAGTCGGGAGTGAGGTGTGTGAATAACGGGGGTGGTTCTATATTCAGGGCCGTAAGGTTACAGTGTCGTCTATTTCTAAGGAATAGTGGGGGGATCGGCCCATCATGCACCATTGTGATGCTTTTCAGCTGGCACTGAAAGTCCAGCCCCAGCAGTAATGGTGCACAGAGGCGCGGGAGCACCAGCAAATTAAACCCCTCATACTCCGTACCCTGTATCTCCAGTGTGACCCTGAAGAAATGTTTGGCCTTCGTTACATATTTGTTAGACGCCAATAAGATTTGGTGGTCACTCGGGTACGTTTTTAACGCAAGGTGTTCTACTAGCTCCTGGTCTATGAAACTCTCCGTAATCCCACTATCCACTAAACAATTTACAGTCGACCCGTTAATCTTAATACTAACGGTTGCATCTGATAAATCGTGTGGACTCACCTGGTTCAATCACAGTGAGGCCAGCATGGGACATCCTCTGTTCTGGTAGGAGTCTGCATCTTGGTCATAGTAGCATTTGGCATCGTATTTGTCAACCAGTTGCAATGTCCTCTGTCCAGCATCCCTTTCCCAAGATGGCCAACAGCACATGGCACTCTGCTTCTGCTTGCCTGTGGGGGGGGGGGGGGGGCTTTGACAGGAGCCTTGAGGCTTCAGCAGACTTTTGCATAATGCCCCTTCTTTCCACACCTCAAACAGTCCTTCTCCCTAGCCGGGCAGTGAGCTCTGGGGTGCTTTAGCTGCCTGCAGAAAGGGCACGGGGAGCTCCACTGGTGCTACTCCCCTTGATCATCCGTTCATCTCTCTCTGTGAGGGGCTAACGAGTCCAGTTCTGAGTACTCCTCTAGTTCCCTCCTAGAGTCCTCCAGAGCCTCCGCAATAGTTTCTGCCTCTTCAAGCCTAACTATCCCCTTTTCCAGCAGCCTTTGTCTTATTTCCATCGATCTGACACCAGCCACGATTCTGTCCCTTACCAGGTCATCTGCATACTCTTGGGCTGATACTGCTTTAAAGGTACAGGTCCTCGCTAAATCTTTCAGCACAAGTATGAAGTCTCTAACAGACTCCCCTGCCTGCTGTGACCTGGTCATAAGCCGATGCCTGGAGTGCAGCTAACTGTGCCCTCTTTTATAGTGTCATTGCTTCTTGATATGACTTAACGTCCTGTATTAATGAGTACAGGCAATCCCCCAGCTGAGCTAACAGTAGCATCAGCATCTCCTCCTCTGACGTTCCTTCCACCCCTGTCTAATTTAAAAAGCATCTCTGCCACTGGCTGAAGTGCATGCTCACTCCGGGGGTTCTGGGATACAGCTCTAGCCTGTTGGGCCTCAGTACTTGGCTGAACCTCAGCCTGTGGTTCAGTAGCTGGGGGGTGGGCGTGTACTGGTCCTGATCCCTCTCCCACATGGTCTCCTGGTCCTGCGGATACATGGGTCTTCTCCGGGGAATCAGGGACAGTTGGTGGTGGCTCTGGGATAGTAGTCCGCTCCCACAGTCCTGCAGGTAAATCACGATTGGTAGGGCAACTTTCGGCACGCCTTCCACCTGCGCTTGGCGCGAATCTTGGTCATACACCAGGAACCTTGTGGGCTGCATGGCTGGTTCTGGTCCTGGTGAGTTAGTTAACAGGCAAGGCTCTCGGCCGCTCATTACCTACTCTGGGATGTTTCTGCCCCCTCCATAGTCCACCACAACCACTGGGTGAGTCTCTCTCTCTCTCTCTCTCTCTCTCTCTCTCTCTCTCTCTCTCTCTCTCTCTCTCTCGAGGGCTGATGGGGCATCCATTCTGGAAATATATTAGTCTATTAAATTGATGGTGACTAACATCAGAATGCAGGTAAAACGCTAGTTTTAATAGACTAATATATATAGCTAGGTCTTAAGGGCTTGCCTCTGTGCAAGCCTATGCCAGAATAAGGAGGAGATAGGTCTCCACTGGTTTATATGTGCAAGGTCACCAGGAGAGCCACCTGGTGACCTAGTGATGTAATAACATACCACCACACCAGGAATGCCATGTAGGTATTCTGCGGATTTGTGTGAAGCAGCTGGACACTCTTGTGTGCCTACAGAGTAGTACTGGTCCTGGGAACATCAGCCAGGAAGGTGGTTCCTGATGCCGATCTCCTGGGGAATGTAAACAGCCTCTCATCAATGTCTCATTGATGGCCATACACATGAGGGACCAGATCGCGTGGAGCGCTTCTGGGAGAACTTTTTGCCAGTGGGGGAATGGGGAGACCCTTGGACTTTAATAAGGCCAGTAGTACTGCCTTCCAGACCATGCTGTTCTCCCACTCTACCTGGCCATTCCCTTTGGGATTATAGCTGGTGGTCTAGCTTGAGGCAAGGCCCTTGGACAGCAAACATTGACGCAGATCGTCGCTGAAAATGGTGAACAGATTGTTTAGAGCCTTTATGATGGCTGCAGTCTTATCTGGGCAGAGGATGGCAAAGAGGAACCGCGAGTACTCATTGATGATGTTGATGAAGTACATGTTGCGGTTCGTGGAGAGTAGGGGTCCTTCTAAGTCCATGCTTAGACGTTCAAAGGGGTGAGTGGCCTTGATCAAGTGTGACCAATTGGGTAGAAGCGTGGTTTGCACTCTGCATAGACCTGACAATTTCTGGTCAGTGTCCTATGTCCTCAATGGAGTAGGGGAGATTACGGGAATAAAACGGATGATCCTGGAGTGGCAGAGGTTATTGTGCAGTGCCTGCAGGCAGTCCATCTGTGCACTGGCACAAGTCCCCTGAGACAGGGTGTCCGAGGGCTTGTTGAGCTTTCCGGGCTGGTATAGTATGTAGTAATTATAGGTGGAGAACTCAATTCTCCATCTCAGGATTTTGTCATTTTTGATTTTACCTCACTGCTGGTTGTTGAACATGAAGATGACTGCCCGTTGATCAGTCAGCACGGTAAAATTCTTAACGGCAAGATAATATCTCCAGTGCCGTACTGCTTCAATGATAGCCTGGGCCTCTTTCTCAATGGAGGAGTGCCGGATGTGGCGGCCAGGCCAAAGTTGGATGCATTGCTCTCCACCTGGAACAGGATGGATTTGTCCACTGCATTGTGATGTCAGCTTTGTTACGGTTGAATGCCTCGTGGACTTCTGCCGATGGGGAAAATGGTGGCCCTGATGAGGGGTCAGGTCTTCTCTGTATGGCTGAGGACTCACTGAGCGTAATAAGAGGAAGAACCCCAGGCACTTTTTCAAGGCCTTGAGGCAGTGGGGGAGTGGGAGTTCTAACAAGGGGGTGTGTGCAGTCGGGGTTGGGGCTGATGACTCCATTCTCCACATTCAACCTAGTATAGCCAGGCGACGTGTGCTGAAGACACACTTCCTTGTGTTGTATATCAGATTTAGGCATTTTGTGGTGTGGAGGAATTTCTCGAGGTTCCTATCATGGTCCTGCTGGTCGTGGCCACGATGGTGACATTGTTGAGGTATGGGAAAGTGGCTGCAGCCTGTGTTCATTCACCATCTGATCCATTTCCCTCTGAAAGACTGAAACTCCCTTCGTGACTCTAAAGGAGACCCTCAGGAAGTGGTAAAGCCAGCCATCTGCCTCAAAGTCGGTATACTGTGATCTTCCGGGCAAATGGAGAGGTGGTCGTAGGCGGACTTAAAGTCTATGGTGGAGAAAACCTTGTACTGTGTAATCTGGTTCACCATGTCAGCTATGCGAGGCAGGGGTATGCATCCATTCGGGCGAACCTATTGATCTGGGAGTAATTGATGACCATCTGGTGTTTCTCCCCACTCTTCATCACCATTAACTGGGCTCTCCAGGGGCTCAAACTCTGTTCTCTCATCCCCTCAGCGAGGAGATGTCTCACTTCTGACAATAAATACTCTGTCCCCAGTGCTATATCACCGACTTTTAGTGGCGACGGGGTTACAGTTGGGGGTGAGATTGGTGAACAGGGGTGGGGGAGAGATCCAGAGTGTGGAGAGACTGCATGTCAGATGCGGTGAATGAGTTTAGGGCTGATGGTTGGCCATCTGGTGAGAGGAGGGCAGGTGGTTTAAAAAGTGCTTATTGACGCCCGTGAGGGGAGGGTGGGGCCCATCGTACTCCATGGTGACGCTCTTCCTGTTACACTGGAAGTCTAATCCCAGTAGGACATGTGCACAGAGGTGTGGCAGTACCAGGACTGTAAAATCCCAGTTTCCCATGCCCCGGACTGTTAATGTTACTGTGCAACTGCCATGTATCTCTGTTGAGTGAGATTTGGACACCATGGAGATCCAGTGGCTCGTGGGCTTCATCCCGAGGGAATAGTGCTGTACAGGGTCTGGGCGAATGAAGGTTTGAGTGCTTTCACTGTCAAATTGGCAAGTGGTGGGGTGGCCATTTACCTGGATGTCCATCATGGTCCTAGAGAGTTAATGGAGTCTATCCTGATTTAGGGTTACTGATGCCAGCATCAATTCGTCATCTGAGGAGTTCCATTGGCTGCCAGTGGTCCAGTAAGATGGCGCCCAAGATGGCAGCCCCCACGGCATGCATGTGTCCCCATCATAGTTTGCCAGAAGAGAAGGGGAAGAAGGCGGAAGTAATATCATCACAGGCGTTGTTCTCTGTGGCGTGGGTGTCCCAGGTCCCCAGAAGTGGTGGCAGATGTGACGACATCAAAGATAGCTTGCCCCCGCTCCACGCGGCACTGCTGGAACTCAGGATTGGTTTGGACTTACAGACCTTTGTGAAGTGTCCTTTCTTCCCATAGTTGGAGCAGACGGCATCCTTAGCAGGGCAGCATGTCCTTGGGTGCCTAGTCTGCCAACAGAAGTAACACTTCTGGAGGTCAGTTCAGAGCAGGAGGAGGCCTGAGATCCCACCTCCCAAGATGGTAGCCCCATGTTCCCCACGAGGCAGCGCATGTTCACTGGAGAATGATTCTGCATTTTGGGTGGCTACCTCGACAGTGTTAGCCAGTTCGATGGTTTTAGGTAGCTCAGTTGTCTCACATGGTTGGAGTGGATGCCTGTTACGCTGGCGTCTCTGATCAGCAGCTGTGTGTGCTGTTGTGCACTCACAGCCTGGCGGTTGCAGTTCCTTGTGAACTCCTGCAGAGCTCTGATGAAGTCATTGATGGTTTCCCCCAGTTACTGCCTGCGTGAGTGCAGAACGTGTCGCGCATAGATCTCGTTCACCTGAACTTTACATTGGTCCTTCAGGATGTCCAATACGGCTCCATATGTCTGGCAGTCCCAGACCATTTGGTAGACACGTTGCCTGATGTATGAGTACAGCAGATGGAGCATGTCCTCGTCATCCTGGATAGTTGTGGAAGCTATGAGGAACTTTTTGACGCAGCGGCGCCAGAGCACGAACTTGTTGGCTGCCTCAGGTTCTCTCGGGTCGATTTCCAGGCGATTCAACTTCATGCACTTGTCCATGTTTTCAAAAAAATTCATGTAAATAAAACTGAAGCACCTTTAATTACACAAAGACTGAAGGCTTTTATTTACAAGAGATGGACAGCATCCCTGTGTTGGTCGCTCACACTGACCTGGACTTGAACTGGGGGAAGGCTTGTGGCATGACAGCCTTTATGGGAAAGAAAGGGGAGGAGTCATGAGCCGGCCAGTGAGAGCAGGGTCAACCAGGAAAGGTCATGACATTTACATATGGCAAATATATACCATTGTGGTTTCATCACGCTGCTGAAGATCCAGCTGCGCTGGGTGGGTCACGTCTCCAGAATGGAGGACCATCGCCTTCCCAAGATTGTGTTATATGGCGAGCTCTCCACTGGCCACCGTGACAGAGGTGCACCAAAGAAAAGGTACAAGGACTGCCTAAAGAAATCTCTTGGTGCCTGCCACATTGACCACTGCCAGTGGGCTGATAACGCCTCAAACCGTGCATCTTGGCGCCTCACAGTTTGGCGGGCAGCAACCTCCTTTGAAGAAGACCGCAGAGCCCACCTCACTGACAAAAGGCAAAGGAGGAAAAACCCAACACCCAACCCCAACCAACCAATTTTCCCCTGCAACCGCTGCAACCGTGTCTGCCTGTCCCGCATCGGACTTGTCAGCCACAAACGAGCCTGCAGCTGACGTGAACATTTACCCCCTCCATAAATCTTCGTCCGCGAAGCCAAGCCAAAGAAGACATGACAATAAATTAAATCTTGAATTGTACCCACTCTGCACTTCCTCTGACCACTCATTCCACATACCCATCACACTCTGTGTGGTAAAAGCTGCCCCTCAGGTCCCATTTAAATCTTTCCTCTTGGTAGAGTGAGTGTCCTTTACTTTTAGACTGTCCCTTTACCCTTGGAAAAAGACTGCGACCATTCACCTTATCTAGGTCCATCGTAATTTTATAGATCTCTGTAAGGTCATACCTCAGCCTCCTCTGTTCCAGTGTGAAAAGGTCCCATCCTATCTAGTCTCTCTAACTTAAGCCCTCCAGAATTGGTACTGTCGTTGTGAATATGCCCTTTTAAGATTAATGACCAGGTTCTTATTTTTTGGCAGAACAGTAGATTTGCATACAATTCTCCAAGCAATTTGTTGCATAGTTCTCTGACAAGCATTCATGCCAAATGAGGAATTGTTTCTCTCAGGCTCCATCACACCAACAAAAACAGTCCCAGCCTATCCAGTCTCTCCTTCAGTCACAACAACATCCTTGTGGTAAAACACAGGATTCTGTTGACACCATGGTAAGTGAAAAAACACATAAATGCTGGAGAAAGTAGCAGGTGAAACAGTGCCTTTATGTAGCAAAGGTAAAGATACATCACCAGCAAGCCTGAATCGTTGGTGATGTATCTGTACCTTTGCTACATAAAGGTACTGTTTGACCTGCTGAGTTTTTTCACAATATCCTTGTGAATCATTTCTGTACCCGCTTGTCCTTAATCCTAGGTTCTAGCTTCCTATAGTATAGCACATGATATTCCAGGTATGGTCTCATCCACATCTTGTTCAACACTAACATGATGTCCCAATTTTTGACCTCAATGCCATATCCAATGAATGCCGACTGAATGCCTTCTCCACACCCAAACCACCTGTGTCGACACTTATAGAGATTTATATATCTGTACCCCTAGGTGTCACTGTTCAACAACATTCCTCAGGGCTCTAACATTTACTGTGTTCATGGTGGACAGGTTTAACTTCATAAAATCCACCACAGTGAACATATCTGAGTTAAGTTCTATCTGCCATTCCTTTGCCACTAGATTTGAATCTTATACCCTTAAACAACCTTCCTGACTGTCTATACATAACCACTTTTAGTGTTATTTGGAAGCCTGTACTTTTCATCCAAGTGTGAAGATGCTAAAAGATGAAGAGGCAACATGTGCCTGGAGGCAGAGGAGGTTGGGGAGTTTCTAAATAAATACTTTGCTTCAGTATTCACAGGAGAAAAGGATCTTTATCATGGTGAGGTCAGAATAGAACAGGCTTGTGTGCTGGATGATAATGAGATTAAGGAAGAGGGAGTGTTGGATCTTCTTAAAAATATCAAAATTGATAAATTCCCAAGGCTGGATGTGATATGCCCCAGGCTGCTGTGGGAAGAGGCACATTGCATCTGGCTGGGGCATTGGTGATAATCTTTGAAACCTCCTTGGTCACAGGGGAGGTGCAGGAGGGTTGGAGAATGGCAAATGTGGTCCCCTTGTTTAAAAAAGGAAATAGGGTTCGTTTATATGGAAAAATAAATCCCCCATCTTCGGAAAGTTTTCCTTCAAAATATTAAAAAGAACGGGGGCTTGGCATTCCCTAACTTTAGGTTTTATTATTGGGCAGCTAATATTTTTGGATTCATCATGAGGAAAATTTAAGTGCTTCAAGTTGGATTAATTTAGAAATTAAATCTACCAAAAAATATTCTCTTCTTTCGATACTTGGCATCCAAATTAATGATAATTTTATTGTTAGACATACATTGAGAACCTGGTCTTAATTTAAGAAACATTTTGTGTACCATAGATTTTTATTAATTAGTCCTATTTTAGGTAATTCCTTTTTTTCATCTTTGGTTCAAGATAATGGTTATCATAATTGATTGAATGTAGGTATCCAATATTTTTTAGATATTTTTACTGACCAAAATCTTGCTTCTGTTGAACAATTACCCACCAAATTTAAAATACGTAGACATCATTTTTTTTTGCTATTTACAGGTTAGGAGCTTTTAAAATTCTTTAATTTTGAAGATCCCTGAAGACCTGGAACCTAATATGATTGGGATGCTTTATAATTTTCAACCTAATTATAAAAGGGTGATATCTGGCCTTTATGAATTACTTTTAAATTCTAGGGACAATTTCCTGGACAGAATGAAAAAAAAACTATGGGAACAAAAGTGTGAGGTGATACATTTTGAAAGGTCAAACCGGAAGGCTGAATAACAGGGTTAATAATTGGTTACTTAAGAGTGTGGATGAACAGAGGAACCTTGGGGTCCAAATGCATGCGTCTCTCAAGGTCGCCACACAGGGCTTTATTAGAAGGGGGAATTGAATTCCAGAGTGGAGAGGTCATGTTGCAACTCTACAAATCTCTGATGAGACCACTGATTAGAGCATTGTGTTCAGTCCTGGCCATCTCATTATAGGAAGGATGTGGTAGCTACAGAGAGGATGCAGAGAAAATTTACCGGGACATTGCCTGAATTGCAAAGTAAGTCTTATGAGACAGAGGTGGGACTTTTCTCTTTGGAGTACAGAAAGATGAGAGGAGATTGAAGAGGTCTACAAGATTCTGACAGGTTAACCAGTGCCTTTTTTTCCCAGGGCAGGAATAGCAAACACCAGAGGACATATGTAGAAAGTGAAGGGAGGGAAGTTTAGTGGTGACATCAGGGTGTTATTTTTTTACCCAGACAGTTGTGGGTGCCTGAATTGCCTTGCCAGGGGTGGTGGTGGAGGCTGAAACATTAGGCCATTTAAGTGACTCTTAAGCAGGCATGTGGATAAAAGAAAAATGGAGGGTCATAAGGCAGGGAGGGTTTAGATTTGTTTTGGGAAGGAATATATGGGTTGGTACAACATTGCGGGCTAAATGTCCTGTACCTGTGCTGTAGTATTCTATGCTTATGTTGTATATGACAAGCAAGAGGGTCCCAGCATAAATTTCTGTGTCACACCACTGGTCACACGCCTCCAATCCGACAAACAACCCTCTACCCTCTGACTCCTACTGGTACTATCAAGCCAATATTGTATCCATTTGGCTAACTCATCCTCAAACACTTGTGCTGTGATCTTCCAGGTTAGCTGGCCTTGTGAGACCTTGTGAAATGCCTTGGTAAAGTCCATGCAGACAACATCCACCACTCTGTCCTTGTCAATCCTCTTATTCACCTCATTAAAAAGTCTTATTCAGATTTGTGAGATTGTCAGCTCTGCTGACTATCCCCAATCAGTCCTTCCCTTTCCAAATAAAGATGGGGAAACACAAGAAGTACGGATGCTGGAACCTTAAGAGAACAAATAAGATGGAGGGACTCGGTGGGTCAGGCAGAGAAATGGTCAGTCAACATTTTGGGTCATATGGAGCGTTTCTGTTAAGAGGAGAGACTGGAGAAGCTCGGACTGTTATCCTATATTGGAGCAAGTTAAGAAAACATGTAAGTACTGTGGGTCCTGGTGTGGGTCAGATTGACGATCGCGCCAAAACTGCCCAGCTAGGAACCAGTATTGTTCCCGATACGGCAAGAAAGGCCACTTTGCAAAAGTGTGCCTCTCTAAACCTGCCGGCAGCTCAGCAGCCCTCTATGACCTCCCCCACGCACCCTCCTATGTGCACGTGCCTGGCGGTGCCATTGTCCCCGCGACGACTTCCCCCTTCCCCGACTTCTACTGCGCAACATCCAGCCCCACCAGCGACCATCACAGCGTGTGCCCCGAGCATCTGCATCAGCTCTCGACCTCGCCGGCGCCGCTCACTGAGAACTGCTGCCAGCCGTGATGACATCACTTCCCCCAGCTGGGGAAGGAGGCCAGCCACTCAGCAGCCCCCCACATGCCACCGCTATCTTGGGCCAGGCAGCGCCCGACATGGAGGGCCCCCGACAACGTTAAGAACAATGTCTTAACATTTTTTTTTACCAGGCTGCCCTACCGATGCTCCCCATGCCTCCGGGTGCCATCAGTTGCCACATGCCGCACCCAGTGACCGACGGCAACGTTGTCAACATGGGCGATGACCCTACCGATGCTCCCCATGCCTCAGGTGGCCATCGGCTACCACACATTACACCTCACGACTGATGTTGATGTGGCCATCCCCAAACTCTGCGCACCACTCCTCCTGGGCCTGGATTTCCAGTGCCACCTGCAGAGTGTCACCCTTGCCTTCGGGGGGGGAGGCCCAACCTCCACTCACATCGCACAGCACGCCAACCTACCTGCCCCGGCCTACCTGCGGCCTCTCCACACTGAGCATCACCCCACTGGTGCTTTTCCCACATCTTGCGCTTGGCTGCAAGTTGATCACCGCCAGAAGTAAGCACTATTGCACTGCAGACAGGGACTTCATCAAGGCGGAGGTGTGGCGACTCCTCCCGGAAGGCATTATAGAGCTCAGTAACAGCCATTGGAGAGCCTAAGTCCTGGTGGTCAAAGGGGTAAGTAAGCCGAGGATGGTTGTGGATTACAGCCAGACCATTAATCAGTGCACCCAGCTGGATGCCTAACCCCTGCCGAGGATCGCCAACGTGGTCAATGAGATAGCCTGCTACCGGGTTTTCTCCATGATTGACCTGAAGTCGGCGTATCACCAAATCCCTATCCACCCAAAGGACAAGCCCTACACTGCCTTTGAGGTGGATGGGCGCCTGTACCAGTTCCGCCAGGTTCCTTTTGGGGTCACAAACGGGGTCTCCGTCTTCTAGCGGGAGATGGATCGCATGGTAGACTGGGACAAGCTGAAGGCGACGTTCCCATATCTGGATAACGTCACTATCTGCACCCTTGACCAGCAGGACCACGATGCTAACCTGGAAAAATTCCTCCAGACAGCCGCGGAGCTAAACCTCACTTACAAGGAGAAGTGTATGTTCAGCACCACCTGCCTCTCCATCCTGGGGTACATCGTGCCCATGGAGTCGTTAACTCAGATCCGGAAAGGATGCGCCCATTAATGGAGTTACCCCTCCCCCCCCATGCTAAAGGCCCTCCGCAGGTGCTTGGGCCTGTTCTCTTATTACTCGCCTCCCTCTGGCCCAAGCCACAACTTTTCCCCTCCCACTTGAGGCGCAGGCAGCCTTCACCCACATCAGGCAAGACATTGCGGATGCCACGATGCAGGCTGTGGATGAGGACTCCCCTTTCCAGGTGGAGAGGGATGCCTCTGAGGTGGCTCTCACTGCTACCCTCAACCAAGAGGGGTGCCCCATTGCCTTTTTCTCCAGGACCCTCCACCATTGAAAAGGATGCCCAGGCGATTGTGGAAGCGGTCTGCCACTGGCGCCACTACCAGGCCGGCAGGAGATTCATGCTCCTCACAGACCAGTGGGCCGTGGTGTTCATGTTTAACACTACCCACAAGAGCAAGATCAAGAACGACAAGATCCTGCGCTGGAGAGTCGAGCTGGCAACCTACAGCTACGACATCCAGTACCACCCAGTGAAGTTTAACGACTTCCCTGATGCCGTCTCTCGCACCAATGCATCTATGCATGATGACAGGTTGCAGGCATTGCTTGAGTCCCTCTGCCATCCGGTCATCACCCGGTTGTACCATTTCGTTAAGTCCCGAAATCTACCGTACACCATCATGGACGTCAGGGACGTGACCGAGGCCTGTCGGGTCTGTGCGGAGTGTAAACCCCACTTCTTCTGCCCCCCACGCCCCAGGCCCACGTTGTAAAGGCTACTCTGCCTTTTGAGCGTCTTGGCATGGACTTCAAAGGACCCCTGCCTTCTACGAACCGAAACGTCTACTTCCTCATGGTAGTGGACGAGTACTCACACATCCCTTTCGCCATCCCTTGTCCGGACACCTCCATGGCCACTGTCATCAGGGCCTTGGGGCAGATTTTCACCATATTTGGCTACCCTGCCTTCATCCACAGCGACTGGAGGTCTAGTTTCATGAGCGATGAGTTGTGCCAGTACCTGATGGCGAGGGGCATCGCGACCAGTCGCATGACAAGCAATAACCCGAGAGGCAACGGACAAGTGGAATGTGAGAATAGGGTGGTCTGGAAGGCAGTCCTCCTGGCTCTCAGGTCAAAAGGGTGGGCAGTTGAGTACTGGCAGAATGCCCTGCCCGAGGTGCTCCATGGCATTCGGTCATTGCTGTGCACGCTAACAATGAGACCCCTCACGAACGCCTGTTCTCATTCCCCAGAAGGTCAGCGACTGGAATGTCACTCCCAGCATGGCTCACATCCTCGGGACCGGTGCTTCTGCATAAGCATGTACGGACACACAAGGCCGAAGTCCTGGTAGAGCAGGTTTTCCTCCTTCATGTAAACTTTAACTATGCTTACGTTAGGTTCGGTAGTGCCAGGGAGGACACCTTCTCAACCAGGGACCTGGCACCAGCAGGAGCACCCACCACACCACCCTCCAACCCAGGACAACACTGACTGGGCATACATCCCCGTTCCCAGGCAGCTATGGGGTACACAGGGCCTCCTTGACCACCAGGGGCTTGCTTCAGCCTTAGGAGACGAACCCCGGCCCCCCTGGCCACCCCTCCGTGCAACACCACACCAGCCACACACATCCCTGCCGCCAGCCCCTCCACTTCCCCTTTGACCAGTGACCAGGAGCCAGTCCTACGACGGTCACAGAGACCCCAGCGGCCGCCGAATCGTCTGAACCTGTAAATATTGTATGTACATAGTAGGTGCGATTTCTTGTTACTGCTGCCCCCTGGGACAATTTTAAAGAAGGGGGTGAATGTGGTGGTACACCACTGACCTACTGCAGGGGGAAACCTCTGTACTTGCAGGAGTGTAAGGGGACAGGACAACACCTGGCCGGCTGTCAATCAGTCGGCCTGAATGAATCAAACCCCACCCAGTCGGGTGTCAATCACCCTCTGGGATATAAGCCTGCCCCGGCCTCCCGAGACCTCACTCAGAGTTGCTGCAGCCACAGCCAGCCTGGCTCTGTGGAAGTCTTTGTGGATTAAAGCCTGTTGTACAGTCTTTATCTTTATGTGTGTCTGATTCTAGCTAATAGTACACCAGACCGAGATTCAAACCTCTGACATGGACAGGAACCCTTCAGTGCTTTTGACATCCCCCTCACATCACGGTTCTGATACCTGGTACCCCTTCAGCCAGTTTCAACCCAGTCTCCAACAGTCTGCAGCCTGGTGCAAGTCCCCCGATAGCAGTCTCCAGCAGTTCATGGATTTCTTACCTCGAGTCACCAGCAGCCCACCACATGCGTTGGTCTTTCAGCCAGAGAACCCCCTCTCTGGACCACCGCCATGGATACTGTCCTATGGGTCGTCTTTCTCACACCGGGGGGGGGGGGGGTGATCTCCCTGTGTTCTGGTGCCTTGTGCCAGTCCGCCACTCCCCTGGAGTCTGCATCCCCTCGTGGCTTCTGTCAATCAGATGCGACGCCATAGTGGGTGCAGACCCCACGGCCGTAGGATTTTTAAATTAAACTACTGTCAAGTCCTTTAACAGGCTGTTAAAGCCTATGTAAAGCTGATGGCAGATGACTGGGCGGTTGGACCCTAGGGGAGTGCTGCATTGCCGGTCCTCAGTCCCCATAGGTCCGCACCAGCAGCAGCACTGCTGTTACAGCAGCTCTGGGAGCACCACCATTTTCAGGATTATCATGTGGCGTCTCCAGCTGGAACCTAGTTGGAAGTTACCTTACCTGCCAATCAAGGGTTAGATCTGCTCACCTGTGAGGCTAATGTGTGCTTTGCCCTTGCAGCTGTCATATGATTGGTTCCCTAGGTGCTACTCAATGGTTAGATCTGCCCATAGGTGAGGTTAACATGTGATTGGTCCTCACAGATCACGTGGATGGGCCCTGCTTTGACAAAGCCTTCTCTGTTCTTGCTGCTGCATGGAAACCATTAATGAACTTTAGGCTGCAGACCACACCCAGCTCCAGAGGGCCAATTGCAATAGGTCCATCCTTGATCCTGAGCTGTGGGCAAATGCTGCAGACAAGATTCATTTGATAAACTTGTTAGTTGTAATTAGCTTACTGTTTATTGGTGTGTTGTGGTTGCTAGAGATAGAGAAGGGTGGTGAGTATTTTCTATATGGCATGTTCGGCTTCATCGGATGGGGTATTGAGAACAATAATTGATATGCCAAGTTACAGGTGCACTGTATTTTGAATATTGTGTCTGCTTCTATTGTCAGGCTAAAGGAAGGGTGCAATTAAGCTCGAGCAGGTGCAGAAATAATTCACAAGGATGTTGCTGTGACTAGATAGACTGGAACTGTTTCCCCTGGAGTGCAGGAAGCTGAGTGGTGACCTCACTGAGGGCTGCAAAATCATTAGTATCATAGAGGATGTTCACACAGGGCAGGGGAGTCTAAAATAGTGGGCATGGGTTCCAAGTGAGAGCGAAATGACTTAAAGGGAAACTGAAGTTTTTCACACAGAAGGTAATGAGTATATGGAACGAGTTACCAGAGAAAAAACGAGAGGCAGGTACAATTGCAACATGCAAAATACGTGGATAGGAAAGATTGTGAGGGATATTGGCCAGACATAGTCATCCTCAATTTTGTAGCCTCAAGATGATTTCTGGTTACTATCAATGATTAATTCGCGTCACATCACACGATTCTGTTCAAGTTGCAAATGCATATCAGCGCTGAGAAAATCTACATTTTACCAAACCTTTTTTTCCCCAAAATAGAGTATTTTGAAGGGCCAATATTCAAACTGCATGGTTTTTCTGCAGAGACTGTAGTCATAAATGCACGTCAAGTTCAAATTTGTTGTCAAATATATCAAAAATGCAGACCAGTAGACATATCATACAGTCGAAAAGTGCAATTACAAAGAAGGATCAGTTGATACAGAACAAAGGCATCATCATTTAACTATTTTGAGGTACAGTCAGGAATGTGATAATGGCCGGGAAGAAACTGTCCTTGAATCTGTGGTATGTGATCTCACACTTCTGAATCTTCTTCCTGATTAGAGTGATAGGGTGCGATGAGTATTTTAATATGCAGCTGCTTTTCCTGGGCAGCTGGAGTAATAGATGGAATTGCTGGAGGGGAAAGATAGACTGAGCCAAATTCGCAACCCTCTGCAGTTTTTTACTGTCTTGGGTGGAGGAGTTCCCATGCGACGCAGGGAAGCATCCTGATAGGATGTTTTCAATTGTTGTTGAGGGATACTGATATTATTTTAATTTTTAATTTAGACATACAGTTTGGTAACAGGTCATTTTGGCCCACAAGTCTATGTCACCCAATTTATACCCCATTAACCTACACACCTGATACGTTTTGAACAGTGGGAGGAAACTGGAGCCCCTGGAGAAAATCCACGCAGACACAAGGAGAACATGCAAACTCCTGTCCAGATCATTGACACTGTAAAGGTGTTGTCATGCCAAATTTCCTCAGCTTCAGAGGAGGTGCATTTGCTTGGCCATTGTATCAATGTGGGTAGGCAGGAAAAGTCACTGGAGATGTTCACCCCTTGGAACTTAGAGCTGCAAAAATGTCCATTCTGAACTATGACTTCCCTCCACCACATTCAAGCGAGCCATTGTCTATATCTCACCAATTTTCCACACCTCTGTGGACTTTCAGATTTGTGGAGATGTGGACATTGTGTGAATTGAACATTCTAATATGCAGCCTCCCCAGAGTCTGGGTGGCCTTGCTGAACCTGAAGTCAATTTCTTTGTCCAAAGACCCATCACTCGAAATGATGCTCCCTAAGTATTTGAAGCTGTTTACATTTGTCAGCTGGGTGCCGTCAACAGTGATTTTTGGTTCTATGATGTGGTGGTTGGGACAAGCTGATGGAGTACTTCAATCTTGTTCAGGTTGATGGTCAGACCAAAGAGCATAGCAGCAGCTGAGAATTTGTTCAGCATTAACTGTAGATCACTATTTGTGCACCAGGAGTGCACAGACTTCAACAAAAAGGGTTTCTTAAATGACTGCATAGAGGCACTTGGTCAGTGTGTTCAGGCAGCAAAGGGCAAAGAGAGAGTTGTGCAGTCGGTACCTGATGTACCCTCCCTCCTTCAGACCTTGGACAGCACATGACAACATGCAAGTGAAGAACAGATTGAACAAGACTGGGGCTAGTACACAACCCTGCTTCACCCCATTAGAAATGGCAAATGCAGCTGATGTATCTTTTATATAGCAAAGGTAAAAATATTTGACTGATGCCCTCTACCTTTTCATTAAAACCTCCCCTTACCTTTATATTAAAACATCCATGTTACCTTTACATTAAACCCTTCCCCCATCTTCGTTCCACAGCTGTCCACCCCCTTCCCTCTTTATTTAACTAGCCATCCCTCCTCCCTTTGCTTGCTGCTGTGCCCTCCCTCCCTTCTCCACCTATTACCTCCTGCCTTGCGACCACGCCTCCCTGGTTACCTTTTTATTCTGGTGACATTTTTCCATAACTTGATGAAGGGATCAAGCTCGAAATGTCGATTATATATTTCTATCTTTACTATATAAAAGGTCACTGTTTGACCTGCTGAGTTTATCCAAGCATTGTATGCTTTCTGATTTGGAATTAGTGAGTTGGTAGGTTTCATGCATATACTTATGTATTCATATCATTTATTCCTATTTTTGTTTTACAGAAAATCAAGTTTAGTTATCTGAAAGTCTTTGGATCAATGCTTCAGTTTGACTTTTGTGATGGCTCAATGTCGGACGGACTGTATTGAAAAACCTCTTTGTACAGCATTCAGAAAACTAGGATCTTGTGTTGGAAAAAAACCCTGGTGGTTCTTACTTATTCCTCTACTTGTTTCTGGAGGACTAGGAACAGGATTTTGTTTTTTCATTCAAAATGAAAACAATAACATAGAGGATCAGTTCACTCCTATTAAAGGGCCAGCAAAATTGGAGAGAGAGTTCATTAAGAAACATTTTCCAGCCAAAGATTCTCAATCCTTCTCGCGACAAAGACTGTACACAGAAGGGACCTTTGCTTCTTTTATTGCAATTTCTAAAGATGATAACATCCTTACAAAAGCAGCATTTGAAGAGATTCTGTCACTTGACATAAAAGTGAAGGATTTTCAATTTGCTGACAATGGCAGAACCTACAGTTACTCTAATCTTTGTGCAAAAGTTGGAGACACTTGTGTCTCAAATGCAGTCTTAGATTTAGTGAATTATGATCCCGGGCTGGTTGAGAGGAAAAAGATGTACTATCCAAAAACAAATCATAATTTTATTGGCATTGAAGTGGGTGGGATTGAGTTAGATGAATTTGGAGCATTTCTCAAAAAGGCTAAAGCTATTCGATTGCATTATCCTTTGAAAGCAAATGATGAAAAAGACAAGAGACTTAGTTTACTTTGGATCCAGGAGTTTCTTCATGAATTTCCAAAGGCCCATGCACATTTAACACATATTGAGGTAAGGATTTTTAAATGTATGTTAAATATTTTTTTAAAAATAGCACGCCTGTTACAAAAAATAAGTCTTATCTAATTTTTATTGAAATGGGGCAAGCTTGTGTGGAAGTAATAACAAAGTTTAGACAATTATAATCATTGCATCTGACTAAAAATTGAACTTGTATTTCATTAAAGCATTTTAAATATTTTTGGACACTAGATGGCATCCAGCATTGTCTTCAGTCCAAATAATATTGGCATTATCCAAAGAACCATTAAAACATATTTCTAAAGGATAATGTGATAAGTCAGGTGAAGTTAGCTGTCACTTGTTAATGCAGGAATTAATTAATTAATATGCGTTAAATCTTTGACCTTTGTCATTGATACATTCAGGACATGTATTTCTGAGACTCCAGTGATTTATAAAAAATCTTAGAAAATTATTTTCCTAAATAGATGGTGAAACAAGTGAAAATTTCAAGATTCAGATAGATGGAATGTGAAGTGAATATGGGCAAATGTGACCAAGAGAGGAATCAGCCACTATTGAACAGTGCAAGGTCTGAGGAACTGAATGAGCTATTGCTGTTTCTTTGTCTTCATAGTTAAGTTGATGAAATTTTTACAATGGTTTCTACAAGTTTCTAGGGATATACTATAGGTAGGGCAGCATGGTTAGCGTGGCAGTTACAGAGCCAGTGACCGGGGTTCAGATCTGGCGCTCTCTTTAAGGAGTTTGTATGTTCTACCCGTGTCTGCTTGGGTTTCCTCTGGGTGCTCCAGTTTCCTCCCACTGTTTAATTTGTCCTGGGGATGTAGCTCAATTGGGTGTAATTGAGCAGCATGGGCTTGTGGGCTGTTATCGTGCTATATGTCTAAATTAAAAAAAAACATAAAGTCTGCATCACCAGAACCCTTATAGCCTGAATATACCAGAGAATGTCTGAGCTTGGAAGCTAAGCAGGCTCAGGCCTGGCCAGTACTTGGAGGGGAGACCACCTAGGAACACAACGAGTGTGAGGGGTGCTGGACAAAGTTTCAACTCTCTGCTTTACCAAAGACAAAAGTTAAAGAAGTTCATATATGTAACATTCTAGAGATGTAGTATTATGTTCCAATAGTGGAACCTTTATCTTTATAACATTTTCAATTGTTACACATAGTTTATGGGTGCAATCAATATTAATTACAAATTTTAATGCTGAGAGTTACATAATTCCTTTTACATCTTTTACATTCCTTTTGAAATATGTTAAAGCATCTGCAGTCCCTAAAGTTAATTTTTTGACATGTTTTCCCTGTTAAAATGTAAAACAAATTGAATGCCTGATGTTAACTGGTCTGCTCAAAACAATGGCACGGGCTTAGTTCTCATTCAAAATACGGCCCAAGCACTACATTAAAATATCAGTTTATGTTCTTGTACACAAATGCAGCAGTCAATTTGCTCAGTTCATAAGATCCCACATCTCCAATAATGTACCATAAAAATACATTTTTATGACCATTTA
The DNA here is from genome assembly GCF_036971445.1 of Narcine bancroftii. Classification (NCBI taxonomy): domain Eukaryota; kingdom Metazoa; phylum Chordata; class Chondrichthyes; order Torpediniformes; family Narcinidae; genus Narcine; species Narcine bancroftii. Next base: position 449,618,015 of record NC_091469.1, on the reverse strand, counting down.
CAATTGTCTCCCAAAAATAATCCAAGCAATTATTATTTCTCCTCCCCCACTCCTGCTGTCCTCACTCCTCCCTCCATCAGATGCTCCCTCTTCCTCCTGATCCACTTATCTCCTGTCCACTTCCCTCCTCTCCTCTCTTTGCTCAAGCCCATCACCTTCTCCCTTTCCCCATCTCACTGACATACCTCTTCCTCCTTGGTATAATGGCCTTTCCTTCTTACAGGAATTGGGAGCGACCCTGAAATAGTGCTCCAAGTCTTTGATAAAGAATCTCAAGGCAAAATTTATTTTAGATAGCCGACAGTCTTTTTCAAACAAATTTTTTGCTTATTTTAATTGTAACCTTCTCAAGTAATGAACCAGGTGAATTTGGGACTAGTACTTAGCTAGAAAGCTGTTAAAAATGTAACTTGCTGATGGAACAATTGAGAAGATTCTCACTGATATCTTTAAGCAAGTAAATTACTTGAGACAAGGAAGAAGTTTTAGATGAGGGAAGGAAAGTCATATGGACAATTTAAACATAACCACAGAATGTTTTTGGGATGAAAGGTTATTTCAAGTAAATTAAAACTCAAGCACTTTGGTTAAAAAAAATTGCTGAAATGTTGAGAATCTTTAACATAAAATTCTCAATGAATATTATATGTAAAAAATAAAATCACATTTATTACATACATAAGCCATAATATTGAATTTATTCTAATAATAACATGGGTTGTCCCATCAAGTTTATGGTCTCTCTCAGGATGATCCTATCAAGTCCATTTCATACTTATTTCCCTGAAACCTCTTCTCTCAATACTGACTTGCATTGTGGTTAACCAGCATGCATTTGGGATGTGGGTAGAAAGTGGAGGAACTGTTGAAAGTCCACAAGATCACTGGGAAAACATGCAAATTCCAAGCAGTATTGGAGGTCAGCTTTGAACCTGGGTATCTAGGCCTGTTATTTCTCTCTGGAAAAGCATACTGTCACAGGGAGAACGTGCAAACTTCAAGTGAGCATCACCAGAAGTTGGGAATGAACCCAGTTTACTGTTTGCTGGGCCACTTCTAATCCATGCTACTTAATGAACCTGCAAAACCTCCTTCTGTGCCTTGGTTAAATGAATGGGGCAATTAGCTACTATTTATTGAGAAGCTTTTTGTTTTGGTGATTGTATATCAATTACTCTCATTTTCATGAATTACAGGTTTCACATTTTACCTCTGTCTCAAGGCAAGAAGAATTTGAAAAAAATTCTAAAAGAATTATTCCTCTTTTCTCTGTCACATATTTACTTGCAATATCATTTTCCGTCTTGTCTTGCATGAGGTAGAGTCAATTTCTATGATATTTAGAACATTTTTATTTCATTAACATTTCACACAAAATATAAAAGCTTGCTTTTTACACAATATATGTTATTTATTTTCAGGATTGACAGTGTGAGAAATAAGTTCTGGGTCGCTATCCTGGGAGTCATATCAGCCGGACTTGCTGTATTAACTGGCTTTGGATTATTGCTTTATTGTGGAACAACATTTGCCATCAATACTGCCAGTGCACCTTTTCTGATTCTAGGTCAGTGTTCCTTCTGCAATTTCGCTCTGGCAGAGCAGTGTCTTGGATTGATTCCGACAGCTTTTGGGGATTTTTTTTTGTCAGTAACTTGGCAGCATAATGTGAATTGGCAACAGTCAGTACTGCAAATATTAAACAAGTGATAAGTGACAAAATTATGGTTGAACATAGCTCATAGGTAATGTTCCAACACTAATATGGGTTGTGTTACAGTGTGCTTGTATTAATCTTTTATGTCACTAATACTTTGTATTTCTGTAAGACCGTAAGACTCAGGAGCAGAATTGGGCCATTTAAGACTGGACTGCTATGCAAATCATGCTTGATCTATTTTCCTTTCAACCCCATTCTCTTGCTTTCTCCCCTTAAACTTTGATCCCTTTACTAATTAAGACCTGTGGTAAACTACTGTATATATATCCGGGCAGGAGCAAGGGGAGGCCCCGGCCTCGGTCGAGTGAGGCAGACGGAGGCCCCGGTCCGGGCAGAGAGTTGGAGGCGGCGGCCCCAGTCCGGGCAGTATGGGCCGACCTAGGAGGGGAGGCAGGCCCCTCCAGCCCGGGTAAGAAAACTGCTTAGGAGAAGGCCACTCCGATATAAAACCTACGACCCAAGGATCTCGCTGCCACGTCCCAGCTTGCTTGGTCACGGCACACGAACCATGGGTGTAAAGGGTGGGGCCACTGCACTCCACCTAAAAGCTCCTACACGTCCTCCCCCTCCATGTCCTCCCCCTCCACGTCCTCCCCCTCCACGTCCTCCCCCTCCACGTCCTCCCCCTCCACGTCCTCCCCCTCCACGTCCTCCCCCTCCACGTCCTCCCCCTCCACGTCCTCCCCTCCACGTCCTCCCCCTCCACGTCCTCCCCCTCCACGTCCTCCCCCTCCATGTCCTCCCCCTCCACGTCCTCCCCCTCCACGTCCTCCCCCTCCACGTCCTCCCCCTCCACGTCCTCCCCCTCCACGTCCTCCCCCTCCACGTCCTCCCCCTCCACGTCCTCCCCCTCCACGTCCTCCCCCTCCACGTCCTCCCCCTCAAAAGATGCTCACAAACTCAAGCTAGCATGCTGGAACATCAGCACCATGCTAGACAAGGCTGACAGCCACTGACCTGAACGTCGGTCTGCCCTCATTGCACATGAACTCCTCAGACTTGACATCGACATAGCCGCTCTCAGTGAAGTCCGCCTGGCAGATGTAGGCAGCGTCCAAGAATGCAGCGCGGGCTACACACTCTACTGGTCTGGCAAGCCTTTGGATGAACGACGCCTATCTGGTGTAGGCTTCATGGTCAAGAACTTCATTGCCTCCAAACTCGAAAACCTTCCGACAGGCCACTTGGACTGAATCATGTCCATGTGACTTCCCCTTCAAAACAAGCATTGCATCACCCTCATCAGTGTCTATGCTCCAACCCTCCAGGCGGAGCCAGCAGAAAAGGACAAGTTC